>NW_027361750.1:25335000-25977500 GCF_039654945.1 Dendrobates tinctorius | reverse complement strand
CTTGAAAAAAACGCAGCAGTTGTATGCTTTTGTATGCGTTTTTTCAATGCGTTTTTTTGCGGGAAAAACGCGCTGCAAAAAAAAGCAAGTGTGAAACTAGCCTTAGGCCCGTAAACCAACAGTAATTTCACTGGTCTCAACCTCTTAACATGGTATCCGTAACCTCTGTGCCTCGTCGATATAACCTCTCTGTCTCGTCTATATTGCGGTATTCCTGTCAGGACCACCCCCCTGATGTTCTCTCTCCTCAGTCCCCCTGGTTTGAATTCTCCTCACAGCGCACAGACTGTCACAGTCCTCCTGTCACTGGAGCTCCCCCTGGGGACTGGAACCCTCCCTCAGTATTTATAGCACTCCCGATCCCCTGTCACTGTAACTCCGCCCCCCATGACCAACGGTTTCTAAAGCCCTAAGCTGATGTCAAGTCCTTTGCTCACACTCCTCCCTGCCATCTAATGGTCAACCCAAGGTACTGCACGTCCACTACACTTTCCTAGCTGTTTCCCCACTGTAGTAACTGACACCTGTCTAAACTGTGCAAACCTATCTTTCTCTATTCTGACACGTCCATCCGTCCGTCAGGTCACCTTCCCTACAAGGTCACCCAATCAGAGAATGATAGCGCAGTAGTGGCCACCAATCAGAGCAGAGGGGCATGGAAAAGGCAATGCTTAAGCACGCCTATCGAGGTCTGAGTCGTCACAATAGATGCTGTGTGGCAAGGTCCCAACGACTGCTGAGGTTGTTATATGGATCGCTATATTGTTGCTGCGTCGTTGAGTAGATCTGTCTGTTTGGCAGCTTACTAGCGACCATGTAGCGATGTACCAGCGATCTTTACCAGGTCGTATCGTTGTCGGGATTGCTGGAGCGTCGCTATGTGTAACGGGACCTTAAGGGAATGACATCAGGCAGCCCCTGCTCTGTCTAGCCATGTTCTCAAGGTCTCTCCTAATCTATTTAATGGAAATGACCAAAAATTATTCATGCTAATTGCTCAATTACCCAGAATGAAGACTGAAACTGCCAGAGCCTTGCTCTCCTCCACCCTCAACATGGAAAGCCTATTCATCCAAAACCAACAATTTAGATTGAAATGACAGATTACCACATTAAACAGATCTCTACAGGACTCTATTGAGAGCTTTACATCCTTTGTGGATGCCCTTAATCACAATGACTGTGGTCTCTTTTTCACATCAGTTATTGATCACTCCTCACTACCATTCCTTGACATTCTGATCAACAAGAATAATGATGGTCTACTTAGTACGTGCACATACAGGAAACCTACTGCAACATATTCCCTACTTAGGTGAGAAAGTAGCCATCCCACACATCTGAAAAGAGGCATACCTAAAGGTCAATACCTCAGGGTCCGCAGGAACTGCTCAACAGAAGAGGCATTTGAAAATCAGGCAGGAGAGCTTCGTACCAGATTCCTGGAGAGAGGATATCCCCCTGATGTTGTTAAACGGGCCTATCATGAAACAAAAACAGATCAGAATTGTTAAAAGCTAGTTGTAAGACATCTCAAAGGGGTGATATGAGATTGATCACTACAGTTGATAATGGAGCACAGGAGGTACGTAACATACTAAATAAACACTGGTCCATTCTATTGATGGACACCAACATTGGCAAGGAGCTTACTGAACGGACACTAAGCACCTACAGAAAGGGCCGCTCGTTAAAAGACAGACTGGTGCACAGTCACTTTAAAAGACCTAATACCAACACGTGGCTGTCAAGTGACATCAATGGGTGTTTTAGATGTGGCCACTGTTGCATGCTCCCACATTGACCCAGGTAACAGTTTTACTAGTAATGTTACCGGAAAGGTATTTTACATCAGAGAGTTCATCAATTGCAGCACCAAAGGTGTTGTGTATAGAGCTACCTGTACCTGTGGTAAAGAATACATAGGTAAAACCATAAGAGAATTCAAAGGGAGAACTGGAGAGCATATTGGCGACATCACCCATAGGAGAGAAATCCCCTTCTCAAGACACATAATGTAATGCTAGAGGGAACCTAAGTTAGAGAGTGGACCCTCTGGATCGCGGATCCGGAGCCCCAGGGTCGAGCACACCAGGTGAAGACCGACCCCTATACAGGGATCGTTTGGGGCAGGACCACAGAGGACGGAGGCGCGACAGCCGGAACCAAGAGGGACGGCTCCACGGACAGAAGGACAGGGAAGGCAATGGTACGAAGAACGAGCAGGGACCAGAGGAGCAGGACAGAACCAATACGGAAGACAGGCACGTGGATAGACCTAGGCGGACTGAAGACGGAGGACGGCACCGGGGATGGAAGACAGCGCCCAGGCAGGCTGAGAGGGAAGGGAGCAGGAGACAGGGAGCGACAGGGAGAGTCAGGCAGAAAGCGGTTAAGCTACAGGAGAACTGTAGAGGCCAGAGGGTGCAGGAAAACTACACAATCATCAGGCGTCCTCCTAACTGCGAGGACGCCTGAAGTACAGCAACCCCCGGATGTGCGTCAGCCAAGCCCGCCCCTTGGCGCCGCCCATCGCAGGGGAGACCCAAGCCCGCCCCTCAGCGCCGCCCATCGCAGGAGAGAGAGAGCGGAAGGCGGCGAGCGCGAACCAGGGGGCGGGAACCAGGAGCCGACGTAAGGAGGAATTGACGGCGGGCGCGTGACCGGGCGGGAGCGCGCAGGTGAGGGGATGCCGCAGCGGCCGCCGCAGCAGAAGGGGCATCGGCGGGCATAACCGCCGATGTCACAGTACCCCTCCCCTTACGGCGTCCCTTACCGAGATTGGCCAAAAACTTTTTTAGAATGCGAGGGGCGTTGATATTTTCCCGAGGCTCCCAGGACCTCTCCTCGGGACCAAAACCCACCCAATCGATAAGAAAAAGGGTCTTACCCCGGGCTTTCTTCATAGCCAAGATGTCCTTGACCTCGAAGACGTTATCCGAGATGGCAGGAGAAGGAGGGACGATGGAAACTGGTTGGAACCGATTCAGGACTACGGGTTTCAGGAGCGAGACATGGAAAGCGTTGGGCACCCGGAGCGAAGCAGGCAACCTCAGTTTGTAAGCCACGGCATTAATACGTCCAATCACTTCAAATGGTCCAATGTACCGAGGACTCAGCTTGTAAGAGGGAACTCTCAGACGGATATGTCGAGTTGAAAGCCAGACCTTGTCACCTGGATGGTACGGGGGTACGTCCTTCCGTCTTTTGTCTGCATGCTTCTTGATTCGGTCGTTGGCACTTTTGAGCGCATCCCTGGTCTCTCTCCAAATCTGCGAGAATTCTTTAGCAAGAGAATCGGCTGCGGGTACCTCAGTAGAGGTGGAAAAAGGCAACGGAATACCTGGGTTTTGACCGGTTACCACAAAAAAAGGTGACCTGGTGGTAGATTCACTGGGATGATTATTGTGCGAGAATTCAGCCCAAGGTAAGAGCGCAACCCAGTCGTCTTGATGAGCGTTGGTGAAGTGACGTAGGAAGGTGGTTAACCCCTGATTAATTCGCTCCACTTGCCCGTTGGTCTGAGGATGATATGCGGAGGAAAAGTCGAGAGATGTACCCATAAGCTGGCAGAGTGCCCTCCAGAAGCGGGAGGTGAACTGGACCCCCCGATCCGACAGAATCCGCTGAGGAAGACCATGCAGCCTGAAGACCTGGTGGATGAAGATCTCAGCTAACTTCGGGGCGGACGGTAGTCCCGATAAGGGAATGAAATGGGCCATCTTGGAAAAGCGATCTGCCACGACTAAGATGGTGGTACATCCGGCCGAGCGGGGCAAGTCAGTCACAAAGTCCATGGCGATCTGTTGCCAGGGGGCCTCAGGAACTGGCAAAGGGTGAAGAAGACCGGCGGGCAAAGTCCTAGCCACCTTATTCTGGGCACAGATTGTGCAAGAGGCCACGTAGTCCATCACATCCTGGCGAAGCGTGGGCCACCAATAATACCGGGAAAGTAGTAAGAGAGTCTTCTTGGTCCCAACGTGTCCAGCAATTTTGGAGGAATGTCCCCAGCACAACACCTCTATACGTTTGCCTGGAGGGACGAAGGTCTTACCGGGCGGAGGGGTAGCAAAATTCACAGGAGCCACGGTGATCATCCTAGAAGGCTCGATGATACAGGATGGGACTTCCTCCCTCTCTGAAGACTGCAACGACCTGGAAAGGGCATCGGCCTTGATGTTCCTATTACCCGGTCGGAAGTGAAGTTGGAAGTCAAAGCGGGAAAAAAACAGGGCCCACCTGGCTTGCCGGGCATTGAGCCTTTGGGCGGATTGCAGATAGGCCAGGTTTTTGTGGTCTGTGAGGATGGTAAAGGGATGTACAGCTCCTTCGAGTAAATACCGCCATTCAGTCAAGGCCATCTTAATGGCCAGTAATTCACGGTCTCCAATGGAGTAGTTGCACTCCGCCGGTGAAAAGACTTTAGAGAAGAAGCCGCATGGAACCAGCCGTCCGGACGAAGCCTGCTGGGACAGGACCGCCCCAGCTCCAGTGGAGGAGGCATCCACTTCCAGGACAAAGGGTCTGCTGGTCACAGGCCGATGCAAAATGGGTGCTGAGGCAAAAGAACGTTTCAGAGTTTGGAAAGCGTTTTCCGCTTCAGGGGACCAGCTGTTGGGCTTCGTTCCTTTACGGGTCAGATCCGTGATGGGTTTGGTAACCGTAGAGAAGTGAGGCACAAACTGACGGTAATAGTTTGCGAACCCAAGAAACCGCTGGATGGCCTTAATCCCCACTGGACGAGGCCACTTGAGAACCGCACCGAGTTTTTCGGGATCCATGCTTAGACCGGAGTCGGTGACGACATATCCCAAGAAGGGTAGTGACGACTGCTCAAAAAGGCATTTCTCGATCTTGGCGTAGAGTTGGTTCTCTCGAAGACGGTGCAAGACCAAGCGTACACTCTTGCGATGAGAGGGCAGATCGGGGGAGAAAACGAGGATGTCGTCCAGGTAGATGACAACACAAGAATAGAGTAGATCCCGGAATACCTCATTGATAAATTCTTGGAACACAGCGGGGGCATTGCAAAGGCCGAATGGCATGACTAGGTATTCATAATGCCCGTCACGGGTATTGAAGGCCGTCTTCCACTCGTCCCCAGCACGGATTCGGACCAAATTGTAGGCTCCCCGCAGGTCTAACTTCGTGAAGATCCGGGCTCCTCTCAGCCGGTCAAAAAGCTCCGGAATCAACGGAAGAGGGTAACGATTCTTGATGGTGATTTTGTTCAGGCCCCGGTAATCAATGCAAGGCCGCAGTGATCCATCTTTCTTCCGGACGAAGAAAAAACCCGCGCCTGCAGGAGAGGAGGACTTTCGGATAAACCCCTTGGACAGATTTTCGTGGATATATTCCGTCATGGCAGCGGTCTCGGCTGGAGAGAGAGGGTATGTTCTACCTCTGGGAGGAACCGCTCCAGGAATCAGGTCGATGGGGCAGTCATAAGGCCGGTGCGGAGGCAGGGAATCCGCCTCTTTCTTGCAGAAAACATCAGCATAGGCGTGATATGGCACAGGAAGACCAGGGAGGTCTGTAGGCTTGCGCTGAGGATGGGGACGGACCAGGGTACGTAAACAGCTTACATGGCAGGCGTGCCCCCAGCGCAGGATCTCTCCGGAGCGCCAGTCGATAACAGGCTCATGCCGCCTAAGCCAAGGTAGCCCCAAAAGAATGGCGTGGGATAACTGAGGCAGGACATAAAAGGCAATCTTTTCAGAGTGAAGTGCGCCAACTTGCAGGTTTACTTCAGTGGTTACCGTGGTGATGAGCCCAAGAAGAGGTTTGCCGTCAACGGAGGTGATTGCTCGGGGATTACTTAGGACGACCACGGGAATCTGGAGTCTGTCAACCTCCTCCTGGTGGATGAAGTTGCCTGCCGCGCCCGAGTCCACATACGCCTCCACAGAGCTACGCCCCCGACCTGAAATAAGTAGAGCTGAAACAGTAAGTGGAAGAGAGGGGGTCGAATCACCTAGGGGGCCCTCTCCTACCTGGCCTAGGCGGATGCGTTTCCCGGTCTCTCAGGACAAGTGCGTATGAAGTGATTGGCCCCTCCACAATAGAGACAGAGTCCCTTGGTCATTCTCTCCCTACGCCGTTGTTCAGACAGCTTGATGCGATCAACTTGCATGGGCTCAGGGGCGGTGTTACTAGGGAGGGCAACGGTGCGCGGAATAGGAGCTTGGTATAACCTAAAGGGCCTCCTCTCCCTAGCTGACTCTCGGGCGCGCTCCTGAAAACGCAGGTCAATACGAGTAGCCAGGGAGATGAGATCCTCCAGGGTGGTGGGGAGGTCACGCCCGGCCAACTCGTCTTTGATTTTACCAGAAAGTCCTCTCCAAAACGCACCAACCAGGGCTTCATTATTCCACCCCAGCTCCGAGGACAAGGTCCGAAAACGGATGGCGTATTGCCCTACCGTAAGGGACCCCTGGCTGAGGTTAAAAAGGGCCTCTGTGGAGGAAGCAAGGCGTCCAGGTTCATCAAAAACCTTACGGAATGTCTCCAAAAAACACTGGATGTTGGTCACCACCGGGTCATCCCTCTCCCATAATGGATTCACCCAAGCCAACGCCTCCCCCTCTAGGTGGGAGATTATAAAGGCCACTTTAGCACGGTCCGTAGGATACTGTTGGGGCGAAAGATCAAAGTGCAACCTGCACTGATTTAAAAATCCCCTACACAATTTTGGGTCCCCACAGTACCTGGGCGGTTTACCGAGACGGGGGGGGGGGAGAAGAGACGGTGTCCCGGCCTAGGGTGGAAGCGGCCGCAGAGGACTGCAAAGAAAGCAGCCGATCATCCATGGACGCCATATACCCCAAAATGTGAGACTGAGCATCGCGCTGTTGTGCGAGCTCCTGCTGGAGACTGACTAAGAGAGGTGCGTGTGCTGGGTCTGCGGTCTGAAGAGCGGAGAGCCGGGTGTCCATGGACTTCATGAATGACATGATACGGGTCTGATTTTCTCTAAGGAAGAGCAGTTCCTTTTGAGTGGCAGCCGCGGCACCGGCGGGGTCCATGGCCTGATGATACTGTAATGCTAGAGGGAACCTAAGTTAGAGAGTGGACCCTCTGGATCGCGGATCCGGAGCCCCAGGGTCGAGCACACCAGGTGAAGACCGACCCCTATACAGGGATCGTTTGGGGCAGGACCACAGAGGACGGAGGCGCGACAGCCGGAACCAAGAGGGACGGCTCCACGGACAGAAGGACAGGGAAGGCAATGGTACGAAGAACGAGCAGGGACCAGAGGAGCAGGACAGAACCAATACGGAAGACAGGCACGTGGATAGACCTAGGTGGACTGAAGACGGAGGACGGCACCGGGGATGGAAGACAGTGCCCAGGCAGGCTGGGAGGGAAGGGAGCAGGAGACAGGGAGCGACAGGGAGAGTCAGGCAGAAAGCGGTTAAGCTACAGGAGAACTGTAGAGGCCAGAGGATGCAGGATAACTACACAATCATCAGGCGTCCTCCTAACTGCGAGGACGCCTGAAGTACAGCAACCCCCGGATGTGCGTCAGCCAAGCCCGCCCCTCGGCGCCGCCCATCGCAGGGGAGACCCAAGCCCGCCCCTCAGCGCCGCCCATCGCAGGAGAGAGAGAGCGGAAGGCGGCGAGCGCGAACCAGGGGGCGGGAACCAGGAGCCGACGTAAGGAGGAATTGACGGCGGGCGCGTGACCGGGCGGGAGCGCGCAGGTGAGGGGATGCCGCAGCGGCCGCCGCAGCAGAAGGGGCATCGGCGGGCATAACCGCCGATGTCACACATAAATTCTTGTCAAGGGGGCAATGTCGGTGACATCAAATTTATGGGCATAGAAAAAGTAGCCAAACCTTTCAGAGGCGGCAACTGGGACAAAATTATATTTTACAAAAGGAAACCAGATGGATTTTTCATATAAATACCGTGGCTCCAGCAGGCCTTAATGAACAACTGAATTACAGCTGTTTCATTTGAGATTCTATAGTTGTCTGTCTGTTTCCTCTTCGTTTTCAGTCTGTTAATACCTTATTTACCATTATTTAGCCTCCCATTGGTCCCAATTTTCGTCTTTAAAAATACTTACCTATCTAATGCACATACGACTAATACATTTATTTATATGTATATGTAATTTATTATGGGCACACATTTATCTTGGATATTAATTATTCTTTGTATCGGTCCTCTATATTCATCTAGTGGATTTTATGTGCCCTGTACTATCCTGCACTCAGCGTCATGTGGTGCAATCTGTTATGCTCCGTGGGTAGGCGTGTTTCTTGCTTAGCCTCCTTGAATCTCATGTGCCTGGAGGTGTGGCTTATGAGTGCAGGAATATTCGTCTGATTGGAGGTTGCGATGTGTATTCCTGAACTTCTGGGGCAATCACCCGGAAGTGCATCGGCCATGTTTTTGATGGAGTAAATGTGTGGCGCCCCTGAGGCTTCAGTCGCCACAGAGGTACTGCACCTCCTAAGGTGTAGTGCCCCACCATCCAGGTAAGGTGGGAACTCCTGACCATGCACAACACCTGCATTCCACACACAGGATAGTTCAGTGGGGCCACCAAACAGCTTCAGGCTGGGGGTTAGCAGAGCACCCCTCATGGAACCCTGCTTCGTAACACAAGATGTGCTGGGAGGCGGGTGGAGTGAGATGATATAAAAGAGTGGGAAGAGTGAGAGTTAGTTAGTTAGAGAGTTGGTTAGAGGAGAGAGAAGAGAGAAGACGGGTGTCTGACGGACGTGCTGCAGCAGGTCCCAGTGATCTGGGCTGCTGGCACGAGAAAGACCAGAGAAAGAGACTGATAAGACTGATAACCTAACCTTCCATAAGAGAGATAGAACAGATCAGAACAAAGGAGAATAGAAGGACGGTGGGAAGCTGGTTGAAGAAAGATAGAGAACCCTTCCAGTCCAGAGAGCGCAAAGGCCGGGGCCCGGTCCCCGAGGTTGATTGGATCTTTATGTCCGGCAACAGACACCAGAGGAGTAGTGAGCCGCTAACGCCTTGCTCCTATCATACACTTGGGACACAACAGCAACTGAATAGAGAGCCGGGATGCAGTGAGGAGTCCCCGATGCAGGCTACAGCTGTCTGTCATACAAGTAAAGACTAGGAACACCTAGAGAGAGGCATTCCAGGTTAACTAAGTACTGGAGTGCTTCGCACCTAAAGGCGCATTGGAGGAGTCGTTCAGTAAGGTACATGTTGGCGGAGTGTGGAAGGGAGAATCCTATCCTGCCTGGAGGATGGCTGGAGCCCTGACCTGGAGAACACGGTACGGAGGCAGGCAGTTGAGTGAACTGCAAACAGTGAGTAAAGCTTTGGAACCGCATACGCTGGTGTCCTCCAGTTATTCCCGCACCACTACACCTGGGTACCAGCCTCCATACCATTCTGCGCCTCTCCTCATCCATTGCACCTACACTGCCCTGGGACTACAGCTCCACCTGTGGGGAGCTATACCATCTCTGCTGCACCACACCATCAGTCCCAGCGGATCTGTATGCAGCGTTTGCTTACCATCTTACTTGCCAAACACCACGGGTGGCGTCACAAACTATTCATATAAACTTTAACACCATTAACATCACCGCCATTGATATTGGGCGCCTAGGGCCACGGACCGGGTCACCGCTGCTGTGACACATTCCCGCCTTGACACCGGCCCGGTACCGAGTACCCCGCTGCCCTGGGTGTGCGAGGGCGACCCACTGTGCCTGATGTCATCCGCCAGATGTCCGGGTCCTATCCTTCCCTGCCTCTCGTCCAGAGCCTGCCGATTGCTTCCAGAGGTCCGAAGCTGATGTCCGCAGCCTGATGTCCGGAGCCTGTTGATAGTTGCCAGATGTCTGGAGTCTGATGCCAGTGTGCTGATGTTCTATTTGAGATCTGAATCCTGATGTCCTGCCTGAGACCTGATGTCCACCTGATGTCCAGTCTGTGTTCCTGATGTTCAGTCCGTGTTGCGATGTGTCTCGATGTCCGGTCTGTGGTCCTGGTCGTCCAGCCCATGTCCAGATGCCTGGTCCATTGTCCAGCCTGCCTGGATCTAACCAGCCGATGACCTGTGTTGCCATACCAGTGTTCCTGGTCCTGCCTGTGTCCCGATTGTCCGCCGGTTCCCTGAGGTCCACCCTGTAATGACATCTGTCCTGGATCAGTGTCGGTTCTCCTGCTGAGCCTGTGCTACATCTGAGGCCTGAGAGAGGCCATCCTAGTATGCCCGTGCCAGATGACCCTGGACTGTATCAACCCGTGATGACCCTTACCATCGTCTGAAATCCTGAGACGTGTACCCTTCCCTGATGTGCGGAATCGGGTGCCTGGCATTATGTTCTGTTTATGTACTGTGTTTATCTTCAAGAAAACTTTGTTTCTTCTTGCCTGAAGTTGTGCGGTGTCATGTAGTTCTATCATCTCGTCCACATGCTCAGCTGCCACAGATCCTGCTTGCTGCAGTTCCCTAGTCTGGGTAGGTCCAGGTTACTCTATGTGGTCCTGTGGGTCCACATTCCATCCCCACCTGGGACGCTCGCCCCACGCAGTCATGGTCAGGCGACACTGAGGCATCGGCTGGGCCGCGCACGCGGTCGCAGTCGTGACAGTATGGCTTATACTGATTCTTACTCTGTATGATTGCTGTAAGACCAGATATGAGATTAGCATGTTTCATATTTATGCAGACACTGGCTACCGCATGTAGTAAATGCTTTGGCCAGGTGGCCCTGTGCATGACAGGTCTTATTATTTTAAGTCATTCCCTCAATATGGCCCATAGAGAGCTTGAAAATTATCTTTGCAGAGACTCTACCTTGTTTGTCTACTGATGGTAATTAGAAACCTGCCATGTGGTCAAGAGTTCAGGTGATGCCAGAGCCAATCATCCTTGTGATGCTAGCCCCTTTAAAACTAAAGCCAATGGTACTACAAGTTTTAAAAGAGCATCTCTGCTAATCCCATTATCTTTGATCACAAATGCAAATCATTTTAATTATTAATGTATATGTACTTGTTTGGGTACAAGCCTTTGCCTTTACAAGACCAGTATGAACATGCTTATCAAACACACGCACATAAATTTTTCAATCCGTATTGTGGATCTAGTTGTATTTTTAAAACTAACATTACCTAACATCTAGTGTTGAGCATTCCGATACCGCAAGTATCGGCCGATACTT
This sequence comes from Dendrobates tinctorius, assembly GCF_039654945.1. NCBI lineage: Eukaryota > Metazoa > Chordata > Amphibia > Anura > Dendrobatidae > Dendrobates > Dendrobates tinctorius. The sequence goes on along the minus strand of NW_027361750.1, from coordinate 25,966,329 downwards.
GCTGTATCGGAATTCTGATACCGACATCCGATATTTTTTCAATATCGGATACCGGAATCGGAATCGGAAGTTCAAAGTTGATTGATTTGACAGCCGAAATGACGTCATCATGATGCGCGGTGTGTGCGCATCATGATGCGCCGTCATTTCGGGCCTTCCGGGGGTCTCTGCCGGCCTGCTGGGGGGCTGTGCCGGCCTGCCGGGGGGCTGTGTGGACTGCCCGGGGTCTGTACCGGCCTGCCGGGGGGCTGTGCCGGCCTGCCGGTGGTCTGTGCACCCTGTGGGGGTCTGTACCGGCCTGCCGGGGGGCTGTGCCGGCCTGCCGGGGGGCTGTGCTGATGTCCGGGGGTCTGTGCAAGCATCGTCCGATGGGACTACAAGTCCCATCTGGCGATGCCTGCTACCATGACAGTGATTGACACATTAGCCAATGATGGGACAGTAGTAGTCCCATCATCCGGCTAATGTGTTAAATGTTTAAAAAAAAAAAAAAAAAATACTACATACATACTACATGCATGCTACATACATACTACATGCATGCTACATACATACTACATACATACATACTACATGCATGCTACATACATACTACATGCTACATATATACTACATACATACTACATATATACTACATGCATGCTACATACATACTACATGCTACATGCATGCTACATACATACTACATACATGCATCATACATACTACATACATACTACATATATGCATCATACATACTACATGCTACATACATACTACATACATACTACATATATACTACATGCATGCTACATACATACTGCATGCATGCTACATACATACTACATGCTACATACATACTACATACATACTACATGCATGCTACATACATACTACATGCTACATATATACTACATGCATACTACATATATACTACATGCATGCTACATACATACTGCATGCATGCTACATACATACTACATGCATGCTACATACATACTACATGCATGCTACATACATACTACAAATATACTACATGCATGCTACATACATACTACATGCTACATACATACTACATGCATGCTACATACATACTACATGCTACATATATACTACATACATACTACATGCATGCTACATACATACTACATACATACTACATACATACTACATGCTACATATATACTACATATATACTACATGCATGCTACATACATACTGCATGCATGCTACATACATACTACATGCATGCTACATACATACTACATACATGCTACATGCATACTACATGCTACATACATACTACATACATACTACATGCATGCTACATACATACTACATGCTACATATATACTACATACATACTACATATATACTACATGCATGCTACATACATACTACATGCTACATGCATGCTACATACATACATACTACATGCATGCTACATACATACTACATGCTACATACATACTACATACATGCTACATATATACTACATGCATGCTACATACATACTACATGCTACATACATACTACATACGTATAGTATGCATGTAGTATATATGTAGTATGTATGTAGTATGTATGTAGCATGTAGTATGTATGTAGCATGCATGTAGTATGTATGTAGTATGTATGTAGCATGCATGTAGTATGTACGTAGCATGCATGTAGTATGTATGTAGCATGCATGTAGTATGTAGCATGTATGTAGTATGCATGTAGTATATATGTAGTATGTATGTTACATGTAGTATATATGTAGTATGCATGTTGCATGCATGTAGTATATATGTTGTATGTATGTTGCATGCATGTAGTATATATGTAGTATGTATGTTGCATGCATGTAGTATATATGTAGTATGTATGTTGCATGCATGTAGTATATATGTAGTATGAATGTAGCATGTATGTAGTATGTAGCATGTATGTAGCATGCATGTAGTATGCATGTTGCATGTAGTATATACACTCACTGGCCACTTTATTAGATACACCATGCTAGTAACGGGTTGGACCCCCTTTTGCCTTCAGAACTGCCTCAATTCTTCGTGGCAGAGATTCAACAAGGTGCTGGAAGCATTCCTCAGAGATTTTGGACCATATTGACATGATGGCATCACACAGTTGGCACAGATTTGTCGGCTGCACATCCCTGATGCGAATCTCCCGTTCCACCACATCCCAAAGATGCTCTATTGGATTGAGATCTGGTGACTGAGGAGGCCATTTGAGTACAGTGAACTCATTGTCATGTTCAAGAAACCAATCTGAGATGATTCGAGCTTTATGACATGGCGCATTATCCTGCTGAAAGTAGCCATCAGATGTTGGGTACATTGTGGTCATAAAGGGATGGACATGGTCAGCAACAATACTCAGGTAGGCTGTGGCGTTGCAACGATGCTCAATTGGTACCAAGGGGCCCAAAGAGTGCCAAGAAAAAATTCCCCACACCATGACACCACCACCACCAGCCTGAACCGTTGATACAAGGCAGGATGGATCCATGCTTTCATGTTGTTTACGCCAAATTCTGACCCTACCATCCGAATGTCGCAGCAGAAATCGAGACTCATCAGACCAGGCAACGTTTTTCCAATCTTCTACTGTCCAATTTCGATGAGCTTGTGCAAATTGTAGCCTCAGTTTCCTGTTCTTAGCTGAGAGGAGTGGTACCAGGTGTGGTCTTCTGCTGCTGTAGCCCATCTGCCTCAAAGTTCGACGCACTGTGCGTTCAGAGATGCTCTTCTGCCTACCTTGGTTGTAACGGGTGGCAATTTGAGTCACTGTTGCCTTTCTATCAGCTCGAACCAGTCTGCCCATTCTCCTCTGACCTCTGGCATCAACAAGGCATTTCCGGCCACAGAACTGCTGCTCACTGGATTTTTTTTCTTTTTCGGACCATTCTCTGTAAACCCTAGAGATGGTTGTGCGTGAAAATCCCAGTAGATCAGCAGTTTCTGAAATACTCAGACCAGCCCTTCTGGCACCAACAATCATGCCACGTTCAAAGGCACTCAAATCACCTTTCTTCCCCATACTGATGCTCGGTTTGAACTGCAGGAGATTGTCTTGACCATGTCTACATGCCTAAATGCACTGAGTTGCCGCCATGTGATTGGCTGATTAGAAATTAAGTCTTAACACAGAGTTGGACAGGTGTACCTAATAAAGTGGCCAGTGAGTGTATGTAGTATGTATGTTACATGTAGTATATATGTAGTATGCATGTTGTATGTATGTAGCATGTAATTTTTTTTTTATTTTTTTTTTTACATTTAACACATTAGCCGGATGATGGGACTACTACTGTCCCATCATTGGCTAATGTGTCAATCACTGTCATGGTAGCAGGCATCGCCCTATGGGACTTGTAGTCCCATCGGACGATGCCTGCACAGACCCCCGAAGCCTGCACAGACCACCGGCAGGCCGGCACAGCCCCCCGGAACCTGCACAGACCACCGGCAGGCCGGCACAGCCCCCCGGCAGGCCGGCACAGACCACCGGAGCCTGCACAGACCACCGGCAGGCCGTCACAGCCCCCCGGCAGGCCGGCACAGACCACCGGAGCCTGCACAGACCCCCTGGCAGGCCGGCACAGCCCCCCGAAAGGCCCGTACAGACCCCAGAGAGGCTGTACAAGGCAAAAATAGGGTTTTTCTTATTCCGATACCGGAAGTCCCATAGACTTGAATGGGACTTCCGGTATCGGAATCGGCGATATCGATACTTTTTTTTTAAGATCGGCCGATCCATTCCGATCCGATACTTTGAAGTATCGGACGGTATCGCTCAACTCTACTAACATCACTTTGTTCACAGAGGCATCACCTTCACACTAGACATTGTGATCAGTTTTAGGGCTCGTTCAGACCAGCATATTACATGGACATTACAGTTTAGTTTTTTTCACTCAGATCAAGAGTGCGTGTGACAAAAATCGCAACATACACTATTCTCTTCCTTATCTCGGATTAGACTCATCCATTCATGTCTATGTCTGCATAAAAAAATTAGATCTCACACAGAACATCCATGTAGCATCTGATTTTTGCAGATACATGTTTATTGTTTTTACTGTAATGACCTCCTTATCACGTCCATGTTTCTAGTACGTGTGGTATCTGTTTTTTTTTAACGGATACCACATGTACCCATTATAACCTGTGGCGCTATGGACATGTCTGTGATTTTACATGAACCATGTGTCCCCCAATTTTTTGTAACAAGCAAAGGCAAAGCAGATGGCTGAGAGCTGAGGTTATTGGGCGCTTCCCAGCCTAAAAATACCAGCTCGCACCGCCCCAGAAGTGGTGCATCACATTAGAGGCTCCAATTGTGGCGCTTCGCCTCGACTCTTCCAGATGCCCTGGTGCATTAGCAATCGATTTGATAGACACCTCTCCATTACTAACTCCAGGGCTTGATGTCTGCTGTGTTTTTGGACAATTCACATCTGACATCACCTGAAACTACCATTACCCCGTATGCCAGCGCACTAGGGCAAACAGGAAGCGTGAAGGCGTAGTGCCAAAATTGGAGCATCTCATGTGATGCTCCACTTCTGAGGTGGCTACAGGCCCAACAACCAGTGACTTTCCCCGACTGAAAATATAAGCCTCATCTGCCTGCTTTACCTTTACTGGTTACTAAAAATGGTGGGACCCCATGTCAATTTTTTCATTTACTTATTTACCTATTTATTAGGTTAATACTTGTACAGTAATATGTACGCACATCGCTAATTATATATCTCACGGATATTTATCTATCATCTATCTCATATCTAACTATATACAGGTGCTTCTCACAAAATTAGAATATCTTCGAAAGTTAATTTATTTCAGTTCTTCAATACAAAAAGTGAAACTCATATTATATAGAGCAGGGGTCTCAAACTCGGCAGAGTAAATGGGCCGCACATAAAAAAAAAAAATTTAAACTGGCGGGCCACTTTCCTTTCAAGCTCCGTACACCTCGTACACACGCGGCTCCACTCCATACACCTCGTATACACACGGCTCCGCTCCATACACCTCGTACACACGCGGCTCCGCTCCATACACCTCGTACACACACGGCTCCGCTCCGTACACCTCGTACACACGCGGCTCCTCTCCGTACACCTCGTACACACGCGGCTCCTCTCCGTACACTTCGTACACACGCGGCTCCTCTCCGTACACTTCGTACATACGCGGCTCCTCTCCGTACACTTCGTACACACGCGGCTCCTCTCCGTACACCTTGTATACGCACGGCTCCGCTCCGTACACCTCGTAGACACGCGGCTCCGCTCCGTACCCCTCGTACACACGCGGCTCCTCTCCGTACACTTCATACACACGCGGCTCCTCTCCGTACACTTCGTACACACGCGGCTCCTCTCCGTACACTTCGTACACGCGCGGCTCCTCTCCGTACACCTTGTATACGCACGGCTCCGCTCCGTACACCTCGTAGACACGCGGCTCCGCTCCGTACCCCTCGTACACATGCGGCTCCGCTCTGTACACCTCAGGGCAGACCAAAGTACTGCAGTGTGCAGGTGCAGGGAAAGGTCAGAGAGGCCCAGCGCCTACACACTGCAGTACTTTATTCTGCCCTCAACAGGGCAGATAAGTACGCCTGCGCAGGAGCACTTGGCCTGGCAGTGATGGAGTGACAGGAGGGTGGCATTTCAAGAACATGGGAGGCGCCGGACCCGAACCTGCGACTCCCATCGAACCGAAACGCCCCCGGGTGAGTATAATAAAATTTATAAAATGTAATATTATATTATTTTTCTTATCTTTCAGGTCACACTGGGGGCTTATCTACAGCATTATAGAATGCTGTAGATAAGCCCTGAAAGGTGGTGGCCATATCTTATAGCAGCCAAAACTGCTGACAGGTTCGCTTTAACCTTATGCGTTCAATGTAGTGTTGACAAACACAAAACAGAGTTGTCACTTACTTTGCATACACCTCAGCTATGGACCTGTTTAACTGGACAGGAGTTGCTTTAGGTTACAAGTCAGTTGGGTGTTACTAGGTGATGAGAATACTTACATCTAAAACTAAACCTGCAGGTTCATCTAATTCCAGAGAAGTAATGTGCCTCTCTTCTGTGTTTGCCAACAATCTTCCTTAGTGATTATAAAATTCTTCCATATAACAAGTTCCACGTTTGTGAAGGAAGCAACGTACCGGACTGTAAGGCCTCATTCACACATCTGTTAATCCCATACATCTTCTATTTGTGATTTTTACAGATTGAACATATTTCAATTATATTCAATTGGACTTTTCATATGTTCGTGCTCTTTTGCAGGTCAAGTGGTCCTCAAAAATCAAAGTTGTCTGTTTTTGATTCAAGTCATAAGTCATAATTACCCAAACAAGTCTATAGATCCATGGAAACTTTAATTTAGCAATGAAAAATCACTTATGAAAGACTAAAGGTCAAATTATCCCATTGACCAAACACCATACCTCCCAACTTTTGTAGAACAGAAGAGGGACAAATCATGTGGTGCGCAGTGGTAAATTTTGAACATGCCCCTAGTATATCATTGCCCCTTATATCATTTCTTTCTATCCTGGTAGGAGTTGTCAGGGGGCTCATGGGGAGGCAAATTCAGCAGATGCTAGAGGGCGTAGACCCAAATTCATGACTGTCCCCTGTATCTGGGATGTTTGGGACTAGAAATGAGACGCTCGATTCACAGGACTCCAGTCCAGCATCTAGATCAGTGCTACTTGGCGGCTGGAAGGGAGGCCTGCAAGTCTCTTACTTATCAAGGGTCCCCGGTCAGACTTTTGATTATTCAGGGCCAACGTGACGTTATCTGTGCATCCTGCTCATCTCTGGTTGGGACATATGGATTCTTTTTTTCCTTCATTCACAGTTGGAGCAGCCAGAACTTTCTCATCTTTATGTAGCTTCACATAAGAAATCTGGCTTTTTGGCATCTGTAAGGCCATGTTCACACTTGCAGAAATACTGTGTTTTTGTTTTCTTCAGGTGTCCGTACCAAGCTACACAATAACAATCTTCTATGATTATTGCATTTTTTTAAATGACTTTTTCCCCTTTTTTGATGCACTGCTGGTGCAGATGTGAAGCCGCTTTTCTTAAGTGGATATTTGTTTTGTGTTTTGTTTTTGGTTTTCTCTGTGTAAAGGTCATGTGTTCATATGCAATTACAATTTGCATGCACATTAATTTACTTTTTCTGCTCAGACCCAGTTTCTCATTTGTTTCATTGTGCATTCTGTGCATATAAGGGTGTGACCGCCCTGTTTCTGAGTTGGAAAATCCATCCTGTCTGGCCTATACTATTACTGGTGGTTCAGTCCCTCTGTCCTTGTTCACATTTACGTCACTTGACAAGTGGAAAGGTTTTAAATACAAGAGTTAGGACTGTCCCACAAGGGTTGCCTTGACGTGGCGGGATGGCTTCTACATTATTTTGATCAAAATTATGTTAACTAAATACCCTTATTATTACTATTATTACTACCTTCATGCAATTTTTGCAATATATTTTTTACTTTTTTATTCCAGGATATTTGTTTTGTGTTTTGTTTTTGGTTTTCTCTGTGTAAAGGTCATGTGTTCATATGCAATTACAATTTGCATGCACATTAATTTACTTTTTCTGCTCAGACCCAGTTTCTTATTTGTGATTTTTACAGATTGAACATATTTCAATTATATTCAATTGGACTTTTCATATGTTCGTGCTCTTTTGCAGGTCAAGTGGTCCTCAAAAATCAAAGTTGTCTGCTTTTGATTCAAGTCATAAGTCATAATTACCCAAACAAGTCTATAGATCCATGGAAATTTTAATTTAGCAATGAAAAATCACTTATGAAAGACTAAAGGTCAAATTATCCCATTGACCAAACACCATACCTCCCAACTTTTGTAGAACAGAAGAGGGACAAATCATGTGGTGCGCAGTGGTAAATTTTGAACATGCCCCTAGTATATCATTGCCCCTTATATCATTTCTTTCTATCCTGGTAGGAGGAGTTGTCAGGGGGCTCATGGGGAGGCAAATTCAGCAGATGCTAGAGGGCGTAGACCCAAATTCATGACTGTCCCCTGTATCTGGGATGTTTGGGACTAGAAATGAGACGCTCGATTCACAGGACTCCAGTCCAGCATCTAGATCAGTGCTACTTGGCGGCTGGAAGGGAGGCCTGCGAGTCTCTTACTTTCCAGTGTTCCCGGTCAGACTTTTGATTATTCACGGCCAACGTGACGTTATCTGTGCATCCTGCTCATCTCTGGTTGGGACATATGGATTCTTTTTTTCCTTCATTCACAGTTGGAGCAGCCAGAACTTTCTCATCTTTATGTAGCTTCACATATGAAATCTGGCTTTTTGGCATCTGTAAGGCCATGTTCACACTTGCAGAAATACTGTGTTTTTGTTTTCTTCAGGTGTCCGTACCAAGCTACACAATAACAATCTTCTATGATTATTGCATTTTTTTAAATGACTTTTTCCCCTTTTTTGATGCACTGCTGGTGCAGATGTGAAGCCGCTTTTCTTAAGTGCTTTTTGTAGTACAGAAAAGATTTGATTCTGCACTTAAAAAGAAAGAAACTGCAGCGTTAACATGCTTTTTTTTAGGCTCCACATAGACTCTAAAGAAAAATAGCGTCAAAACCGAATGAATCAGCAGTATCTTTAGATGTACAGTGGCCAAAGTTTTCATGAAATCACATCCACTTTGCTTGTACGGTTAAACACAACATCAAAAAACACAATATTTATGCTACATGTTAACATGGCCTAAATGTCCAAGCAAAGTAGATGTGATTTTCATGAAAACTCTGCCCTCGGTGCATCTAAAGACGCTGCTAAACTGTGCGGTTTTGGTGCTCTTTTCCCTATAATCTTCTTTGTTTAGTCAGAAAAAAATGTATGTAAAAAAAATGCTGTTGCATTTTTAAGCGCAAAATGAAAGTTTTTCTGTATTATTAAAAATGCAGTTTCACATTTGCACCAAAAATGCATCAAATTAACGGGAAACGCATAAAACAAATGCAGTGACCACAATAATTAGAGAAGATTGTGTTATTGCGCCGTGTGATGCAGATACATGTAGAAAGCATGCAGAAAAAAGATAGCGCAAATGCTGCTTTTTTCTACTATGTGTGAATGCGGACTCAGAGTTACATTTTTATTACATTTTTCTATGCCATTTACCGATCACCATAAATAACATGATAACGGTGTTATACGGGTTATTATAATTACACTGACACCAAATATGTCTTTGGTATTTGCTGATTTGTGATGTTTATTATTTAAAAAAAAAGTATTAAAAATTATATTTATGTCATCGTTTTTAATTATTTTTTAGTAATTTTATACAAAGAAACAAATCTTTCTTTTATTCTCCCTCTAGAATACAGGGATATAGAAATACACTGGCATGTAGAGATGTATCTCTATGTACCAGCATGATTTGTCTATGGGCTCAGAACTTGCAATGCAGATCAAGTATACAAAATTCTCTCAGTGATGTCAACAGAGGCTGTGGCCCATTGCTTTAGCTTTCTGCCGGGGAGACCAGATTTCAAAAAGAGGATATTATATTTTAGTGATTGTTTTTCATTATTTTTTTAGTACTTTAAGGATACAATCCCACAATGAGCTTTTGGTGAATCTTACAGTTACAGCAAAGGTAATGGGATTTATAGAAATGTCGTGTCCGCTGTGCTTCTTTTAACATAGTGTAAACTGACCTGCGGTGCGTGTTTCAAATTCACTGCAGGGCAATTTCTCTTGCAGGTACGCTGAGTTTTCTGTGTGGGATTTCCCCATAGACTTGCATTAAAGGAAACCTGTCACCCCCCCCAGGGCCTATTAAAGTAAAAGAGCTACCTTCAGCAGCACTAAGGCTGCATTCTGTGAAGGTGGCTCTTATGTTTATTATCCCTAGTAATGCTGAAATAATGAGTTTTATAAATTTCCCGCCATACCTCTATTGAATCAGGGAGGTATGTTTTCTCCCCCTGACTCAACCACCTCGCAGCCGTCCATCATCCCCCTCTGGCCTCCGGCGCCACCTCCTCGCTTTCTCATGACGTCACCGGCACCTGCGCTCTGCAATCAGTTCTCGGGCATGCGCCGTGCGTGCTGCCCGAGAATTTACATCAGGTGAAGTAAGGATATCGTGCCTGCGTGTAGCGGAGGCCCCAGATCCCGCCCCACAGTGTTATGATGTATTCACACTGCGGGGCTGGGAATCTGGCGCCTGTGCACTGAGGATCTCTGCGCCTGTCCCCATCTCCCTCCGCCCCTTTCCTCCACCGGAATACACTAGTGGAATTTTATTGTAATATAAATTTACAAGCAATGTTTACTTTGCCACCCTTCCAATCGTTACTGTTAGGTGATGTGCTGTGCTGCCTGTGATCTCCTCGGTGTGGGGAGCTCAGCTTCAGCTCACTATGATGCTGCCGTCATATTCCGGTGGAGGAAAGAGGCGGAGGGAGATGGGGACAGGCGCAGAGATCCTCACTGCTCAGGCACCAGATTTCCATCCCAGCAGTGTGGTATCGTTGCAATCGTACTGACCCGAAGAATAAAGCTGCATTATCGATTTTACCTTACACGGAATGACATAAAAAAAACAATTCAAAAATTGCAGATTTTTGTTCCTTCTGCCTCCCAAAAATCACAATACAAAGCAAGAACCCCTGGCGAAAGATTCCCTATAATGAGGCAGGTGGAGGCACTGTGGACGCCATAGGACCTGTGATCCGGCGGTGTCCATCTTATTAGGATTGTATAAAAGTGCCATCTGTCACAATTTTGTGCACTTTTGAAAATGACAACGCTGAACAGAAGCCAGACGGGATCCAGAGTAACTCTGCTGCCTCATTATAGTGAATGGATCCCTCTGGGTTTCAAGGGAATCATGTCACTCAGAAATATAGATGGAAACCACAAAATATTGCAATGACCCGGGTACTGCGTTCACCAGACATCAACACAATTTCTAGCTGCTCCTCACGTGTTAACCTCTGCGACATGTCAATGACTGTAAGCAAAGAGAAACTTGTAAATAACTCATAAAAGGATAAAGTTACGTTAAAACCAAGCACACCATTGATCCAAAATGGCCGACTTCAAAATGTTCACCATTGTCACCACCCATCTTGAAAAGTTTTCCCCCTCCCATATACTAATGTGCCACAAACAGGAATTGATATCACCAACCATTCCCATTTTATTTAGGTGCATCCATAAAATGGCCCACCCTGTATATTGTGGGTGAAATAAGTACTGAGCACATCATCAATTTTCTAAGTAAATATATTTCTAAAGGTGCTATTGACATGAAATTCTCACCAGCTTTGTCCCTGCTGACCTTGGATAGATCTTTGGTCTTGGCCATGGTGGAAGATTGGAATTTGATTGAGTGTGTGGACAGGTGTCTTTTATACATGTAATGAGTTCAGGCAGGTAACTATAATAAATAATCTTTATGTAGCGCTAACATATTCTGCAGCACTTTACAGTTTGCACACTTTACCCTCACTGTCCCTGATGGGGCTCACAATCTAAATTCCCTATCAGTATGTCTTTGGAATGTGGGAGGAAACCCACACAAACAAGGGGAGAACATACAAACTCCTTGCAGATGTTGTCCTTGGTGGGATTTGAACCCAGGACTGCAGCACTGCAATGCTATCCACTGAGCCACCATGCTGCCCAGGTACAATTAATACACGTAATGAGTGCAGAGTAGGAAGGATTCTTAAAGAAAAAAATAAGGCTATGTTCACACGTAGCATTTTTGCAGTGTTTTTTCTGCAAATTTTAAGTGGTGTTTCACAGTACCAGCAGAGGCTATGAGATTTCAGAAATCTCATGCATACATTGTTTTTTTTCCTGACGGATTTGGAAAACTGCTGCATTTTTGCAAACTGCAGCATATTACAACTTTCAGCCTATTTTCAGTCATAGGAAAGAATGGGCAAATGCAAAAATGCAGCAAAAAAATTGCAGGTATCAGGTTTTGCTGCGTTTTTGGTGTAAAAACCTAATGAAGTTAAATCATGCTTCTTTTGGGCTAAACTTTATCAACACGCACAAAAGTCAATAGAAATACAGCAAGAAAAACACAACAGAAACTCAACAAAACCTGTCTTTTGTAAGCAGCCTCTTTACTGCCCAGAGAGAAGGTTTTGCCTACGGAAAAACGCAGCAAAAACGCATGGTGTGAACATAGCCTTAAAGGGAATCTGTCACCTCATTTTCAGCTTATCAGTTAAAAATATCACTGTATTGCGTGTTTTTCTATACATTTCCCACCTAGTTTTGAATTCCCCTAACTCCCCATGTATCACCCTTCATATGTAGATTACATATTGGATTTGCTTATTCATAGCGCCTTGTCTTAATTATATATCTTACGCACATACATTATATAACGCACCCACATACAGTGGATATAGAATTATATATACATCTGTAGCACTGTCCCAATAATAGGAGGGGTTAGTGGAAACAAAGCGTTAGTTATGACATTTGTTCTAACATTTTTCACCACAATTTTTTCTATTGAACATGAACCATACCCAGAAAAAAAAAAAAAAAACCTGTACAAAAGTAGATCAACACGTTTCTATAAACGAAGCCTTTATATTTGAAAGGCTTACAATTATTAGAAAAAAAATTATATCGTACAATTCTATGCCCTGTTCACACCTGCTGCATTTTTACCGCTTCCATTTTTGCGCAGAAAATCACCTGCATTTTTTTTTAGTTGAAGCAAAGTGGATTTGCTTTCATGAGCACTTATGCCCACTTTGTGTTTGAAGCCACAGTTTAACAGTCTAATTTCTTGGTACATTTTTTCACTAGTGTTCTGTGGATAATATACAATTCTGATTTTAGTCACATAATTCAAATGTTCCTGCACTTAAAAAAAAAACATAAAAACTATTATATCTGTGCAAAAAAAAAATAAAAAAATGACAAGACCCAGCAAAAGCACAATAATCAGAGGAGGTCACTATTGCTTGTTTTATAAATTTTCTAAAATGGCCCCAATCATCAAAAAAAAAAAAAAAATAATAATTAATGCACCTGCTGCAGAAGTTATGCCATTCATATGTATAGGATGAATATTTCAACACATTCCTACAACTAGCTATGTGTATTTTTTTTTGCTGTTGCTGCCAAAAAAGTAATCCTCATATAAACTTAGTCTGTAATGTCTCAGCAGGGCTGTAATATACAGGGAGTGCAATTAGTATTAATAGCAAATCTAAGAATTACCAAAAACACCAATATTATGATTACAATAATAAGCAATAGGATTTACTTCATTACTAAATATTATAGATTAAAAAATATTAAATCATAACATTCTAAAATAAATTCTAGCAATAAATTATTTTCCTCTTGGCCCTCCCAGTGAATATCATAATTATTATAAACCACTATAAGTATACATATGTGTGTGTAATTATATATATAATCTCACTATATAATGCAGAATTTATTTTTGTTTTATTTTTAATTCTAAAAATACAGATTCAAGTTACATTTTGCTAATTGCAATTTGTGCTACCTTATACTGTGGCACAGGAATATAAAGTATCAAGCCTCTCTCATATAGATTGTTAATATAATTTATAAGAAGGCACAAACAAGGGCAACACCAAATTCTGGTTCATGTTCAATCTTTATTGCAAAATAAAAATCATTAAAAACTTTTAGCTTTCTAAAAAACAAATCATTAATATACAAAAAGGCTGTGTACATGTACACATAAGGAGTTGCATTGCATTGAATGAAGACTAGACATCAAATGTAACTTGATCTTGTAAGTCGCATAATCCAAGGGAAGTCATTTCAGTCATTATAAAAGAATTTACATAAATTAGTAAAGTTTATGCATTTTATAAAGATCTTCCCATATATCATGCAAGTCTGAAAACGACTTGAAGTAATAAACCCGATCCCCCATCGCTGCTGAGAACACTACAGGGAATGTAAAGGAGTAAGGGGCAGTCTCATACACTGGAGTAATTGCCGTAGTAGACAGCAGTGCTGGCATCTGACAGCACTGAGGAGATCAGCCCATTTTCTGCAGCCTGCTCATGGCCATGGTAATGCATCCCTACTTCGGGCTTGGCCATATAATTAAAATACTGCTCAAATTCAGTCCTGTCCACCTCGCTCCACATTTCATTCTGCAGCACTGGCTCTGCTCTAGGGATCTGTGGAGACTCTGGTGGAGGGGAGGGTTGACCAACTTGCACAGAATGAGGTCTACCAGTGCTGGGCATGTACATCTGGCTGTAGTACAGCTGTGGTGGGGTCTGGCACCCCAGCATATTCTGCACAGGGCTCCCTTGCTGCATCTGCTCAGGCTGTGGAATATGCCTACCAAGCATAGTAGAGGCAGGATTCTGCTGGTGGGAGGCGTATGGACTGGTGTAGGGGTATGGCATCATAGGGCGATCTTCTTGGGCAGGAGTGAAGAAGGCATGCTCAGACTCATCCAGAGGTGAGGTTTCTGGTGTGGGCAAGCTGTAGTCCTGATAGTGGGCACCAATGACTTGAGAGTCTCTGTAGTGATGACCACTCTGGGGTAGCTGGCTTGGGTGATAGGACTGCTCTGTGTACCCAAGGCTGAAGTTGTCCAAACCCATCTGTCCATCAGCGACCAGCATGGTGGGGTCAGCCTGCTCCGACATCTGCATGAAGCTGCTGTCTGCCCTCTTCATCCCCTTCACCTGCTTCCTCCTGGGTCTGTACTTATAATTGGGATGATCCTGCATGTGTTGTACTCTCAACCTCTCCGCTTCCTTCATAAATGGTTGTTTCTCAACCAGTGCAAGAGATTTCCAGGACTTCCCTGTAAATGACAAAAGCAACAACATTATGATCTGATTATTGTCACAGAACATTAGATCTTGCTGCCTAAATCCCTTCACTAGAGCCTTCATTGATGGGATGACCAGTATAACCATAACAAGGCCAGAAATAACCCAACCCCAAAAATCACTACATAAAAGCTTTGTGCTAAGAGGCTTAGGTGGGCGCCATGGAAAATAATGCATATAGGAGGAGTGCACAGGAAAGGGAGTAAGATGTATATAAAGGGAAAAGACGAAGAAGAAATACCTACAAAAATGTTATTATACAAAGAACTGAACTACAAGGAAAAAAAAAAAAATACTTTAACATGTAAAACGGCAAAAAAAAAAAAAAGACAAAATGTCCATTGTATCATATGATAGAGCTAAAAACTGGAAATAAACCCTCCATGTAATGTCCAAAACCCTGAACTATTAAGCAAGTGAATCCTTGTATGAAGTCAAATGGGATACTGGGAATCAAAGCACAGTGTGACTAGAAAAAAGTGTAAACTGAATGCTGGATACAAATCTCAAATAATATATATTTATTTTATAGTTGTGTATGTTTAGGGCTGCAACAGTTAAAGAATAATGACAGCCGTAAATATGCACAATTATAAACCCCTGCTATAACATTATAGACACGATATAAAGTGTATTAATTAATGACATTTCTCGCACAATCTGATGACAGATTTCCGGAAAGAATAAATAAGAAATAATATGAAACTTTTGATACAAAATAGCCGGCACATATCACAGATCATATACAGACGTCTCTGTGCCCGGTGTGTGCCCATGTAATGTCCCTGCAGTCCCCGGTGTGTGTCCCCTGCTGTCCCCGGTGTGTGTCCCCTGCAGCCCCCGGTGTGTGTGTCCCCCCTGCAGCCCCCGGTGTGTGGCGCCCCCTGCAGCCCCCGGTGCCCTTACCTAGCATCTTGCTGAGCTCGGCGTTGTGCAGGTCCGGGTTCTGCTGCGCCAGCCTCTTGCGCTCATCCTTCGCCCACACCATGAATGCGTTCATGGGACGGCGGATCCGGGCTTCGCCTTTACTCCTGGAGCTGGAGGCTTCTTTCTCCTTGCTGTCCCCCATGGAAGCAGACAGGGTGCCAGGTGCCCACTGGCCCAGGGCTGGCATCATGACTGGCACCGAGCACTTTCCCTGGTCGTCACTGTCGTATCCACCATCAGGGCTGCTCATGTCTGGAGAGAAGGCGCTCAGCGTCCGCGGTGCCGTCCGGAGATCGTGTCTGCTGCTCCTGGTGACAGCACCGCGCGTCTATAACCACAGCGCCGGCCAATCACCGCCCAGAGGCGGGGCTACACGGCAGAAAGGTGTGATGGGCGGGGCCAGCCTTTCCCCAGTGCATGGCTGGGAGATGATCAGAGACCTGGGTGACATCCAGTCGCCTCTAATCCCTTTAACAAACAGGAGCCGAAAGCCCAGCAGAGATATGAGAGAACAGGTAATTCCTGGCGATGTCTGCCGGGCTAATGATCGACTTCTCTCTGCTGAATGAATGGAGCGGAGGGGTCTGATAATAAAATTGCCTTATCTGTCACACTGATGCTGTCCCCAGTGTCTGCACCGACTGTGATTAGTCCTTCACTATCAATAAACCTGAGAGCAGCCAGAAGGGAATGCAGGTTATATAGTGCTCCAGTATTCTGTATATTGGAGGGATGTGGAATAGACAGATGGAATCTACAGATATAGAGATCTAGATAGATGGACTATAGGTAGATATAATGCAAATGCTTAAAAAAGTGCACAAGTGTCTGTTAGATAAATGACATATAGATATGAGAGATAAATAGATGTAATCTAGATAATGGATAAGAAATAAACCGCTTGTAGATCGGGGATAGATATACAGATAGATACATAGAGTATGGATAGATGTAATATACAGATAGATATAGAATAGATACATTGCTATATACAGGGATGTGTGTAATAGATGTGACTATAATGAGCTTGTGACACACAGTGGATGGATAATGTAACAGATCTCACATCCAGGGTGTACTTACTTACTAGCAAAGCTAAGGGGAGGTAATGTCAGATCAATCAGAGAGGAAAGAGAAGGAAGGGCAGATGTGGAGTTGTCCCTGGAGTGTCTGCACTTCTGCCATGTGGATGAGGCTCCCGGCAGGATACAGACAGTGTACAGACAGTATACAGAGGGGCTGCTGCTGTTATGGGGGGGAGGGGGAGATCCCTGCAGTGATGGAGGCTTGGAGCACCCGGGAGAGGCCGCCTGTGCGCCGGGCAGTTTCGCCTGACACTTGCGGATGGTGCAGCGCCTCCCACAGGTGATGTGGAGCCCGCAGAGAACCATCAGGGCGGTGAGGGGCAATGATTACCCTAGAGGCTGTTAGGTTGGGGTGGAGAACAAGAAACAATCCCTCCCTTATTATCGTTGTCACCTCCGCTCGCACTGGCCGAGTTTCGGGGCAGAGCAGACAGCGCGGGTTTCGCTCATTAGCGCCTTCCCGGAGGAGGCAGCGCCGGGTGCGGGCGATCAGCGGCGGACAGGCCGGTATATGACGGATGGAACACAGAAAGTAACATGTAGGATCAGATGGGGAGAGATCTCTGCAGACACTGTTCTCCCCGAATCACGCGGCTGTGAGAGGCGCCGGCTCCTTATAATGGCCACATCCTATTCCAGAACCTCCGCACTAAGAACAATGAAGGCAGATCTGTTACTTATTGATATTGCGCAGTATTATATTCAGCAGCTAATCTGCAATTCTGTTGTTTAGAAAAGTAAAATCATTCAATGATCTGAAGCTGTGGAGGAATAAGGCGCAGCTCCAGATAATCAGCATCCAGCTCTAATATCCATTTCATGTCTAATATCTATCAAAACACAGGAATAAAGAGCGAATACCCGGCAATAAGTAAATGAGCAGTGACAGTGCAGGTACATAACACTAAAGAGTAAGAAGCAGCGATCAATCTATGTGAGATCTCATCGGTCTAGTCTGTCTAGCTCTACTCTATCCAATGTCTGTCTATTTGTAATAATCTCTGTTTATTTATCTATGCAATACATAGCTATATATATATTTAACTAATATCAATTTATCTATCTAAAAAAAAAGAGAGAAAAAAAAGCAAAAAGCAGCACTAGCCAGCGGTGAATGAAATCCGGGGCCATTGTGATCCTAGACAGCCTCCTCTAGAGGACATGGCATTCTACTAGGTAAAATCACACCTGGGAGCACCTAGGGTGCCAGCAGTGCTGGCCATGGTTTTTTCAATGACTTGAATGGTAATTTTGACCTGTGACTATTATAAATGCATGTAAAAAATAATCAGACTGGTGAAACCGCTTCAGGTTAGATATCAGCAGGCAGATAAGTTTAGATTAGTTTACATAAGATTGATTAGTAAATAGTTAATTGACTTACATGGTTAGTTTAGGGACACCTGGTGTTGTCTGACTTCATTCTAGCATTGTTTGGCTCTGTTTATTTGTAAGTTGTTATCAGAATGTAAAAAAAAGTTGGAAATAAAAAAGACAAAAACGGTATTTGAAACAGAAATACAGAATTGACAAGCTCTTGGGTATATATTTATCAAAACTAAATGCTTCAGAATTCTGGTGTAATTTGTGTCCTGACTTTCACCATGTTTAGTAACTTATTATATTTATGTGTCTTGTCTGTGGGGACTGGTTTACTGGAAGGGGAGAGTGGTTTAAACCCTTAAGGACCTGACAATTTTCCTTTTTTGTTTTTCCCTCCACTTATTCCAAGAGCCATAACTTTTTTTTTTTATTTTTCAGTCGATATAGCCACGTGAGGGCTTGTTTTTGTGGGACGAGTTGTGTGTTTTCAAATGACAACATTAATGTTACCATATTATGTACCAGAAATTAGTAAAAACAAATTCAAAGTTTGGCAAAATAGCAAAAAAAAGTAAATGCAATTTTGCAATTTTTTTTTACATTTATTGCGTTGATTTTACAGAAAACTTACCTGGCAATGTGATTCTCCAGGTCAGTGCAATTATGAAGATATCAAAGATGCATATTTTTTGCTTTATTTAAATGGTCAAAAAAAATCTGAAATTTGTAAAAACTAAAAAAATAAAATAAAATAAAAAATTCAGTTGTGTCGCCACATTGCGAGACCGTAACATTTTATAGTTTTGGGACATGGAGTTGTATGAGGGCTTGTTTTTTGCACCCCAAGGTGATGTTTTTATTAATATAGTTTTGGGGTATATACGATTTTTTGATCAACTGTTATTAGATTTTTTTCTGTTGTTGCAGCAGCTGAAAATTTCGATTCTGGAATTTTCATTTATTTTTCTCATCACAACGTTTAGCAATCAGATTAATTTATTTTATATTTCGATAGATTTGACTCTTCTGAAAGCAGTAATACCATATGTGTATTTTTTTTATTGATTTGAACTTTTATATGTTTTTATTTTTTTCTTATTTTTTTAAAACATTTTTTTACTTTTCACAGTATTTGTTAATTCGCTAAGGGAACTTGAACCTGCAATCATCTGATCGCTTGTGCTATATACCGTAATGCTACAGCATTAGGTAGCTGTCAGCTGAACAGTCATTTATTGCACATTTATCTCTCCCTGCTTTCCCATACCTAGAGACGCACAGCTCAGTCCAGAGTTCTTGTGTTTTCTATTAGAGCGCCATTGCCAAATTATCCCAAGGGGGGACAAAGGTATCAGGCACTGAAATTCAGGAGGCCACATTCTTCTTCCCCCCCCCCCCATATCACCTGTTGGGACAGAGTCATGAATTCCCCATATACATTAAATTGTTGACTGATCCTGCAAATATCAATGTGGATTGGCTGTGCTTAGTCAATTGTGTATAGGGGGTCATAAGTTTGCACTGTCTAAGAAATAGACAGAATGGATTAAAATGTCCCAGATATTCAGATTGGATCAAAAGTAAAAACATTCAACCACTGATAAAAAATTAACATAATGGTCTGCAAGATCAGGCACTTTCATTGGAGAAGGACACCATTATCAGAAGACTTGAAGGAACAAGGCAAATAGTAAGACCTATCTAGGCTTGCACAACTTCTTCCTACAGAGAGTTCATCTATCAAGTCACCATGGCTTGAGATTGAGCTTAAAGCCATAAATTAAGGCCTTTTTTAGACAAAGATACATTTATTAGTGATTTCAGAAAAACAATCAGATTTGCAGACCTCACTTTAAAAGTATCACAAAACACCTCACTAGATATAAGGACACAGAAGAGGTCATAGAGTATTTTTAAATAACTATATAAAGTTTATTAATTCAATCATATAAAATCATGTATCCATTCAGAGTAGCACTACCAAAGGAGGAAAAATAGGGATCATGAACTGGAGGATAGCTAGGGTATAGTACTAAATTCAAATAGTCATTATGCACAAACAAAGCTAATGCTAAAAATGTATCATAGTATAAAGCATCAATGTATGCAGCACAATAAAAGATGATCATAAAGTGGAAAAAATATATATAAAAGATCACATTTGCATTAGCCTTCCATTAGCCCTATAAAGGTATCATACTCTAAATGAGACGAGATGCTGTTTAAAAAGTGCTGTAGTGCATAGTGTGCAAGATCAGCAGTAAACAGGAAAGTGCCTGTGACCAGCTGTTACTCTTATGGCGATGAAGGTTTAGATCCCAGCCTGCCGCCTCTACGCGCGTTTCGCCATGTCTTTGTCAGGAGGCGTGATTGAATTAAAATTTTTTATATAGTTATTTAAAAATACTCTATGACCTCTTCTGTGTTCTTATATCCAGTGAGGTGCTTTGTGATATTTGAACTTTTTGAGTTTTTTCTATTTCTAATGTGTTGATGCCTATTTTGGGAAACCTTTGTGCTCACTTTAAAAGTGTTTATAAAAGGTGGAGTGGACTTAGCAAGTCGAGAAATGCGCCAGTTCATAGGCGCAAATGTATAGTCTAAGATAAGCCAGCTAGAATGGTCAAATGTCTAACTTCTATACAACCGGGCATATTTGTCAGTACAACCTAATTCTTAAGGGCATGTCACACTAAGAGATATCACTAGCAATATCGCTATAACTAGTGACGTTATAGCGATATTGCTAGCGATATCTCTGTGTCTGATACTTACCTACGACCGGCTCCCCTGCTGGTTATCGCTGATCGCGCGAGAACGTTCAGGACTGTTTCTCGTCGTCAGCTTCCTGCGGCGCTTCCTGCTGTGAGGACGAGCGACGCGTGGAGCCAGGCGGGAGGACGCAGGATCGCCTGGTATGACAGGTAAGTAGCGATCCCCGTCCCCAGCGATGTCGCTAGTGAGATCTGCCTGTGTGGCAGCTCACTAGCGACCACTTAGCGATGTACCAGCGATTCTGACCGCGTCATATCGCTGGTCGGGATCGCTGGTACATCGCTAAGTGTGACAGTACCTTTAGATAGTGACTAGACAATCTTATCCCTTTTAGGCTTCTTTCACACTTCTGTCTTTTGACGTCAGTTTCAATTCGTCACAGTGCGAAAAAACGGATCCATTGCAGATTGCCAAAAAACTGATGAGAGAGAAAAAAGAAAAAAAAAAAAGGTGGATTTCTACTGACGTCAAAGGACTGAAGTGTGAAAGAGGCCTAAGGAACAAGCTTTTTCCCCCCATTTTTTTCATCATTGCATTAATATTTTTCCATCGACACAGCTGCGTAAAGTCTTAGTTTTTCAAAACAAGCCTTAAAATGAAGCAGTCGAATGGAATGTCAAAATCGAAGTTTGAAAAGAGCATAAGACGCAGGCAACTACAGGTACTGTATGTATGTAGTAACAGTCCACAAAGTATGTGAGGTAGTGAGAGGCAAAATGTCAGCAATCAATCTTTGCCACAGAAATCTCCCTGGCTGATACTTGTAAGGCTACACACTAGGGCTCATTCACAAGTGTTTTTGGTCAGTAAAAAAATGGACAGCACTTGGACCAATGTTATTTAATGGGGCAGTGCAGTTCATTTGCCGAATGTGCTTGCGAAAAAAAAAATCATAGCTTGAGACTCACCCTTTCAAGTCTGTGGGTGCACAAAAAAATTGGATGCCATACGGATCCACCATACACCATCTAATTTTTACGGATACATTGCAATTCTGTAACATAGGAAACTGTAAGTGGTTTTGAAATTAATATCTGCTTCTGTAAAAAAACAGGTTGTATATGGACTGCACACAGATGACATGTGAGAAAAAAATTGTACCACTTTTCTGAATGAATATGCTCGTTTGACCCTGCCCATAGTGAAACACTGGCCGAACCCACCAATTTCTACATTCTAATGGGTAAGGAGGGTCTCCTGAATCTCCCCCCCCGACAGATGATAACAGTGAAGAGAAACATCTGGCGTGTCCAACTTCTGATGACTGATCCTTTTGTTCTCCTGCAAAAACCCTAGTCCATGCCCTCATCATCTCCCGCCTTGACTACTGCAACCTCCTACTCTGTGGCCTCCCCTCTAACACTCTCGCACCCCTCCAATCTATTATAAACTCTGCTGTCTGACTAATCCACCTGTCCCCCCGCAATGCCCCAGCCTCTCCCCTCTGTCAATCCCTGCACTAGCTCCCCATTACCCAAAGACTCCAGTTCAAAACCCTAAACATGTCATACAAAGCCATCCACAACCTGAGTCCTCCATACATCTGTGACCTCGTCTCCCGGTAGATACCTGCACGCAACCTCTAATCCTCACAAGATCTCCTTCTCTATTCCCCTCTTCCCACAGTTGCATACAAGATTTCTTTCTTGCATCCCCCCAACTCTGGAACTCTCTACCTCAACATATCAGACTCTTGCCTACCATGGAAACCTTCAAAAAGAACCTGAAGACCCACCTCTTCCGACAAGCCTATTATGTATACCCCACCTAACATGTAAAGCGCCATGGAATAAATGGTGCTATAATAATAATAATAATAATTTTACCTTGTAATATACTGCATGTAATGCCCTAACTGTATTCTAGAAATAATGTGATACCAATATCACACAGTTTATCCCATCGCACTTTTCATAGGGACATTTTTTTCCTAAAATGAGTTAAAGTTTATGTTGGAAAGATTAATTATTTGGTACGTGCACCTAATTTAAACAATCTTTTAAAAACATTTGGAGGAGGAACTGGTGAATTTTTTTTTTTCCATCATTCCTTTTTATTTCCTGTGGTATAAATATGTATTTTATTAACTTTATGACTTTTTATTATTACAAAAATGCCCTATGAATATTTTTTAATGTTTACTGTTTTTAAAGGAAGTTTTTAACCCCCAAAAATGCAAATTAAACTACTTATGCAGTGTTACAGGGTCACTGGCACTGTATGTGAGGGGAGATATGTGTCACGAAGATTGCTTTCTTCTGTGATCTAAAAACCCTTACATTTCTCTCCAGCATGCTATGTGCTGAAGGGGTTAATCAGCTATGATAAGGGACTGTGTTTTTTAGGTGAGTAAATAAGAGATGGGCGGGACGCCTGCTCACCATATCTATACCTCAAGGGTGTGGCTGGGGAGTTTAATGTGCAGCCACTGTTTTTTTTTTTTCTTTGTTATGTGTTTGTAGAGGAAAGTCTCCAGAGGTGGCTCCAGGAGGAGCTGAGGACTATAGGCTTTACCTGTGGGAGAAAAGGTCTATTGAACCTGTGGGAGAAAAGGTCTCTATTGAACTCTGTTTTGTTTTGCCATTAGGCCAGAAAGGCCAGGTTAACTTTGTTCAATCCTGCTACAGTTTATGCTGTGCTTTAATAAACCAGCAGGTGATTTACAACAAGAGGCCTTCCTGTGTCTACCTCTGAGTGAGTCTACTCCTCACAATAGTTATATAAGGGACACAGTCAGCCCCGACAAAAATCTTACCTGAAACAAAGATTTCAGTGTTGTAGTGGTTGAGGAAAAGCATTTTATTTCCTCAGCGGTTGGATCAATGCGCCATTGTCATGGTTGCGGGCTCAGTGAATAATTATACCACCTTTGCATTCTGAGCACTTCCCTTTAGTCTGATTGACAAGTCAGCATTATTGCTGTACTGGCACACACACCTCAAGAATGGCCTAATATACATACCTACGGCAGACCTGGGCACTTTTGTTAGGATCATGGTTTCCATAGCAACCCACCACGACCGTGCATCATTTTGCACTGATGACTCGACAGCCCTTTCTGTAAAGCTTATTTAATGCTAAAATGATTATTGGCTGCTCCATTTTTGCCACTGATTGCAGATGGTCACAGATTTTGTGTTTATCACAGTTACGTCATAGTACCTTAAGGGGCTCATTTATTCCCATGGATGCCTACGCATGTTAATTAGTGGAATCTTTTAGGCTTAATTAAGATGTTTATGTAGAGTTATTTCTTAAAACAGAATTTTGTTATAAAGTGACTGCTGTCTCATGTCCAAATGATGAGATGAAAAATGTCTTCATAGTTTCAATGAAAAGTTAATCAAATTAATACATCAGGAGGTTTGATTGTTTACTTATTCTATCTATTTATCTATCTAGCTCAAATATATCTATCTAATATCTATCTCATATCAATCTATCAATCTATCTCACATCTATCTCATATCTATCTATCATCTATCTGTCTCTCTCATATCTAAATATCTATTATCTTTCTCATATCTATATATCATCTATCTATCTCTATCTATCATCTATCTATCTATCTATCTATCTATCTATCTATCTATCATCTATCTATCTACCTCATATCTATATATCTATTTATCTATTTATCTCATATCTCTCTATCCATTTATCTATCTATCTTAAAAAAGTAAAAGTAGTAACAACGGTAATGTATCAGGTGCCATGACCCCAAGGCAAATATCAAAACTACAATATAGTAGAAAATAATGGAGGCAGCACACCAGCTTGTTGAGGCGAAAAAAGTGCTATTTAATAGCCCAAAATGGCGCTGTTTCGGCTCCAAGTGTGAGCCTTTCTCAAGTCAATGCTGTTAGCATTTTGTTGGAAGTGAGCACAGAAAAGAATGTTACATTTTTGATCATTGACCACATACCACCACTCACAAAAGGATGTGATAGGATAAAAATATTGAAAACTAAGGTGCCACAATGGATCTTTAGACTAAAAACTTTGAGACCTAATGGCCTAAACGTAGAATATAAATTGAATAGTATACTTTAGGAGCCGTTTGCCTTTTGTTGGTTTAGAGCTATTCCCCATCTTTTATACAACATTGTTTATACCAGACACAACAAATTTTCTCACTAAAGTACAAAAAATACATTTAAATGAGAAAGTAATAATGGCTTCCTTTGACGTAGTCTCCTTAAGGCTATGTGCCCACGTAGCGTTTTAAAACGCTCACTAAAAACTGGACTCCTTCCCAGAAATCGCGTTTTTTTCTGCGCGATTACACTGCGATTTTGCCGCGATTATGATTGTGATTTTGCCGCAATTTTCGCGTGCGATATTCAAGCACTTTCCAAGCGATTTGAAGCATCGCTTGGAAAGTGATTGACAGGTTGGTCACACTCGTCAAACATAGTGTTTGACAAGTGTGACCAGGTTTTTACTATTGAGGCTGCCTATGCGGCATCAATAGTAAAAGATAGAATGTTAAAATGCTAAGAAAAATAAAAAAAATCGGGGTATATTTACCTTCCGGCGTCCCGCGCTGCCATCCCGGGCCTCAGCGTTCCCAGTAATGCCTTGCGAGACCTGTGATGACGTAGTCTAGCGTTGTTATAGCGATCTTGCGAGACCGCTAGTCACGCGAGACTATGTCATTACAGGGCAAGGCATTACTGGGAACGCTTAGGCCGGGAATGCAGCGCGGGACGCCGGAAGGTAAATATACCCCGATTTTTTATTTTTTATTCTTTTTTTTACAGGGGTATGGTACCCAGGGCCTGGAGGACAGTCTCCTCTCCTCCACACCGTGGGTACCAACCGCACATGAGACGCTTAACTTCCCACATGGTGGGCATAGCTACATGCGGGAAGTAAGCGATTCTCATGCATTCCTATGGGTGCGGAATCGCGGCAATTGTTTGCGATTCCGCACAAAAGAATGAGCATGCTGCAATTTTTTCCGCGATGCGATTCCGCCACAGAAAAAAGCGCAGCATTAGCACAGCATGTGCGGAATGCCATAGGAATGCATGGGGGGGTTCTGTACACGATTTTTAAACGTTTTCGCAGCGTTTTTGCGGCAAAAATCGCGGCAAAAACGCTTAAAAATCGCTACGTGGGCACACAGCCTAATAGATCATGAGAGAAAGGTCAGAGCTGTAGAGAGAAAACTGTCATCTCAAACTATGTCAGCAGAAGGAAAAAAATTATAGATATACTGGAAATTATATTGAGAAAATTATTTTTTATTCATTGTTGTTTTTTATTTACAACGACGTGGTACTGCCATGGGTGCCAATATGGCACCAGCGTATGCAAACATAGTTATGAGTGCCCGGGAGGAGGAGCTCATCTATGTGTCTCACCACCACCAACTTGTACTGGGGTGGTGGAGATACATAGACGAGGTCTTCCTCCTGTGGACAGGTTCTCAAGAAGAATTATGTGCCTTTCATAAATATTTAAATACGACAGATCAAACCATAAAATTCACACTTGTATCCTCTACGTCAAACAGAGTTTTTGGATGTCTTGGATATACAAGAAAGTAATATTAATGCAACTTTTCATGTGAAACAAACGGACAGGAACGACCTATTAATGTATAATAGTCAACATCCACAAAGAATGAATAAATCAACAAAACTGAGCCAGGTTCTTAAGGACCTGTCACACTAAGCGATATCGCTAGCAATATCGCTATAACTTGTGACGTTATAGCGATATTGCTAGCGATATCGCTGTGTGTGATACTTACCTACGACCTGCTCCCCCCGCTGGTTATTGCTGATCGCGCGAGAACGTACTGGACTGTTTCTCGTTGTCCATTAGGAGTAGAAATCTCAAGGACCAATTGATCCAATCTGATATTGGCTCCCTGAACAAATCGGCTCAAAGGTACCTAACAGGGGTGCAAAGAAAAGGATATTTCCCATGTTTGGCCTGTGTGAATTGTCCCCTAATGCATAAAGGTTCAGTGTTTTCCCATCCCACCACTCAAGAAATGTACAAAATAGAGCACTACTTAACATGTAATTCAGAATATGTCATATACTTGCTACAATGTCCATGCTCCCTGTGGTATGTCGGCGAGACCATCTGTGATTTTAAGACCCGCATAAATCACCACCAATACACCATTCAAAAAAAAGACTTGGACCTCCGCATATCAAAACATTTTGTTGAAATGAATCACACTGAGAAACATCTTAGATTTAGAATTATAGATGCAGTTCCTCCACAAAGAAGAGTGGGGGATAGAGTCCATGTTTTAAAAAAGAAAGAATTGGAGTTGATTTATAAATTAAACACACTTAAATAAGAGGGCTTGAATGTTGAATTTAATATGAATCCAATAATGTAACGATAAATGAGTTTCTCCCTAGTTTAATCTACACAGACCACCGGAGCCTGCACAGACTACCGGCAGGCCGGCACAGCCCCCCGGCAGGCCGGCACAGACCACCGGAGCCTGCACAGACCACCGGCAGGCCGGCACAGCCCCTTGGCAGGCCGGCACAGACCCCCGGAGCCTGCACAGACCACCGGCAGGCCGGTACAGACCCCCGGACAGTCGGCACAGCCCCCCCGAAGGCCCGAACTGACGGCGCATCATGATGCGCACAGACAGCCCATCATGATGACGTCATTTCGGCAGCCAATCAGAGCCACAAAAGTGGCTCATTGCATTTTGGACTTCCGATTCCGGTATCCGATACGAAAAAAGTATCGGTACTCGGTATCGGAATTCCGATACGGCAAATATCGGCCGATACCCGATACTTGCGGTATCGGAAAGCTCAACACTATTGGGGACTAATCGTAAGTAAGTAAGAAAAGGTCGAATTCTAGAAATGTTTATGAGGTGCAGATAACAAGAGCGAGCCAGTGATCGTATGCGGGGGGGCAAGTATGACCCCAAGACAGCGGGCATGTTGCTAGGGAGTAATAGTGGAACCACACACGGAAATGGCAATGTCGGGTATAGGTACATTAGTAGCGGGAGGAAACACAAGGAGTTCAGTCTTTGACAGGTTCAGTTTCAGATATAGTGAGGACATGTTAGACACAGCGTTTAGACAAACGCTGGTGTTTTCTAGAAAGGCAGGCGTGATGTCAGGAGAAGAAGCGTATAATTGGGTGTCATCAGCATAGAGATGGTACTGATTGACCAATAGGGGCAGGGTACAAAGAGAAGAGGAGGGGGCCTAGGACTGATCCTTGAGGAACCCCAACAATAAGGGGAAGATGAGAGGAGGAGGAACCAGCAAAAGATACGGTAAAGGAGCGGTCAGAGAGATAGGAGGAGAACCAGGAGATTACAGTGTCCTTGAGGCCACTGGAGCTGATGATCCACAGTGTTGAATGCTGCAGAGAGATCCAAGAGAATTAGCATGGAGTAATGACCATTTAATTTAGCTGTTAGTAGATCATTAGAGACTTTAGTGAGGGCAGTTTCAGTAGAGTGTAAAGAGCGGAAACCGGATTGGAGAGGGTCGAGAAGAGAGTTATCTGAGAGACAGCGGATAAGACGGGAGTGGACCAGGCGTTCCAGGAGTTTAGAGATGAAGGGAAAATTAGAGACAGGTCTATAGTTAGCGGCACAGTTTTGGTCGAGGGATGGTTTTTTAAGTAGTGGATGTATGATGGCATGCTTAAATAAGGAGGGAAAGATACCAGAAGAGAGAGAGGTTAAATATTTTAGTTACAAGAGCAGTGACAGCAGGGGAAAGGGACTGGAGTAGATGTGACGGAAATGGGTCACTGGTACAAGTAGTTGGGCGAGAAGATGCAAGGAGCCTGCTTACTTCTTCTGTGACTGGTTCAAAATCAGAGAGTGAGCTAGATGCAGTGGGGGAGGGAGGACAGTGCATAGTATGAGGTGATTGGGAGATAATTTCCTGTCGGATGGATCTGGTCAATTTTTTCTTTGAAGCAATTCGCCAGATCGTCAGCTCAAAGCTCCATGGTTGGGGCCTGTACACTTGGGTTGAGTAGAGAATGAAAAGTGTCAAAGAGACGTTTAGGGTTATTGGACAGTGAGGTGATGAGGATGTTGAAATAGGTTTGTTTTGAGAGGTGAAGGGCAGTGTTGTATGTTCGGATCAAACTTACAGTATAATGGATGAAATCTTCGTGTAGATTGGATTTTCTCCACAGACGTTTGGCGCACCTGGAGCACCGCTGCAGGAAACGTGTTTGCAGGGTGTGCCAGGGTTGTCACCGTCTGTGTTGTGGTGTTCTATGTATAGGAGGTGCAAATTCATCCAGGGCACTTTGAAGTGTTTCATTGTAATGCTTCAATGCAGAATCAGGACATGAGAGGGAGGAGATAGGGGCCAATGAAGACTGCAAGTTCTTCATAAGTTTCTGGGTGTTAATGGCCTGTATGTTTCTATAAGTATGGACAGTGGGGGTGACCTAAAAGGCCTGGCAGTTCTTGATAGAGAATGAAAGAAGGTTGCGGTCAGAGAGCGGGAGGGGGGAGTTTGCAAAATCATCCACTGCACAAAGCCGAGAGAAGGCCAAGTCGAGGGAGTTTCCAACTTCATGCGTTGGAGAATTAGTAAGCTGGGAAAGGCCAAACAAGGAGGTTAGAGATAAAAGGTGAGTAGCAGATGGGGAGAAGGGAAGAGCAATGGGGATGTTGAAATCACCCATGATGAGGGTAAGGATGTCACAGGAGAGAAAATGTTGAAGCCAAGTGGCAAAATGATCCAGGAACTGATGGGAGGGGCCGGAAGGACGATATACCACCGCCACTCGCATGAATTAGAAAGGAAGAAGCCATGAATGAAGGAGAGTTTGTTACACACTGAGCGAGAATTCCAAAGGGCACAATTAAGAGAGACAGATGGCATGCAGAGAATGTTAATAAGATTAGAGGGGTTTCTGAGTGTAGCAGTTGGGGGGTTTGACTTTCTATAACATGGGGGACCAGGGTTGGGAGCAATGTCTTCTGCGACTAGGAGAAGGAGGATAGAAAGAGTAAGCAGATGGTTAAGTGATTTGTGAGAGCATCTCGGATGTTGAATGGTGGGACTGAATGGATATGTGCAATTTAGCAATGTGAAAAGAGCGTGAGTGCTACACATAGGAGAGGAAAGGAGTGAGGGGCCGATATGGATGGGGTGTAGAGAGTTAATCATCTAGCAATTATTATCTATCATTTATCTATTATCTATCCATCTATCTTTTATCTAGCTATCATTTATCTATCTATTATCTATCACTCATATCTATATCATATCTATCTATCATCTATCTATTATCATCTATCTATCTAAATAGAAAAAACAGACAGCACCACAAACTTGAGCAGATTTTGGGTGCAATAGTCCTGAATAATGCGGTTGTCCAACGCAAAAATATAAATAGGAAAAAATCAGGCAGCACTCCAGTTACAGGAAAAATGTGGACTTTAATCCAGCACCAAGTGGTGCAACATTTCGGACCGTGCTGTGAGGTCGAAACGTTGCACCACTTGGTGCTGGATTAAAGTCCACATTTTTCCTGTAACTGGAGTGCTGCCTGATTTTTTCCTATCTATCTATCTATCTATCTATCTATCTATCTATCTATCTATCTATCTATCTATCATCCATATATCTACAGTTGTGGCTAAAAATATTGACACCCCTGCAATTCTGTCAGATAATACTCAGTTTCTTCCTGAAAATGACTGCAAACACAAATTCTTTGGTATTATTATCTTCATTTGATTTGTCTTAAATGAAAGAACACAAAAGAGAATGAAGCAAAAAGCAAAACATTGATCATTTCACACAAAACTCCAAAAATGGGCCAGACAAAAGTATTGACACCCTCAGCCTAATACTTGGTTGCACAATCTTTAGCCAAAATAACTGCGACCAACCGCTTCCGGTAACCATCAATGAGTTTCTTACAATGCTCTGCTGGAATTTTAGACCATTCTTCTTTGGCAAACTGCTCCAGGTCCCTGATATTTGAAGGGTGACTTCTCCAAACTGCCATTTTTAGATCTCTCCACAAGTGTTCTATGGGATTCAGGTCTGGACTCATTGCTGGCCACCTTAGAAGTCTCCAGTGCTTTCTCTCAAACCATTTTCTAGTGCTTTTTGAAGTGTGTTTTGGGTCATTGTCCTGCTGTAAGACCCATGACCTCTGAGGGAGACCCAGCTTTCTCACACTGGGCCCTACATTATGCTGCAATATTTGTTGGTAGTCTTCAGACTTCATAATGCCATGCACACGGTCAAGCAGTCCAGTGCCAGAGGCAGCAAAGCAACCCCAAAACATCAGGGAACCTCTGCCATGTTTGACTGTAGGGATCGTGTTCTTTTCTTTGAATGCCTCTTTTTTTCTCCTGTAAACTCTATGTTGATGCCTTTGCCCAAAAAGCTCTACTTTTGTCTCATCTGACCAGAGAACATTCTTCCAAAACGTTTTAGGCTTTTTCAGATAAGTTTTGGCAAACTCCAGCCTGGATTTTTTATGTCTCGGGGTAAGAAGTGGGGTCTTCCTGGGTCTCCTACCATACAGTCCCTTTTCATTCAGATGCCGACGGATAGTACGGGTTGACACTGTTGTACCCTCGGACTGCAGGGCAGCTTGAACTTGTTTGGATGTTAGTCGAGGTTCTTTATCCAACTTCTGCACAATCTTGCATTGAAATCTCTTGTCAATTTTTCTTTTCCGTCCACATCTAGGGAGGTTAGCCACAGTGCCATGGGCTTTAAACTTCTTGATGACACTGCGCACGGTAGACACAGGAACATTCAGGTCTTTGGAGATGGACTTGTAGCCTTGAGATTGCTCATGCTTCCTCACAATTTGGTTTCTCAAGTCCTCAGACAGCTCTTTGGTCTTCTTTCTTTTCTCCATGCTCAATGTGGTACACACAAGGACACAGGACAGAGGTTGAGTCAACTTTAATCCATGTCAACTGGCTGCAAGTGTGATTTAGTTATTGCCAACACCTGTTAGGTGCCACAGGTAAGTTACAGGTGCTGTTAATTACACAAATTAGAGAAGTATCACATGATTTTTTGAACAGTGCCAATACTTTCATCCACCCTGTTTTTTATGTTTGGTGTGGAATTATATCCAATTTGGCTTTAGGACAATTCTTTTTGTGTTTTTTCATTTAAGACAAATTAAATGAAGATAATAATACCAAAAAAATTTGTGTTTTCTATCATTTTCAGGAAGAAACTGAGTATTATCTGACATAATTGCAGGGGTGTCAATACTTTTGGCCACAACTGTATCTCCAAAACACAGAACATGTGTCAATCTTTCATCTATAATTTTTCCACTCCTGGCAGTCAAACACTGATGACAAATTCTGCATAAATACTGACGTGTGAATGAGGACTTATATAGGGTGCTAAAATTGAATATTGACCCCTTTCTGACATTGGATGTAATATTCCGGCCATGTAACATTTGATCATGCACGTCCCTTGGATACCCGATGTGTATGTTAGTTACCAGCTCCCTGCATCAGCGCGCTGGTAACTAACGAACACAGCGACGCCGCGCGCTCGGCGTCGCTGTGCTGATCGCTGGTGAAGCTGTCTGTGCGACAGCTCACCAGCGATCACATAGCGACTTACCAGCGATCCTGACACGTTGATATCGTTGTCTGGATTGCTGGTAAGTCGCTATGTGTGACTCCAGCTTAAGTCACAGACCGCTCCCGGCACTTTAACCCCCCAAAATGATGTTATTGAAAACGATCGTAGCATTCCAGGAGCAGGCAGAGGGCTGACAGCTCCTCTACCTTTGGATGCCATTGCCATGGTGACCAGATGTTGTCAGTGCATGATCAGCAAGTCTCTTTTGTCAGAGCAGAACCGACAGCTTTTATGACATGGCGATGCTGCTTCATCTCCATTCTGCAGAAGCGATCAGCTTGCAAAAAATGATTGTCCCATTAGGGGATTAAGTAAAAACGTTAGAAAAAAGTAAAAACATATTTTTACATATTTGTCAAAATCTAAAAAAAAAAAATCAAAAGATATTGTATCTCAAAATAAATATTTGAATGAAAAAAAACCTAATAAAAGTACACATATTTGGTATCACTGCGTCTGCAAGGACACGATCTATAAAACTGTTCCATTAGTTAACCCCTTTAGAGAACACCATAAAAAAATAAAAACAGCAAAATATCAATGCTTTATCATCATACTGCTGAACAAAAAGTGGAATATAATGCGATCAAGAAGACGGATATACAGTAAATAAACATGGTACTGCTGAGGCTCTTATCTCCTGCCTCGACTACTGCAGCCTCCTGCTCTCTGGCCTCCCCTCTAGCACTCTGGCACCGCTCCAGTCCATCCTACACTCTGCTGCCCGACTAATCCACCTGTCTCCCTGCTATTCCCCAGCCAGGCCCTTCACTGGCTTCCTATTGCCCAGAGGCTCCAATTCAAAACCCTAACCATGACATACAAAGCCATCCACAACCTGTCTCCTCCATACATCTGTGACATGGTCTCTAGGTACCTACCCGCACGCAACCGTCGATCATCTCAAGATCTCCTTCTCTACTCCCCCTTATCTCTTCTTCCCATAACCGCCTACAAGACTTCTCACGTGCTTCCCCCATACTCTGGAACTCTCTGCCGCAACACATCAGACTCTCACCATCAACGGAAACATTCAAGAAGAACCTGAAGACCCACCTGTTCCGACAAGCCTACAGCCTGCAATGATCCTCGGTCTACTGAACCACCGCACGACCTGCTCTACCCTCTCCTACTGTATCCTCACCCATCTCTGTGGACTGTGAGCCCTCGTGGGCAGGGTCCCCTCTCCTTATGTACTTGTGTGTCCCTTGTCTTACACATGTTTATTATACTTGTCTATATTTCCCCTTTTCACATGTAAAGCGCCATGGAATAAATGGCGCTATATAAATGCATAATAATAATAATAATGATAATAATAATAATAATATTATAATAATAATAATAAAACGTCATTTTGTTCTGCAAAAAACAAGCTGCTACAGTGCTGTGCAAATTAATTGGGACAAAGCATTTTTTTTAAGTAAAATCGTAAGTTGGTTACCAGTCAGTGATTCAAACCAGTTTTAACTGCTTTGAACAGGTGTGAGTGCCTGTTCAAAGAGAGTTAAAACTGGTTTGAATCACTGACTGGTAACCAACTTACGATTTTACTTAAAAAATGCTTTTTCCCAATTAATTTGCACAGCACTGTACACAGCTCTATCAGCGGAAAAATAAAAAAAAGTTATAGCTCTCAGAATAAAGCAATGGAAAAGTAATTATTTTTCTATAAAATAGTTTTTATAGTATAAAATCGCCAAAACATAAAAATATATAAATGAGGTATCGCTGTACTCGTACTGACCTGAAGAATAAAACTGCCTTATCAATTTTACCCCACACGGAATGGCATAACACCCACTCAAAAGAAATTCCTGAATTGCTGTTTTTTGTAAATTCTGCCTCACAAAAAAATAGAACAGAAAGCGATCAAAAAATGTCATGTGCCCAAAAATAGTACCAATAAAAACGACAACTCAGCCCGCAAAAAACAAGACCTCAAATGACTCTGTGGGCCAAAATATGGAAAAATTACAACTCTCAAAATGTGGTGATGCAAAAACTATTTTTTGCAATAAAAAGCGTCTTTTAGTGACACTGCCAAACATAAAAACCCGATATAAATCTCGTATTGCTGTAATCGCACCGACCCGAAGAATAAAGACGCCTAATGACTTATACCGCACGAGGAACGGCGTAAAAAATAAATAAAACCAATTTTTCACATGCTGTTAATTTTTTTCATTCCGCATCCCAAAGATGGCATTAAGGGCAGAGACACACTGGCGAATTTTTCGTCCGAGAATCGGATCATAAAACTTGCCCTGGCCGGCACCTCTCCTGACCTGAACTTGACAGCTGCATAGTAATCCATCATGCTGTCATGCTTAGGTCAGGAGAGGTGCTGGCCAGGGCAAGTTTTACGGATTATCGGATGAAAAATTCGCCAGGGTGTCTCTGCCCTAAGGCACATTTATCCTGTGCTCTGCGTTCAGCTCTTACATCGGGGTGTTCGCGTAAATCTCTGAAATTCAGTATTCAGACGGAACCTCTGGTGGAAGATTCCCTATAATGAGGCAGATGGAGGCACTGTGGACACCCTATGACCTGTGACCAGGTGGTGTCTGTCTTTTTAGGATTGCATAAAAGTGCCGTCAGCCACAGTTTTGTGCACTTCTGAAAAGGACACCACTGAACAGAGGCCAGACAGAGTTCAGAGTAACTCAATCTACAAAAAAAGCAAGCCCTGGCTCAGGTTCGTCATGTGTTAGCGGAAATATAGGGGGCTTCCACGTTATTAGTAGCACAAAGGCTCTGGAAAAGCAAAACAGCTCTTCACTCGTCAAAAGAAATTCCGCAAATTCTCCCCTCCCAAATCCAAATGCTCCCTCCATTCTGAGCCCCACAGTGTACCTAAACCACATGTTGCGTCCAAGTTTGGTATTTCTGCCCGCCTAACTTATGGGTGCATGCCTCCAGAAGCATGGGCTGGGCATAACATACTGATGACTGCAACAAACTGGTTACTACAGCGTACTGCTCACTACAACAGCAGTTTGCAATTTTCATTTAGCAACATTCATTGCTGCTTGATTCTGGAAAATACCCATGCAGTCAATTCGTCACTACACCTGTAAGATAAATTCCCCAAGGGGTATAGCTTCCCAAATGGGGTCACCTGAGGGGTGATTCTGCTTTTCTAGCAATTATTGGCTTTGTAAATGGAGTCTGCAAACTGTTGTAGGAAAATCTGTGCTCCAGGAGGCAAATAGCGCTCGGCTCCTCCCGAGTTTCTTTGTATGGCTAAATAGTATTGTACAGACACATCTGGGGTATTGCCACGTTCAGTAGAAATTGTGGGACAAATTTGTGTCAATTTTACCCACTTCTTGTGTGAAAATGTGCAATCCGGGCGAAAACAAAATTTTGATGGCAAAAATGTAATTATTTTGTCTTCACTGCCCAATGGTATAAAATTCTGTGACACACCCATGGTGTCAATATGTTCACTGCACCCATAGATAAATTCATTGAGAGGTGTAGTTTGTAAAATAGGGTCACTTACGGGGGGTTCTGCTGTGCTGGCACTTCATGGGCTCTCCCAGTGGGTCATGGCACCTGCAGCAAAATCGGACTTCTGAGCTTTGCACTGTAACTGAAAAATATTTCCCGATTACATGTAGGGTATTGGTGCGCTCAGGAAATAATGGACCTCAGTTTGTTGTTAAAAAAAAATTACTATTAGCTAAAACAACAATTTAGTTGTAAAAATGTAATTTATTCTTTCACCGATCAGTGGTATAAAACTCATTGAGCCACATGTGATGCCAATATGATCACTGCACCCCTAGATGAATTCATTGGGGAGTGCAGTTTGTAAAATAAGTTCACATATTGGGTTTTCTGTTGTTCTGGCACCTCAGGGGCTCAGCCAATGTGACATGGCACCCTCAAACCATTATAGCAAAATCTGAACTCCAATATGCCACATCTTCCCTTCTGAGCTTTGCACTGTGCCTCAAAAGTAGTATTTCCCCACATATTGGGTATCAACGTTCTCAGGAGAAATTGCACAACAAATTGTATGGTGCAATTTCTCTTGTTACCCTTATGAAAATGCAATTTTGTTGTGTTAAAAACATATTTGTGGGGAAAATTTGATTTTGTTTTTATTTTTACAGCTCAAATGTATAAACTTCTGTGAGGCATCTGAGGGTTCAATGTGCTCACCACACATCTAGATCAGTTTCCTGAGGGGGTCTGGTTTTCAAAATGCTGTCACTTGTGGGGGATTTTCACTGTTTAGGCACATCAGAGGCTCTCCAAACGCAACATGGTGTCCGACAATTGTTCCATCAAATTTTGCATTCAAAAAGTCAAATGGTGCTCCTTCCCTTCCAAGCTCCGTGTGCCCAAACAGTGGTTTTCTCCCTCATATTGGCATGCTTAAGAGAAATTATACAACAAATTTTGGGATCCATTTTTTTCCTGTAACCCTTGTAAAAATAAAAAAAATGATCTGAAGTCCATTTTTTGTGAAAAAAGTTAAGTTTAATTTTTTTTTTTTTTTCAAAAAATTCCTGTGAAGCACCTGAAGGGTTAATAAGCTTCTTGAATGTGGGTTTGAGCACCTTGAGGGGTGCAGTTTTTAGAATGGTGTCACTTTTGGGTATCTCTTTTCATATAGACCCCTCAAAAGGGACTTAAAATGTGATGTCCCTAGAAAAAATGGTTTTGCAAATGTTGTTGTAAAATTGAAAAATCACAACTTTTAACCCTTATAACTTCCTAACGAAAAAAATGGTTCCAAAATTGTGCTGATGTAAAGTAGACATGTTGGAAATGTTGTTTATTAACTATTTTGTGTGACATACTGTATCTCTGTGATATAAGGGACTAAAAATTTAAAGTTTGAAAATTGCAAATTTTTCTAAATTTTCACCGAATTTCCTTTTTCCCCACAAATAAATGCAAGTCTTACCAAATAAATTGTACCACTATGATGAAGTACAATATGTCACGAAAAAACAGTCTCAGAATCAGTGGGATCGGTTGAAGAGTTCCAGAGTTATAACCTCATAAAGTGACAATGGTCAGAATTGCAAAAATTGTCCCAGTCGTTAACATGCAAGCCACCCTCCGAGGTACAGGGGTTAATTTTCCCTGTTTTTAGTCCATCAGTATTATGGTTCCCACAGTGTAGAAGCCACTGCTGTTTTATTAGAAGAAATGTATGGGTGAATTGCTAATTACATTAAATGCATGTGGTGTGTAAACAGTAAACATTGGGGGCATAGATTGCACGAATTGCAAATTACATTCCAGTTTCTGGC
The DNA here is from genome assembly GCF_039654945.1 of Dendrobates tinctorius. Taxonomy (NCBI): domain Eukaryota; kingdom Metazoa; phylum Chordata; class Amphibia; order Anura; family Dendrobatidae; genus Dendrobates; species Dendrobates tinctorius. Next base: position 25,928,420 of record NW_027361750.1, on the reverse strand, counting down.
CTGTTTCTAGTAATCATCTTGTGTCTGAAAACGACCTAATAAAAGTATGTTAGAGGTTTAGACAAGCCAGCCATAATAAGATGCAAATAGAACAATTTATCATTGATTGTTGGTTGCACTGGTTGTCATTCTTCTCAGCAAGTCACCTGTTTACACACAACAATGATTTAATGAGCAAATTTAAAAATCATTGTCACCCAATGAACTGACACCTTACTTATTTTTTTGGTATTTAGCAGCCTATTTAAACTACAGAACATTCTTAAAAAAAAAAAAAGTTGAACAGGAGCTTAATAAGTGCAGAGCACAGCAATGCTATTTAATAGACAGAACCTAGGATAAAAACTAAATGAGCAAATACTCTGTAGTAAGTTAATGAATACCGTAAGTAGTAATTGTACATGTTTTTATCTTAGGTTCTGCACAATATTCTTGCAGTGTAACTGCACCCTGAGGTGCGTTCAGACATGCAGACTCACAGTTGTCAACCAGCCACTAATTGGCTATATAATAGCCTGTTTAGAAAAGGCAAATTCACTTCTATGCATGATCGTATTGTTTGTGTAGACTACCATCATTCTCAGACTGAAAGTGAACTACCCAGCCTGGGTAGTTCACTTTCTTTTGGGTTTTTAGTTAGTCATTGAACTCCCAAACCTATAAGTATTTCCCTGTTCTTACTGGGGTTATATGCAATTATTCATTATTGTTCAACATCTTTATCAATGATTTAGATGAAGAAATTGAGGGTAAACTGATTAAATTTGCTGATGACACAAAGCTAGGAGGGATAGCTAATACTAGAGAAGAGAGAGAGAGGATTCAAAAAGATTTAAATAAACTGGAGAAGTGGGCAGCAACTAACAGAAAGGTTTTTAACAGGGAAAAATGCAAAGTACTACATCTGGGCAATAAAAATGAAAAAAGCATATACAGAATGGGAGGAATAGGGCTAAGCAACAGCACATGTGAAAAAGACTTGGGTATACTAATAGATCACAGACTGAATATGAGTCAACAGTGTGATGCAGCAGCAAAAAAGGCAAATGCAATTCTAGGATGTATTAACAGAAGCATACAGTCTAGATCACGTGAAATCATTATTTCCCTCTACTCCTCTTTGGTCAGACCTCATCTGGAATATTGTGTCCAGTTTTGGGCACCACATTTTAAAAAAGACATCAACAAACTGGAGCAAGTTCAGAAAAGAGCGACCAGAATGGTGACCGGTCTGCAAACCCTGTCTTATGAGGAAAGGTTGCAGGATTTGGGAATGTTTAGCTTGCAAAAGAGAAGACTGAGAGGAGACTTAATAGCTGTCTACAAATATCTCAAGGGCTGTCACATTGTAGAAGGATCATCTTTATTCTCATTTGCACAAGGAAAGACTAGAAGCAATGGGATGAAACAGAATGGGAGGAGACACAGATTAGATATTAGAAAAAACTTTTTGACAGTTAGAGTGATCAATGAGTGGAACAGGCTGCCACGAGAGGTGGTGAGTTCTCTTTCAATGGAAGTCTTCAAACAGAGGCTGGACAGACATCTGTCTGGGATGATTTAGTTAATCCTGCTTTGAGCAGGGGGTTGGACCAGATGGCCCAGGAGGTCCCTTCCAACTCTACGATTCTATGATTCTCAGTAGCACACTTTATATTTTTACAGTATGATGTGCTGCCAAGAATGATCATTTTCAAACAAGCTTAAAAATCATTTCACCAGATGATAGTGACTTGGCGCTACAATACGATTGATCAATGTTGATAATCCGGCAGCTTAAATGCACCATTACGCAGATTTGGGTCTTAGGATTTATGGCGCCCATTCATCAAAGCTTTGACTCCAGAGAACTGGTGTAAGACGCTTTAAAAAAATCAAAACATTTCTTAACTCAGAGCTGTGAAAAGAATATGCAACTTTTACTGTTTTTACACCAAAATCAAGCAGTTCCGTTAAAATAGGCAAAGCTTGTAAAGAGCCGGGGCGCGACTGTACTTGCTTGTGAAATTTGTTAAAAGTGGCATCATTAGCATTTTTGTTGAGATGCATGGAGGCACATTCCACTGAGAAAATGTGCAAATTCATTAAGTAGTGTGCGCCTCTTAAACTCATTGAATCATTCATCAGCGAGCCCTTCATGAAGAGCATCAGTCTAAAGGTACCGTTACACTTAGCGATGCACCAACGATCCCGACAACGATATGGATCGCTGGTGCATCACTAAGTAGTCACTAGTGAGCTGCCACACAGGCAGATTTCACCAGCGACATAGCAGCGGTCCCCCTGTAAGACGCGGCGATCCTCACGTCCTCCCGTCCGCGTCCACGCATTGCTCGTCGGTGCCACAGGAAGCCCAGCAGGAAGCTGACGACGAGAAACGGCCCAGGCCGTTCTAGCGCGATCAGCGATAACCAGCGGGGGGGCCGGTCGGAGGTAAGTATCACACATAGCAATACCGCTAGCAATATCGCTATAACGTCACAAAACCAGTGACGATATAGCGATATTGCTAGCGATATCGCTTACTGTGACAGGCCCTTTAATGAATCGTCCCCCAATGTGTTCCCTATTCTCTACAAATAAGAAAGACAATATCCCAAACTATGTATAACAGCATCAGATATTGTAAAGAATGTTGGTAAGTCGTCTCTGCTCCCAGTGTTTGGCCCTAGGATGATTACTCCTCGGAGGTAGCGGTGAGTAGTGTTATTTCAGCTGTTAGGCTCCGATACCATTAAAGTGCATGAAGTATGAGTGTATACCAGGGTGTAGTCTGTGGTGACAGATCTAATCTGATAACCAGGGCTTCTTACAGAGGAAGTTCACCAGGCCTCCTTTTTTTCAGATTGCTGACCTTGAGCTGAAACAGATGAAAAAAATCCTGTTTGTTCAAGTGGCAAAAAGGAAACATGTAGTAACTATGATTTCAGACCTTTTCGTGTGGGACATTCTCTGATAGTTCTGACCAGCTGCAGCAAACATAGAAAAAAGTAAACCACAAGTCACATTCAAAGGAGGCACAAAACCAAGATATATTAATAGACAAGAGCATTATTTATCCTTATATTTATCAGAAAGAGTGGTGATTTTATACACCCAATGGCACCCATTCATCAAAACCCGACAATCTTGATGAGGGGGGAATGTTGGAGCCAGACGCTTTATCAAAGGAAAAACCTTTGAGAATGATCCAGCACTATCTAATCTGTAAAGGATTGTACACATGCGCTTTATGGCTAATGGGATTATCGTGCTCAACCAGAAAGAGCGAAGGCAATGCAGATTCCAAAAGACTGAAAAAGGTAGTAGTAGGACCTGGTGAAGCATGGTGACATGCGAAACGGACGTCGTCCAGCCCGCATCCTCCTGCATCCATTTTGAATTCATTTTGAATAAAAGTGTTTTTATGGGATGGTGATTGCCACTTTTTTCAACCTTTTGGAAATTTGGAATCAGACGCTCCTTATTCATTAAGAAACACACTTGAAGAGTGACGGGTCCTCTATATGGAGTAAGATTTCTGGTGTAAGGAACACCACAGATCCTCAAGCACAACTTCAAGTTAAATAATGGAGAATTTGCTTTGATGAATCAAGACCAGTATATTTGTCTATGTACCATTTTGGGTTCTACATAGAGCAGAATCTTCAAGAAGCTTCTGTCTGTCATCTAATATATAAAGCTCAATGTGTGTATGTATGTGTGTATGTCCGGGATTGGCATCCGCACCATCGTAGCTACAGCCACAAAATTTTGCACAGTCACACGTCTGGACTCTGAGAGCGTCATAGGCTATGTTGTGAGGTGAAATTTTAACCCCGCGTGTTCCATTTCACCAAACAATTTTGCCCCTATCTACATAATGGGAAAAAAGTGAAAGGAAAAGTGTTGGAGGCAAATTGACAGCTGCCAGATGTGAACAAGGGACTTAAAGAATGAGAGCGATGGTGCCAAAGAGTATATACCGTGCAGTTGCTAAGGTGGGGCCCTGACATGGGATCCTCACCAGACACGGGGATATGAACACACACAAAATGCGCCACACACTACCACGTGCTTCAACACATATACCACCCTCAGCACACATTTCACCACACATACACCAACCTCGCCACATAAAAGTCGAAACACAAAAGTCGCCACTCAAAACTCGCCACGCTGCCCAGAGCGGTTTAAAAGATGAAAAATGAGCTGTGATTGGTTGCTATCAGCAACAGTTTTCTTTGTAGACAGTTGTGGTAACTGAGGCCTATTATTCTTATCATTTCTATGGTGTTATCGTCCGTCTGTAAAGCTTGAAATAACACAATTTATTACCGTGCCAACACAGACCACCCTCTGACACAGACTGCAGGGAGAGCCCAGTATCACACAGGATAGGATTAAGGGCCTGTCACACTAAGCGATATCGCTAGCAATATCGCTATAACGTCACAGGTTTTTGTGACAGTATAGCGATATTGCTAGCGATATCGCTATGTCTGATAATTACCTCCGACCGCTCCCCCGCTGGTTATCGCTGATCGCACGAGAACGTCCTGGACCATTTCTCGTCGTCAGCTTCCTGCTGGGCTTCCTGTGGCGCTGACGAGCGACGCGTGGATGCAGGTGGGAGGACGTCAGGATCACCTCGTCTGACAGGTAAGTAGCGACCCCCGACCCCTGCTATGTCGCTGGTGAGATCTGCCTGTGTGGCAGCTCACTAGCGACCACTTAGCGATGCACCAGCGATCCTGACCGCATCATATCGCTGGTCGGGATCACTGGTGCATCGCTAAGTGTGACAGTACCTTTAGATACACGGCTCAGCAGTCAGTATCACACAGGATAGGATTAGATACACAGCTCAGCAGTCAGTATCACATAGGATAGGATTAGATACATGGCTCAGCACACAGTATCGGAATAGATACACGGCTCAGCAGACAGTATCACACAGGATAGGATTAGATATGCAGCTCAGCAGTCAGTATCACACAGGATAGGATTAGATGCACGGTTTTTATGTGCAATATAATCATTATAATTTGTTATAACTAACCACAGTTGGTTACTATGCCCAGGTAATGCCGGGTTCTTCAGCTAGTATAGTTATATAATGGTTCCCTTTTATTCTTTGGACACTGTTTAGGATCTGCTCAAGGATTGCAAGTGCGGCCAAATACATTGACCAGATCCGACAGGAAATTATCTCCAAATACCCTCATACCATGCACTGTCCTCCCTCCCCCACTGCATCTAACTCACTCTCTGATTTTGAACCAGTCACAGAAGAAGAAGTAAGCAGGCTCCTTGCATCTTCTCGCCCAACTACTTGCACCAGTGACCCATTTCCGTCACATCTCCTCCAGTCCCTTTCCCCTGCTGTCACCCCTCACCTAACTAAAATATTTAACCTCTCTCTCTCTTCTGGTATTTTTCCCTCCTCATTTAAGCATGCCATCATACATCCACTACTTAAAAAACCATCCCTCGACCAAAACTGTGCCGCTAACTATAGACCTGTCTCTAATCTTCCCTTCATCTCTAAACTCCTGGAACGCCTGGTCCACTCCAGTCTTATCCGCTATCTCTCAGAAAACTCTGTTCTCGACCCTCTCCAATCCGGTTTCCGCTCTTTACACTCCACTGAAACTGCCCTCACTAAAGTCTCTAATGATCTGCTAACAGCTAAATCAAATGGTCATTACTCCATGCTAATTCTCTTGGATCTCTCTGCAGCATTCGACACTGTGGATCATCAGCTCCTCCTCACTATGCTCCATTCCATTGGCCTCAAGGACACCGTTGTCTCCTGGTTCTCCTCCTATCTCTCCGACCGCTCCTTTACTGTTTCTTTTGCCGGTTCCTCCTCCTCTCGCCTTCCCCTTACTGTTGGGGTTCCTCAAGGATCGGTTCTAGGCCCCCTCCTCTTCTCCTTGTACACTGCCCCTATTGGTCAAACAGTCAGTAGATTTGGTTTCCAGTACCATCTCTATGCTGATGACACCCAATTATACGCTTCTTCTCCTGACATCACGCCAGCCTTTCTAGAAAACACTGGCGATTGTCTAAACGCTGTGTCTAATATCATGTCCTCACTATATCTGAAACTGAACCTGTCAAAGACTGAACTCCTGGTGTTTCCTCCCGCTACTAATGTACCTATACCCGACATTGCTATTTCTGTGTGTGGTTCCACTATTACTCCCCAGCAACATGCCTGCTGTCTTGGGGTCATACTTGATTCCGAGCTTTCCTTGGCCCCCCACATTCGATCACTGGCTCGCTCTTGTCATCTGCACCTCAAAAACATTTCTAGAATTCGACCTTTTCTTACTTTTGACTCTGCAAAAACTATTACTGTTTCTCTTATTCATTCTCGTCTCAACTATTGTAACTCTCTTCTAATCGGTCTCCCTCTTACCAAACTCTCCCCTCTCCAATCTGTCTTGAATGCTGCAGCCAGGATCATATTCCTCACCAATCGTTACACCGATGCCTCTACCTTGTGCCAGTCATTACACTGGCTACCCATCCACTCCAGAATTCAGTATAAACTTATTACCCTCACCCACAAATCCCTCCATGGCTCAGCACCACCCTACATCTCCTCCCTTGTTTCAGTATACCACCCTACCCGCGCCCTCCGTTCTGCTGATGACCTGAGGTTGGTATCCTCAATAGTCAGAACCTCCCACTCCCGTCTCCAAGACTTTACACGTGCCGCGCCAATTCTTTGGAATGCACTTCCCAGGTCAATACGATTAGTCCCCAATCCCCACAATTTTAAGCGTGTCCTGAAAACGTATTTATTCAGACTGGCCTATCGCCTCAACACATTAACCTAACCTATCCCTGTGTGGCAGAGCCAAAAGTTTTACCATAACCAGGTTCCCAGCATCATGTTCCCACATGCTTTATGCATCCATTAGCCCTCTGTGTCTGTACTGTTACACACTTAACATTATGGCTGGTCCATACAATCAGAGCAACTGTTACCACCCACCTTTCGTGTCTACCTCTTTCCTCATAGACTGTAAGCTTGCGAGCAGGGCCCTCACTCCTCTTATTTGTTATAATCTACTGTATGTGATTATTGTTATGCTGTAATGTCTATTGTCTGTACAAATCCCCTCTGAAATGTAAAGTGCTGCGGAATATGTCGGCGCTATAAAAATAAAATTTATTAAATACATGAGCTCCTATTTATGAGACTATGGAACTCTCTGCCACATGATGCGGTAGTGATTGATTCATTATTAAAATTCAAGAAAGGTCTGGATGCTCTTCTATATGCATATAATATTACAGGTTATGGACACTAAATTTTGTGATGGGACATTGATCTACAAAATTAGTCTGTATGAGTCGAGAAAGATTTTTTTCCCTAATATGGAGCTGTTAGTAGTGTCTGCCCTATGGAGCTTTTGCCTTTCTCTGGATCAACATGTTAGGCTACAGGTTGAACTCTATGGACTTAAGTCTACCTTCAACCTTCTGACTATGACACACATTCTTAAGTTGGCCATGCACAGGAAATAGCTGTCAGCCCACCATTTATTTGCAAATAAATATCTCTACCAATTCCAAACCCCATACCTATTCAAATGTTCATGTGAATTCAATGAGGAGAGACGAGAAATACTTCTGACAGCCGTTCATGCCCCTGAAAATAGAACGACCGGGTGTTCAAATTCCAAAAGGCCCATCCGTCATTTCCCAAAATTATATGTCGGGGGGAAATTTGGGAGACTGAGTACAGATCAGATAATCAGCTGGTCCTGCTGACTTTCAGTCTATGCTATAAATTACTGATCTTAAAGGAAACCTGTCACCTCGTTTTTGGCTATTAAACTGGTAACAAGGTGGTGTTAGTAATTCAATGTGCATCATTAACATGTTTTTGTCGAAGAAAATCTCCAAGTATAAGGTTAAGAAAAACAAACAATATATATTGTTAGGGAATTCCCTCACATACCTTTTCTTTCAGTAATAGGGGTGGTGACTATCTTTTCATTCACAAATCAGTCAGTGTGGTTTTGAAGTTAAGCACGCCCACGTCATTGCATTTGATTGCATGACAGACACATATCAAGCACTGCCCATCAGGTTCCCGGGCATGGGAACTGTCTCTGAATGTTCAACCCCAGGTTTATGTCAGATACGCGTTTGCACCGAAGCCGTTCTGAGTCAATGTCTACATGATGTGTGAGCACACATGCTATGCGCGCCACAGTGTCCCCTTCACTCTGCGCTCTGGCGCATGCGCGCACCTCACATGAAGATGAAACCCACGCAATCATGGGAAGAGCTTACAAACTCCTTGCGGATGTTGTCCTTGGTGGGATTTGAACCTAGAAACGCAATGCTGCAACGCAACAGTGCGAACCACTGATCCACCATAATGCCCTGTATGTGGAACTACCACATTTTTTATTTTTTTTATTTCTTCATTTTTATTGTAAGAAATAAGAAATGGGGGCAACTTTATAATGTTATTATATTTCTGAAACATTATTTTCTTTTTGCTCTTTATGTTATAGCACCCTTAGGGAATTTGAACCTAAAATCATCTGATTACTTATACTATACACTGCAATACCAGAGTAGTAAAGAGAAGTAAAGCTCCAGTTTGTGAGTAGACCTGTAGATGCTGGTGCCATTATACAGCCATGATGTATCTAGAAAGATTCATGCTCAGCTCCTAATTTCCTGATCCATCATCATACACAGGACCCGATATATGATGTAATAGTATGTCATTTGTTGAGAAGGGAACAAAAGCATTGGCCCTGATTCATCAAAGTAATTTTTACAAAATGTTGTGCAAGAGTTTCATGACTGTTGGCATTTTTACTCCAGTTTCTCCCAAGGCTATCAAAATGGGCAGAGCTGGGTTTGGGTGCACAACACCACGTCTCTTCTAATTCATAACAAGCTGTGGATTAGATTATGCCAGTAATCTTACTACAATCGGGGACTAGAGTAAGATTTCTGCCGTGGCTCACACAGAGGCCAATCATCAGATGCTCCTGATTCATAAAGAGGTATGCGCCTCCTAATGTATCAGGAGGGTCTGACTCCAACATGCACATCTTGATGAAATTGGGATCTATGACCAGGGGTGTAACGATCGTGGTTGCAAAGGGTGCGATTGCATTTGGGAGGTGGGCCCGCTGACACCAGTGCCTATTTGTTGAAATGCACACTTACCTGAACTGTATTGCGATGTAGACGCGTGCTATCTTCAATCAGAGGATGGCAGTGGACACTGCCTGTCTTGGGCAGCACATGGGAGCAACATCATAAGTCATGTGAGTCATGCCGGACAAGCAAAAGTCAGCTGCCCGCTATTGAGCTAGTTATAGAAGAGGACGCTGCGCATTGTGAGACAGGAGGAAGGTAAGAAGAATATTACACCCATACAGTATTATGGTCCCCACAGCATCTTACACAGTATTGTGACCCCACAGCATGATGCTCCCAGACCATTCACTCAGTATGATCATCTCCCTCTGTGTGATACTTCCACAGCTCCTACACAGTATGATGGCCCCAAAAGTCCCGCAATATGATGGCCACTTCTCTTTAGAGCTGGCAAGGGAATGCACTGTCAGTGCGCAACAAAACTGAGATACATCGGTGAGAAGGGAGGACATACTGACCATGAGACTGTGGTATTTGCAGGTGCGCAGGATGCAATGACGAGACGGAGGTGGAGCAAACTTATGTTCAAACTTTTTATATGAATAGAATAAATAACTGGCAAGCTAACAATCGTTTTCCACGCAGGGAGTTAAACAACAATACACTTAAATAACCCGATATATACTACCCAGCCGGTGACTATATGACCTCAATGTGGCTGACTACGAGTCCTGGAATTATTAGCAACTATCAACGGAGTGTCACTTATCCTGCTCTGACGTCCAGCAGAATTGTTGTCTGGGAGGTGTCCGTTTGAGGTCTCAGCCGCTGGGCCCAGCAAGTGAGGAGTTGTCGCAGGCTTCTGGCGTTCTGACGTCGTGGTGTGGAAGAGGCACAACAGGCCCCGGGAGAGTTCCTTGATGTAGGCAAGGCGGTGGCAGCCGTGGGCTGGATATATGGGCCGCAGCCGCGGTCTGGAACGTAACGGAGGCGGCCGCAGGTGGCAGTATACAGGCTGTAGCCACGGGACAGAGTGGGGCAATGGCGGCCGCGGGTGGCAGCGTACAGGCCGCAGCCGCGGGTTGGAGTCAGGCAGCGGCGGCCATGGGTGACAGTGTACAGGCCACAGCCGCGGGTCAGAGTGGGGCAGTGGTGGCGGTCATGGGTCTCTGTGTCTGGAACGCAGCCGCGGGTGTTGGGTCGGTGTCACTCTGGTGTGCTGCTCATTGTTGTCCTCTCCCTGGTACCGGTGAGTCCCCGTCTAATCTCCCTGGCAGGCGCTGATTTCTTCCAGCTCTCCGGCGCCACCTAGACTTCCTGCTCCTTCTCTCTCTCTCCGTCGAGTGCCCCCAGCTGGCGTCTTGTGCTCCTTTTATAACTGCTCCGCCCCCATACCTTCTAGAACTGTCTCTCGTCCGTCCTCTAATTATGTCCCCCGGAAACAGATCCCCTGGGAACCTTGGTGACAGCCCCCTTGGTTCTGGACCGGTTACATAGCGGAAACTCTCCTTCCTAGACTCTCCCATCCTGTTTGCTCACCAGTCCTCGGGCGAGGGTTTGGGGAGGCTTTTGTTTTTATATTGATGTTGAAGTCTTTTCTGCCTCATGAACTGATCCTGCTCATAGCGTTCGGGGGGGTTTTCCTGCTGTAGACCGCTCGGAGCGTCGCGGTTCTATTGTTGTGGTGGAGTCTTCTGGGGTGGTGGAAGGTGGTTGGGTGACTGGGGCCATAGGGGCATTGGCCCTAGAAGTGTCCGCTTGTACTACCGGAAGGTCCTCCTCATCGTCATCATTCCATACAACTGGCAGAGGATTTAGGGCCTGAGGAGAGGCCTTGGGCTGCTCGGGGTCTGTGGATATACAGGACCACAACATATTGCGATGTACTGTTCGGGTGGGGTGATCTCCCTTTTTTTCAGACTGTATCTCATACACTGGCCCATCTGGACTTATTCGTCGCAGCACCAGGTAGGGACTCCCTTCCCAGTGGTGCCCCAATTTGTTTTGGGGGTGCTGGTCTTGTGAAAATACACGATCCCCTGTCTGGAATTTGGCGGGTTGTGATGGGACCTTCTCTGGGTGTTCCAGGTCCCGGAGTTTTGTTTGTACTAGCAGGTGCAGGGTTTGCAGATGATACTGGTGATTTCGGACCCATGAGGGGACTCCTGCCCATGGTTGCTCTTCCTCTGGGTTCAACTCCACCTCGGTGATCCCTTTGCCTTATCGGCCGAAGAGTAGCGAGTATGGGGTGTAGCCAGTGACTCGGTGTACCCGGTTGTTGTATACCCAGACTAGTTCAGGGACGTATTCGGGCCAACAGGTCTTTCAGTCGTCCTCCAGGGTACGTAACATTTGGATTAGGGTCCGGTTAAATGACTCGCAAGCCCGGTTCCCCTGCAGATGGTATGGTGTGCTTTGGGATTTGTCGATGCCGTATAGCCGATGTAGTTTCTCCATTACTTTCCCCAAGAAGCAGGCACCTTGGTCCAAATGAATTCATTGGGGGCAGCCATATACTTGAATAAAGTTCTTACAGATCGCCTAGGTGGCCGATTCCGCTGTCTGATCTCGGGTCAGGGTTACCACGGCGAACTTGGTAAAATGGTCCACCATAACTAGACAGTGTTCGTACCCCTGATGGGCCGGACCAATGGTTAGACAGTCTATCATTAGTAGTTCGAGGGGTGCTGTTGTTACTATCATTTGTACAGGGGCCCGTTGCTCAGATGGTTTAGTTAGCTCACACTGGCGGCATGTACGGCAAACTTCTTCCACCGCGGTTCGTAATCGGGGATGGTAGGTCATTTGTTGTAGCCACTGAAAAGTCTTTTGTGTCCCAAAACGTGACCCTTTTTTGTGAGCTTCCCGAGCAATTTCAGTGAGAAGGGCTCCCGGCGCCACCACCTGCCATGCTACCGTTGGTTCTGTGCATAGTACTGTTTATCGGTACAATAGTCCACCTTTAATCATCAGTTTCTCCCACTGGCGTAGCATTAGCAAAGTGTCTCTAGATAGCGTCTTTCTTTGGGCGTCTTTGGGCAGCTGTCTTGTGGCCACCCATCAACGTAGGGCCGATCTCCCCATCTTCTTGTTGCCGTCATATCCATTCATCCCGGGACTGTTCTTAGATGCCCCTAGTGTGTCCCCCATGGGATTGTTCCCGTGTCACCGCTGTGATTTCGGTAGAGCCTAGGGAAAATGGTGTTTCATCTCCTTCCAGTTCTTCATATCGGCTCCGTCCGGGAGCCGTGCGTCGAATTCTGGGCAAGGCGTTGGCGTGGACATTCTCTGCTCCCTGTTTGTAAATGATTTTGTACTTGAACTTGGCCATTCAAGCCACCTACCGTTATTGCAAGGCCCCTAATTTGGCATTTTCGAGGTGGGCCAGCGGGTCGTTGTCGGTTCATACCACTACCTCAGAACTCTCTAGGTACTCCGCCAATCGCCCCATCATTGCCCATACTACCGCGAGGAGCTCAAGCTTAAAGGAGCTGTAGTTATCGGGATTGCGTTCGGAGTCGTGAAGTGATCGGCTGCCGTATGCGATCACCTTCTCCCGGTCATCCTGCATTTGAGACAACACAGCTCCCAGCCCGTGCAGGCTCCCGTCGGTGTGCAGGATGACCGGTTGCGAGAAATCCGCGGAGGCCAACACCGGGGCTTCCAAGAGTGCGGTCTTGAGGTCTCGGAAAGCTTCTTCCTGTGGTTCACGCCATTGGACCTTCCAGCTATTGGCTCTGGCTGGGGTTCCCTTCAGCAGGTCTTGCAGGACTCGGGCTCGGCTGGCGAAGTTTTTTAAGAAGCGACGTTAATATCCGGCCAGCACCAGAAAGGCCCGTACATCCTTCACCGTCTCGGGGGTAGGCCACCCCCGTATCACAGCGACCTTCTCCATAGACGGTCGCATGCCCTCGGCAGAAACGACATGTCCCAGATCTTCGATTTGTGTGTGGAACAGATGGCATTTCTGGGGCTTTACCTTCAGCCTGTACTTTTGCAGCCGACTGAGCACCTGACCCAGACACTGCAAGTGATCCTCAAACGTGGCGGCGTAGATGATGTCGTCCAGGTATATCAAGGTGGCCTCGAAGTTGAGGTCACCCAGACACTGCTCCATCAGTCGTTGTAAGGTCCCGGGGGCGTTGGCCAGCCCAAACGGCATACGATTAAATTCGAACAGTTCCATGGGTAAGATGAAGGTGGTTTTTGCACGATCTTCTTCCGACATTGGCACCTGCCAGTATCTGCTGGCCAAGTCAAGGGTAGAAAAATATGTCACCTTTCCCAGGGCCAACAGGGACTCCTCTATAAAGGGGAAGCGGATATGAGTCTTTGATGGTACAGGCGTTCAACTTTCGGTAATCCATGCAGAACCGCAGTATGCTGTCTTTCTTTCGCACCAACATGATGGGGGCCGCCCAGGTACTTTGGCTTTCCCGGATAACCCCCTTCCGCAGCATTTGGCTCAGCAGTGTTTTTACCTCTTGGTATAATTGCAGGGAATCTGCCGATATCACTCTCTGATGGGGGCCGTTCCTTTGGTGGGAATGCCATGCGTGATTGCTGTGGTACATCCAAAGTCGTTTTCATGCCTGGCAAATACCTCTCGTTAATGGCCCATGAGAGCTTCTACCTGGTGTATTTGAGTCGGTGCTAGGCCGGAGAGTTCCGCTCGCATTTTCTCCAAGATTGCTTGCCCTGCTCAGGCGGGGACCCCAAGGTCTGGACGGAACGTACAGTTACAGCCCATGGTTCCCTTGCATTCACTCCTAGCTGCAACGCCGGGATCGGGAGCACTACCTCCAGGGATTTAACCAGTTTTGCCATTTCGGCATTAGGTCTTAGGAAGACATCTTGATCTTCCAGGTTGACACAGTGTATGAGGGCTGTCCCCTTCCTCACGGTGGCCAGGGCGTGAGCCACTAGGACCCCGGGGGGGTAAGTGCTCGGAGAAGCATGGCTCCACCTGCATCCCTACTCCCTCCAGAGGTACATGGGCCAGGACGGGCAGAGCAATTACTGTCTGTCCTGGCGGTAACACAAGCTGAGGAGCCGCAGCCACAATCACTCTCCCCAGCACCTCCCCCTCCTGGCAGGCCACTTGGACTCGCGCCCCCCGCACCAGCTGTTGGAAGACTTGCCCTTGAGGAGTGCGGGGGCTCCATTGTTTTAAAGTCACTGGGGCTTATTCGCTGAGGAGCAGGCTGCCGAATTCCCTCAATATATTGATGCCCAGGGTGACAGCATGTCTCTCGCGTCTCCCTGGGTCAGGACAACACCTTGTCGGCCCAATTGCTTGCCGCACATCGAGATTTGCATCCATGCTACTCCAATGAAGGGGATTGGTAGCTGGTTGGCATCCAGTAGCTTTATCACGGACCCCCATTGGGGCCTTATGGCTTCGGGGAAGTGCTGCCGGAAATAAGTCTGGCATAGTCGTAACTTGTGACCCCGTATCCACCAGGCAGTGCACCGCGCATCCTTCAAACTCTACCCATATCAGCGGACACTTTGCAACTAGATCTTCGGGACTTCCACCACCCTGTGTTGTGGGTTCTGGCTCCGAGCGGCGCCCCCACAGCTCAGAGCACTCTAGTTTAATGGCCGCCAGGGTGGGTACTTCCCACACTGAGGGCACTCTCGGGCGAAGTGGCCCACTTTGTCACAATCAAAACAAGCCAGAAGCCGTGATGGCCGGCCGCCCCAAGGGTTACGAGGGCTCCAGGTTTCCGTGCCCGGCTACTCGTAGTTTCATTTCAGCCCTTCTCTTCACCTCGGCCAATTAGCCCCTAATACTCTTCAGCTCCTGTCGCATTTCTTCCACCCACTGGGGCTCACCAATGGCGTTCATGGAAGCTTCAGTGCTCCGGACCTTTCCCACGAGGACTGTCACCCCCTGTTCTCATTCTCGTGTGCGTGCCTAACTCCCTATCTCAGAGAATGTCATGCGCAGGTTTACCCTTACCGCTCCCGCAAGGCATGCTTAGTCAGGGGGTCTCGCAGTCCGGTTACGAAGAGGTCACGTAGGGTTATATCAATGGGTCCTACGGCTACCCCGTCCTTCCGCTGAATTGCCGTGTATAGCTTCTGCAGGACGTTCATGTATTGTGTGACCGTCTCCCCTTCCCCCTGCATACGGCTGAACAGCTGGGTTCTCAGTTCTCCCAAATCAGTCGGGTCCCCCAAGAGTCTCCTCCAAGATCTGTAATACCCTGACAAAGGTGTTTCGTTGTCCCGGGGGCCTTAACATCATGGAGTCCCGGGCCTCCCCGTCCAATGCCATTAGGGCCACCTCGGCCTCCAGGTCAGGGGTCATCGGATGCATTCTAAACAGCCCTCGCATCCACTCCATCCAACTCCACAGGAGGGTATTACTGCCGGTGAACCTGGGCAGGTTACTCAACATAGCCCCTAAAGATAAACTGGACCGGGGGCCTCCCTCACCCCCCTGGTCCGCAGCATCCCCGCTCACGCTCGGAGACTGCATCCTGCCGACTATGTCAAATGTGGTATTCGCAGGTACGCAGGATGCAGTGACAAGACGGAGGCGGAGCAAACTTATATTCAAACTTTTTATATGAATAGGATGAATAACTGGCAAGTTAACAATCATTTTCCACGCAGGGAGTTAAACAACAATACACTTAAATAACCCGATATATACTCCCTGGCCGGTGCCGGTGACTATATGACCTCGATGTGACCGACTTCGAGTCCTGGAATTATCATCAACTATCAACGGAGTGTCACTTATCCTGCTCTGACGTCCAGCAGAGTTGTTGTCCGGGAGGTGTCTGTTCGGCGTCTCAGCCGCTGGGCCCAGCCAGTGAGGAGTTGTCACAGGCTTCTGGCGTTCCGACGCCCTGGTGTGGAAGAGGCACAACAGGCCCCATGAGAGTACCTCGATGTAGGGGCCCCTTGCGAGGGCAAGGTGGTGGCAGCCGCGGGCCCAGATGTATGGGTCGCGGTCTGGAACGGAATGGAGGTGGCAGCGTACAGGCCGAAGCTGTGGGTCAGAGAGAGGCAGTGATGGCCATGGATGGAAACGTTCAGGCCGCAGCCGAAGGACGGAGTGGGGCAGTGGCGGCCGCGGGTGGCAGTGCACAGGCCGCAGCTGTGGAACTGGGCCCGGCAGTGGCGGCTGCAGGTGGCAGCACACAGGCCGCAGCCACGGGTCAGAGTCGGGCAGCAGCGGCCGCGGGTGGC
The DNA here is from genome assembly GCF_039654945.1 of Dendrobates tinctorius. Lineage (NCBI taxonomy): Eukaryota > Metazoa > Chordata > Amphibia > Anura > Dendrobatidae > Dendrobates > Dendrobates tinctorius. Next base: position 25,912,085 of record NW_027361750.1, on the reverse strand, counting down.
AGTGTACAGGCCGCAGCCACGGGTCGGAGTCAGGCAGCGGTGGCCACAGGTGACAGCGTACAAGCCGCAGTCGCGGGTTGGAGTGGGGCAGTGGCGGTGGCCATGGGTCTCTGTGTCTGGAGCGCAGCCACGGGTGTCCAGCCGGTGTCACTCTGCTGTGCTGTCCTCTCCCTGGTATGGTGAGTCCCCGTCTAATCTCCCTGGCAGGCGCTGACTTCTTCCAGCTCTCCGGTGCCACCTAGACTTCCTGCTCCTTCTCGTTCTCTCCGTCGAGTGCCCCCAGCTGGCGTCCTGTGCTCCTTTTATAACTGCTCCGCCCCCACACCTTCTAGAAGTGTCTTTCGTCCATCCTCTAATTATGTCCCCCGGAAACAGATCCCATAGGGAACCTTGGTGACAGCCCCCTTGGTTCCGGGCCGGTTACGCTCTCCCTCCTACAAGATAATATTGACAACTGGCAAATACTTCATTTTGCGGTGGGGACAGTAGCTGTGGCAGTGAGTACAGCACCAGCCCCCTAAAGAAATCTCCTTTGAGAATCCCCAGTGCATGTTGGGAGACTCAAAGGGAGAGTTATTCAGAACTGAAATAAGAAATAAAACAGATAGGAAGTTAAAGAAGAGAAGGAAGAGTAGGGAATTTTGAATTAAGTATACTGTAGTAGAAAAGTGCTTAGTTTTTTTGTAAATCAAATAATCACACTAAGTTCCGTTAATAAGTGTTTTACTAATTTTTTGGGTGATTGGCAGCATGTTTACACTGTTATGTTCACGATAATTGGCCAGTATAAATCCAGCTTCTGATAACGCTGATTTCAGTGCTGTTGGTGAAGATCAATGACTGTCATCTTCATAGCCAAATTGCCATTTTTAACTCCATTCTTCCCTGAAAATATACATTTGCTCCTTAGTGACAATATTGGCCTTTGTGACCAAGCCCAGTTTTTAATTTTGACATATGTCACTTTATGTGGTAATGACTTGGCAATGCTTCAACATATCCCAGGGACTCTGAGATTTTGAGAATGTTTTTTTCATGTACAAATTCTACTTTATGTTAGTGGTAAATTTGAGTTTTTATGTGTGCCCTTATTTATGAAAATATCTGAAATTTTCTGAAAATTGCGAAAAATTATCAGTCGTTAAACTTAAATTTTTTTATTTCCTTGAACCAGTCATAGCACACAGAAAATTTAATAAGTTGTCTACTTTATGACACCATCATTTTTCATATTTGCTTTTATTTTATCAGGATGTTAGAAAACGTAAGGCTTTAGTAGCAATTTTTCATCCTTTTCAATGAACTTTACACCTTTAGGCCACGTTCAGATGAGTGTATGAAAAATTGCATGATCATCATCTCGATTGTCATGCTATTCCATTATAATTTACAGTTTCCTTGGTTAAAAATAAAATGCAATACACACAGTTCTGCTCACCATTATTGGCACCCCTTCATTTTTTTCATAGATTGTACAATATCTTCAGAAATAAATGGAAATGTACCATAGTTATATACTCAGGAAATTTTTAATTAGAGGTCCAGAGTAATACAACAATAAAACATTGAAATTGCAACATATAAATTGAAAAACAAAGAAGAACCATAATAAACCGCATGTGCAGCAAACAAGGTCTCAGCAGAGGGTAGAGCCACTAAGGGTACAAAGTGTGCTTGTTTTGTAAAAACCTGTCCACCACCTCCCAGATGACAGTATTACCCTTGGAGGGAAGAAGATTGGTGATAAAGTCCTTGGACAAATGTGTCTATGGTCTATCAGGAACTGGCAAAGGCACCAATTCCCCGGCCGGCCGACCATGAGAGCTCTTAGCACACACTTCACAGGCAGACACAAACTTCCTCACATCAGATGCAAGCAAGGCCCATCAAAAACCCCTTGTGATGGTCCCACAAGTAGCCGACTTTCCCGGATGTTCACTCATGGCCGAATCATGGAACTCCTGGAGGACTTTCAGTCGAAGTTGAATCGGAACAAGCAATTTTCCCAGCGGTTTGGACGGGGAGACATGAGACTGGGCCTCCCGAATCTCCCATTCCAAACCTGCCGACACATCAGCCACGACCACCCTGGGTTGAAGAATGGAGGCTGGAGGCTCAGGGGGAGAAACTGAGTTGAGACATCAAGACAAGGCATCGGCCTTCACATTTTTGGATCCCAGAGGAAGAGTGATCGAGAACAGGAACGGGGAAAGAAGAAGTAACCATCTGGCTTGCCTGGGGGTCAACTTTTTAGCAGACTCTATATATGCCACATTCTTGTGGTCTGTAATTACAGTAATGGGATAAACTGCCCCCTCCAAAAAAAATGCCTCCATTCCTCAGAGGCCAACTTAACCGCAAGAAGTACCAGAATACCCAAGTCAAAATTTCTCTCCACCGGGGAGAACTTCCTGGAAAAGAAGGCGCATGGTCTCAAATTGGTCAAAGTGGCGGACCCCTGGGAAAACACCACCCCCACCTCCGAGGCGTCAATCTTCACCATAAAGGGTTCAGATGGATCAGTCTGGACCAGAACCGGGGCAGTCATAAAACATTTTTTTAGCGTGAGAAACTCCGCTACCGCTGAGGCAGACCAGTTCTTAACGTCAGCCCCCTTCTGTGTCAAGTCATTGAGGGGCTTTACCACCTGAGAGAACCATTTAATAAACCACCGGTAGTAATTGGCGAATCTCAATAAGCGCTGAAGGCCCTTCAGGTCCTGGGGTTAAACACAATCCACAATGGCCTGCACCTTCTTGGGATCCATGCAAAACCCTTCACTAGAGATAATGAACTCCCAAAAAGGCACTTCTTGTTCGAAAAACGAGCATTTCTCTAGCTTAGTGAAAAGTTGGTTCTCCCTCAGTCTCTGAAGAACCGCCCGAAGGTGACCAATATGTGACTGCTTGTCAAGTGAATAAACTAGAATGTCATCCAAGTATATCACTACAAACCGCCCAATAAAATCAGAGAACACATGATTGATGAAGTTTTGGAAAACTGCAGGGGCATTGGTTAGACCAAGCGGCATAACTAGATTTTCAAACAGCCCCTCTGATGTGAGAAGCGCAGTCTTCCACTCATCCCCCTCCCACACCCGGAAGAGGTTATATGCCCCCCGCAAGTCAAGTTTAGAAAACCATTTGGCCCCCGACAATTGGTTACACAAATCAGGAATGAGTGGGAGGGGATATGTGTTTCTGTGTAGGGGCCCTCATACATTTTAAGGACTATTTCAGCGGCCATTATACAGCTTGGAGACTAGTGCATGGGACATTATACAACTTGTGGAATAATGCAGGGGACATTATACATCTTGTGGACTAATGCAGGGGACATTATACAACATGTGGACTAGTGCAGGGGACATTATACAGTTTGGGAGCTAATATGAGCAGCCATTATATAGTTTGGGGACTAATTCGGAGGCCACTATACAGTTTGGGAGCTAATGTGTGGAGGTCACTATACAGATTTGGAGCTAATGTGGAGGGCATTGCACAGTTTTGGGACTCATGCTGGGACCATTATACAATTTGGGAACTAATGTGGGGGAGCATTATACTGTACAGTTTGGGAGCTAATGTGGGGGCCATTATTCAGTTTGGGGACTAGTTTGGGGACCATTATACAGTTTGGGGACTAATGCGGGGGCCATTATACAGTCTGAGAGCTACTGTGTGATTCATTATTCAGTATTTTGGGGGAGCAGTGGGGACATCATGCTATGTGTAGGGAAACTGTGGGACCTTCATACTCTGTATAGCGGAGTTGTCGGACCAACATACTGTGTATTGGGGAGCTGTAGGCCCATCATACTCTGTATAGTGGAGCGCTGGGACCACCATACTATGTATAGTGGAGCTGTGGAACGACCGTACTGTGTATAGTGGAGCTCTGGGACCACCATACTGTGTATAGTGGAGCTCTGGGACCACTGTATTGTGTATATTGGAGCTGTGGAACCACTGTGCTGTGTATAGTGGAGCTGTGGGACCATCATACTGTGTATAGTGGATCTGTGGGACCATCATACTGTTTATACTGGAGCTCTGGGACCACTGTACTGTGTATATTGAAGCTGTGGAACCACTGTGCTGTGTATAGTGGAGCTGTGGGACCATCATACTGTGTATAGTGGAGCTTCGGAACCACTGTACTGTGTATAGTGGAGCTCTGGGACCATCGTACTGTGTATAGTGGAGCTGTGAGCTCATCACGCTGTGTAGAGTGGAGATGTGGGATCATCGTAATGTGTATAGTGGAGATGTGGCACCACCGTACTGTGTATAGTGGAGCTGTGGGACCATCATACTGTGTATAGTGGATCTGTGGGACCATCATACTGTTTATACTGGAGCTCTGGGACCACTGTACTGTGTATATTGAAGCTGTGGAACCACTGTGCTGTGTATAGTGGAGCTGTGGGACCATCATACTGTGTATAGTGGAGCTGCGGAACCACTGTACTGTGTATAGTGGAGCTCTGGGACCATCGTACTGTGTATAGTGGAGCTGTGAGCTCATCACGCTGTGTAGAGTGGAGATGTGGGATCATCGTAATGTGTATAGTGGAGCTGTGGAACCACTGTACTGTGTATAATGGAGCTGGGGAACCACCGTACTGTGCATAATGGAGCTCTGGGACCACCGTACCGTGTATAGAGGAGCTGTGGGCCCATCATATTGTGTATTGTGGAGCTCTGGGACCATCGTACTGTGTATAATGGAGCTGTGGAACCACCGTACTGTGTATAGTGGAGCTGTGGGACAACTGTACTGTGTATAGTGGAGCTCTGGGACCACTGTACTGTGTATAGTGGAGCTGTGGAACCACCGTACTGTGTATGGTGGAGCTCTGGGACCACCATACTGTGTATAGCGGAGATGTGGAACCACCATACGGTGTATAGCGGAAATGTGGAACCACCATACTGTGTACAGTGGAGCTGTGGGCCCATCATACTGTGTAGAGGGCAGGTGTGGGAACATCATATTGTGTATAGAGGAACTGTGGGTGTATTATACTGTAAATAGGGGCTCAGCTTCCCCATGATGATGTATATAGAGTAGTTGTATATTGGAGACTCAGGGGACATTAGTAGGTGTTAAGTGGGCACTGGGCACGTAAGCATATTTGTTATAGGGGCAATCAGAATACAATGGCCATCATATGTGTACAAAGGGCATTATTACTTTCTAGGGGGAAAATGCAGATTTTTTTTCTAGTGCATTGCACAGTGCATTAATATTTTCTAGGTGGCAATTTTACCATCTATAGGGCACAAAGGAGGCATTATTATGTGGGGCACTAAGAGGGTTATTGTACCACACAGCAGGTGCAGTAATAGGGACAGGGCAGTGGCTCAGTGTTGGGGTATCAGCAGGATGCAGCGCTGGGGTTCTGGGTTCAAATCAAGAGCAATAAATAGGACTGAGCTGTAATACTGGACACAGCTGTGACTATATGTTATACAGTCACCATGTGACAAGTGGGCCTGTGCACCTTCACATGCCAGGGCTCAATTTTAGTCTCAGTCCGGCCCTGCTTAAATATGAGTCTCTGAGCAAAGGGTCTGAATACTTGTGACCATGTGATATTTCATTTTTTTTAATTAAATTTGCAACAATTTCTACATTTCTGGTTTTTTTCAGTCAAGATGGGGTGCAGAGTGTACATTAATGAGAAAAAAATGAACTTTTTTGAATTTAGCAAATGGCTGCAATGAAACAAAAAGTGAAAAATTGAAATTGTCTGAATACTTTCCGTACCCACTGTACTGTACAATTTTTTCACAGACCATAAGGCTACTTTCACACATCAGGTTTTCGGCGTCAGGCGCGATCCGGCGTCGTGCCGGAATGCCGGATCCGGCAAATGTTTTGTAAAACCTGAAGTGCCGGATCCGGTTTTCTGCCGGATCCGTCTTGTTCTTGACAGACAAAACCGGATCCGTCTCATCCGGTTCATCCGTTTTTCTATCCGTTTTTCGACGGATTACGCCGGATCCGGTTTTTAAAATTGACCCTTGTGGCCTTCCGAACGGGATTGGCTACTGGAAAACTAGATATAGCATGTTCCTACAGCCCTTCTTTGACAGGTTGTAGAGAAGAAAGTGCAGGTTGGAGAGAAGAGCAAGTTACTGGTGAAGATGGATGTTGTCATTGGAAATATTACCACTAGAAGTTCTGTGACGGTTTCAGGGACAATTTTCCACTATACTTTATGTCACCTCAAGGCAGAGTACACTGGGATGACAGAGTGTGAGAGATTTTTGCCCTAAACTTGTGTACCTTCTGGACCAACAGTATATACATTTGCCAACCAAAGTTGGCTATCTTGTCATGGTCTTACTATTTTTACCTTTAGGCCACAGGTGTGTACCTGGTTGTGTTTTATGCAAAGTATTTCACCTTTTAACAAAAGTTGTGTACATTGGTAGGAAATCACCAACAATAAACACAACTTTTTCGGTGAAATACTTTGCTTCAAACACAACCAGGAACACAACTGTGGCAAAAAGCTAAAATTTACCCACAGTTATACCTGGTTTTGAATACCTTTTTACCTTTGAAATACCCTGTATTTAACCTTTTTTTAAAACATAGTTCGCCGCAGAAAGAAATGACAGACAACCATTGTGAAACGATAATTTAACTTTTATTTAATTTTTTTTTTTTTTGTAAAATGTTTTTAAAGTGCAAAAAACTTTTTTAATAAAGGTTTTAAACCCAATGGGCATTTTTATTACAAAAAACACACATTACAATTCTGTGTACTGTGGGGTGGAAATACTGCTGGAGGGGCTGCGGGACACTTCGACACTGGGTGTGTGGAGAGAGGACTGGGATCGTGGTGGGGAAGGAACAGTTAGAGGTGAAGGTGTGGAAAAAACTACAGAATGGGTGGACATGTGGGAAGCAGAAGAGGTGGTGGGTGGTGGAGTGGAGGGTTGGGCAGGGACTGTAGGAGCAGATGATGTTGATGGAAAGTTGTATGGGGAAGGAGTTTGGTACGGGGAAGGAGTTTGGTACGGGGAAGGAGTTTGGTACGGGGAAGGAGTTTGGTACGGGGCAGGTTGCTGGAAGTGGGGAGATGACTGGTACTGGGGAGGTTGCTGGTACTGGGCAGGTTGCTGGTATGTAGTAGGAGGGGGAGGATGGAAAGTGGCTGGAGGGGGTGCAGATGTAATAGGAGGGGGAGGATGGAAAGTGGCTGGAGGGGGTGCAGGTGGAGGAACTACAGTGGTGGGAGGTGGAGGTTGGGAGGTAACCTGCTGTAGAGCACCGTGGCACGAATGCATTACATGCATCTGCTGGGTAGGAGATAGTGTTGCCATGCGCTCCACAACAGACCTGAAAAAGGTGTGGTTTGGCGAAGATCTTGCTTCTGAATGCATGGTTTGCAGAAGTGTCTTCACCTCCAGAATGCTGGAGTTGATCTGCTGAAAGCCTGCGGAGATTTGCTCTGACAAGACTTTGAGACAGTTCTGGAAAGATGCATTCAGATGCAATAACTCTTGCGCATAACTCTTTTCCTGACCCCTCTGCCGCTGCCGCCCAGTACCCGCAGGTGTACTAGAGGCGGCAGGGGCAGAAGGGTGGGGTAAAGGGAAAGCGATCTCCTCACCAGCAGCTTCATGTAATGTAGGCGGCCACGATGCTCCTGTGCTGGTGGATGGGACAGATGGGTCGAATGTGTGGGAAGGCTGGGAAGGTGCAGATGTACCGGGGCGGTCGAAGTGTCCCTCGGTGCCGGTCTCCTCAGGGATCGCCTCAGAAGGGTCCAATCGTGCAGGCTCCCGAGTGCTGCTCACCGTGCTGTGGAATAAAGAGAAAAAAAAACAATTAAAATACTGACATGGTATGGCCCTGGCTGAAAAAAAAAAGTTACATCTAACATTTTTTTTCACATGTGGTGTGTAATATTTACCTTCTGGTGAGCATTGTTTCCCGGAGGAACGACAGGGCTTGTGCGTACTTGTACTTGCTCCTGCGTCCTCCAGATCCACTCGGGGCCCGCATCTCTTTATTGAACTCCTTCTTGAAACGATCCCTCACAGACCGCCACAGATTCACAATTCTGTTCCCTGAAACGAGAAAGGAGTGGTTAGTATACAACATCAGTGTTTCACAAACTCCAGTCCTCATGGTCCCCAGGGGTCATGTTTTCAGGATTTCCATAGTAAATAGAAATCCTGAACACATGATCCGTGGGGACCACGAGGACTGGAGTTCGGGAAACACTGGTTTACATCAAGCAACCGTTACTGTATATACTTACACTCTTTAATCTGGGCCCGAGCTTCGAGGTCCTCCCAGCGGCCCACAAGGAGAGAACAGATTTCCTCCCAGAGTCGTCGGGTAATGATCAGGTCAGCGTGGCGGCGGTCAGCCATATTCCAGAGCGGCTCCCTTTCTCTGACGAGATCGATGAGGCGGTCCACATCAATCCCTCCATCCTCACCGTCAGAGTCGGGAGCACGCTGTGAAGGCTGTTAAAGAAAAAGACAAAAATAACATAATTAGCCTCCACAAAAGAAATGAAATAAAAAGTGCAAAAAAACAAAGCAAAAATATTTATACTTACACGCTGGTGACCGCCGCGTTGCTGTCGCCGACGACCCTGGGAGGCACTGCGAGGACCTCTTGGCCGAGCACCAGATTGGGAAGACTAGAGAAGAAAACAAAAAATGTTATGTCTTTGGATGTAGGCATTTGTTTGCTGTGTGTGGTCTGCAGAACATTGTTTTCTATGTGTTGTGTGTAGTGTGATGTTGTGTTTCTGCGTTTGATGCAAAAAACTTACGAATTGTGAGCCCACTCCAGGTGTCTGTCCACCCCTTCCTTCTTCTTCTGGGAGCTCCTCTTCATCTTGTGATTCCTGTTTTGAAATAAAAGGCAATGAATAGACATATATTACAGAGATGATGGATTTTGGAAATAAAAACTTACCGTCAAACGCTGACGATGCGAGGGAGGGCTCCCAGAAGAAGATGTGCTGTCCTGTTGATGGCCAGACTCCATGGCTGTGGGTATTGCTGCTGCCAGTGATGCCATTTCTGCTGCTGCTGCTGCTGCTGCATCTCTTTGGCGGCTGTTGAATAAAGAGAAACAAAGGGCCAATGAATATCTTGATATTCCATGGCCCTAGTTTGGAGGAATGGGGGATTTGATAATTACCGTCTCTCATCTGCTTCTGGACTCCCCTCCCGTTCAGCATGCTGCTCCATTTGGGGTGGTGCTGATGGTGCTGCTGCTGCAGATGTCTGCTGCCTTCTCCTGCTCCTGGTTCTTGGCTTGGGTGGCATGTTGGGTGTGGCTGAGGGTCCCATTGTCTTGCTTTTATATATCTCCTGTGGGCAGAGCTACTGAGCATGCTCAGACCAAAAAAACCGGATCCGGCCACCGGATCCGGCTTTCGCCGGATCCGGCGCATTGCGGCGCTCATAGGCTTTCATTGTGTGAAAAAGCCGGACGCGCCGGATCCGGCGGGTACGGCTTTTTCGCCGGAGACAAAAAACGTTACAGTAGACGTTTTTTCCAGACGCCGGATCGCGACACATTGCGACACATTGCCGGATCCGGCGAAAATCGGATGAAACGCATGGCCATCCGGCGCGATCCGGCGCAAATGCAAGTCAATAGGGGGGAAACCGGATCCGGCATTGCATTTCGCCAAATCCGGTTTCTGTCAAAAGCGCCGGATCGCGCCTGACGGCGAAAACCTGATGTGTGAAAGAGGCCTTAGACTTTTATTGCCAAATTTTACCAGACATGCCTCCGCCATTTTGCATAGACCACTTGGTCTGCAAATTATCACACAGGTATGAACAGCACTATAGACCTTCATAGGTATGAGTGCTATTCATGAAAATAAATGGATAGTTCTCATACACGAAAATTGGCGTCTAAATAATCCCCTGTGAAGTTTGTTTTTCACTCCAGGTTTAAGTAGAAGCTTGTGAAAAAAAACTCAAAACACTAAGGCTGAGTGCAGACGGAGTTTTGAGCCCTGCGGATTTTTCCGTGCAGAATGGAAGAAAACCGCAGGTCAAATGACCTGCATTTTTCCTGCGGATTTCTTCCATTTTTCATGCGGTTTTCATGCGGATTTTGTGCGGTTTTCCATTGTGGTCTTCCCCCTGCGGATTTGGTAACAGGGGAGATAGAAAACCGCACAAAAGAAGCAACATGCTGCGGATTTTGTACCGCAGGAAAACCGCGCGGAAAAATCTGCAGCGTCTGCACAGCGTTTTTTTTTTTTCATTCATTTTAAAGGTACTGTACATCACAATGCGGATATGCAACGTTTCTGCGCGGTAAAATCTGCTGCGGAAACGCTGCAAATCTGCATCGTGTGCACATGGCCTGATAGTAACAACTGACACATTGACAAAGTTCTGATAAAAATCAGATCAAGAATATTTATGAAACTACAGCCAATTTTTTGCATAGTAGAAAAATCACAGTTTGAATAAGCCTTTAAACATAATAAGATGCTGCCCAGAGGGTTATATTGAGCAGGTAGCGTTACACCATAAGAAAATGGCCATTGGACAAGATTCAGCTTTCCCTTGATTATTTTTCACTTTTTTCCATTTAGGTATCTTGGTCATCCCGATCACCAGACTAAATTTTTTACTACTGTAGCTGCTGCACACTGAACGCTTAGGATGTGTTCACACCATGCCTCCTTGTTGCGTTTCTTTGCATCGCATCAAAATTGGCAACAAAAACAGGGTAATAACATTGTGAAAACATATCTTAACCATTGAAATGCTGTTTAAAAAACAAAACAAACAAAAAAATCATTAATTTTGCTGTCAGTCTACTACAGACCTGGGCAAAGTGCGGCCTGCGGGCCACATCTAGCCCTCTGGCTGTCTCAGTCTGGCCCGCGGACCAAGACAGTCGTCGGGCTGGAAATCAGAGGTTCACGGGCCGCACGATGCCCGCCTGACCAGTCGCTGCTTCCATGTGAGAGCAGCGGAGCTGCTGACTCCTTTGGTGGAGGAGGGGCCTCAGGCCACTTCCTCCACCAATCAGCATGTGAAACTGCTGACGCGATGAAATGACGTAATTGCATCAGCTGTTTTCTCTGGAGAGTCCGCGCACCGGAGGCAGAGAGAGAAGTAGAGCGTCAGGGAACAGGACGAGGTGAGTATGTGTTTTTTTTCCTTATGTGTAAGGCCTATTTGGGTGGGCAATGGGAGGCTATGGGGGTGGGGTGACATGGTGCTGCACACATGGAGGGGGTGACATGGTACTGCGCACATGGAGGGGGTGACATGGTGCTGTGCACATGGAGGGGGTGACATGCTGCTGCGTACATTGAGGGGGTGACATGGTGCTGCTCACATGGAGGGGGTAACATGCTGCTGCACATGGAGGGGTGACATGGTGCTGCACACATGGAGGGGGTGACAGAGCTGTACATGGAGGGGTGACATGGGGGAAACATGCAGTGCATGTATGGAGGCCGTGTTGGGCTCATACAGTATACAGGGAAACTGTGTGGGGCTCATGCAGCATATAGGGAGGCTCTGTGGGGCTCATACAGTATATAGGGAAACTGTGTGGGGCTTATGCAGTATATAGGGTGGCTGTGTGGGGCTCATGCAGTATATAGGGAGGCTGTGTGGGGCTCATTCAGAGTATATAGGGAGGCTGTGTGGGGCTCATGCAGTATATAGGGAGGCTGTGTGGGGCTCATACAGTATATAGGGAGGCTGTGTGGGGCTCATGCAGTATATAGGGAGGCTGTGTGGGGCTCATGCAGTATATAGGGAGGCTGTGTGGGGCTCATGCAGTGTATATAGGGAGGCTGTGTGGGGCTCATGCAGTGTATATAGGGAGGCTGTGTGGTGCTCATGCAGTATATAGGTGTCACGATCCATGCTGGATTGTGACAGATAAAAGCACATGTAACCTTTTTTTCCTTTAAGCTGTTTGCTTAAAGTTAGTTTTGCCCCCGGTGGCCATTAAGGTAATTACACAGTGGTGTCTTTAGTCCTAGTTTTGCCCCCGGTGGTGGCTAGTGTTATTACACGAGAATCACTAGCAGGTGTGATTGCTCTGGCTCTTGCCTATAAAGGAGAGTCAGGTGGTCTCACTCACTGTTGGTGATATTGGTCATTTCCAATCATCCTTGGTGGAGGAAGGAGCTAAAGATGAGTTCCTTGCAGCTCAGTCAGAGCCCTGGTGTGGAAGGAGCAACAGTGAGGAGTTCCTTGCAGCTCTGACAAAGCTTTGGTGAAGTAGCAGCTATTCAGGAGGAAAGCTGCACTCAGGTGCTGGACTCTGTTGCTGGGAGCAATAGCAACAGAGCAAAGCTAAGTGGTTTTTCCCTGTTTGTAACTTTCCTTATGTGTGTTTTAGCGCAGTGGTGGGATTAGTTTCTGCACCATCCAATTCATTAGAAAGGGATAGGTGCAGGGCGAGCTAGGGTTTTTAGGTATCCTGCTCGTCGCCAGGTGCGGAACCTGCCTAGGGACCGTCAGGAGTGTAGAGACACTGACTCAGGGGAGTGCAGGAGGTCTCCACGTCCCTGTTCCCTATTGCAGGGCCCTCCATTGTATCGGTTTCCCTGGTGTTTCCTCCCTCTACTAATGTACCTATACCCGACATTGCCATTTCTGTGTGTGGTTCCACTATTACTCCCCAGCAACAGGCCCGCTGTCTTGGGGTCATACTTGATTCCGAGCTTTCCTTTGCCCCCCACATTCGATCACTGGCTCGCTCTTGTCATCTGCACCTCAAAAACATTTCTAGAATTCGACCTTTTCTTACTTTTGACTCTGCAAAAACTCTTACTGTTTCTCTTATTCATTCTCATCTCGACTATTGTAACTCTCTTCTAATCGGTCTCCCTCTTACCAAACTCTCCCCTCTCCAATCTGTCTTGAATGCTGCAGCCAGGATCATATTCCTCACCAATCGTTACACCGATGCCTCTACCTTGTGCCAGTCATTACACTAGCTACCCATCCACTCCAGAATTCAGTATAAACTTATTACCCTCACTCACAAAGCCCTCCATGGCTCAGCACCACCCTACATCTCCTCCCTTGTTTCAGTATACCACCCTACCCGCGCCCTCCGTTCTGCTGATGACCTGAGGTTAGCATCCTCAATAGTCAGAACCTCCCACTCCCGTCTCCAAGACTTTACACGTGCTGCGCCAATTCTTTGGAATGCACTTCCCAGGTCAATACGATTAGTCCCCAATCCCCACAATTTTAAGCATGTCCTGAAAACGCATTTATTCAGACTGGCCTATCGCCTCAACACATTAACCTAATCTATCCCTGTGTGGCAGAGCCAAAAGTTTTACCATAACCAGGTTCCCCGCATCATTCTCCCACATGCTTTATGCATCCATTAGCCCTCTGTGTCCGTACTGTCACACACCTAACATTATGGCTGGTCCATACAATCAGGGCAACTGTTACCACCCACCTTTCGTGTCTACCTCTTTCCTCATAGACTGTAAGCTTGCGAGCAGGGCCCTCTTTCCTCTTGGTATTTGCTATAATCTACTGTATGTGATTATTGTTATGCTGTAATGTCTATTGTCTGTACAAATCCCCTCTGAAATGTAAAGTGCTGCGGAATATGTCGGCGCTATAAAAATAAAATTTATTATTATTATCTCTGTAAATTCGCCCTGCTGGAGGCGGTGTATCCAGATACACGTGTAACTATTGAAATTCGCCTGCTGGAGGTGGGGTATCCGGCTGCACATTTCATTGTTTAAATTCGCCCTGCTGGAGGCGGTGTATCCAGGTCACGGTGTCATAGAAATTCGACCTGCTGGAGGCGGAGTATCCAGTCACTCCTGACATCACATTATCACCAACCTTACATTTTTTCTGCTGAGCCATGGACGCAATGCAGACCTTTGCCCAAATGCTGCAGATATTTACTGATGAGTTTAGGGGGCAGTGCGGTGAGTTGGTGCAGCAACTGCAGCTGTTGGTGGGCTTTGGGGGCTTGGTTCAGGAACAGGCTCAGCCAGAACCCAAGATATCCCTCCCTGACAGGTTTTCTGGAGGGAGAGGGCAATTCTTGGTTTTTCAGCAGGCCTGCAAATTATACTTCAGGCTGCGCCCTCGTTCATCGGGGAGTGAAGAGCAACGGGTGGGAATCATTATGTCCCTTCTTAAGGGGGAGCCCCAATCCTGGGCCTTCTCCCTGCCAGACGATTCACCATCATTAGAGTCCGTGGACAGGTTTTTTGTGGCTTTGGCGCTAGTGTATGGGGATCCTGATGGCGTCTCCCTGACGAGATCCCAACTCCGTAGGTGTAAACAGGGAGCCCGGGTTGCTGAGGAGTACTGCTCAGAGTTTAGGAGGTGGGAAACTGACACCCAGTGGAATGACCCTGCACTTAGGAGTCAATTTGTGCAGAGTCTGTCTCCAAAGTTGCAGTATACTCTGGTGCAGTACGCCGCCCCCAGGTCTCTGGAGGCCGCCATGTCCCTTGCCATCCGGGTGGATAGACGCCTTAGGGAGAGACATGCACAAAATGTGCCCCCTGTGGTCCTCGCTAGGGAGGAGGACCCACCAGTGCGGACAGAGGAACCCAGGCAGCCCGGTGTTGTTGGTACAAAAAAAGGGGTTGTCTGCGGCTCGTCGTGGTGGGGGGTATGCTTTTCCTGTGGGAAGCTGGGCCATATCATGGGAGCCTACCCAGTGCGTGCCAAGTCTCCAGACGAACCCATGCAAGTAGGAGGAGCTAGTTTGTGTACTGGGCTACCTACGGTTCAGGGAGTGGTGTCGGCATGTTTCTACTGCGGGCAGACTGGTCATGTCCTTAAGGCTTGCCCTACGCACGCCAAATTATCTATGCCATCTCAGAAGCCGCATTCCCCTGGTCGCTTGGAGGGAGGCGACCAGGGAGTATATATTTCCTCCATTTTGCCCTCCCAAGGTACTATGTCAGCGGAGGTGTTGGATGGCGGGGTACCGGAGGTGATACTCATGCTTGTGGACAGCAGAGCAAGAGTCAGTCTCGTGGATGCTCGCTTTGTCCAGACTCATGGCCTGAGGTGTAGGATGCTAGCCCAACCTATAAGCGTCCAGGCCATTAACTCTGCTCCACGGAGCCAGGGGAGCTTGACTCAAGTCGTAGAAAATATCCATCTGCGGATAGGACATCATGAGGAGTCCTTGGCATGCTACGTCTTGGAAGGAATGCCGGTGCCTATCGTTTTAGGCCTCCCTTGGCTGAAAAAACACAATCCGATAATATATTGGCGGGCTAGGGAAGTAGTCAGCTGGGGGCAGTCGTGTGAGGGCTGCTGTCTAGGGGCTACTGTCTCTGCAACTGGCCCCTTCCTCTCCCGTAGGAGCAGCAGATGTGCTGCAGGAGAGTAGGGGCAAGTCTCAACCCTCGCCATTAGCCAACCCTGAGAGGCGCAGACCTCGTGGTGGAAGGGGTTGGAAGGTGGTGAGACCCTGGGTGAATTGCGGGGGTGTGAGTGTGGTGACACAGGGGGACGCCTCTGTTGTCAGTTCCAGTAAGAGCTCACTGTATTGTGACAAACTAATGTGTGGCAATAAACGTTCAGGTCCGGACCTGTGTGTGAACGAGCATGTATGGATGGCCACCAAAAAACATCCAGTGGAAGTGTGTTGCGGAGTCTTGCCAGCTCGATTTACCCCCTAACATGCACATACACAACCCGTTCCCCAGGTCGACGCTTTGGAGATGTGTGGTGCCTCCAGAACATACATTGCCAATACCAGCGGTGCTCGTTTGTCATGAACCTGAAGTTCAGGTAGTGACTGGGGTGAACTCTGGATCTGGGCGTCCCCACTGTAGGTGGCTCCCTGATGAGGAGTGGTCTTGAGGGTCCAGAGGCCCCTCATTGAGGGAGGGCACTGTCACGATTAGTGTTGAGCATTCCGATACTGCAAATATCGGGTATCGGCCGATATTCGCTGTATCGGAGTTCCGATACTGAGTACCGATATTTTTACAATATCGAATACCGGAATCGGAAGTTCCCATAATGCAATGAGCCAGTTGTGTTAGCCATGTTAACTAATGGCATGGCTGTGATTGGCTGCTGAAATGATGTCATCATGATGCGCAGTCTGTGCGGGCCTACCCGGGGTCTGTGCGGGCCTGCCGGGGGTCGTGTGTGTATGCAGGCATCGTCCGATGGGACTACAAGTCCCATCGGGCTATGCCTACTACAATGACAGTGATTGACACATTAGCCAATAATGGGACAGTAGTACTCCCATCATCCGGCTAATGTGTTGAATGTAAAAAAAATTAGAAAAAAACATACATACTACATTCATACTACGTATATACTACATTCATACTACATACATACTACATTCATAAACCATACATACATTCATACTACATATATACTACATTCATACTACATACATACTACATATATATTACACTCATACAACATACATACAAGATTCAAAGAAGCTTTATTGGCAGGACTAAATACACATTAGTTTTGCCAAAGCAGGTGTACAGAAGGGAATAGGGATAGGGACTGTAGGGATGTCAGGTAGGGGCTGTAGGAAAGGTGGATGGGGCAGATCCAGGATGGGGCTATAGAAGTCCATGGCATAGGGAAGGTGGATGGGGGCATGGGGGCAGATCCAGGATGAGGCTATAGAAGTCCATGGCATAGGGAAGGTGGATTGGGGCATATCCAGGGTGGGGGCCATAGAAGTCCATGGCATATCATAGTTCTCTTTCTCGCAGTCTATGGCATTCGCTCACATATTGCGCTGCTATCTCCACTGCTCTCTCTTCTTCCCCCAACAGGATATATGTTTTCTCTTCCTCCTTCATGGTGGTGAAATCCGGGAAGAGATGTGAGAGTCTCCTGAAGTGAGTGTCCCTCACTGCTGAGTACTTGGAGCAGTGTAGCAGGAAGTGGGTCTCATCCTCCAGGGCCTCCTGGTCACAGTGTTGGCACAGTCTTTCCTCCCTGGGCTTGTAGCTCTGCCTGTGTCGGCCGGATTCGATGGCCAGACTGTGGGCACTTAGTCTATACCGGCTCAGGATCTTGCGGTCTTTGGGGTCCGGGACCCCAAAACCCCTACATATATATACTACATTCATACTACATTCATAAACCATACATACATTCATACTACATTCATACAACATTCATACTACATTCATACAACATACATATATACTACATTCATAAACCATACTACATTCATACTACATATATACTACATTCATACAACATACATACTACATATATACTACATATATACTACATTCATACAACATACATACTACATATATACTACATATATACTACATTCATACAACATACATACTACATATATACTACATATATACTACATTCATACAACATACATACTACATATATACTACATATATACTACATTCATACAACATACATACTACATATATACTACATATATACTACATTCATACAACATACATACTACATATATACTACATTCATGCAACATACATACTACATATATACTACATTCATGCAACATACATACAACATTCATACAACATTCATACTACATTCATACTACATTCATACAACATACATACTACATACACACTACACTCATACTACATATATACTACATATATACTACACTCATACTACATATATATGTGAAAAACGCACGCCCCCCCGAGGAAGCGGTCTCCTATACCGCGAAACGCGCGTAGGGGCACATAAGCTGACGCCTTTATATACCGAGACATGATGGGTATGTTTAACCAGCTCATTTTGAGCTTACTTTGACGTTTACTGCATGATTTATGGCACACTGACATGGCATATGTCTGAGGTTTCCACTCATTCAGCATCAAAACAAATTGGGTGATGCATATTCAATTTACCAGTCATTGGCACTGACATGTCTATGTACTATATAATACATAACATTACTTTGGGGTTGTTCTTTTAGTGACTCCTGCATAATAGATTCATTAACTGTTTTGTGGCTGGTACAGTGACTACTCCCTATGCCCTCCCCTTGTTTTACTGTCATAGTGACTATATTGTAAATCTGTGGTATCTGTTCTTTTGGCTGCACATGCCCATCACAGGCTGTCCGCTTATTTCTCTAGTATCAGGTTACATGTGATTGCCCATTTTATTGGTTTTGTAATTTTCCTGTATCTCTAATGTGTGTCATATTTGGTAAATAAAAACATTATACGGTTGTAATGGATCTGGATTCTAGGCTCTCTTTTCTTTCATACTACATATATACTACATATATACTACATTCATACTACACTCATACTACATATATACTACATTCATACTACATTCATGCAACATACATACTACATTCATACAGCATACATACTACATTCATACTGCATACATACTACATTCATACTGCATACCACATACATACTACATACATACAATACATTCATACAGACATACAGTACATATAACAGAGTACATACTCACCATCACTTGTCACTTTGATCCCCGAAGCCTGTGTCATCTCACTGTAAAAAATATTAAAATAACAAACAACCAATATACTCCCTGATCCACAGAAATCCACGAGTGTCCCACGACGATCTCCTGCAGTGCATCACTAAGAGGTTACTATAGTTCACTGGTCTCACTTTATGGCAAAAGCTGCATGGGAACTTTCTCACACAGCAATGCCAAAAGTGAGACTAGGGACTATTTTTTTTACAGTGGCGGAGGAATACAGTGCGGAAAGATACCTACCTCCCATCATTGTATTCCTGGTGCCCCTAGAGATCGGTCGCATCAGCTGATGCTGCTGTTCTCCACAGGAGATCGTCATGGGACACTCGAGGATTTCTGCGGATCAGGGAGTATATTGGTTGTTTGTTATTTTAATATTTTTTTACAGATGACACTGGCTTCGGGGATCAAAGTGACAAGTGATGGCGAGTATGTACTCTATGTTATATGTACTGTATGTCTATATGTATGTATTGTATGAAGTATGTATGTAGTATGTATGTAGTATGTCTATAGCATGTTTTATGTATGTTGAATGTCTGTAGTATGTCTGTAGTATGTACTATGTATGTTGTATGAATTTAGTATATATGTAGTATGTATGTATGTTGTATGAATGTAGTATATATGAAGTATGTATGTAGTATGTATGTTGTATATATGTAGTATGTATGTTGTATGAATGTAGTATGTATGTTGTATGAATGTAGTATATATGTAGTATGTATGTAGTATGTATGTATGTTGTATGAATGTAGTATATATGTAGTATGTATGTTGTATGAATGTAGTATATATGTAGCATGTATGTATGCAGTATATATGTAGTATGTATGCAGTATGTATGCATGTTGTTTGAATGTAGTATATATGAAGTATGTATGTAGTATGTATGTTGTATGAATGTAGTATATATGTAGTATATATGTATGTTGTATGAATGTAGTATATATGTAGTATGTATGCATGCATGTTGTATGAATGTAGTATATATGTAATATGTATGTAGTATGTATGTATGTATGTAGTATATATGTGGTACGTATGTAGTATGTATGGTTTTTTTTTTTTTTTTACATTCAAGACATTAGCCGGATGATGGGACTACTACTGTCCCATCATTGGCTAATGTGTCAATCACTGTCATTGTAGCAGGCATAGCCCGATGGGACTTGTAGTCCCATCGGACGATGCCTGCACACACACACAACCCCCGGAAGACCCGCACAGACCCCTGGCAGCCCGCACAGACCCCCGGCAGGCCCATATAGACCCCCGGCTGGCCCGCACAGACCCGTGGCAGCCCGCACAGACCCCCGGCAGGCCCGCACAGACCCTGCCCGCACACACAGACACGCACAGTGTCCGCCCACGCACCGCCCACACTCTTCCCCCCTCCCAAACTGGATGTGCAAGTAAAGAAAGGGTTTATATTCATTCCGATATTTGTGCCCCATTGACTTGCATGGCTTTCCGGTATCTGAATCGGCGATACCCGATATTTTTGGGGTATCGGTCCGATCCAATCCGATATTTCCTGATATTGGAAGGTATCGCTCAACACTAGTCACGATCCATGCTGGATTGTGAAAGATAAAAGCACATGTAACCTTTTTTTTTCCTTTAAGCTGTTTGCTTAAAGTTAGTTTTGCCCCCGGTGGCCATTAGGGTCATTACACAGTGGTGTCTTTAGTTCTAGTTTTGCCCCTGGTGGTGGCTAGTATTATTACACGGGAATCACTAGCAGGTGTGATTGCTCTGGCTCTTGCCTATAAAGGAGAGTCAGGTGGTCTCACTCACTGTTGGTGATATTGGTCATTTCCAACCATCCTTGGTGGAGGAAGCTAGAGAAGAGTTCCTTGCAGCTCAGTCAGAGTCCTGGTGTGGAAGGAGCAACAGTGAGGAGTTCCTTGCTGCTCTGACAAAGCTTTGGTGAAGTAGCAGCTATTCAGGAGGAAAGCTGCACTCAGGTGCTGGACTCTGTTGCTGGGAGCAATAGCAACAGAGCAAAGCTAAGTGGTTTTTCCCTGTTTGTAATTTTCCTTATGTGTGTTTTAGTGCAGTGGTGGGATTAGTTTCTGCACCATCCAATTCATTAGAAAGGGATAGGTGCAGGGCGAGCTAGGGTTTTTAGGTATCCTGCTCGTCACCAGGTGCGGAACCTGCCTAGGGACCATCAGGCAGGGCCGGCCCGAACGTATAGGCGAACTAGGCGGCCGCCTAGGGCGTCGACCCAAAGGGGGCGCCAGAGAAAAAAATAGAAAAAATTATAAAAAATCTTTTCAAAAGGCAAAAAGTTTTAGGGATGGAAAGAAAAGTGTACATATTTAAGGGCAAATATGACGCAAGATAGGTTGGTTGGGTTGGCAACAATTTTGATGGAATCTGAAGTTGCTAAACAAATTAATCTCGGTGACTTAGTATCATCCTTTTCAAAAAAAAAAGGCAAGGAAACAAAAATTTTAATTACCCATGGTCGTTTTTGTTTTGTGTTATTGATTACTTTGCATATATTTGTCCTATACAACTTCTCAGAAGATTAAAGAGTTAGGAAAGAATTAATCATTGTTGTTGTGGTTTATTTTGCTCCTAAATTTATATCACAAGTTTTCATCTACTGCCAAGAATAGTAGGGGCGCAACAGAATAGTTTCACCTAGGGCGCCGTAATCTCTCGGGCCGGCACTGCCATCAGGAGTGTAGAGACACTGACTCAGGGGAGTGCAGGAGGTCTCCACGTCCCCGTTCCCTATTGCAGGGCCCTCCATTGTATCGGTTTCCCTGGCGTTTCCCTTATCTCTGTAAATTCGCCCTGCTGGAGGCGGTGTATCCAGATACATGTGTAACTATTAAAATTCACCTGCTGGAGGCAGGGTATCCGGCTGCACGTTTCATTGTTTAAATTCGCCCTGCTGGAAGAGGTGTATCCAGGGTCACGGGTGTCATAGAAATTCACCCTGCTGGAGGTGGAGTATCCAGTCACTCATGACATCACATTAGGGAGGCTGTGTGGGGCTCATGCAGTATATAGGGAGGCTGTGTGGAGCTCATGCAGTATATATAGGGAGGCTGTGTGGCACTCATGCAGTATATAGGGAGGCGGTGTGGGGCTCATGTAGTGTACATAGGGAGGCTGTATGGCGCTCATTCAGTATATAAGGAGCCTGTGTGGGGCTCATGCAGTGTATATAGGGAGGCTGTGTGGGGCTCATGCTGTATATAGGGAGGCTGTGTAGGGCTCATGCAGTATATAGGGAGGCTGTGTGGGGCTCATGCAGTATATAGGGAGGCTGTGTGGGGCTCATGCAGTATATAGGGAGGCTGTGTGGTGCTCATGCCGTGTATATAGGGAGGCTGTGTGGGGCTCATGCAGTGTATATAGGGAGGCTGTGTGGGGATCATGCCACATATGGAGGAGGCTGTGTGGGGATCATGCCGCATATGGAGGAGGCTGTGTGGGGCTCATACTGCATAAAAGGGGCTGCTGGTAGGCTCATACGATATACAGAAGGGGCTGTGCTCGGGTTCAAACAATATATAGGGGGATGTCAGCATACTTAATTCTGCTCAATATTCAATTGTGATACAATTAATATTAATAAAATGATCAATGATGTAATAATTATAAAATATCAATATTAATATTGAGCAGAATTAATTTTGGCCTATTGGTTCAGCCCTCCACAACAGTCATGGTCTTCCATGTGGCCCCTTGGGAAAATTGCCCACCCCTGGTCTAGTAGGTTCTCACAGAGTTTTTATACTTGGATTATAAGGCAGAACCACTTCAAAATCTCCATAGAAATGCTCTTTTAATACCTTTTGTATATGTTCCCATGGAATGAATTTCATTTTCAATTTTGTAAATGATGACATTTCCACCATTCACATGATGTGTTTCACGTGATTTTCCAGAAATGCAACAAAAACTTGGCAATTTTACAGAATCTTTGGAAAATTGTGACGCAAAAATACATCGGAAATGTATTGTGTGAACATGCCATTCTCTGCATTCATACGTTGCATACGTCTAGTAGTTTTTCTGTGCTGTGATCGCAGTGCAACCAACTTGTGACTAGTTGTGAGTTTACCACAAAATTTATATGCCAGTGTATTAAAAAGTGGAATGAGGATCTCTTTTGGGGGTGGAAAAAAATATTAAAAGTAATAATAAAAAGAACAAATATTTTAAATAATATAATAGGGTAAAAAAACAGATAAAAGAAAAAAATTAATGTTACGCATTTTGTAAACGTAACGCTGACATGTGTGCCCCCAAACAGTTTTATAACAATGTACAGCTTGACGCAAACAATCCAAGACACCATACAAGTAATGGTGGTTGGAATGTAGGAAACCAAATAAAAAATTATTTGGGTCTTGAATGCAAAACTTTCGGTCCACAAGGGGTTAGCTATACTTAAAGTCATCCAGTTGAAATAATTACAAAATTAATTATTGTTATATTTTTTGTCACATTCTCGTTAAACAGAAATGTAATGCACTGCATGGCTAAGTCTCTATTCTGACAGTTCATGTGTTATTGGGTTGACGTTAGCCAGTCAACATTCATCATTTCAATAGATCCAAATATAACAATATCACAATCAAAGAAACTCCATAATCTAAACTTGTGAAGAAGAAAAAAGGATAAGTGTTATATATAAATGCTGCAGATATCTGGTACTTCCTTTCAGGAACAAGAAGCTGTGCGGCATTTTTAGGATTAGCCAGGATGTGTTCAGACAGTAAAACGTGACCTCTTCACTAGACTAAACAAAGCAGAAAGTTTTTCGTGTGTTTGTTTAGTCTATAGATGTTATGTTGTGCAGTAAACTCTTCCGGGTGCAGAGAGTGGCCCTTTAAAATGTCTATTATTAGTGTCCTGGTATCTTATTTTCAAAATGAAAAATTGATTTAATATT
Source organism: Dendrobates tinctorius (assembly GCF_039654945.1). NCBI lineage: Eukaryota > Metazoa > Chordata > Amphibia > Anura > Dendrobatidae > Dendrobates > Dendrobates tinctorius. The sequence continues at coordinate 25,888,652 of NW_027361750.1, read as the reverse complement.
TTTGACTTAATTATTTGTAAATATTATTATTATTATACATTTTTCTAGCGCCATTTATTCCATGGTGCTTTAAATGTGAAAAGGGGAAATATAGACAAGTACAATAAACATGTGTAAGACAAGGGACACACAAGTATAGAAGGAGAGAGAACCCTGCCTGCGAGGGCTCACTGTCTAAAGGGATGGGTGCGGGTACACTAGGAGAGGGTAGAGCTGGTTGTGCGGTGGTTCAGAACACTGAGGATCATTGCAGGCTGCAGGCTTGTCGGAACAGGTGGGTCTTCAGGTTCTTCTTGAAGTCATATCACATGTTCCAGTCCCATAAATATATCCTTTGTTATATGGAGTTTATAATTATTCCCAGTGTTTTCATAATAATCTTTAATAATAATAATCTTTATATAGCGCTAACATATTCTGCAGCGCTTTGCAGTTTGCACACATTATTATCGCTGTCCCTGATGGGGCTCACAATCTAAATTCCCTATCAGTATGTCTTTGGAATGTGGGAGGAAACCGGAAGAAACCCACGCAAACCAGTGGAGAACATACAAACTCCTTGCAGATGTTGTCCTTGGTGGGATTTGTACCCAGGGCTCCAGCGCTGCAGTGCTAACCACTGAGCCACCGTGCCGCCACTTTGTCTTTTTTGCATGTTTTAGATTTAACATTTTGACTGTCACGAGGGTGTCACTTTCCCATGGAAGACCTGGAGATAGACGGTCACTTTGGGTAATGAATCGCAGGTCTTCTTTAGATATGGTGTGATTTGTGTCCCATATTAAATGGATTTAGCTTACTCTGGTGCTGAAGAGTACAACCCTTTCTATGCTGGTCAGAAACATGAAGCTCCATTTCAGCTACTTCTGAGCATTACCTCTTATGAAAACTGGTCAGATCTGGTCAGATTTTGGTACACAAAATGAGAATGCTGGGTCTGGGGGAAAATGTGTGTAAATGGGTAAGTAACTGGCTTAGTGATACATAGAAAGCAGAGGGTGGTTATAAATGGTATATTCTCTCACTGGGTCCCTGTGACCAGTGGGGTACCGCAGGGGTCGGTGTTAGGACCTATTCTCTTCAATATATTTATTAACGATTTGGTAGAAGGTTTACACAGTAAAATATCAATATTTGCAGATGATACAAAACTATGCAAAGCAGTCAATACAAGAGAAGATAGTATCCTGTTACAGATGGATCAGTGTTGTGAGTTCATTTTCCCCTTCATTACTGAGGCCCGAGGAACTCCCTCTTCTGGTAAAGAAAGGTAGTGAGCCTGATTATCAAACACCTGAGGCTGATGATGATGACTGGCTGAGTGGAGTTACTGACTGGATATAAGGCTGCCGACGCCCTTCTGCCCTGCGGGTGATTTCTCTGTGGGATCCTTGGAGACCAGTCTGAATTCCTGCTCCTCTAAAGCTAAGTTTGCTGCTCGTCCTTTTGCTTTGGTGCTTGACTTTGTTTTGCTTTGTTTTTCTGGATTTCTGCCATTCCCTGCTGGGGTGTGCTGAATTCATTTAGCTCTGTCTTCTGAAAATACCTGAGTGCTGATTTAGTTTTTGAAGCCTAGCTGCTTCAGGGCCTTTTTCATATCAGCTTGTTGGCTTATGTCTTTGATAGGGTTTTGGCAGATTGCAGACAGCAGCCTTCCTGTCCTTTCCTATCTAGGTAGTTTTTGGGCCCCGTCTTTGCTTAGTCTATCTTTCTGTCTGTGTTAGTATTTTCATCTTGCTTCACCGTCATTATATGTTGGGGGCTGCCTATTGCTTTGGGGTCTGCTCTGGGGCAGTTTAGATTTCCCCTTTCTTTAGGCCTATGTAATTCTCCGGCTGTGATCGAGGGGTCTAGGGCAGCGTAGGAACCCCCCACGGCTACTGCTAGTTGTGTTGATAGGTTCAGGGGTCTGCAATCTGATAGTTGCCATCTTCTCTGGTTTTCTGGACTTAGCTTGTATTTCTGCTTTTGCCTCCTACGGTGACTCATTCATAACAGATCAGGATAAGTTGGAAACTTGGGCAAAAAGGTGGCAGATGCGGTTTAACAATGATAAATGTAAGGTTATACACAAGGGAAGAAGGAATCAATATCACCATTACACACTGAATGGGAAACCATTGGGTAAATCTGACATGGAGAAGGACTTGGGGATACTAGTTAATAATAAACTTACCTGGAGCAGCCAGTGCCAGGCAGCGTCTGCCAAGGCAAACATGATCATGGGGTGCATAAAAAGAAGTCTGGATACACATGATGAGAGCATTATACTGCCTCTGTACAAATCCCTGGTTAGACCGCACATGGAGTACTGTGTACAATTTTGGGCACTGGTGCTCAGGAAGGATATAATGGAACTAGAGCGAGTAGAAAGAGGGCAAGAAAATTAATAAAGGGGATGAGGGAACTACAATACACAGAGAGATTAGCTAAATTAGGACTATTTAGTCTAGAAAAAAGACAACTGAGGGGCGATCTAATAACCATACATAAGTATATAAAGGGACAATACAAATATCTCTCCGAGGATCTGTTTATACCAAGGAAGGTGATGGTCACAAGGGGGCATTCTCTGCAACTGGAGGAGAGAAGGCTTTTCCACCAACATAGAAGAGGATTATTTACTGTTAGGGCAGTGAGAATCTGGAATTCTTTGCCTGAGGAGGTTGTGATGGTGAACTCAGTCGAGGGGTTCAAGAGTGGCCTGGATGTCTTCCTGGAGCGTAACAATATTGTATCTTACAGTTATTAGGTTCTTTAGAAGGCTGTAGATCTGTGGATTTATTCTGACAGAACATAGGCTGTACTGGATGTACAAATGTCTTTTTTTCAGCCTTGCGATATATGTTACCATGTTACTATCTTCTTGTCCCTGTTGGCAACAGATTCATCTTCATGTGCTGTAAGCTGAAGCTAAGTCTTTAGCGTTGTTGTAGTGGTGATCTGTGGTTTGTTGTAGTACATGTGTGTTTATCTCCTGGTCCCTGTTTCCATTCAGTTTATTCCTCCCTGTCCCTATCCTCCTCCCTATTGATGGTTAATGCTTGTGTATGATAGAGGTTTTCTGTTATCCTATTTTGTCTGTGTCTTGTTTACCATACATTTCTGTCCCATGCTTCATGGTGTGAGGGAGGGGACAGATCATGGTTTAACAGGAGCATAGTAAGATCAGAGACTCGGGTCTCTTTACCTTCAAGAGTACCCCCACAACAGGGATAGTTAGGGTTCCTGTTCCACGGACAGTTTTGCATTTGCTCAGAGTTCCATAGATAGGCCACTGACACCCGATGGAGCTTTTAGGAGTCAATTTTGTCAGGGCCTGTCTGAAAGATTAACCCCTTAACGACCAAGCCATTTTGTAGGTTAAAGACCAGGCCTTAATTTTGAAATCGGACCACTGTCACTTTATGTGGATATAACTCTGGAACGCTTCAACGTATCCCACTGATTCTGAGAATGTTTTTTCATGACATATTGTACTTCATGGTAGTGGTAAAGTTTATTTGATGTGACTTGTGTTTATTTATGAAAAATATGGAAATATGGCGAAAATTTTTAAAATTTTGCAATTTTCAAACTTTTAATTTTTATGCCCTTAAATCAGAGAGATATGTCACAAAAAATAGTTAATAAATAACATTTCCCACATGTCTACTTTACATCAGCACAATTTTGGAATCAAAATTTTTTTTCCTTAGGAAGTTATAAGGGGTAGAAGTTGACCAGCGATTTCTCATTTTTCCAGCAAAATTTACAAAACCATTTTTTTTTAGGGACCACCTCACATTTGAAGTGAGTTTGGGGGGTCAATATAACAGAAAATACCCAAAAGTGACACCATTCTAAAAACTGCACCCCTCAAGGTGTTCAAAACCACATTCCAGAAGTTTATTAACTGTTTAGGTACTTCAAAAGAATTGAAGCAATGTGGAAGGAAAAAAATGAACATTTAACTTTTTTCCCAAAAATTTTTATTTGGACAATTTTTTTTATTTTGTCAAGGGTATCAGGAGAAAATGAACCAAAATATTGTTGTGCAATTTCTCCTGAGTACACCGATACCCCATGTGTTGAGGAAGAGCACTCTTTAGGCGCACGGCAGTGCTCAGAAGGGAAGGAGCATCATTTGAGATTTTGAATGTCAAATTGGCAGGAATAGAGAGCGGACGCCATGTCGCGTTTGGAGAGCTCCTGATGTACATAAACAGTGGAAGCAACCCACAAGTGACCCCATTTTGGAAACTAGACCCCCAAGGAACTTGTCTAATTGTGTGTTGAGCACTTTGAACCCCCAAGGGCTTCACAGAAGGTTATAACGTAGAGCCGTAAAAATTAAAAAATCATATTTTTTCCACAAAAATGATCTTCAATGAGCTATAATTTTTCCATATTTTGGCCAACAGTCATGTGCAGGCTTGATTTTTGCGGGAAGAGCTGACGTTTTTATTGGTACCGTTTTCGGGCACATAACATTTTTTGATCGCTTTCTATTCTGATTTTTCTGTTCATTTTTTGAATGAACAAAAACCAGCAATTTAGGAATGCTTTTTTTTTCCCCCCCCCCTCCGTTCCGCATGTGGTAAAATTAGTATGGCAGCTTTATTCTTCGGGTCACTACGATTACAGCGATACCTCATTTATATTGTTTTTTTATGTTTTGGTGTTTTTTTTACACAATAAAAACTTTTATAGAAAAAATATTTTTGCATCACTTTATTCTGCGAGCTATAACTATTGTATTTTTTTTGCTGATGCTATATGGTGGCTCGTTTTTTGCGGGACAAGATGACGTTTTCAGCGGTACCATGTTTATTTACTTTCATCTTTTTGATCGCGTGTTATTGCACTTTTTCCAAGCGGTATGATGATACTGCTTAGAAAAAGTATAATTTGCTACTTTGTGTTTTTTTACGGCGTTCACTGAACGGGTTAACTAGGGTGATACTTTTATAGATGGGATTTTTATGGACGTGGCAATATCAAAAGTGTATTTTTTTTTTATTTATTTTTTTCTTTACATAAAAATGTGTAATTTTTAGGGGATTTTTTAGGGGATTTTTTATATTTTTTAATTTTTTCTTACATTTTTTTTTAACCTTGTCCCTTTATGGGACTTTTGCTTTCACTTTAGGTATAATACATTACAATGCTTCAGCATTGTAATGCATTATAACAATGCTGAGAGCTGCTGCCACCTTGCTGTGAGCATGATCTCACCAGCTCTCTGTAGGTAAATGACCCGGAGGTTGTCATGACACTTCCGGGTCATCATGGCACAGGTTGGGCCCAGCGATTACATCGCAGGGACGCCGACCTGAGGCAGAGGGAGCCCCCTACCCTCTGCCTCCCCCTCTGCATGCTGCGATCACGCTCGATCGCAGCAGTGAGGGGGTTAACAGCCTGGGGCTGTGGGGGTTCCGCTCCTAGCTGTCAGTGCAGGAGGCTCAGCCACTGCAGCGCTGGGCTCCTACACTGATCAGGCAAGGAGAAGCTCAAGGCTTTTTGGGGTTTGCTCACTCCTTTCGTAAGCTTATCAAAAACTTTTTGTCGATTGTTAAACTCCTCATTGACATGGCAAAGAAAGGTACAGACTTCTCAATGTTGTCCGACTGCGCCCTTTCTTTGAAAAAATCTTTTCCATTGCTTCTGTACTCATTCAATCCAATGTTTTGCAACCATTTATTGTGAAGATTGATGCATCTAAGGTGGGGGTCGGGGCTGGTAATTGGCATTCATGTGCCTTCTTCAAAAAATTATTGTTGGCTTAAAGGAACTATGATCTAGGCCAGACTTGGGCAAAGTGCGGCCCGCGGGCCGAGGAACGGGAACGAGGTGAATGTGTAGTGTTCTTTTTTTTCATATCTATGGGATGTTTAGGTGGGCATGGGAAGGCTATGAGGGTGTCTTGCAGAACACGGGGAAGTACAGAAATGGCCCACTCCTACCAACCTGAGAGAACTGAGAGCATTCCTGGGGCTAACTGGATACTACTGCAGGTTCGTAAGACTTTGCCAAGATTGCGGCACCGCTTAACGAGTTGTTGCAAGGAACAGCAGGGGGAGCAAATTATCAGCCAATCTAATGCATGCCGGTTACAGTGAGAGCTACTATGCCAGCAACCCAGAGTGTGAGCTGCTATGCTACCTACTTAGTGTCAGCTGCCATGCCACTAACTGGGAGTATGAGCTATTATGCCTACTTAGTGAGCCACTATGCTACCCACTTATAGTGTTAGATGCTAAACCACCTACTTGATACATGTCTCATATAAACTGTCAATTCTTTTCAGCAGTAACTGCAACTCTTCTCCTTCAAATATACCCTTTCCATTTCAAGTACGAAAGTAAGCTTTCTTCAAGTATTTACCCTAAGTGTTGGGAAATCCTTTAACCTGAGACTGGTTTAAATACTAAAATATTGCTATATCTATTTGTTATGTACTGTATATGCCCATGACTGCATTATAACACTGTTTGTCAGATTTCATTTGATCCCTCAGGCTAATGGCTTTATCATGTGATGTATCTGACTACGTCACCTGTTGTATTAATTTTGCGCAATTTTATCTAATTTTGTTCATTTTTTTCTTTATTTTGCTTTCTGTTTACATGACTTATTTTTTGCGTGGATATATTTTACGTTTGTACAGCACTTTGTTTATACAGTTGAATCCTATTCGATATCTATTGTTGTTTGATAGCCTGTGAGCATTATTTTTTTCACTTCTACTGTCTTATTTTTTTGCAGTGACATTGTGATAAAGACCCCAGTGGGATCAAAACGACCTTACTTTGTCACATACTTCAAAGTCACAATTAATTTTGTTTGTTCGCATGAAATAAACTTGCGTCACCAAGAAAGAGTGTACGGTGAATCTCTCTAGCCTTGGTATTGGGGTCTCAGGCTCCATTCCACCTGCACCTCGACACTTTGACTGAGTGCACACCAATCTTCCAGGAACCCACCCAGGATCAGACAGCTGAAGCTGCAGCCAGGGCAATCTGTTGGGACTTCATTCACATATATGGGTGCCTGAAGTGAATTCACTCCAACCAAGGGGGGTGTTTCCAGGGGCTAATAATGTACGCGCTGTATCGTATCTACGGGAATGATAAATCCAAAACTACGCACTATCGCCCACAAGGGAACAGAGTCTGTGAATGTTTCAACCGAACCATGCTACAAATGTAACAAATGCAGACCCTGGAAGAGGACCAAAAGATGAAGTGGCCTAAATGTGAGCAGGTGCCCGGATGCAGTGACGGGCAGAAGGCAGAGCAAGGGTTAACAGTATTTAATGAACAGGGAATAATCCACGCAGGGAGACAATGGGTTAAACAGGGGAAACAAACAGTATAAATGGCAAAAGGATATGGGGAGTTGAAGAACAACGGTAGAGATCACGGCGGTTCCGATGAAAGTCACTGGTTTCTCAGTCCATGAAGAGAATAGCGCCGACAACGGCTGGTGCAGTGTCCTTTCCAATGGGGTCCGATAAACAACAATACCCCGTCTTCTAGCGGCAGTGGTCGGTCTCCGGTACCTTCCGGTATACTGATGTGGCCAGAGGAGCGTGGGCCACAGCACTGTCTGAGCCAGATGTGGCCTCTGCACAACTCTCCTCACAGTCTCTGTCAGCAGATGTGGCGCTTGGGTGTGGGCCTATTCAGTACGGATGCTCTGGGACCGTAGCACTCACTGGTCCCTGCTACAATGACTGACAAGGGTAAGGGCCCCGTCCTGTACGAGCACAATGTGGCTCGGCAAATATAAACTGGCAAAATCAGGGTGCAAGTGTCTGTCCTGTTCCCCGTCACTCTCATGTGGCACATATGCTGTACCCACCAGGCTCACACTGCATGTCTCTTTCTCTTAGATCCCCGCTGCTGACGACAGGGCTGCTGCACGGATGCTGGCCTGTGTAATTCTGGGGCTCCCAGGATGGAGCAGTTCTCTGGCTGATAGTGCAGCGCGAGGTGTGCGCAGTACTGTCTCCAGGGGTCATTCTCTCTTTGGATTGCTGCTGGGCACATCGCTCCCCTCAGCGCAGCGGTACTCTTCAAGCGGTGGGGCCCTGCTGCAGCGCCGGTAGCAGAAGGGAAGAGTAAGTAGAGAGCGCCGCTCACCTCTCTGCGTGCTGCCCTCCTTTGGCGCCAATTTGCACTGCTGCGTGTACTTTTCTCTTTTATACCCCAGGTCAGGTCAGGAGGAAGGTGCGCCTCGCTAGAGCTTCCCCCAGGCAACAGGGGAAGGTCCGCCTCATTAAGGCATCCCCCCGGGAACAGGGAATGAAGCCTTTTCAGTTCCAAACCCAGCATGCAGGTACCCACAGTCTGGTCGTCCCCCTTACATGAATTCAAAACCAAGTTGGTGTGGGTATACAACAAATGAGTCCACACAATTACCGTTTACAACCCCTAAATCTATATGATGCTCTTTTTGCGAAACGGATGAGAGATTACTGAACAGGAGCTGGATCTGAAGGACCCCTGTCTTGGCAGTAGCCAAGTACCTGGATCAGAGAACACTGAAACTGACTTCAGACAGTAAGAATGTTGGTCGAGCAGAAGCTTCGGGAGGTGGAACACTCAGGTTGACCCCCCCGATGTCGGATGAACAGCTCCAGCCAGGGGACCGTGTACTAGTGTGTGCCAAGCAACCTGGATCACCGCTAGGAAGTAGTACCCTACCAAATAGTGAGGAAGATTCACCCAGATAACCCAGTTTATGAGGTCAGAACTGAGCAATATGATGGAGTGTTACCCCTGGTGTTGCATCAAAATAGGCTGCAGCTCTGTTCCACTGAAGGAGAGCAACATACTAAGGTCAGGTCACCAATGGGAGTGTCAAAGGTCCCACAAAGGGGAGTCTTAGAGAAATAGGAAGGATGCTTTACAGTTCCATTGAGGTCACTGGAGGTGACGATGCTGCTCCCGAGTGGGACAGAAAATGAATCAAAACTTGACTTGCAATCTCCAAGTACTCTAGAAGTGTCACTACAGGAAGAGCCTTTGCAGGACTAAGTGGGCCAATGCCAGAATTCCTCCCTCCAGTCGGTATGCCCAAAATGAATTTGTCTGACCACAGAGAGTAGAAAACCAGAGCGTGTTCAACTGTTGGCTGAACTTGGGTTGCCAGATGGTAAACTTCAAACCTGCAAGGATCCTACTCGCCAGAGAACTGACGATTAGAGTTGAGCGACTTTTGTTTTTTTATGGTCGAGTTTCGTTTCGTGAAACCCGACTTTTCCAAAAGTCGGGTCGAGCAAGATCGGCCGATTATAGGGAAAAGTCGGGGTCGTCCCGAAACACGAAACCCAATGTAAGTCAATGGGGAATAAAAGTCGGCAGTGAGAGGAGGACAGGAAACACACCTACAGTGCTCATTTGAATGCCAAAAGCATCAATTCTTCTTACTTAAGCTGGTCAACCTTAATTAACTTCATAATACAAGTTACGCACTGAAAAATGGGGGTTATTTGGCTAAAGTTGTGGGGGGGTAGGGCTGGCTCCAGGTTTTCATGTGCCCTGGGCGAAAGAGCGCCCCTTTAACACATAATACCACAACTCATCATGCTCCGATACGGCAGATAAATAGCGGTATAGTACAATGAAAAATACCTCACTTTTTACATCTCATGACGAGGCCCATCTATTTCTCCATACAGAATCATTGGTCCCATATAATGTTTGAAACAGTATATGATGAGCTCCACATAATGCTACAGTATATGTTGGTCCCCATGGATGAAGCTCCACTGTCTTATGGGCCCAAATAATGCTCCAAACATAATGGGCCCCATTTCTAATGCTCTAGTGTATAATGGGCCCTGTAAATGCTGCTCCAGTGTCTGATGTCCACCTTTGGAATGTTCCAATGTATGGTGGGCCCCATCTATCATTCTCCAGAGTATAGTGCTCCCCAAAAATTGCTGTCCCAACATTGAAAACAATCAAATAAGTCTCCTCGCTAGGGAATCCCTGTACTAGTCTGGACTCCTCGTCGTCCCCATCTTCCATCTCACTGCACAGTATTTCAACCTTGCAAGTGCTGTGATCCTGAGCAAGCAGGGGGGGCCCACTCGTTGGCGACGGCACTGGCACAGGGCCCCTGATAGTACTGTGGTGTGTCTGATGGCGGGTGGGCCGAACCTGCACTTTCATCTGCAGCTTCCTCTGTCACCGTGTAAGATGGAACTGTATATGGGAAGGGTAACCTGAGTTTCATCAGGGTCAGATTCAGGCCGGGTAGCGTGCGAGGGGAATGTAGTGGTCTGGGTCAATGTACCAGCAGATTCATCGAGCAGTGGCTGGGCATCAGTGCACTTGTGTCGCCCCCAGGAGTACAGTCGCCACAGTGGCATTACCTTCCTCCTAGGGAGTGTGATGTCATGCTTGGGAGCAACGAAGGATCTCTCTAGCAGGTTAACTGATTGGGCGGCGTTATTCCCACGAGTCATGACCCTCCAAACAGCTTTCATGAAGGCAAAGTGTTTGTTTTACGTGGGCAGTATGGTTGCAAAGCTGAACCTTAAAGGAATGTCCAGAAGGGCACCACCAGGAGTGGAGCCTACGGCGTAATTTGACTCAACACGGGCAACCTCAACCATGCCAGCTACAGAACAGATGCACACATTGCAAGCTTAATTCCGTTAACGAACGAGACTCTGTCATGCCCCGCGGTCCGAGTCTGGCTTACTAGAGAGACACGTGAGGCTCTGGCACATGAGATTGGCCAATAACTGGTGTGTCATGCCCTTACATGTCCGTGGCTGCATGTGCGCTACACTGAAAAGGCCAGCGTTTGTCGCTTACAGGTGCAGATAACCCGCTGAACAACGTTAGTGATGGGGATCACTGATTACAATTATTACTCGCGAACGATGATTTCCCAGTAAGTGCAGGTCAACCGCAGTTCCGGAATTAGGCATAACCGTCATTCCTGAAAAAATGAAAAACTTACGTGTGCAAACCACAGGTGCTGTAGCTTGCTTAACAGCTCGCCAGCCGTTCTCACGCCCAGTATGGGTTACACGTGATTGCACAAAGGTGAGAAAGGGTACCGTATCCCCGGATAACATGTATGGATAGCGTACACATTCAAAATATATGTCTATACATCAGGAGGCAGGCTCAGACGGTGTTAGGCCCAGTATGGCTTGCAAGTGATTGCACAAAGGTGAGAAAGGGTACCGTATCCCCGAATAACATGTATGGATAGCGTACACATTCAAAAGATATGTCTATACATCAGGAGGCAGGCTCAGACGGTGTCAGGCACAGTATGGATTTGACGGCCCAGACTACACAGCGGAGGAGCAGGGAGAGGTAAAGATTGCAAATGCTGGGGCCCTGCCCAAGCAAGGGGGGCCCACTCGTGGGCGTCTGTACTGGCACTGGGCCCCTCATAGTACGGCGGTGTGTCTGACGGCCGGTGTGCACCACCACCGTCAGACACTTGATTGCACTATGAGGGACCCTGTGCCAGTGCCCGCGCCCAAGAGTCGGCCTACCCACCTGTCCAGGGCAACGGCACTCACACGGTGTCGTGCGCTAGGTGGTGACCCCGGCCATGGGGGGGGGGGGGAGGCAGCACAGTTAGGGAGTTTTAGAAAGTGGCATTTGCTGATGTTGGACATTCAGCTGATGCAAAAGGCGAAATAGGTCAAGTCCCAGGAAGAGGTGGACCAAAGCAAGCCATTTTTCTGTCACCCTATGTGTCATCAGGGGAAGGTGGGACAAAATCCTTGGAAACCCATGCATGGTTCATTTTAATGAAGGTTAGATCATCCACATTTTGGGTTGACAGACGGGTCCTTTTTTCTGTCAGGATTGATCCAGCTGCACTGAAGACTCTTTCCGATAGCACACTTGCAGCTGGGCAAGCGAGCTCCTGTAAGGCATATTGTGCCAATTCAGGCCAGGTGTCCAGTTTAGCAGCCCAATAGTCAAAGGGGAATGACCTGTGTGGGAGAACATCGATATGGGAGAAAAAGTAGTTTGTAACCATAGTTGACAACTGCTGTCTCCTGTCACTTTCCATCGATGCTGTATTACCAGTTGTGTGAGCGGTACTTGAAAAATCAGTCCACAACATTGTCATGAAACCCCTGTCTCCAACGCCACTTCTGCTGTGTGCACCATGAACACCTCTGCCAAGCTGCCCCCGGCCCGTACGGCTCGTGTGAGAACCATCACCGCTGCTGTGTGCTGGGAATGCCTCAAGCAACCGATTTACCAGAGTTGCTTGTTTATTAGCCAATATTAGGTCAAGGTTCTCCTGTGGCATGATGTTTTGTAATTTGCCTTTATAGCGTGGATCCAGGATGCTGGCCAACCAGTAGTCGTCATCGTTCATCATTTTGGCAATGCGGGGGTCCCTTTTTAGGATCCGCAAGGCATAATCTGACATGTGGGCCAATGTTCCCGGTGTCAATGATGCACTGCGAGTGCTGGTTGGAGGAGCACTTTCTGGCAAATCCACATCCCTCCAGTCACGCACAAACCCTGTACCAGACCTTGCCACGCCAACATTTTCACTTGCCCCACGAGATGCATCCTCCTCCCCTAAGTAATCATCCCCATCATCATCCTCCTCCTCCTCTTCTTCCTCCAACTCGTCCAGGAGAGGTCCCTGAGCAGACAATGGCTGAATGTCATCAAGGATTCCCTCCACCTCTTCCTCCTTGTCAACATTGGCTGCAGACGCCTGCTCCTTAAGGTGCGTCAAAGTTTGCATGAGCAGACGCATAAGTGGGATGCTCATGCTTAGGATGACGTCGTCTGCGCTTACCAGCCGTGTGCATTCCTCAAAACACTGAAGGACTTTACAGAGGTCTTTCAGCTTCGACCACTGCACACCTGTCAACTCCATGTCTGCTCTCATAGTGCCTGGCCGTGTATCCTCCCACAAATGCATTATGGCCTGCCTCTGCTCGCACAGCCGCTCCACCATGTGCAGGGTGGAGTTCCACCTTGTTGCAATGTCGATAATGAAGCGGTGGTTGGGAAGGTGGAGCAATCGCTGCAGCTTCTGCATACGAATGGAGTGTACAGGCGACCGGCGGATGTGCGCGCACAGTCTTCGCACCTTCTGGAGCAGGGCTGTTAACTCAGGATAATTTTTGAGGAAGCACTGCACCACCTGGTTCAAGGTGTGAGCCAAGCAATGTATGTGGCTGAGTTTTGAAAGGGCTATGGCTGCCACAAAATTACGGCCGTTATCACTAACTACCTTGCCTGCCTCAAGATGTACACTGCCCAGCCATGACTCAGTTTGTCGCTTCAAGTACTCGGCCAGCACCTCGGCGGTGTGTCTGTCGCCCAAACACATCATCTGCAACACAGCCTGCTGACGCTTTCCACTAGCTGCTCGATAGGGGGACACCTTGTGTGCAACAGTGGCAGCTGCAGATGGAGTGCTCGTACGACTGCGCTCTGTGGACGAGCTTTCGCTTCTGGAGGAGGAGGAGGAGGGTGGAACGCCTACAGCCAACTGTTTCCTATACCGTGGGCTAGGCAGCACTGTCCCACCACCGCTGTCCCCTGTGGACCCTGCATCCACCACATTAACCCAGTGCGCAGTGATGGACACGTAACGGCCCTGGCCATGCCGACTGGACCATGCATCAGTTGTGAGGTGCACCTTTCCACTCACTGACTGCTTGAGTGCATGGACAATGCGGTCTTTCACATGATGGTGGAGGGCTGGGATGGCTTTGCGAGAGAAGAAGTGGCGACTGGGTAGGTCATAGCGTGGTACTGCATAGGCCATGAGTTCGCGGAAAGCTGCGCTTTCCACCAACCGATAGGGCATCATCTCAAACGAGATTAGTTTGGCAATGTGGGCGTTCAAACCCAGTGTACGCGGATGAGAGACTGAGTACTTTCTTGACCTACTCAGTGTCTGGGAGGGTGAGCTGGACTTGAGAGCTGCATATGGTAGAAGTAGCGGTGGACAGGGCGGACTGAAAGAGGGTTGATGATGGTGATGGAGTTGGTGTTCTTTCTGATGGCCTAGAATCAGTCTTTCGTTGATATAACAGTGGGATTCCCTGACTGCTGTGGCCTTGCAACGACACCTCAACATTTGCTGCTGTGCTAACCGGTGGGCTTACAGTGGGGGAAACAATGTAGCGTTGCTGACTACCTTCTTTGTGATCAGTTGCACATGTGGCACTTGAGGTTTGGTGTTGTGTCCACGCTTGCAAGTGCATGCTGGTTAAATGTCTAAGCATGCAACTGGTATTCAAATTTTTCAGATTTTTCCCTCGGCTAAAGGTCTTTGCGCACTTCTTACATATAACCTTGGCCTGATCATGAGGATTTTGTTCAAAAAAGTGCCACACTGCACTCTTCCTACTTTGGCAGACATTTTGCGGCCTAGCACGCTGTGATGTTTTGACCCTCTGGACAAGCTGTCCAGCAACTCTTTTGATTTTTGGAACCTGTCTTTGGAGTGCTCCGGGCCTGCCAGATAACAGCTGTTGCGATGTTGATGTCTGCTGTGGATGCTCCTCATCTGAGCTATTGGAAGCAGCACCCTCTTCCCCCAATGGATGCCAATCTGGGTCAACAACTGGGTCATCCATCACCTCCTCTTCAATGTCATGTGCACCTTCCTCTGTGTCACCGTGTATGGTGGTATAGTGTGCGGGAAGGGGCACCTGAGTCTCATCAGGGTCAGAATCTGGCTCTGTACACTGCGAGGACAATGTAGTGCTCTGAGTGAATGTACCAGCAGAATCATCTATCAGCGGCTGTGCATCAGTGCACTCCATGTCAGATTCATCTTGGCCTGGGTAATTCACCATTTCACTTGATAATCCAGGCATGGTATGTGAAAACAGCTCCATGGAGTAATCAGTAGTATGGCCTGCGTCATCCTTCAATCTTGGTTGTGGTGAAGGACACAAGGAAAGGTGTGGTTCATGAACATGAGCCTCCAATGACGACTCAGTGCTTTTACTTTTTACACCTTCGGAAGAGGAGGCGATAGAGCTGGAGGCTGAGTCAGCAATGTAAGACAAAACTTTTTCCTGATGCTCTGGCGTTAAAAGCGGTTTGCCAACTCCTAGAAAACTAAGCCTTCGAAGCCTTATGGAGCCAGACGATGACGCAGGCTCAACACCTCCTGCATTCGGTCCTATTTTGCTTTTGCCACTACCATCAGATCCACCACCAACACCATCATTACCAGCTGCCAACCCCCGCCCAATTCCACGGCCTCTTCCACCAGCCATCCTCATTTTTGGTAGAAATGTAGACAAAATCCAACAAACTATATAGTAATGTAAAACAAGGTACAAGGTGTCTATAGGACAGGGGAGATTTAGATTTTCTGCACACACTAGTGGACACTGGACACTTTTGGATTGTGTGAGGCCCACTGAATATCAGAGCGCTATGTCACAGGCTCGATGGCACAGGTGTGAAAAAAGTGACTACAGGATAAGGGAGATTTTGAATTTCTGTGAGATTTTGAATTTCTGCAGACACTTGTGGACACTGGACACTTGGATTGTGTGAGGCCCACTGAATATCACAACGCTATGTCACAGGCTCGATGGCACAGGTGTGAAAAAAGTGACTACAGGATAAGGGAGATTTAGATTTTCTGCAGACACTTGTGGACACTGGACACTTGGATTGTGTGAGGCCCACTGAACATCACAGCGCTATGTCACAGGCTCGATGGCACAGGTGTGAAAAAAGTGACTACAGGATAAGGGAGATTTTGAATTTCTGCAGACACTTGTGGACACTGGACACTTGGATTGTGTGAGGCCCACTGAATATCACAGCGCTATGTCACAGGCTCAATGGCACAGGTGTGAAAAAAGTGACTACAGGATAAGGGAGATTTTGAATTTCTGTGAGATTTTGAATTTCTGCAGACACTTGTGGACACTGGACACTTGGATTGTGTGAGGCCCACTGAATATCACAGTGCTATGTCACAGGCTCGATGGCACAGGTGTGAAAAAAGTGACTACAGGATAAGGGAGATTTTGAATTTCTGTGAGATTTTGAATTTCTGCAGACACTTGTGGACACTGGACACTTGGATTGTGTGAGGCCCACTGAATATCACAGCGCTATGTCACAGGCTCGATGGCACAGGTGTGAAAAAAGTGACTACAGGATAAGGGAGATTTTGAATTTCTGCAGACACTTGTGGACACTGGACACTTTTGGATTGTGTGAGGCCCACTGAATATCAGAGCGCTATGTCACAGGCTCGATGGCACAGGTGTGAAAAAAGTGAATTGTAGAATTGGGCAGAATAGGAATCTCCCTAGAGTGTAGGTCTGTAAGAACGGAACAAGTCCTCCACAGTGACACACAGATAGCTTCACTGTGGCTGTGATAACAGCCGTTACACGGTACTGTGTGAGGAGCGTACACCGCTCTATGGTGTGAATAAATGCACGCTCAGTACCTTAGCAGGACAAAAAAAAAAATTGGGATTGCTTTTAAAAAAGCAGTTTGCAGAGCAGTGGGGAAACAGCAATGCAGCTGTCAGGAAGCCTTAGAAGGCAGCCTAACAACCAACACCGCTGATCCACCACAATATAGCCTCCCCTTGCACTGCACACACAGTGACTGGTGTGTTGCACAGGTCAAATCGCTAGCAGCAGAAGCAGTTTTTTTTTCTTCTTCCCTGCCTAACGCTCTCCCTACGGAATCAGCAACCTCTCCCTATGCTAAGATCGGCAGAAGTAAGATGGCGGTCGGCGTGCACGCCCTTTTATAACCCCTGTGACGCCCACCAAAGCAAGCCAATCACTTGCATGCCCTTCTGAAAGATGGTGGCGACCCCTGCCTATGTCATCACGTTGCCCACAGTGTCCGTGGATCCTGATTGGCTGAAAAAGAGCGCTAAACAAACTTTTGAAACTCGACTTTGGCGCGTAAGTCGCCGACCTCGTGGCCGACCTCATCCTAGGGTCGGGTTTCGTTTCATGAAACCCGACTTTGCCAAAAGTCGGCGACTTTTGAAATTGTTCAACCCGTTTCGCTCAACTCTACTGACGATGTAAAAGAGGGAGGAATGTAAGAGGAAGCAGTGATACACCTGAAGAGCAATTGCTTTATGTAACATTAGTGAGGATAACCATCCTCTGGCTGGATGAAACTAGGTGGAACCAATTTGTACCAGAAGAATTGCAGGGGGAGCAAGTTCTTGTGCTGGACCTGATCAGGTGACTCGCATTACAGAGTTCCTGAATTTAAATGCCCTGAACACCAAACCACAGGAAGATTTGGTGCCAAGCAGGAGAGTGGTGCAGAAGCGGACCAGGGATAGCACTGAGGTCAGCGTGACAGGCCTCAGCAGAAAGCCTGCGCCATTAAGGTGCCATTACCTGACAAGATCCAGATGACGCCCTGGTGAGACCCAGACCTCATACTGCGCCACTCAAGACCCAGAGTTCCGAACTGTGCAGGTCAAGACCCAGAGTCCAGACTGTACCAGTCAAGACCAGGACCTGCGCCCTTCGCAGTAAAGGAACTGGAACCAAACAACACTCATCAAGAGTTGAGACCCAGTTCTTCCTGCCCCAGGCCCAAGAGACATCCGCCGCCGGTCAAACACCAAAGATCCGCAAGGAGACAGCAACCACAGGAGCACACTTGTGGTTGCAAAGTTACAGCTTGAGTGAGCAGGGCCATAACTTCCAGATATAACATATGGCACCGGGGCTGGCCTCGGGTAGGTCATCAGGTGTGGAGGGGGCCGGTTTGTGTGTGGATGGCCCAACACTTTACTAAATTTGCGGCCTAGTGTGAAAACCTGGTAACCTCCACTTGCAATGTTACTTGTTATGAATGGGTCACCGAGGAGGATAGCAGGCCCAGACTTAGCCACAGAAAACCAGAGAGGTTGGTAACTAAGCGGATGCAAACCCCTGATCCTGTCCAAATAACTAGCAGTAGCCGTGGAGCGTACCTACGAAGATCCTAGACGCCTCGGCACAGCCGGAGAGCCAACTAAGCCTAAAGCAAGAAGGGGGAAATCTAAACTGTCCTGGAGCAGACACCAAAGGAATAGAGAGCCCCCAAAAATATATTTTCGGTGAGACAAGATGAAAACACAAACGCAGGCAGAAAAATAGACTGAGCAAATGATGGGGTCCACACTGACTAGACAGGACAGGAAAGGAAAGACACTGTCTGCAATCACGCAAAAAACCCTGCAAAAAGCCCAACACGTCTGATGCACAAAAACACTGAAGTCGCATGACTTCGCCCCCACTATATCAACACTCTGGTATATTCAGAAAGCAAAGCAAAAAGAGACCAATATAAAAGGGGACAAAACAACCTGGCACATGCAGTAACATATGGGCGGTGATTCAGCACAGCCCCAGCCGGAGTTAGCTGACCTGCACAAAGCAGAGATAAACAAAACCAGATCAAATGTAAACAGAATAGCAAATGAACCACTTAGCTGAACACGCAGGGAAAGAGCAGGAGACATCAGACCTCAGGAGGCACAGGAAGAAAATCACCAGCAGGGATAGAGGGAGTCAGCTGTCTTAAATCCCAATCAGAAACCCCAGACCTCCAATAGTCTTCCTCATTATCAGGTGGCAAGCCTCTGTCAATCAGATCAGCTCCACTACCTTCAGTAACCACCAGAGGGAGCCCAGAAAGAGAACTCGCAATCTGACCAGCTCCACTATCTTGAGTAATCACCAGAGGGAAGCCAGAGAGAGAATTCATAACAGTACCCCCTCCTTGAGGAGGGGTCACCGAACCCTCATCCACACCACCAGGCCGGTCAGGATGGACCCGGTGAAAAGCACAAACCAATCTTTCGGCATGAATGTCAGAAGCAGAGACCCAAGAATTATCCTCCTGGCCATAACCCTTCCATTTGACCAGGTACTGGAGTCTCCGTCTAGCCAAACGAGAATCCAATATTTTCTCTACCTCATACTCCAAATTACCTTTAACCAATACAGGGTCAGGAGTTGCCGCCATGGGAACTACTGGCTCTACAAACCTCTTCAGCAAGGATTTATTGAACACGTTATGAATCTTAAACGTAACTGGAAGAGTCAAATGGAAAGAAACAGGATTAAGGATTTCCGAAATCTTATAAGGTCCAATGAATCTTGGCTTGAATTTTGGAGACGCAACCTTCATAGGAATATTCTTTGAAGGCAACCAAACTATATCACCCACTTTAAACCGGGGACCAATGGTCCTATGCCGGTTGGAAAACCGTTGGGCTTTTTCCTGAGAGTGGGACAACTTATCCACCACTTGGTCCCAAATCTGCTGCATTCTCTCTACCACAGAATCCACACTTGGGCAGGCCAAAGATTCCACCTGCCCTGAAGAAAGTCGAGAATGAAACCCAAAGTTACAGAAAAAGGGCGACATCAAAGTGGCAGAACGAGCCCTATTGTTTAGCGCAAATTCAGCCAAGTGCACAAATGAGACCCAGTCATCCTGATCAGCAAACATCTCAAATAGGATTCCAAAGTCTGGTTTGTTCTCTCAGTCTGCCCATTGGTCTGAGGATGAAATGCAGAGGAGAAAGATAACTGAATACCCAGTTTGGAACAAAAAGCTCTCCAAAATCTGGAAACAAACTGGACTCCTCTGTCCGACACAATGTTCTCAGGAATCCCGTGCAACCGAACCATCTGTTGTAAAAACAAGGGCACCAACTCTGAGGAAGATGGCAGCTTTGGGAGTGGTACAAGATGGACCATCTTAGAAAATCTATCACAGATCACCCAGATAACAGTCATTCTCTGAGAGACAGGGAGATCAGAAATAAAATCCATTGAGATATGAGTCCATGGCCTCCTGGGCACCGGCAGGGGCATCAACAACCCACTAGAACGAGAACAGGGCTTGGACCAAGAACAAGTGCCACAGGAGTGCACAAAATTCCTGACATCACAAGATAAGGCAGGCCACCAAAAAGACCGACTCACCAAATCTCTGGTACCAAAAATACCTGGATGACCAGCCAACGCGGAGCAATGAATTTCAGACATCACTCTCTTTCTCCACTGGTCAGGGACATACAATTTTCCCATAGGGCAACGTTCAGGTTTGTCCTCCTGAAATTTCTCCAGGGCACATCTCAAATCGGGTGAGATGGCAGGAAGAACTACACCCTCATTTAGAATTGTAGTAGGCTCGGTCACATCAAGAGAATCCGCAAAGAAATTCCTAGAAAGGGCGTCCGCCTTAACATTCTTAGTGCCCGGAAGAAAAGATACCACAAAATTAAAATGCGTGAAAAATAAGGCCCACCTAGCCTGTCTAGGATTCAAGCATTTTGCTGATTCAAGATAAATCAAAATTCTTGTGGTCAGTGAGGACCACAACTTGATGTCTAGCTCCCTCCAACCAATGTCTCCACTCTTCAAATGCCCATTTCATGGCCAACAATTCCCTATTCCCCACGCCATAGTTACGTTCAGATGGGGAGAATTTTCGAGAAAAGAAGGCACAGGGATTCATCTTAGAAGTCACCGGATCTCTTTGGGACAAATCAGCTCCTGCACCAATCTCAGAAGCATCTACCTCCACCTGAAATGGGAGTGAGGCATCAGGTTGCCGTAGAAGCGGAGCAGAAGTGAATCTCTGCTTAAGCTCCTGAAATGCCGAAACTGCCTCTGGAGACCAAGTCACCACATCAGCGCCCTTTTTGGTCAAATCAGTCAGTGGTTTAATAATACCAGAAAAATTACTTATAAATTTCCGATAGAAATTAGCAAAATCCAAAAACTTCTGGAGAGCCTTCAAAGAAGTGGGCTGAACCCAATCATAAATGGCCTGTATCTTGGCCGGGTTCATTTCAATAGCCGACAGGGAAAAAAAGAATCCCAAAAATGAAATCCTCTGTACACCAAAGAGGCACTTGGATCCCTTGACATAGAGAATTTTCCCTCAAAATCCGGAACACAGTCCGGACATGTTCCACATGAGAATCCCAATCACTGGAAAAGATCAAAATATCATCCAGATAAATGATCAAAAACTTATCCACAAAGTCCTGGAAAATATCTTTCATAAAAGACTGGAAGAAAGAAGGGGCATTAGTTAGCCCAAAAGGCATCACCAGGTACTCAAAATGTCCCTCCGGAGTATTAAATGCTGTCTTCCATTCATCCCTGTTCTTGATGCAAATAAGATTATACGCCCCCCTAAGGTCAAGCTTGGTAAACCAACAGGCACTTTTAACTCTGGAAAATAAATCAGAAATCAGGGGTAATGGGTACTGATATTTAACAGTGATTTTGTTAAGGGAACAATAGTCAATACATGGCCTTAATGAACAATCTTTCTTGGCCACAAAAAACCCAGCACCTAAAAGGTGAAGAGGATGGTCTACTACTATGACCCTTCTCCAACGACTCCTTGATATAAGATCGCCTAGCATCATGTTCGGGTACCGATAAGTTGAAAAGCCGACCCTTGGGAAATTTACACCCGGGCATTAACTCAATTGCACAGTCACAACTCCTATGAGGAGGCAAAGACGCAGACTTACTCTCACTGAATACATTAGAGAAAACAGCCAAATAGTCAGGAATGTCTTGAGACTGGGGAGAGGTAGAGAAAACAGGAGTGTCACTAAGAACACATTGACAACCCCAACTCACTGTCATGATCCATGTTGGATCAGGACTGATAAAAGCAAAGGTAACCTTTTTTTTCTTTTCTTAAGCTGCGCTTAAGTTTGGTTTTTGCCCCCGGTGGCCAATAGGATTATTGCACTGTGATGCCTTTTGTTCTAAATTTGCCCCTGGTGGTGGTGAGCGTCATTGCACTCTGGTTTCTTTAGTTAGTGCACATGATTATAATGCAGGTGTGATTTCTCTGGCTCTGCTATAAAAGAGTCACAGGTGTTGCAATCAGTGTTGGTGATAGCGTTCATTTCAACCATCCTTGGTGGAGGAAGGAGCTGGAGAGTGTTCCTTGCAGCACTGTCTTAGCCTTGGTGTGGAAGGAGTCAGAGGGGATTTCCTAGTAGCTCTGACAGAGCTTGGTGGCAGCTTTTCAGGAGGAGAGCTGCAATCTGGTGGTGGACTCTGTGTCACGGGGGCTTAGTTCAACTAAGGCTGAAATACCCGGGGCCCCTGTGGTGTCCCTTTACTAGGGGAAACCCTGTCTGACCCTCAACCCAGGGTTTTTGCTGAAGGTGCAAATGCCTGAGCCTCCGACCTTTCCTTATCTCCTGCTCAGCCCTGCACTTAACCCTCCACCCTCCACCCAGTGAGAAGTCACCACCAAAGCTCCCACACAAATAATGACAGACAGGGAGAACTTAAACTGCACTGCGCCGCACGCACACAGGAATAAACAGTAATGTGAACAGGGCACAACTAAACACAAATATGGGAAGGAGAAAGGATAACGACGGATCATACGACACCAGATATGAATCTCTCTCTCTTGAACACCTCCACTCCAGACCGGAACCACTTGGTATGAAACACAAGCTATAATCGGCGACGCCCATAGGCCAGCATGACTATTTAAAGACCGTGGGCGTGACTAACCATCCAACCTGGTCTCCAGCAGGATTAACCCCCGAGAGCCTGAAGATCAGGCCGGCGCCACTGAGGCTATAGTGGCTGGAGGTGGAACTACCTCTGCCTGCCGGATGCTGTGGTGTGAACAGCGTCCGACATGACAGTACCCCGTCTTCTACGAGGGACCCCAGGGCCCTCAAGACTCATAGGACCCGGCTTGTCCGGATGACGACGGTGAAAAGAACTGACCAGCCGATCCGCATGTATGTCTGAGGCTGGAACCCAAGACCTCTCCTCTGGACCATACCCCCGCCAGTGCACCAAATACTGAAGAGTACGGCGTACTACTCGAGAGTCCACTACCTTGGCGACCTCGAACTCTAACTCGCCATCCACCATGACTGGAGGTGGCATCGGCGTTGTGTCCACAGAGCCTACCACCTTTTTCAATAAAGCCCTGTGAAACACGTTGTGTATCTTGTACACTGCGGGAAGTTCCAACCGATAAGCCACTGGGTTAATAATGGCAGAAATCCTAAAAGGCCCAATAAACCTTGGACCCAGTTTTAAAGAAGGGATTTTGAGTTTTATGTTCTTCGTAGCTAACCACACCCATTCACCCACACACAGGTCCGGACCTGGCACGCGTCTACTGTCAGCCACCCGTTTGTACCTGGCACTCATGCTCAACAAACGCTGTTTCACCCGCCTCCAGACTGATGACAATTGGGCTCCTAGCTGATCCTCCTCCGGGACACCCCCGGAGTCACCCTGACGTAAGGTACAAAACTGAGGATGTTGACCGTACACACAAAAGAATGGAGACTCTCCTGATGACTCTTGGCGGTGATTATTTAATGCGAATTCGGCCAGAGGAAGGAAAGTAGACCACTCCTCCTGGTTGTCGGACACAAAGCATCGTAAATACTGTTCTAGATTTTGGTTCATGCGCTCAGTTTGTCCATTAGACTGTGGATGAAACGCCGATGAATGTGACAACTTGATCCCCAACCTTGAGCAAAAAGCTTTCCAAAACCTCGCCACAAATTGCGTACCCCTATCAGATACTATGTCAGATGGTACTCCGTGGAGTCTGACCACCTCCTTCACAAATACCTGAGCCAACGTCTTAGCATTGGGCAAAGAGGACAACGCCACAAAATGCGCCATCTTTGAAAAACGGTCAACCACCACCAGGATGACCGTGTTCCCTGCCGAGGCTGGCAAGTCAGTGATAAAATCCATGGAGATTTCTGTCCATGGCCTATTGGGTACCCCCAGAGGCTGTAGCGTGCCAGCAGGACGGGTTCGGGGTGACTTAGCCCTAGCGCACGTGATGCAAGCTGCCACGTACGAGACCACGTCCTGCCGGATTTTGGGCCACCAGAAACGACGCGATACCAGCTCTAAGGTGCCCTTCACCCCTGGGTGACCAGCCAGTACCGAATCGTGGTGTTCCTTCAACACCTTAGGCCGAAGATGCAGGGGTACAAATGATTTGTTGGCGGGAAGTCCTGGTGGTACCTCCTCTTGGGCCTCGGCAATCTCCGCCTCTACCTCAGTCGTGAGAGCCGAGACCACTACCCCTTTCTGGAGGATGGGTACCGGCTCTTCCCGAGGTTCTCCCCCCGGAAAACACCTAGACAAAGCATCCGCCTTGGTGTTTTTAGCCCCGGGACGGTACGTCACAAGAAAATTGAAACGAGTAAAAAACAATGCCCAGCGAGCCTGCCTAGGAGACAGACGCTTGGCCGACTCCAGGTAGAGCAGATTCTTATGGTCGGTGATAACTGTGACCTGGTGAGCCGCCCCCTCCAAGAAGTGTCGCCATTCCTCAAAAGCCAGTTTGATGGCCAACAACTCCCTGTTGCCGATATCATAATTCCGTTCGGCCGGCGACAACTTCTTGGAGAAGTAGGCGCATGGATGCATCTCGCTCAAGGACGAGCCTTGAGACAGTACTGCCCCCACTCCCACCTCCGACGCATCAACCTCTACCACAAAAGGTTTAGACACGTCTGGTTGCACCAGAATGGGGGCTGAAGCAAAACTATTCTTCAGACGCTCAAATGCACGTATAGCCACCTCAGGCCAGTTCACCAGATCGGCACCCTTTTTTGTCATGTCCGTGAGCGGTTTGGCGACAGTCGAAAAGTGTTTTATAAATTTCCTATAATAATTCGCAAACCCAAGGAACCGCTGGAGTGCTTTCAGACTCTCCGGCCTCTCCCATTGCAACACCGCTTGCACCTTAGCGGTGTCCATTTTAAAACCAGCTGCGGACACAATATATCCCAAAAAGGGCAACTCCTGGACAAAAAATAAACATTTTTCCAGCTTAGCATAGAGCTGGTTCTCCCGGAGCAACTGTAACACCTGCCTAACATGCTGCAAATGAGTGTCCCGATCGCTAGAATAAATGAGGATATCATCCAGGTATACAATCACAAATCTCCCCAGGACATGAGCAAAGACATCATTAATAAAATGTTGGAAAACGGCAGGCGCGGTGGTCAACCCAAACGGCATAACCAGACTCTCAAAATGACCCTCAGGAGTGTTAAACGCCGTCTTCCACTCATCCCCCTGACGGACCCTTATGAGGTTATACGCCCCCCTGAGGTCCAGCTTGGAAAACCATTTTGCCCCCGCTACCTGGTTGAACAAATCCGGGATCAACGGCATTGGGTAGGGATCACGGATAGTAATCTGGTTTAACTCTCGGAAATCCAGACACGGGCGTAACCCCCCATCTTTCTTCTTAATGAAGAAAAACCCCGCGGCTACAGGCGAGGACGAAGGCCGGATGTGACCTTTACTCAGACTCTCCGCGATGTAGTCTTTCAGAGCTTGTCTCTCAGGACCAGAAATATTAAACATCCTGGCCTTAGGTAATTTGGCCCCGGGTTTTAACCTAATAGCACAGTCATAGGCTCTATGTGGAGGCAGTTCTGAGCAACCCTTCTCAGAGAAAACATCCGCGAAATCCTGCAAAGCCTCCGGCAGGCTGGGAGTCACGGCGGACACACATGTGGCCAAGCAATTGTCTTGGCAGAAACCACTCCATTGGACTATGTCCTGAGTTTTCCAATCAATTACCGGGTTGTGCCTGGACAGCCATGGAAAACCCAGGACCATTTGAGCTGGGAGATTACGGAGGACCCTACATGTAACCGACTCAGAATGTAGGACCCCAATGTGGAGTTTCACCTCTGCCACAAACTAAGTAATCTCCCCTTGAGGGAGGGGAACAGCATTAATGGTCACCACCTGTATGGGGTGAGGAAGTTTTTCAATCTTAAACCCGGCGGTGTGTGCAAACTCCTCATCTATGAGATTGGTGGCGGAACCGCTATCCACGAACACTGATATAGGTAGCTCTCTGCCGGCGACAATAACCTTGGCAGGGAGCATACATTGAGATACCATCATGGAGGATATGCATACGCTCAGTTGGGTCTCCTCCATACCCTCTGAGCTTAACAGTTTTCCGCCGGTGTGACCCTCTTAGGTAGTACCGGGCAAACGTTAACATAATGACCACCTTTACCACAGTAGAAACATGCTCCGGACTTCCGGACTCCCGGAGCGCGAGGCTGAACCTGTGCCACGCCAGCAATCTGCATAGGTTCAGGGGACTCATCTACTTCAACCACACCTGCACCTCTGTTTTCCCCCAGAGGCAGCGTCTCCTGCGCCCCCTGACGAAAACGGCGACCAATACGTATCACCAAACTCATGGCAGACTCCAATGATGCCGGAGTCTCATACATCAGGAGGGCTTGTTTCACCCTCCCTGATACCCCATGAATAAACTGGCTCCGCAGTGCTGGGTCATTCCACTGTGTGTCTACAGCCCAGCGGCGAAATTCCGAACAATAGTCTTCTGCCAAGCGCTCCCCCTGGCGGAGGGCGCGGATCTTAGATTCCGCTAGAGCCAGTCGGTCAGGGTCATCGTAAATGAGCCCGAGGGCAGAAAAAACATTATCGACCGAATGAAATGTAGCAGAGTCAGGTGGTAAGGAAAATGCCCATGCTTGGGGGTCACCACTCAGTAATGACAACACCAGCCCTACTCGCTGGGCCTCATTACCTGAGGATATTGGCCGCATGCGGAAGTATAATTTGCAGGCCTCCCGAAATACAACAAATTTGCTGCGATCGCCTGAAAATCGTTCTGGCAGCGGAAACTTCGGCTCTGCACCGATACCTGCAGATGCCGTTTGCACCTTTGCTACTACCAGGCCCTGCTGCTGAACTGCCCCATTCAACTCGGAGACCTGTATGGACAGCGCCGCCAACTGGCGGGTTATGGAATCTAATGGATCCATGGACTCCTGAAAAAATGTGGGCCGATTATAATGTCACGGGGGCTTAGTTCAACTAAGGCTGAAATACCCGGGGCCCCTGTGGTGTCCCTTTACTAGGGGAAACCCTGTCTGACCCTCAACCCAGGGTTTTTGCTGAAGGTGCAAATGCCTGAGCCTCCGACCTTTCCTTATCTCCTGCTCAGCCCTGCACTTAACCCTCCACCCTCCACCCAGTGAGAAGTCACCACCAAAGCTCCCACACAAATAATGACAGACAGGGAGAACTTAAACTGCACTGCGCCGCACGCACACAGGAATAAACAGTAATGTGAACAGGGCACAACTAAACACAAATATGGGAAGGAGAAAGGATAACGACGGATCATACGACACCAGATATGAATCTCTCTCTCTTGAACACCTCCACTCCAGACCGGAACCACTTGGTATGAAACACAAGCTATAATCGGCGACGCCCATAGGCCAGCATGACTATTTAAAGACCGTGGGCGTGACTAACCATCCAACCTGGTCTCCAGCAGGATTAACCCCCGAGAGCCTGAAGATCAGGCCGGCGCCACTGAGGCTATAGTGGCTGGAGGTGGAACTACCTCTGCCTGCCGGATGCTGTGGTGTGAACAGCGTCCGACATGACACTCTGTTGCCAGGAGCAAGTGCAACAGAGTAAAGCTAAGTGGTGTTTCCCTGTTTGTGTTTTTTCTCAGTGTGTATTAGTACAGCGGTGGGGCCAGTGCCTGCGCCACCCAGCTCCCTAGCAAGGGATAGGTGTAGGGTGTGCTAGGGCGACAGGTTCCTGATTGGCGCCTGATGCGGAACCGGCATAGGGTACGTTAAGAGCGTTAGGGACACCGACTCAGGGGAGTGCAGAAGGTCTCCATGTCCCCTTTCCCTATTGCAGGGCCCACCATTGTAACTGTTTCCCCTTTCCCCGTGTCTTCTTGTTGTAGTACCGGCTGGCTGGCCGTGTCACACAGGACAGTATCACGTGCCACGTCTTGTAGTTTCAGTTATCGGCCTACGGGTCACGTCACACAGGACGGGCCATCGTGACACTCACCACAGACACAGATTTCCAATCTAAAACAGGATTATGAGTTTGCAACCAAGGGAAACCCAGAACAATAGTATCATGCAAATTGTGCAACACCAAAAATTTACAAATTTTCTTGGTGGTCCGGGGCAACCCGCATTATCACCTGGGTCCAAAACTGGGGTTTATTCTCTGCCAAGGGAGTAGCATCATTACCCCTCAAAGGGATAGGAGTCCGCAGGGGTATCATGGGAAAACCACAACTTTTATCAAAGTCCAAATCCATCAGATTCAAATGTCAAAAAAAGAGAGAAGGAAGCCATATCTAAAATATGATAATCTTTATTGAGACATAATTTAAGAATAAATATAAGAATCAAGACAAAAATAAAAATGAGGACACTACAAAAAGGTTCATATACACATCAGGGGTACCATGCAAAAGAAGTACAAAAAAGTACATATACAAAACAATGCCAAGGGAGAAGTTCAGTGCAAATAATGCAAATAGGAGCCGGTGCTTTGCTGAATCATTATAAAAAGCATAATTGCGCAAATATAAATAGTAAGAAATAAAGTGCAATAAAGTTAGCATGTGTTAATGATAAAAAACTCCTTGGACATTGCGCAAAGATGTAATAGAGTAAACTAATCACTTGGTATATAATAGGTATGAATGGGAGGCTGCATAGCCAATATGCACTTAGTGTAAAGTAAGGCAGCAGCTAACCCTATAAATATAAGTACAAGTGAAGAGAAAGTGAGAGCATGTTACCTCAGGATGCGGAAGGAGGGACCCCAACGCGCGTTTCACGGCAGCTTTTTCGAGGGGCGCATAGAGGAGCTGTTTCATGGTCTTTTTATAGGGGGTAAAGAATAGGATAACCAGCGTGAGGCAGCGCTTCCGGTGGGTGACCAGGAACAAGACCGTCACAGGTCAGCGTCATGCGAAACCGCGCCTCCCACCTGCCCGACGCGTCAGAGCAGGGAGGAGGGAGCAGCCGCATGGAGACGCGTCACCATAGCGACGGCGTGGCCCGGGAGCCGAAGGAGCGCAGCCCGCTGCCAAGGGTGGAGTGAAACAACGGCGTGACGACATCATAGCAACATGGGAAACAGGATAATAGGGAATAATAAAAAATCATTGGGAAGGAGAATGTGCAAAAGGAATGAGTTGGCATAAAAAAGTGAGTAGAAAGGAAGTGTAATAAATATACAAGAAAATATGAGATATGTATCATAAAGATATAATATGAGTGAAAGAAACCTTTTACAAAAAAGAAGTTATATTGAGGAAATATATATATATATAAATATATATAAGTTTTGTTTTATATGCCATACAACCTGTGAAAAAATGAGGTATCGGGGAAATATATTAATAAATAACGTGTAAATGTAAGAAATTCCCAGGACTATAAAGAATAAATAAAGAAATAAAGAAAAATTTTTTTAAAAAAAATAATAAATATAAGAAGTGAAAAAATAAGAAAAATAATAAGTGAAAAACTAAATAAAAAGTCCATGAAGGAGATGGAAGGCCGTGCAAAAGATCTTCTGGAAGGCAGCGGTGATGTTGATATCAACGTTGGTTCAGACTTGAAGGTGGAGGAAAACAGAAACTGCACCTCAAACAAGGAATAAAATAGGAACCCATCTATAGAAAAAATGAAAAAATTAGCAACACAATAAAAACAAAATTAAAAACAGTAAAAAAGAAGAAAAACAGAAGAAAAACAGAGCTATAAGAAAGATGCAAAACTGATAACCTCGTTGAGACCATTGGATTGGAGTGATCTTACTTTGGAAATCCATCGTGCCTCCAATTGCACCAAAGCTTTTCTCCAATTACCACCTCTAGTATCGATGTGTATTTTATCTATTCCAAAGGCCTTCAATAGGCTGGCATCACAATTATGAATCTGCTTAAAGTGACGCGGTATGGGCTTGAGAGAGGTGATATCTTCAATGTCTTTGGCATTAGTAATATCGCGATAATGCTCCCTAATCCTGGTTTTTAAAGGCCTGGATGTCAGGCCTATGTAAATTTTAGGGCAAGGGCAGGATGCATAATAGACTACTCCTATGGAGTTACAAGTGATATGCTGCGTAATAGAAAAAACCTTACCATCACTGGAATGAAAGGTGGAAGTCCGCACCATATTGGGACAGGCAATGCAGTCCCCACAAGGGAAAAAACCCCAGACAGGGCCCTTGGATCCAAAGGCTCTTTCAAATTGGGGTCCAAGGTAATAACTGCGGACAATGTGATCCTTAAGGCTAGGCGATTTCCTGTATGTGATGGAAGGGTAGTCAAATAAATACTTGGCCAAACCAGCATCCTCCTGCAAGATGGGCCAAAATTTCTTTAGAGTGTTCTGCATACCATACCAATTGGTATTATAGGTGGTAATGAACTTTACCTTGGGTTCCTGATTAGGCTTAGGTCGTGATTCCAGGAGCACATCGCGATTGGTTTTTTTGGCGGCTTGCAGGCCTTTCTTAATACATCTGCGCGAGTATCCCCTTTCTTGAAACCTGTGAGATAAATCGTTGGCTTCTTCATGAAAGTTTTTCTCGTTAGAACATATCCGTTTCACCCTAAGGAATTGACCCTTGGGTATACTTTTGATAAGCGATTGGGGATGAGAGGATGTTGCGTGCAACAAAGAGTTAACAGCAGTTTCTTTACGGAAAATAGTGGTTTCCAAGTATCCATTGGGAGAGCTAAAGATTTTAATGTCAAGGAAATCGATGGTGGATTGGCTATACTTACAGGAAAGTTTGATGTTGAGTTTGTTGTTGTTCAAGATCCCAACAAAATCGAGGAGGTCCTGTTCCGAGCCCTGCCATATCATGAGAATGTCATCGATATAGCGAGCCCAGAAAAGAACCCCCTCGATATGTGCTATGGGTTTAGTGAGGAAGATCTCACGCTCCCACATGCCCATGAAAAGGTTGGCATATGCAGATGCGAATGCCGCACCCATGGCGGTCCCTTGCTGCTGTAAATAGATACTCTGCTTGAAAATGAAAAAATTGTGCTCAAGGGCAAACTTAAGCAACAAAACAAGAAATTCAATAAAGTCAGAGCAATGCTGGGACATGGACAAGAAGATTTTTACGGCCAAAATTCCATCATGATGTTGGATGGAAGTGTACAAGGCTTCCACATCCATGGTGACCAACCACATGTCCTTATCCAGAGGAATGCCATCAATTTTTTTCAATATGTCCCCAGAGTCCTTCACAAAGGAAGGAAGATCGAATACTAAAAGGCTTCAGGTGAAAATCTAGAAATTTAGAAAAATAGTTTCGCATAAATTCCCATTACCCGATACAATTGGACGTCCGGGTGGAACCAAGGCATTTTTATGTATCTTGGGGAAAAAATAAATACATGCCATTTTGGGGTAGAGTGGAATTAAATGATCTCTAAGATCCTTTGTGATGAGACCATGATCAAAGGCTCGGTCAAGAATTTCTTGTAGTTCACCCTTAAATTTTAAAGTGGGGTTGTACGTCAACTTTTTATAGCAGACCTCATTCCTGAGCTGCCGAAAGGCCTCCTTTTCGTACATGTGAACTGGCCATATCACCACGTTACCCCCTTTGTCCGCTTGTTTAATAACAACATCGCGAAGATTTTTTAATTCCCGTAAAGCTTTCCTTTGTGAGAAAGATAGATTATCTCTAGAGCCTGACAAATGCAACCTCTCAAAGTCTTTAGTAACAAGCTTAACAAAAAGCTCAATGTGAGGATACAAATTCTCTTCACTTGTACTTATATTTATAGGGTTAGCTGCTGCCTTACTTTACACTAAGTGCATATTGGCTATGCAGCCTCCCATTCATACCTATTATATACCAAGTGATTAGTTTACTCTATTACATCTTTGCGCAATGTCCAAGGAGTTTTTTATCATTCACACATGCTAACTTTATTGCACTTTATTTCTTACTATTTACATTTGCGCAATTATGCTTTTTATAATGATTCAGCAAAGCACCGGCTCCTATTTGCATTATTTGCACTGAACTTCTCCCTTGGCATTGTTTTGTATATGTACTTTTTTGTACTTCTTTTGCATGGTACCCCTGATGTGTATATGAACCTTTTTGTAGTGTCCTCATTTTTATTTTTGTCTTGATTCTTATATTTATTCTTAAATTATGTCTCAATAAAGATTATCATATTTTAGATATGGCTTCCTTCTCTCTTTTTTTGACGTTCCTATATTGAAGCTTTCTATTTTCTAGGCTATTTGCTTTTTTGAATACCATCAGATTCAAAGCTGCTCCTGAATCAACAAAAGCCTTAGTGGAAAATGTAGACAAGGAGCAGATCAGGGTAATCACCAAAAGGAACTTAGGCTGTATACTGCCCACAGCAAATGTGTGAGCCAAACACTTTTCTCGTTTAGGGCAGACAGCAATAGTATGAGAGGCGTCCCCGCAGAAAAAACAACTTATTACGCCTTCTAAACTCCTGACGTTGCGCCCTGGACAAAACCCTATCATATTGCATGGGTTCAGAAGTTCGTTCGAAGGCGACAACTCCTCTCATGTAGTTTTAAGTTCACGTAAACGCCGATCAATTTGAATTGCCAATGACAGAGTCCTCAAGACCAGAGGGAACAGGAAATCCCACCATAACATCTTTTACGGTTTCTGCCAAACCCCTCCGAAAGAGCTGCTAGGGCATCGTCATTCCATTTATTAAGGACCGCCCACTTTTGGAATTTTTGACAATATAACTCTGCAGAATCCTGACCCTGGTTCAATGCCAATAAAGTTTTCTCAGCTTTATCAATAACATTAGGTTCATCATACAACAACCTCAAGGCTTGAAAAAACATGTCCACATTAGCCAGAATAGATTCTCCAGGTGTCAAAGAAAAGGCCCAATCCTGGGGATCGCTGCATAGCAGGGAGATGACAATTTTAACCTGCTGCACAGAGCTCCCCGATGAGTTAGGTTTCAAAGCAAAAAATAATTTACAATTATTCTTAAAATTCTAAAATTTAGACCGATCCCCAGAAAACACATCAGGAGTAGGGATTTTTGATTCAACAGCAGATGATTGAGCGAGATAGGCAGAAATTCCCCGCCCTTCAGCAGTGAGCTGCTCAACACGATCAGACAATTGCTTAGTCTCCATTTAGACAAAAAATATCCTCCTACAGCCCCAGAAAAAAATATAAAATAAAAATATGAAAAAAAATGTGACACTTTTTATTTTTTAAATTCTTTCCTTCTTTAGAGTACCCAAGAGTCTACAGTATGGCTGGTGATTCTGTTATGAATGGGTCACCAAGGAGGCTAGGAGGCCCAGGCTAAGCCACAGAAAACCAGAGAGGTTGGTAACTAAGCGGATGCAGACCCCTGATCCTGTCCAAACAACTAGCAGTAGCCGTGGAGCATACCTACGATGATCTTAGACGCCTCGGCACAGCTGGAGAGCTAACTAAGCCTAAAGCAAGAAAGGGGAAATCTAAATTGCCCTGTAGCAGACACCAAAGGAATAGATAACTCCCAAACATATATTGTCGGTGAGACAAGATGAAAACACAAATGCAGGCAGAAAAATAGACTGAGCAAACGATGGGGCCCACACTGACTAGACAGGACAGGAAAGGAAAGACACTGTCTGCAATCACGCAAAAAACCCTGCAAAACGTCTAACACGTCTTATGCACAAAAACACTGAAGTCGCACGACTTCGTCCCCACTATGTCAGCACTCTGGTATATTCTGAAAGCAAAGCAAAGAGAGACCAATATAAAAGGGGACAAAACAAACTGGCACATGCAGTAACATATGGGCGGTGATTCAGCACAGCCCCAGCCGGAGCTAACTGACCTGCACAAAGCAGAGATAAACAAAACCAGATCAAATGCAAACAGAATAGCAAATGAACCACTTAGCTGAACATGCAGGGAAAGAGCAGGAGACATCAGATCTCAGGAGGCACAGGAAGAAAATCACCAGCAGGGATAGAGGGAGTCAGCTGTCTTAAATCCCAATCAGAAACCCCAGATCTCCAATCGTCTTCCTCATTATCAGGTGGCAAGCCTCTGTCAGACCAGCTCCACTATCTTCAGTAGTCACCAGAGGGAAGCCAGAGAGAATTCACAACATTAACTCACATGAACGGGTGGAACCTCACCGTAAATAGAGCATTAGAATTTTATAGTGAAGAGCGTTCATTGTTATTACAATTGCATCATTATATGGTTCATTGTTGATTTGCATTGTTTAATAGCACCAATTGTCTTATAACTACTATAAATTACACCGTTCACTGACTGTTCTTGTCTTGTGTCCTCTTGCGTTGCATACAGGCACATGCATTGCACAACAATTTATTGGAAAAAAAAATTCCATGCAGGTCCGCTGTAATCCAATGAATCTGAAGTAGTCCAGAAATGGGCACCCGAAAAACATGAAAAGACAGAAATAAAAATAATGGACCGTCTCTCGTTCACCGATTTATTACCCAAAATGTTGTCACAAAGCTCAGATGTAATACACAAACAAGAAGTATTCAGCTCACCCCTCTTCACTCCTGATCACACCTCCGACGCACGGAAACACCCTGACCCGGGTGTATAGTGCATGCACAACATAAAGAAGGATTTTTCCAGCGTCTCCAGGAGATAAAATAATAATTGCTTTATTGAGAATATAAAATCTTCATACCATCAGGTAAAAACGACATAAAGAGGCGTATGGAAGGGAGCAATTTCCTACGTGTTTCACCCTGAAAGGGCTTAATCATGGATTAAGCTCAGTTGTAGTTCACGTTCCCCAATGTCTCACTTTACTGCTATTTACAGATGATGTTGACATTGGGTTATGTGGACTACATTGGAACTTCATGGCAATTAAGGCCCGCTGTCAGTCAGGGCCAGGGGCGTGGTTCCAGCCGCCTCTCTATATTGTCATTGTGGTGACTGAACCGGCCCCGCCCCTGTGGCTGAAACCTGAACTACTGGAGATAAGAAAGTTAATTTTCACC
Source organism: Dendrobates tinctorius (assembly GCF_039654945.1). Classification (NCBI taxonomy): domain Eukaryota; kingdom Metazoa; phylum Chordata; class Amphibia; order Anura; family Dendrobatidae; genus Dendrobates; species Dendrobates tinctorius. The sequence continues at coordinate 25,853,762 of NW_027361750.1, read as the reverse complement.
CTGCATAGTTATGGCAATTGTGGGTGCCAGAGAGGTTAATAATGTTATTAACCTGCAGATTCAACACACATGTGCAGGTTTTATTTATTTATTTTACTCATTTATATAGCGCCATTAATTCTGGAAACCGGAGAACTCGGAGGAAGCCCACGCAAACACGGGGAGAACATACAAACTCCTTGCAGATGTTGTCCCTGGTAGGATTTGAACCCAGGACCCCAGCGTTGCAAGGCTGCAGTGCTAACCACTGAGGTTCATAGCATTTTTTCTGGTGACAGGTTTCTTTAAAGTTTCTATTGCAACTATGATATACGACATGATTGAATTTACTGTACAGATCATAGTGCATTTATATAGGTATATTGACTGCTACATACCTTACCATGAGTACTATTAACCCTAAAGAGGGACCGCAGAGTAGTGTACTTGTCCAGTTACGATTGAATATGCTCTGGTCTTGCTGGTTCTATGTTGATTAGATTTATTTGTATACATTAAAACCTAAGATTGCTTTGATTGGCATATTGTTTTTCTTTTTCTTGGTACAATATATGTTGGAGTTGCTGCATTTGACTTTTTCATCTACTGGTTGAGGGGTACACAACTATATACACTGTATAGAGATAAGTATTGGAATAGCTGCATGTTACACCTACTTGAGCTTTTATGACATCTCATTCTAAATCTTATTATGAATTTAATTCCCCATTTGAAGCAACAACAGCTTACAGTCTTCGGGGAAGGCTTTCTGCAAGATTTTGGATTGTGCCTGTGGGAATGTTTGGCCATTCATCTAGAAAAGCATTTTTTAAGGTCAGACACTGGTGCTGGATTACAGGATCTGACTCACAGTCCCCTTTCTAGTTGATGTCAAATGTATTGATGGGGTATACAGTTGTGCTCAAAAGTTTACATACCCCGGCAGAATTTTTGCTTTCTTGGCCTTTTTTCAGAGAATATGAATGATAACACCAAAACGTTTTCTCCACTCATGGTTAGTGGTTGGGTGAAGCATCTTGAAACATCCACACCACTAGTTTTCAGTGAGTCCAGTATTTCAGCTGATGTTATTTGTGGGTTTTTCTTTGCATCCTGAACAATTTTCCTGGCATTTGTCACAGGTGACAGGTGAGGATGTTACCTTTAGTTGCCATTCAAACCCATTTGTGTCAACTTCTGTGCATGTTGTCAGGCCAAAATCACCAGGGTATTTAAACTTTTGATCAGGGTCATTTGGATGTTTTGGGTTGTCATTATGATTTATAAAGAGAAAACACAGTAGTTTCACAATAAATGGCTTCACCCACTCGCTAACCATGAGTGGAGAAAAAGTTTTGGTGTTACCATTCATATTCTCTGAAAAAGGCCAAGAAAGCAAAAATTCTGCCGGGGTATGCAAACTTTTGAACACAACTGTATGTCAGGGCTGTGTGTAGCTATTTTCCATCGAACGCAACCCAGTCATGCCTTTATGGACCTTGCTTTTTGCACTGAGACACCTGTCATGCAGGAACAGAATGGTGTGTTTCCCAAACAGTTTCCACAAAATTGGAAGAATCCATTTGTCCAAAATGTCTTGTATACTGAAGAGTTAAGCTTTCGTTTCATTGAAACCATCAGTCCCAGGCCAAACCTTGAAATACAACCTCATAGTATTATCCCTCCTCTACCAAATTTTATAATTGACAAAATGCAGTCAGACAGATTTATGTTCTCACGGCATTCGCTAAACACAGACTGGTCCATCATAAGCCAGATAGAGAAGTGTGCTTTGTTACACCACAGAACATGTTTACACTGCTCAAAGATAAAGTGTTGGCAACTTTACACCACTCCATCTATCACTTGGGATTGTGCTTGGTGATGTAAGGCTTGTATGCTTTCTGTGATGATCTTAATGACAGAGAAAGTTTGGACTCTGCATTTATTTAGCCAGCAAAGCATTGGTAATTTTTATGCACTATATGGGTCAGCACTCTGTGACCCCACTCTATAACTTTATGTAACCTCAACTTTATGGCAGAGTTGCTGCGGTTCTTCAGCTTCCGCTTTTCAATAATATCACTCACAGTTGATTGAGGAATATTTAAAAGAGAACATATTTCATATATTGACTTATATCAACAGTGACTCCTATTGCTGGACCATGCTGGTATCAGTGAACTCTTTAGAATGAGCCATTCTTCTACAAATGTTAGTGCAGGAAGCCTGCATTGGGAGGAGTTGGATTTTATTCACCTGTGCAAATGGGACTGAACGAAAAAACAGAATTCAGTGATTCAATGACTATGAGGTGAAATGCTATAAATATTGTCAACCTTATATAGTGGCTTGTAAAATTATTCTTACCCCTTATCTACCGGGTGAGTCATAAAGGACGGATGTATTTGAAGTGGCTATAACTCACCACCAGGTGGAGGTAGAGATGTGCGGGAGGCGGGGTTATGTTTGTGAGGTGAAAGCATTGTTTTTATTTTAGTTTCAGTTTAAGCTATGGTGCCGTGGACGATAGAACATCGCGTTTTTGCGTACGACAGTTTTGTCAAGAATAATGAGTGTATCACAGCCGTTCAGCGTGAGTTTCGGCGTCATTTCAATATTCACAGAAATCAAGCTGTTCCCGCTCGTAACACTATCCTACGTTGGGTTGAAGCACTCCGTACACGAGGTACACTAATGAACAAACGACCACCGGGGGCTCCACGAACGGCACGTACCGCTGCACAGCCCTAAGGTAACGGTGTGGTGCGCTATGGGCAAATATGGCGTGATCGGTCCGTACTTTTTCGAAGGCGATAATGGCAATACTGTTACCGTGAACTCACAACGTTATATCGCCATGATAAATAACTTCTTTGTTCCTGAGTTACGACGGCAACATATCCCCATCTCTAGTGTGTGGTTTCAACAAGATGGGGCAACGGCCCACACAGCCGGAGCAACAATGAACGTTCTTCGCCCTCTCTTCCCTGGTCGCATCATTTCCAGGTTTGGCGATATTAATTGGCCTCCTAGGTCCCCAGACCTGTCCATGTGCGATTATTACTTATGGGGTCACCTCAAATCACGTGTATACAAGCTTAAGCCTTGATCATTACAAGAACTGAAGGAAGCTATTCGAGTGGAAGTTGCCCAAATCGACAGAGTTGTGTTGGAACGTGTTGATGCCAACTTCCAAGAACGCCTTTGGAAATGCATCACTGATAATGGCCACCACATGGCAGATGTTGTTTTCCACACTTGAATTTGTCAAATGCTATTAGTATACGTAACCAAATCTGTGAATACATTTATATTTAATAAATATTTAACGATTTTATGATTAGTTTAAAAACGTCCGTCCTTTATGACTCACCCGGTATGAACTGTTCCAATATTTATGGCCACAAGTGTGTATCTCTCTCCCATAATAATAGCTCTGCTTTACGTCACTTGTCTTATCTATTGCATTATTTCTGTGCTGTGTTGTGTATAAATATGTGATTCTTCAGATTTTGTATAAGACCAGGGTCACACTTGCGAGTGTAATGCGAGAAACTCACGCGAGTCTCTCGCATCAATTCCTGGCACTGCCGCCAGCACTCAGGACCGGAGCGTGCCGCTGCCTAGAAATACATGCATTCTGGTTTCAAGGGACGGTGGCAGTGACGGGAATTGATGTGAGAGACTCGCGTGAGTTTCTCGCATTACACTCGCAAGTATGACCCCGGCCTTAGTCTATGCCTGATGAAGAGACCTGAGTAGTCTCGAAAGCTTGCAATTTGTAGCCATCTTTTCAGTTAGCCAGTAAAAGGTATCAACCACTGAGGACTCTCAATTCTAAATATTTAGTGGCTAACACGGTACAAAGATATATATTTTTCCTGTATTTTTACCCCATGAACTTTTCCACATTTTTCTCACATTATACCCACAATCTTAATTTTATTTGTCTGGATTTTTTGTGATATAATACTTGCTACTTTTGGTTGCAACACAAAGTGGCTAGTATTTATGAAGTGTAAATGAAATGATACATTGCTTTCTAATTAATTTAAAAATATAAATCTGAAAATTATGACTTGCAATTATATTGGGTACCCAACAGCTAGCTGTTCTGGAAAGGCTTCAGGGATTTGTTTGAGAACATTAGGGATCAAACAACATCATGACAACAAAAGAACACACCAGACAGGTCAGAGATAAAGTTGTGGAGAAAAGTAAAGCAGGGTTAGGTTGCAAAAAAATAGCCCAAGCTCTGAACATCTCACAGAACAATGTTCAATTTATCATCCAAAAATGGAAGGAGTATGGCACACTGCAAACCTACCAAAACATGGCAGTCATCCTAAACTGACATCTCAAGCAAAGAGAGCACTAATTACAGAAGCAGCCATGGTCACTCTGGGAGAGCTTCAGAGTTATACAGCTCAGGAGAGAAAATCTGTCCAGAGGACAATTGTTAGTCACATACCATGTATCATTTCCTTTACACTTTACAAATACTTGCTACTTTATGTTGTTGAATCACAAAATTACAATAAAATACATTTAGCCTTGAGTGTAACGTGAAAAAACGTTCATGGAGTATAAATATTTTTTCAAGCTGCTGTAAATATGTGTTAAAATATGATTTGTCAAATTTAGAAAAAAGGTCATATATTGTAAAGAAAATCAGCAACATGAATGACACAAACTGTTATTGCCTCATCTCAGCGAGCCTTTATTTACACCATTAACAGGTAATTAGTAGTGTTGAGCGATACCATCCGATATCGTGAAATATCGGATCGGACCGATACCCAAAAAGTATCGGATATCGCCAATTCCGATACCGGAAACCAATGCAAGTCAATGGGACAAATATCGGAATTAAAATAAACCCTTTCTTTCCTTGTAGGTTAATTCTACATGAAGAAAAACAACTAATAATAATAATGTAGAATGTATTGGGGGAGGTGGAGGAGACATTAAAGGCATAGAGGTTTAGCCCAATCAAATGGAATAGCAGGAATGTATTTTTTTTTTTTTAAAGACGTTCGGAGTTACAAAGATATTGACTATGTTAACCTTTTTTATATTTTGTCAGATATGTATGTTTCACTACATCCATGCTCTTCACCTTTTTTACTTCTCCCACACTTTCTCCTTCATGATCCTCAGCGGCAGCAGCATCTTTTTCATCAACTTCTTCTTCACCTTCTTCCTATTATTCTTTTTTTAAAATTCGTCATATTCTTCTTATTCAACTATTATTCTTCATATTCTACTTCTTCATCTTCTTCCTATTCTTCTTCATCATATTCTTATTTGTGACAGGCATTCCTGTAGTTATCTATAAAAGTTTGAAGATTACACCTTCCATTCTGCCTGTCACAAAAGATTTACAACAGGATTTGTCCGCGTTCAGTTTGTCCTGCAGCAGCAGGCATTTTCCAGGGGCACCACGAGGAGGAACCGACTCACCCCCATACACTGCTTAGTCGTCTTCTGCTTATAATTTAGATAATATCTTTTGCTCTGATTTTTAGTCTTATGCTTAATGGTCTTCTGCTTCTTGGTGGTTGTCTTCATGTTCTTTGTCCTCTTGGTCATCTTTTTGGTCTTCGGGGTGGTCTTCTGGGTCATAGTTTTCGTGGTCGTTGTCTTCTTCGGGGTGGTCTTCAGGGTCACCGTCAGGGAGATCCAGAGTGATAACCAAAAACTATTTCCAAAAGCTTGAACTTCGAAATGTAGCAGAAGGTACAAGAAGGCTGAGGAACTGCCGAGAACCAGCTGACAGTACTGGAACCCGGAGGGGCAGCAGAAGGAACAAGAGCCAATGGCACTACCGAGGACCAGCTGACGGTGCTGGAACATGGTTACTAAGCAGGAGGTACCTGTGCTAGAAAGCACTACCAAGGACCATCAGACGTTGCTGGAACTCGGATACCGAGAAGGAGGCACCTAAGCCAAAGGCACTGCCGAGAACCAGCTGACGGTACTGGAACCCGGATGGGTAGCAGAAGGTACCCATGAAAAACAAAGTTGCAAGGCCGCAAGCTGGCCGCAATTTCCGAAACCCACAGTCCTACAGGGGGTGCTTGTCCTATTGGCACTATGGAACCAGCCTTTATTGCCAGATCCCGCAGCCCACATAGGAAGCACCTAAACTGCAGGCACCATAGAGTCGGCTAACCCAACAGGACAACGTATTGGTGGCAAAATGACGTCGACACTACCCGGAAACAGCTGGCGTGCTGGAACCAGGCTGGGCAGGAGGGAGTACCCATGCCAAAGACACTGCCGGGAACCAGCTGGCGGTGCTGGAACCCAGGGTAAATACTACAAACTGAGTGGAGACAGTAGCCTAATTGGAGCAAGTTTAAAATCTGTAGTTGTGTGAATGTGGACAGAGGAGGAGAAATTGCCGGACACACAGCTGGGGATCAGCTGACATTACTAAACCCCAATAACACTGGAGCATATGTTGACTGTGCAGACGGCACTTCTGAGCAGCAACTGGCGGTGTTGGAGCCCAGGATCAATCATGGTGTAGGCTGAGGCCTACTTGGAGCAAGTTTAATATCTGATGTAGTTTGAATGTGGAGGGAGCAGGAGATATTGCCGGACACACAGCAGGGGAGCAGCTGGCATTATTGAACCCCACTAACACAGGAGCTAATGTTTTTTTTCTCTGTGCAGACGGCACTTCTGAGCAACAACTGGTGGTGTTGGAGCCCAGGGTCATTTATGGAGTAGGCCAAGGCCAAATTGGAGCAAGTTTAATATCTGATGTTGGGATGAATGTGGAGGGAGCAGGAGATATTGCCGGGCACACAGCAGGGGAACAGCTGGCATTACTGAACCCCACTAACACTGGAGCATGTGTTTTTCTCTGTGCAGACGGCACTTCTGAGCAACAACTGGTGGTGTTGGAGCCCAGGGATTACAGTTCAGGTGTAGAAACATGAACAACAGGAGACCTGGATACTGTTGCCAACCAATTATTTATTCTGGAAGAGGACTGGCAAATTCCAGGGAGATCCAGGCCTTGTTCATTTTCAGAAAAGTAAGCCGATCAACGTTATCGGAGGATAGTCGCGTGCGACGGTCTGTTAGTACACCACCTGGGGTACTAAAGACGCATTCCGATAATACACTAGCAGCAGGGCAAGCCAGCACCTCCAATGCATACTGGCTAAGCTCTGGCCATGTATCCAACTTAGAGACCCAAAACGAAGGGGGAAGAGCCATTTTGGAGTACACTGAGATGGCAAGACATGTAGTCTGTCACCATCTTATGGAAACGTTGCCTCCTGCTGACTGGAGCCGTCTGTGATGGTGTAGACATTTGGGGCGGGCACACAAAGCTTTGCCACATTTGTGCCATACTGGTCTTGCCTTGTGCTGAGGCCCTGCCTCTGCTCCCTCTTTGTGCAGAGCTTCCTCCACTGCCTCGACGCACAGAGCTGCTTTGTAAAGCACTAGCAGCACTGCTCTCGGGTGGAATGGAGAACATGATGGAATGCACCAGTGTGCCTTGGTACTCCCGCATCTTACGCTCCCGGTTCAACGGTGTTATGAGGCTTTGTAATTTGTCCCGGTAGCGAGGATCTAGGAGTGTGTACACCCAATAATCAGCCGTGTTGAGAATGTGGGCGATGCGGCGGTCATTTCTCAGGCACTGCAGCATGAAATCAACCATGTGCTGGAGACTCCCAACTGCCCAAGAAACGCTGTCCCCTGCTTGAGGCGTCATCTCTGCCTGCTCTGCATCACCCCACCCTCGCTCTACATACTGACTACTAGAACATTGTGTACCTCCCTCCTCTGGAGAGATGTCTTCCTCCTCCATTGACTCCTCCTCATCCTCACAAAGTGTCCCCTGCCTAGGCCTTTGTGAGGAACCACATTGCGCATACTGTCCAGAAGCAGATGGCATTTGGGACTCCTCATCCTCCACCTCTTCCAAAACCTCCTCCCTTAGTGCTTGCAGTGTTATTTGAAGCAGGCAGGTAAGGGGGACAGTCATGCTGACTAGTGCATCATCTGCACTCGCCATCTGCGTGGAATCATCGAAGGCACGCAAAACGTGGCAGATGTCCTTCATACAGGCCCACTCAGTGGTGCTGAAGTGTGACCGGCGCACAGTGCGACTTGTTTGCGCCTGATGCAGCTGGTACTCCATTACTGCTGCTCACACGACCGCTCCAACATATGTAACATTGAATTCCACCTGGTGGGTAGGTCACATATGATGCGATGTTCCAGAAGGCGGAATCGGCGCTGCAGAGCTGCAATGCGCGATCTTGCCATGCTGGAATGCCGCAAGTGAGCGCACTCTATGCGGACCTTGTGCAGCAGTACATCAAGATCCGGATAGTCCCTCAGAAGCTCTGCACGACCAAGTTGAGCACATGTGCCAGACATGGGATGTGAGTGAGGTTGCCTAGGCCCAGAGCTGCCACCAGATTTCGGCCATTGTCACACTCTACCAAGCCTGGCTGGAGATTCGCTGGCACAAACCACACATCGCTCTCCTGCTTGATGGCATTCCAGAGCTCCTGCACTGTGTGGCTTTGATTCCCCAAAGAAATTAATTTCAGTATGGCCTGTTGACGTTTGGCCACGGCTGTGCTCCTATTGGGTAAGCGTTCACGGGTCCATGTGGAGGTAGACCGTGACGGCTCCTGCAGCGCTGATTCGGGGAACTGGAGTATGAGGAGGAGTCAATGTGAACAGACTGGATTCCTGCAATCCTTGGAGTTGGCAGAACACGTACAGCGCCACTCAAGATCTGTACCCGGCTCCACAACATTGACCAAATGGGCAGTGAGGGAAAGGTAACGTCCCTTTCCATGGTTACTGGTCCACGCATCGGTGGTCAGGTGGACCTTGCTATTGACGGCATTTAGTAGCACGTTTAATTTTTCCCTCCATATGCTTTTGCAGGGCAGGGACGGCTTGCCTGCTGAAATAAAAGCGGCTGGGCATGATGTATTGTGGGACTGCCAATGCCATGAAGTTACGGAAGGCGTCAGTCTCCACCAGCCTGAATGAGAGCATTTCAAGGGCCAGTAGTTTTGCAATGCCAGCATTCAGAGCCTGTGCTCGGGGATGGTTTGCCGAGTATGGCCACCTTTTCTCCCATGCCTGTGCTACCGATGGCTGGAGAGTGGCCTGTTAGTCAGGATGACAGGGAACGTGGTGCTGTGGGTGTAATGTCACTGGGTCTCTGGACAACAGTGCCGGTGGTTCTTCCATGGCAATCCTGTGAGGAAGCCGAACCAGCTGTGTGTGAGCTGGAGGAAGAGGCTACAACACGAGCTGAAGAGGTGGTAGGTGGCGCTGTAGGTTGGCCTACGTCTTCAGTGTGTATTTGTAACTCCACCACGTGCTTGGTCCGCACATGTTTCCACATATTTGTGGTATTGAGGTTGCTGACAGTTTCCCTCTTAACTTTATGATTACACAGCTTGCATTTGACAAAGCAAATGTCATCTGCAACTGTGTCAAAAAAGGACCACGCACTGCAAGTCCTGGGAGCGCCCGTTTTGGGTTTTGGAAGAGGAATGCGCCTAACGGGTGCCGAAGTGGAGGCTACAGGCAACCAAGTCTGCCCCCTCCCTCCTGTTTTGGCCGTTCGGAGAATCTCTTCCTCAGAGCTGCTCCCACCACCTTCCCGTTTCTCACGCCATGATGGGTCAAGGACCTGATCATCTACACTCCCCTCTTCAAACACCTGTTTCTCCTGGGTAGTCTCGCAAGCACAGTACACACCAGAAGGTGGCACCTGGGTCTCATCATCTGATGCGTACTGAGGTGTGCTGACCATAGGCACTGGCCCACCCGCCTCTTCAGATTCAGAGGGACAAAGCAGTTGCGCATCACTGCATATTCCCTCTTCTTCGCATTCTAGAATGCTGCTTGGCTGGCCCCCTGTTTCCAAGCCAAGAGATTCAGAGAACAGAAGTAGAGATGGCTCCTGTCCAGGGCTTTCTGACTGCCTGGGCAATTTGGCAGGTGGTGAAGAGACAGATGGTGCTCTTTCAGTGCTCTGGCCCTGAGAGGATGTTGAAGTAATTGAAGTCGATGCGTTAGATGCCATCCATCCGACAACGGCTTCAATTTGTTTTTCCCACAGCAGTGGGGTACAGCGAGGTCCTACAAAGCTGCGCATAAAGGACTGTTGCCTGGTAAAACTGGGGGATGCTGAGTCACTGGTGCCCACAGCGGGCACAGAATCCCCACATCCTCTCCCTGCTGAATCTCCACGCCCACGTGCCTTACTCCCTGCCTTCTTCATCTTGGTAGACTGATAAAGATAGGCAGAAAAGTACAAAGGGGGGGCTTAGTGTGCTTATTCCTGAACAGCTGCTAACAGGTATAAGAAACACTAATTTTATAAAGTGTGTGGACTACACTTTAATATGAGCTAATGTGGCCTACACAACTGTTAAGTGGAGTGTTTGGTGAACTTTGTGTTTTTTTTTTCAAAAAAACAAAAAGGATGTGACCAAAGATGTAAAAGCGATAGTATCAAACTTTTTGGAGCTACAGTATTACAATGCAGGAAGGTAACCTACAATGCAATAGATGAGGCTCCAAAAAATAGGCTAATACTAATCAGGATGTGGCTGCAGGGCACAAGCCAGAAAAACGGCTCCTCTATCTACTCCTATATAGTGTTTGCAACTAACCAATGTAGATGGATACGGATGGAAGCACACTAATAGGAGAAAAAAAAAATCAGTAAAAATGAGCTGCAATAAAACAAAAAAAGGACTATGTATGAGGCAGTGACGCACGCTGAGCAGACTACAACCAGAGGTGGCTGCAGAACACACTACAACGTGAGCTGCACTCACACACAGAGACCCCACAGACAGCCGTGAACTGTGCAGAGAACTGGACACTAGCACTGAAAGGCTGCAGAAAGGAAAGGCTCCGCTGTCTACTCCTATAGTGTTTGCAACCAATGTAGATGGATATGGATGGATGCACACTAATAGGAGAATTAATGAAAAATGAGCAGCAATAAAACAAAAATAAATATATGAGGCAGTGACGCATGCTGAGCGGCCTACAACCAGAGGTGGCTGCAGGACACACTACAGCGTGAGCTGCACTCACACAGACCTTGCAGACAGCTGTGAACAGCGCTGCAAGGCAAAAGAAAGCTACAGTGATTGATAATGTAGCCTGGGTAAAGCACAATATTATATATCAAATCGCTATCTCTAACTGTCCCTCAGAGTCTTGAACAGCAGCCTGTCCCTAACTGAATTCACAGCAGAGTGAACCCTAAATGGCGGCGGTGGCTTTTATAGTGCATCATGACATCATTTCAGCAGCCAATCACAGCCATGCCATTAGTTAACATGCCTACATGCCTAACAGGAGGTGCCAACACTTCTGAGGATTCCTCATTGGCTGAATCAAATCAAACTGGCTCATAGCATTATGGAAACTTCCGATTCCGGTATTCGATATGCAAAAATTATCGGAACTCAGTATCGGAATTCCGATACCGTGAATATTGGCCGATACCCGAAATTTGCGGTATCGGAATGCTCAACACTAGTAATTAGCTCTCTAACGTACCTTTCAGATGGAGGTGCTAATGTGGTGTTTTCCATACCGTGATAAGAAGATGATCACATTTTACTAACAGATAGTGAACTTAACATCTGCTTTCAGTCCACTTTTCGTTAACATGCATAACAGGTGCACTTGTATTTAACTTGTGGGTTTTCTATAATTATGGAACATGTGCTAACCACCAGCTCAGGTGGACATCTAGTGGAGCAACCTAAATACACAGATTGCAGGAGCATTCTTAATCCCAAAATTACACAGCTACCTGCTGAAGCTGTGTCACCTCAGGCCAGGACCTGGGATCTTTGCTAATTAGTGCGACCTAACAAATTTGTCATTTTGTTTTGACAACTAATAGCTTTATTTTGGCTTTGTTGATTTCAGCTCATCTGTAACCAAATCTTTATTTCCAAGTGCCCCACAGTGATTAGGAAGTTCTTAATGTAAATACAAACACTGATTACTCATACAGAGGAACTAATTCACATAACAGTATGTATTTTAAATTCAGCATTTAACCCTTTCAGTTTTAATGCATTCTGCTCAAAGATTCACTTCAGTTCCTTTTTCTTAAGTATGAGTTCTCTATCCTCACCTCTTCTCTGCATAGGGACCACATCAATTATTCTAAATCTCAAGTCCCTCTCAGTATGGTTACACTCAGTGTTTCGGGACCGGCAAATCAAGTTTTTTCTTTCTAATAGTATACCGATATTGTTTTATTCTGGTCTTAAAATCCCATGTGGTTTCCCCAACATACCACAGTTTACAGGGGCTTAACAAGAGATATATCACATGGTCAGAGTTACATGTTAGGAATTGATTTATTTGATAGATTTTAGAGGTTTCATGATGTTGAAAAGTTGAACCCTTTAACATAAGTGAACAATTCACACATGACAAACATGTATAGCAACCTGTATAGCAACCTCTTCTCTTGTTACCCGTCAGTGTAACTTGTAAATTCCTTTTCAAAGATCCAATATCAGATCTAACCAAAAAAATCTCTAATATTCTTATTCCTTGTATATGCAAATAATGGTGGTACAGTTAGTTCCTCAACATGTGGTAAACACTTACCCAACATATCCCAATTTTTTTTATAATAGTGGATATATCTTTACTTTCCTCATTATATGTAGTTATAATTGGGATTCTTTTTAAAAAACCCTTTCTCTTGCGGATATCTGACTTACCACCGATTAACTCTCTCCTATCCTTCTCCAAAGTTTTCCTTTTCACCTTCTCCAACATACATTGCGTGTGACAGGCGGGAGACCAGCGATCAGCTGGTAACTAACGTACACATCGAGTATCTAAGGGACGCACGTCCCTTGGATACCCGATGTGTATGTTAGTTACCAGCTTCCTGCATCAGCGCGCTGGTAACTAACGAACACAGCTCACCAGCGATCACATAGCGACTTACCAGCGATCCTGACACGTTGATATCGTTGTCAGGATCACTGGTAAGTCGCTATGTGTGACTCCAGCATTATACCACCATATGGTAACTTGTGCTCTTTCGTAGAAGAATTGCTTTCAGACATTGGCATACCAAGCTTTTAAGGGTCCATCATACAGCACAATAAGGACTCTGGGAGCCAATATTAAGGTTCTGTGCATTATTCTGCTGAAAAACTAGCATTCTCTACCGTATTCTGATGAAAAAGCAGTTTTTGTGGATGAATAATAAGCATATAGAATGTTATACCCGGTACTGTACCTCAGCGGGGTCCCCGTGGGGCTGCAGCCTCTGCTTCCTCTCCTTCCACTGCTTCCTAGCACTCGGCCAGCAAGTTCCCGGGTAGAGTGCTTAGGGCACGCGTGCACTCCTGGTCTCTTAAAGAGACAGTACGCATTTTTCAAAAAATACTTCTGACCAATGGCATGTTAGCAATTACTATTTCTAGCCTCTCCGCCATGGGGAGGGTGCCAGAGCAACAAGTATCTACTGTTGCTGGCTTCTGGTTCTGCTACCTGTTGTACTTGTGCACCTGAAGCGTTCTGCCAAGTAATCCGCTCATACCATTTGTCTCCGCAGACTGTTACCTACTACCCGGCTGTCCAAGACAACATCTGTACTGTCTACGCCAGTTCCGTCCCGCTCCGCCACTCAGCCATCCAAACCACTGGACAACGCCTGTGCCAGCTGATACTAGTGTACCTGGAACCCGTCAGTCAGCTCCACCATTTCTGTTAACCTTGTTTATTTGTCTGTCCCGCTGGGACAACTGCCACGTGTCCGGGGTCTAACTGGAGGTAGCACCGGTGTTCTCCAGACATTCCATTCTGACCCTGTTCTAGGGGACTTACTACAGGTGTCTGAAGCTCACTTAGTCACGCCCCCTTCGGAGCCCTACGGACCGAGGTCCCGAGGTCCCACAAATATTGCAATCAATAACGAATGTGAACTTCACCACCTGTGCCTCCGCTTCCATTCATTACAGATTGCTCAGGCCATGGAACCCGCTGGATCCCAGGGATGCCTGGCCGTGGAGCCATGTAAAGAAGTTACACGTCCGAGAGATCAACAGGACAAGATCACAACCTATCTGCGCAACTTGTCTACATGCATGGATTCTATGATATCCTCGGTTGCACCCGTCTCTGCTACCGTCATCCAAATGTCCAGCTGCATTGCAAGTAAAGGTCCTCGCCTGGCGGCCCCCACCTGCTTCCATGGTGACCCCGTTCAGTGTCGAGGGTTCATGAACCAGTGCACACTGCACTTTGAGCTCCTGGGGCATATGTTTGCTTCTGATTGGGCCAAGGTGGGCTTCATTATGTCTCACCATGCTGAAGAGGCCCTCGCCTGGCTGAATCTGCTGTGGGAGAGAGGGGACCCTCTGGTTAATAATCTCCAGTCTTTTCTAGAGACATTCCGCAGGACCTTTGACGAACCCGGTCGTGCCATGTTGACAGCTTCTGCTCTTCTCTGGCTATGTCAGGGGACTCTTACTGTGGCTCAGTATGCCGTTCAGTTCCGTACCCTGTTGTCTGAGCTATTCTGGAACAACGAGGCCTTGGTGGCCGCCTTCTGGGAAGGTCTGTCGGGAAGAGTAAAGGATGAGCTGGCGGGATGGGACGTGCCCACAACTGTGGATGACCTGATATCTCTGGCAACCCAGATAGATCTGCGGTTCCAGGAATGCTTCAAGGAGACCAAACGTGATAAGAGCCCTTACGGGCCGGTTTCTAGCTCATCAAAATTTCCAGCCTCCCCGACTTCCCCGGAGACTATGGAAGTGGATCAAGTAAGCTTGGTCAACCGGCACCAGGAGGCGTGTCACTTGGGGGGGGGGGGGAGCTGTTTCTACTGTGGCAGCCCTGGGCATCTGATCTGCATCTGCCCAAAGAGGTTGGAAAACTCCAGTGCCTAGGGTCTGTAGGAGAGGCTGCCCTAGGTAAGAAACATCTCTCAATCTTTGCAAATAACAGTCTCTGTGTCCTTCGGCACAGTAAAATTTTAGGAACTCTGTCTCCTGGACTCTGGAGCCGCCGGCAATCTTATCCAGCAGGCGGTCGTGGACAGTTACTAGATGCCAGTCCAGCATCTTCCAGATCCATTGTGGGTAACTTCCGTGGATGGCAAACCCTTGATCGAGCTCGTTCCAGACAGAGCCAGTGGAACTTTGGGTAGGTCTAATGCATTCAGAAAGAATCCATCTGTATGTGTGGCCTGGTTTGTCTAACCTCTTGGTTTTAGGTCTACCCTGGCTCTGGATGCTTGAATCAGTCTTAAATTGGAAGACAGGAAAGGTTCTGCACTGGGGAGACTCCTGCGAGACTCCTGCCCTGATCGGTGTATCATCCCTGGTCAACCTGTTCCGCTTCCAGTCCAGCCAGCTGCCCTACCGGGTCTGCCTTCCTCTTATTGGGCTTTCACTGAAGTCTTCGAGAAAAAGGAAGCAGAGAGACTACCTCCGCACAGGTCGTATGACTGTCCAATTGATCTGCTTCCCGGGACATCTCCTCCTTGGGGACGAGTCTATCCTCTTTCTCAAGCGAAGACCCAGTCCATGTCTGAGTACATCAAGGAAAACTTGGCCAGAGGATTTATCCAGAAATCATCTTCACTGGCAGGGGCAGGATTCTTCTTCGTGAAGAAAAAAAAAAAAAAAAAAAAAGACGGATCCTGACGGCCCTGTATCGATTACAGGGGGCTGAACCAGATCACGGTAAAGAACAGGTATCCCTTACCTCTTATTTCAGAGCTGTTTGATTGCCTCAGAGAGGCCAAGATTTTCACCAAACTGGATCTCAGAGGGGCCTACAACCTGATTCGTATTTGCGAAGGAGACGAGTGGAAAACAGCTTTCAACACCCGGGATGAACACTATGAATATGACATTTTCAGGGATTTGCTTTATACATGTGTTGTGGTCTACCTGGATGACATCTTGATCTTCTCTGCAGACTAAAGGCCCTTTTACATTTAGCGATGCACCAGCGATCCGACCAGCGATCCCACCCGGTCAGGATCGCTGGTGCATCGCTAAATGATCGCTAGTGAGCTTTCATACAGAAAGACCTCACAGCGATTCAGCAGCGACGCAGCGCGCGATACTTACCATCCACACACAGCGATCCTGACGTTCTCCCGCCCGCCTCCACGCGTCGCTGGACGTCACAGCAGGAAGCCCAGCAGGAAGCGCCCGATGAGAAATGGAGCCGGACATTCTCGCGCGATCAGCGACAGACAGCGGGGGAGCCGGTCGCTGGTAAGTATCACACATAGCGATATCGCTAGCAATATCGCTATAACGTCACAAAACCAGTGACGTTTTAGTGATATTGCTAGCGATATCGCTTAGTGTAAAACCCCCTTTAGCCTCACACCGGAGGCAAGTGTGTCAGTTCTTACAAAGACTCAGGGAGAACAGACTTTATGCCAAATTTGAAAAATGCCTCTTTGAACAATCCTCTCTGCCTTTCCTCTGTTATATAGTCTCATCCACAGGATTGAAGATGGATCCAGAGAAGTTGTCTGCCATCCTCAAGTGACCCTGCCCATTCGGGCTGAAAGCCATACAGCGGTTCCTAGGGTTTGCCAACTACCGTCTATTCATTCCACACTTTTCCACCTGAGTGGCACCCATCTCTGTTATGATTAGGTCACAGAGGAGGATAACCGGGAAATAAGCTTGGCAACCAGAACACCAGAAAGGTTGGCAACTTAGCGGATTGCAGACCCCTAAACCTAACAACACAACTAGAATTAGCCGTGGGACGTACCTAGGATGCCCTAGACGTCTCGGCACAGCCAAAGAGTTAACAAAACCTAAAGAGAAAGGGGAAAGCTAAACTGCCCCAGAGCAGAATCCCAAAGGAATAGATAGCCCCCAAACAATATTGCCAGTGAGACAAGATGAGGCACAAACACAGGCAGAAAATAGAGTAAGCAAATGATGGGGCCCAATCTGTCTAGATAGCACAGAACAGAAAAGATACTGTCTGCAATCACGCAAAAACCCTAACAAATCCAACACGTCTGATATGCAAAAATACTGAGGCCACACAACCTCTCCCCTACTAGATCAGCATTCTGGTGTGAACTGGAAGCAAAACCAAAGACACTGCTACAACAGGGGATTAGCAATACTGAACAGACTGACATAAGCTGTGGCATATGGAGCAGGGTCCAGCACCGGTCCCAGCAGGGAACAATGCTGAACCCACACAGCAAAGCAGAAAGCAGAGAGACAAAACTGGATGAAATGCAAAAAGATTCCAGCAAACAAATAACTTTTCTGAATGATGCAGGACCAAGCAGGGGACAAGCGGACTTCACGATGCACAGGAAGAAAAACAAATCACCAGCAGCAACTGAGGGAAGCTTGCTCATCTTCCCAGTCTGTAACTCCTGACTTCCACTCATCGTCTTCAGGTGATGGACATCTGTCATCCCGACCAGCTGCACTACCCACAGCCACCACCAGAGGGAGCCCAAACTCAGAAGTCAGGTTAAAAGTGTTCACAACACATCTCGGCTTTGACCCGGACAGGCGCAAACGCCAAGGATTGGACCCCCGAGGCAGAGGAGGCTTTTGTTTCTCTAAAGGAGGCCTTCTCTTCCGCACCTGTTCTCCATCGACCGGATTCAGATAAGCATTTCTTTTTAGAGGTAGACGCTTCCTCCATAGTTGCTGGAGCAGTTCTCACCCAGAAGTCCGATACCGGTTGTATGGCCTCCTGTTTTTTTTTTCGAAGGTATTTTCCCCGGTAATTTCCTATTCTGTAGGAGATCGTGAATTATTGGCAATCAAGTTGGCCCTGCAAGAATGGAGACACCTCCTCGAAGGAGCAGTCCATCAAGTAGTCATATTCACCGATCATAAAAACCTTGCTTATCTCCAATCCGCACAGAGGCTGAATCCCCGTCAGGCCCGCTGGGCCTTGTTTTTTGCTCAATTTAATTTTGTTCTTCATTTCCGTTCAGTAGACAAGAATGTCAAAGCTGATGCACTCTCCAGAGCCTTTCTGCCTCCTGACGCTGAGGAAGAACCTCAACACATCATCGAGCCATCAAAGTTAGTGTCAGTAGCCTCTGTTAACCTTGCTCGGCTAACCCAGGAAAGACTCTAGTGACTACTTCGGGCCGGTATAGAGTCCTCCGGTGGGGTCACTCTTCCAAATTGGCTGGTCAGAAAAAGACCCTGCAACTCATCTCCCATTACTACTGGTGGCCCACCATGGGCAAAGATATCCAGGAGTATGCTGCAGCCTATCCTTCATGTGCTCACAACAAGACTGCTAAACATCTACCATCCGGGCAGCTATTACCTCTTTCTATTCCTTCAGCTCCCTGACAGCACATCGCAATGGACTTAATTTCGGATCTTCCCATCTCTTCCGGCTGTTCCATTGTCTGGGATGTGGTGGATCGCTTCTTGAAGATGGCTTACTTCATTCCGCTACCTGGTCTTTCGTCTGCTCCTGAGCTTGCTGACCATTTCATACAGCACATCTTCCATCTTCATGGGTTTCCTCTCCACATTGTATCCGACAGTGGCATCCAGTTCACTTCCAAGTTCTGGAGAGCGGTTTGTAAATTGGTGAAAGTGGAACTGGACTTTTCTTATGCATACAATCCCCAATCCAATGGGCAAGTGGAGAGGACTAATCAAATCTTGACAGGATTCCTGCGTCACTTCGTCAATGTGTACCATGATGACTGGGCCAGGTTGCTGACTTGGGCAGAATTCTCGTATAATAATCAAGTAAGTGGATCCTCAGGAAGATCTCCCTTTCAGATTGTGTCTGGAGCAACACCAACATCGCCTTGGAGAAAGTCTCTCAATGTATGAAGAGGCATGCGGACAAACCACGCTTGGATGCTCCTATCTTTCTGCCCGGGGATAAGGTGCGGCTCTTCTCCAGGTACATCAATCTGAAGATGCACTCCTACAAACTGGGTCCCCTCTTCATTGGTCCTTTTGAAGTCCTGAAACAAATCAGCGTGGTCTCGTACAAATTGAAATTCCCTGCTTCTCTGCGTGTGCCTAACTCTTTCCATGTTTCCCTCCTCAAGCCAGTAGTTTTTAGCTCCTTCATTAAAGACCCAGGTACCACTCCTGATCCCATCAGTGAGGAGGATGTCTTTGAAGTAGAAAATATCTTGGCCACTAAGAAAGTAAGGGGTAAGACCTATTTGGTGGATTGGAGGGGTTTTGTCCCTGAGGAGAGGTCATGGGAGCCTAAAGAGAACATCCAGGTCCCTCTCCTACTGAAAAGATTCTACGCAGGCTTGAAAAAGATGGTGAATAAAGAGGGGGATACTGTTACACCCGGTCACGGTTCTGTACCTCAGCATGGTCCCCTTCGGGACTCCCTCTCTGTGCCGGCCCCACACCGTTCTGCTGCAGCCTCTGCTCCTCTGCGGGGTCCCCACTGGGACCTCTGCTCTGTGCCGGTCTCATGCCATCCTGCTGCAGCCTCTGCTTTCTCTCCTTTCCCTGCTTCCTGGCACACAGCCAGCAGGTCCCCAGGTAGAGTGCTTAGTGCGCGTGGTGCGCTCCCGATCTCTTAAAGAGACAGCGCGCATTTTTCAAAAAATACTTCTGACCTATGGCATGTTAGCAATTAATAGTTCTAGCCCCTCCACCATAGGGAGGGTGCCGGAGCAACAAGTATCTACTGTTGCTAGCTTCCGGTTCCACTGCCTGTTGTACTTGTGCACCTGAAGTGTTCTGCCAAGTATTCCGTTTATACTGTTTGCCTCCACAGACTGTTACCTGTTACCCAGCTGTCCAAAACAGTGTCTGTACCGTCTATGCCAGTTCCATCCCACTCCACCACTAAGCCATCCAAACCACTGGACAATGCCTGTGCCAGCTGATACCAGTGTACCCGGAACCCATCGGTCAGATACAACATTTCTGTTAACCCTGTTTATCCGTCTGTCCCACTGGGACAGCTGCCACGTGTCTAGGGTCTAACTGGAGATAGCACCTGTATTCTCCAGACATTCCATTCTGACCCTGTTCTAGGGGGCTTACTACGGTTGTCTGGGCCTCACTTAGTCACGCCCCCTTCGGAGCCCCCCGGACTGCGGTCCCGAGGTTCCACAAATATTGCAATCAATAACGAATGTGAACTTCACCACCTGTGCCTCCGCTTCCATTCGTTATATAGGTTAATTAAAGGAGCCTGGCCTGCCATTACATTCATTGTACAGATGATAAAAAAAAAAATAATATTTACAAATCCAAATAACTAACTCTTGGGTATGAGTTTTTATCACTTCAAAGAGCTAAAAAACATGGGTGTAACTATAGTGGGTGCAGAGCTTAAAGTTCTATTAGGACCCTGAAGCTTAAGGGGACCCAAGAAGTTTATTTGGCCCATAAGCGAAGACCAGTACTATTAAAGACCCATTGTAGTTGGGGCCCTGTTGGAAATTTTTCCATTGGGATCCACAAACTTTATGTCACACCACTAATGAGGGATCTGTATTCATAACATTCATAAAACCATCCCCTGTGAATCCATCTATCAAAGAAGGGAGCAGAAATCAGAGAGATTGAAAGCATCCATTTGCACCAAAACTTATTGTTGTGAGGCTCTTGATCTCGAGAGAAGTTGTGTCAATAAACCACAAATTACTTGGAAATCTTCAGTGTGGTGTAAATAAATCTATTTCTATAGATCTCTAATAATCTGCAATCATTAAAACTGGGGAAACTGCAAATAAAATCTAAAACCTCTAAAGATCGGATATTTAGGGTCAAATGTACACAATGTATCCAATACATCAAAGCAGAAATCAAATCAGCAACATAAATATACGATGGCTTGCTGGCCAATCAAGCACAGTGATACTGTTGTTTTTAAACCAGGTGTTGGTACTTTTGGCAGTGTGTGCTCTGGCAGGAGAATGAAATTTCCATCTCCAAAAAGCTTGTCGGCAGAGGGAAGTATGAAGTGCTTTAGAATTTCCCGGTAGACGGCTGCGCTGACTTTGGTCTTGATAAAACACAGTGGACCTACATCAGCAGATGACATAGCTCCCCAATCATCACTGATTGTAGAAACTTCACACTAGACCTCAAGCAGCTTGGATTATCTGTCTCTCCACTCTTCCTCCAGACTCTGGGACCTTGATTTCCAAGGTCTAGTGTGAAGTATCCACAATCATTGATAGTTTTGGGAGCCATGTCATCTGCTGGTGTAGGAGATGGAAAAGATCACACTCCAACGAGCAATTCATCACATTCAAACAGTCCCTTACTACTTTCAAGGCCACACTGGCTGCAGCAAAACAAACCTAATTCTCATCTTTCATATCCTCAATGTCTCACAACTCTAAACAGCTATTCAACACCTTCAATTCTCTCCTCCGTCCCCCAGCACCTTCTTCCTCTCCAGTCATCTCAGCTGAAGACTTTGCCTCATTTTTCAAGCAGAAGTTCGATAACATCAGAGTCAGTTTTGGTCGACAACCCCTAGTGATCTTCCTCCTAACTGCCCAGCCCTCCTTCACCACCATGACAAAAGATCAACTCTCCACTCTACTCTCAAGATCACATCTCACCATGTGTACACTTGACCCGATCCCATTTCATCCCAAACCTCACCACAGTATTCATCCCAACCCTAACCCATCTCTTCAATCTTTCACTAACAACTGGTGTTTTCCCCTCAAGCTTTAAACATGCCTTAATCACACCCATCCTCAAAAAGCCCTCTCTCAACCCATCCTCTGTATGTAGCTATCGCCCCATATCACTTCTCCCCTATGCCTCAAAACTACTGGAACAACACGTTCTGTTATGAATGGGTCACCGAGGAGAAAAAAGCAAAACAAGCCAAGTCACAGAAAACCAGAGAGGTTGGTAACTATGCAGATCGCAGATCCCTGATCCTACCACACAACTAGCAGCAGCCGTGGAGCGTACCTACGATGTTCCTAGACGCTTCATCACAGCCGGAGGACTAAATAAGCCTGAAGCATGAAAGGGGAAAACTAACTGCCCCAGAGCAGACCCCAAAGGAATAGATAGCCCCCACACATGTATTAATGGTGAATCAAGATGAAGGCACAAACACAGGCAGGAAAATAGGCTGAGCAAATGATGGGGCCCAAACTAACTAGAAAGGAAAGGAAAGACACTGTCTGCAACCTGCAAAAAACCCTACAAAAATAATGTCCAAAACTTCTGATAGCAAAGTTAACCCTGAAGTCACTAGACTTCTCCCACTGTATCAGCACTCTGAAATATTCTGAGACAAAGCAAAAAGAGACCAAACTAGTAAAGGGACAAAAAGCAAATTGGCAAAATACTGATAAATAAGAGTGGAAATTCAGCACAGCCCCCAGCCGGGGCTGGCTGACCACACAAAAAACCTGAATAGACCAACAAAATCAAGTGTGAACATTAGCAGAAAAACTTAGCTTTAGATGACTGGAACAGAGCTGAAAACCAAGAGCTGACAAGCCAGAAGGAATCACCAGCAACTGAATAGGGCGTCGGCTGTCTTGAATCCAATCTGAGACTCCTGAGGTCCAATCGTCATCCTCATTCTCAGGTGGCAGATCTCCACCGAACAAATCAGCCTTACTACCTCCTGTTACCACCAGAGGGAGTCTGGAAGGAGAACTCACAACTGGTGAACCAGAGAATGAACTCACAACAACGTCCATTTTGAATTATCCTCCCACCTCTCTTCTTGCTCCCTCTTTGACCGCTTACAATCTGGCTTCTGGCTGCACCACTCCACTGAAACTGCCCTAACTAAGATCACCAATGACCTATTAACCACCAAGGCCAAGTGTCACTACTCTGTCTTTCTCCTCCTGGACCTGTCCTCTGCCTTTGACATAGTGGACCATTCCCCATTACTACAAACCCTCTCATCTCTTGGCATCACTGACATGGCCCTATCTTGGATCTTGTCATACCTAACAGACCAGACATTCACCATCTCCCTCAAGCACACCACTTCCTCACCTCACCACCTATCTGTTGGAATCCTGCAAGGTTCAGTCCTAGGGCCCCTGCTCTTCTCCATTTACACCTTCAGCCTCGGACAGCTCATAGAATCTCATGGCTTTCAGTATCACCTCTATGCTGATGACACACAGGGCCGCCATCAGGGCACTACTGCCCTGACTGGTGTATGGGGCCCGATCAGCAGAGGGGGCCCACATCGGGCCCAGTCTCTTCTTCTCCGGGCCCCAGCGGCAGGATTCTGCCGGTGCAGTAACTGAACCTGCGTCTGAGACACAGGTTTACTCTATTGCCCGGGCCCACACGGAAATAGTTAAAGTCACCAGTCAGTCAATCAGAGGCTGACAGCTGACGTCAGCACGCACGTTGCAGGCGTATAACATCATTGTCATACACCGGCGAGTGTGAGCTTGAAACACCTGGAAGGATCATCACTTGCTGCAGGAGCACAGCCAGGTAAGGAGAAATTTTTTAAATTTTTTTTATTTTTATTGAAAGCGGCAAGCCACAATATGTTTCACCGGCAGGATGGAGACACATGGACAGGGGGCTGGATTGGAGACACGGGGGGCAGGATTGGAGACACGGGGGGCAGGATTGGAGACACGGGGGGCAGGATTGGAGACACGGGGGGCAGGATTGGAGACACGGGGGGCAGGATTGGAGACACGGGGGAGAGGATTGGAGACACGGGGGAGAGGATTGGAGACACGGGGGAGAGGATTGGAGACACGGGGGAGAGGATTGGAGACACGGGGGAGAGGATTGGAGACACGGGGGAGAGGATTGGAGACACGGGGGAGAGGATTGGAGACACGGGGGAGAGGATTGGAGACAGATGGTGCATGATCACGGGGCAGGATGGAGACAGATGGGGCAGGATCATGGCACAGATGGGGCAGGAAGGGGAGATCACATGAGGCAGAATAGATACTCATGAGGGCAGAAGAGGAGAACATATGGGGTCAGGATGGGAGAATATATGGCTGGAGCCAGGAATTTGACACACGGGGGCCAGGATGGGGGATATTATTACAATAGGGGCTAATTAAGGGATATTATTACTGCAGTGATGTGTTTATTTTATTTTTTGAGGGCACTGTTGTAAATGGGGCAGATGGTCCTGTTACTGTGCAGAGCGACAATGTCGCTTTTTTTCTTTATCTGGTGTTTAGAATTTAGGAAAAAATAAGTAATGTGTTCTGCAAGCGGTCCTCTAGATCAGTGGTCCCCAACCTTTTTTGCACCAGGGACCGGTTTCAAGCAAGACCATTCTTCCATGGCCCGGCAGGGCGGGGATGGAGGTGTGGCAGGTGCGGGGCTTTGGTCATAAGGGGGCGGGGCTATGGACACGGTTGTAGTGTAGCAGTGCATACTTATAATTAAATAACATTTATAATGTGACTCAACTCACCATAGGTTTTGAATGAGTGCTCCATTACCCCCTTCTCCCCATCATTGCCTTCACCCCATCACTCCCCTCTCCCCATCATTGCCTTCACCCCATCACTCCCCTCTCCCCATCATTGCCTTCACCCCATCACTCCCTTCTCCCCATCATTGCCTTCACCCCATCACTCCCTTCTCCCCATCATTGCCTTCACCCCATCACTCCCCTCTCCCCATCATTGCCTTCACCCCATCACTCCCCTCTCCCCATCACTCCCTTCTCCCCATCATTGCCTTCACCCCATCACTCCCTTCTCCCCATCATTGCCTTCACCCCATCACTCCCCTCTCCCCATCATTGCCTTCACCCCATCACTCCCTTCTCCCCATCATTGCCTTCAGCCCATCACTCCCCTCTCCCCATCATTGCCTTCAGCCCATCACTCCCCTCTCCCCATCATTGCCTTCACCCCATCACTCCCTCTCCCCATCATTGCCTTCACCCCATCATTGCCTTCACCCCATCATTGCCTTCACCCCATCATTGCCTTCACCCCATCACTCCCTTCTCCCCATCACTCCCTTCTCCCCATCATTGCCTTCACCCCATCATTGCCTTCACCCCATCATTGCCTTCACCCCATCATTGCCTTCACCCCATCACTCCCTTCTCCCCATCACTCCCTCTCCCCATCATTGCCTTCACCCCATCACTCCCCTCTCCCCATCATTGCCTTCACCCCATCACTCCCTTCTCCCCATCACTCCCTCTCCCCATCATTGCCTTCACCCCATCACTCCCTTCTCCCCATCACTCCCTCTCCCCATCATTGCCTTCACCCCATCATTGCCTTCACCCCATCATTGCCTTCACCCCATCACTCCCTCTCCCCATCATTGCCTTCACCCCATCATTGCCTTCACCCCATCACTCCCTCTCCCCATCATTGCCTTCACCCCATCATTGCCTTCACCCCATCATTGCCTTCACCCCATCATTGCCTTCACCCCATCACTCCCTTCACCCCATCACTCCCCTCTCCCCATCATTGCCTTCACCCCATCACTGCTGTCTCTCCATCACTTCCCTCATGGCCTTCTCCTCATGTCCCCATCTCCTCCAGGGCCAGGCTACACAAACACAGACAAACACAGACCAACACACACACACACACACCACCTCTCTCCTCTCAGCTGCCCGCCGTCCGCGCTTCCTCGCTCTGACACAGCAGCGGCGTGCTCCTCTCTGTGTCAGAGACAGGAAGCGCGGGCGGCGGGCAGGAAGCTGGACGGGTCCTTGCAGCTCCGCTCCTGCTATTCCCTCTTGCAGGCAGCGGAGCTGCTTGGATCGCTCCCTGCCGCCGCTACACGAGGGCCCCCGCTACGCCACTGACCGCCCCTGGCTCCCCATTTGTCCGCGGACCGGCAAGGGCACTGCAGCGGCCCGGTGCTGGGCCGCGGACCGGCAGTTGGGGACCCCTGCTCTAGATAACTTATTTTCTGCAGAGACGAACCCTGGCTGGAAAAAGTGATGGCGGTCTGTGCTGGATGTAGATGAAAAGCAAACATGAAGGACCACCTAGAGACATCACTGGTGAGTCAGTGTGTCACCTATACATTGACACTATACACACTATATTATATACAGAGCTCCTGTGGATACTGTCACCAGTGATCATTGTACTACCTGTACACTGACACTATATACAGAGCTCCTGTGTATAATGTCACCAGTGATCACTGTATTACCTGTACACAGACACTGCATACTAAATCCAGATCTCTTGTGCATAATGGCACTTATGGTTGTATTAATATTGTATTTTTTATTACTGATGAGTATTGTAGTATTCAGTCACTATGTGGTGGTAATATGTTGTCCAGCCATGGTGTGGCGGTATTTGTTCCTTGTATGTGCTATTATTTGGTCACTATGTGGTGGTAACATGTGGTCTGGTCATAGTGTGGTGGTATTTGCTAATTGTATGTGGTATTACTGGTTACCATGTGGTGGTAATATGTGGTTTGGACATGGTACTGTGGTATTTGTCCCTTGAATGTGATATTATTTGGTTACTGTGGTGGTAATATGTGGTCTGGTCATGTGCGGTGTTATTTGTCCCTTGTATGTGATATTATTGGTCATTTTAAAAATTGAAAAATAAATAAAAATATACCTAAATTGTATTGGATATTTTAACAAATGTTTAATAGATTAGAGTAGTGTAGAGTCTGGCCAGAAGAGTTCACCTTATCGTGGTGGCGGCTTAAAAAATCTTTTGGCCAAAACAAAAGCTGCTGGCTATATGTGTGATCTGGTGATGGGAACTGTTAATGTGTGAATGGTGAAAAGTAGACTTTTTCCCAGAGAGAGCAGTGGGACTGTGGACAGTTTGAGGGGTGGAGGCGGGGCTGGGGAGGAGCCTGGGTGGAGTCTCAAGGGGGCCCCGGAAATTTTGCCAGTATGGGGCCTCGAAATTCCTAGTGGCAGCCCTGAAGACACACAGATCTACATCTCTGGAACTGATATTACCTCTAGTGATGAGCGAGCATACTCTGTAAAGCTCGTTACTCGCCCGAGTATCACTATACTTGCAGTACTAGGCGAGCACCGAGCATTTACAGGATTGCTCGGCGGGAACTCGGGTCCCCTCCCTGTGCTATGAATGAGTCACCGAGGAGGAAAAACAAAAACAAGCTAAGCCACAGAAAACCAGAAAGGTTGGAAACTAAGCGGATTGCAGACCCCTGATCCTATCCACACAACTAGCAGTAGCCGTGGAGCGTACCTACGATGATCCTAGACGCCTCATCACAGCCGGAGAAATAAATAAGCCTAAAGCAAGAAAAGGGGAAATCTAAACTGCCCCAGAGCAGACCCCAAAGCAATAGACAGCCTTCAAACATGTATTGTCGGTGAGACAAGATGAAAACACAAACACAGATAGAAAAATAGGCTGAGCAAACGATGGGGCCCACACTAACTAGAAAGGACAGGAAAGGAAAGATGCTGTCTGCAATCACACACAAAACCCTGCCAAAAAATGTCCAACACTTTCTGATAACAAAAACCCTGAAGTCACTAGACTTCAATTCCCTATATCAGCACTCTGGTATATTCTGAAGACAGAGCAAAAGAGACCAATCTGATCAGGGACAAAAAGCAAACAGGCATAAACAGAGACATAAGAATGGAAATTCAGCACAGCCCCAGTAGGGGCTGGCTGACCACAAAAACAGAGTAAACCAGGCCAAATCTCATGTGAAAAAATAGCAGAGCACACTTAGCTTGAGAAGGCAGGAACAGAACTGGAAACCAGAACCTCAGGGCAGGAAAAAAATCACCAGCACAAAATTAGGGAGTCGGCCGTCTTAAATCCAGTCAGAGACTCCTGATGTCCACTCACAGTCCTCCTCAGGTGGCAGGTCTCTGCCATTTAGATCAGCTTCATTACCTACTGTCACCACTAGAGGGAGCCCGGATGGAGAACTCACGACTCCTGTCAACACAGCCAGCTCCACCACCCTCACCAGAAGCCAGAGGTAAACCAGAAAATGAGTTCACAACATCCCTGCATGTTTGGTGCTTTTTAGAGAGCCAATCAACATTCAGGTATTGTGTGCCATGCACTGTAATGTCGCAGCCATCTTTGTTGTGGTACTACAGTGATTGGCTGGCCGCACAGTGTCATCTGTACTATAAGAGACCTGCCGCTGCCCTGCTCAGCGCATTCAGCTCCGGATTCAGACAGTATAGGGAGAGTTGCTGCCGGGATAGGGTCAGATTTGGGGATTTATTAGTTAGTATGGGTCTACCATCATAGAATCCACAAATCCAGCCAAACAAACAGTCCTTCTAAGGACTAATTACGGAGTATCTAGATGCAGTGATGATAGTTAGGCAGGGGAATGTATGTGGCTCTATACATATCAGTGCAAGGCATGCAGGCACTGTATGTGGGTATATAGATATCATTGCATACATCAAAAGGGTCCATTCCATTACTGTCTGCTGCCTATTACATATTTACCTAGCCCCAGGTATCAGTGGCTAGAAATATTTTTTTTTTTTGCATCTTAATCCTGATTATTTTATTCCAAATCAATCCAGAGCCCTCTTTTTTCTTCATTTGCTTGTTGACACTGCAGACTACAGCAATTTTAAACGGTTTTGCCCATCCCAGCCATCACATTGAGTGCGCAGAAAATTCTGCCATTTTTTATGGTACTGTAGTATTTTTTGGAGTGTGTTATATAATTTTTTGACACCATTTTTTCTGCCAAAAAATTTTTTTAACTACATTTCAGATATTTAACACTGTTTTGTCTGCCATATGCATTGCATATCATTGCGCTAAAGATTGTACAATTTCAGGCCTCCAGAAAATTTTCTTTGTTGTATCATAGCCTACTTATTGACACAATTTTGGAGTCAAAAGAAAAAAAAAAAAAATACAGGCCACATATTTAACAGTGTAGTATCTCCGTCAAATGCCTCTATCTGTGGGCTAAAAATTGTGGCATTTCAGTTCTCCATTCAACAGCTTTTGCTGTGCCTTACCCAAATTCTATACAGTATTTTTCTGTAAAAAAAACAAAAATACAGGCCACATATTGAACAGTGTGGTATCTCTGTCAGATGCCTCCTCTATCTGTGGGCTAATTTCAGGCCTACATTCACCTTTTTTTTGCTGTGTCTTACTGTAATTCTTATACAGTATTTTTTCTGTAAAAAAACAAATATAGGCCACGTATTGAACAGTGTGATATCTCCGTCAAATGCCTCCTCTATCTGTGGGCTAAAAATTGTGGCATTTCAGGGCTCCATTCAACAGTTTTTGCTGTGTCTTACCAAAATTCTATACAGTATTTTTCTGTAAAAAACAAAAATACAGGCCACATATTGAACAGTGTGATATCTCCATCAATTCCTCTTCTATCTCTGGGCTAAAAGTTGTGGCATGTGAGGGCTCCTTTCAACCGCTTTTGCTGTGCCTTACCCTGGTTATTGACACCAGTTTGCTAAAAAAAAGTTACCTACAGGGCAGATATTTTAAACTGTGGTTTTCACCCACACGGATCACATAAGTTTGCTCCAAATTCAGGCATTTGTAGTTAATATGGAAAATATTGTAGTCCATTTAAAATGGGCAAGGCACGTGGCAAGGGACGGGGAACTGGACGTGATGGTGATGGTGCATGCAGAGGCCGAAGCTGAAACTGGGCCACAACAAAACACCCACACCTGCTCGCCTGACCTTCCTGTCCAAATTTCTAGGGGACCGCGGCAGGACAGCAGTGTGAAAAGGTTGTTGGTTGGATGGCGGAGAATGCTTCCACTCACTTTTCCACCAGCACGCTGTCTTCCACACGGTCAAGTCTGGGTAGCCGTGAGTCTGGACTGCATATTCTTCACCCTGAACCTCCTTCCTCCCACCATGCCGAGGGCCCGTAGACAACTGATCCCACACTTGGACACTCCAAAGAGCTGTTCAGTTTTCCATCTATAGATTCGGGCCTCTTGCCCGGTCCATTTGAAGCGAGGCAAGATGAGATCGCATGTAGCAATGGGAAGATATTTGAGCAGCCATGGTCACATGAAGGCAACGGTAGGAACGTGTCACAAGAGGTGGACGATGATGAGACAATTGCCAGAAACTCAGGAGGAGGACCAGGGTGCCGAAGTGGAAGAAGAGGTGGTGGATGATATAGTAAATGATCCAACCTGATAGGAGGATGCAGAGCG
This sequence comes from Dendrobates tinctorius, assembly GCF_039654945.1. NCBI lineage: Eukaryota > Metazoa > Chordata > Amphibia > Anura > Dendrobatidae > Dendrobates > Dendrobates tinctorius. The sequence goes on along the minus strand of NW_027361750.1, from coordinate 25,823,615 downwards.
ATGACAGCAGCACACAGGGGAGGGAGGCGTAGCACCCCAACAGGCAGGAAGCAGTGTGGTGGCCGCAGAAGGAAGGCAGGCAACCGTTCCTCGTAACACCAACATGACGAAAGTTGGCAGTACAACTGTTAGGTCTTCCCGAGTCTGGTTGTTTTTTAAAGAATCTGCCGATAACCCCAAAAAGGCCATTTGCACCACCAGCCATGCCTGTATCAGCAGGGGTAGCAAAACTACCAGCCTGACCACCACCAGCATGATCAGGCACATGGCAACAAAGCACCCGACTTTGTGGGCCGAACCCCAGGCTCCAGGAAGTGTCAGGTGACACCACTGCTTCTTCCACTGTTGTGCGAGCAAGCCAATCCCCTGTCCATGGTGCATGAGCAGATGCCTCCTGCCCTGCATCTGTCGTTACCCGCACTCAACTAGCACCACCATAAAGCATGTCCACATCCTTGTCCCAGAGCAGCATTCAGTTGTCCATTCCTCAGTCATTGGAACGAAAGTGGAAATACGCAGCCAACTCCCCACAGGCAACAGCACTAAATTCACACATTTCTTGTCTGCTTGCGCTCGAAATGTTGCCTTTTAGGCTCGTGGAGATGAAAGCTTTCTGCAACCTGATGGCGGCGGCCGTCCCAAGGTACACGGTCCCCAGCTGCCACTATTTCACCCAGTGTGCCATCCCGGCATTACACAAGCACGTGTCTCACAACCTTACCCATGCCCTCAACAATGCTGTTACTGGGAAAGTCCACCTAACCACAGACACGTGGACAAGTGCTTCTGGGCAGGGATGATACATCTCACTGATGGCACACTGGGTTAACATAGTGGAAGCTGGGATCCAGTCGGACCTTGGGATGGAACACATCCTCCCGACGCCGAGGATTGCGGGCCCTACGTCAATCAGGGTTGCCCCCACAGTCTACAGCTCCTGCATCTCCTCCTCCTCTGCCTCCTCTTCAGCCTCCATCTCCTAAATGAGCACATCAGTCACAAGCTGGAAGCACTGCAGCACTTCCTCAGCTAAGCGTCAATAGGCTGTGCTGAAGCTAATATGCTTAGGTGACAAACCGAACAATGTTGAAGAGATGTGAACAGCTTTGAAAGAGCAGTCAGATCTGTGTCTGACACTGCTGAACCTACAGCCAGGCGTGGTGGTGTATGACAATGGCAGGAACTTGGTGGCAGCTCTGAGATGAGGCGAGCTCACACATGTAGCTTGCCTGGCCCATGTGCTTAACCTCGTTGTTCAATGGTTTCTCAAAAGCTACCCGGAGCTGCCGGATCTGCTTGTGAAAGTACACCGCCTGTGTGCCCATTTTAGAAAGTCAGCTACAGCTTCTTCCGCCCTTGCCATACTTCAGCAGCATTTGTAGCTTCCGGCACACCGAGTGGTGTGTGATTTCCCCACGTGTTGGAACTCTACACTGCATATGTTGGAAAGGATGTGTGAGCAGAAGAGGGCAGTTGTTGACTACCAGCATTAACATGGCCATCGATATTCAGGTCAGACTCCACACAAGACCTCAGGAGTGGACATGGATGTCAAACATATGTACCATCCTACAAAACTTTGAGTACTCCACCAAGATAGTGAGCGGCGATGATGCCATAATTAGCGTCACCATCCTGCTTCTTCGCTTTCTGAAAAGCTCTCTGCTCACAATGAAAGAGGATGCATTGCAGGCGGAGCACAAGGACATGGATGCATTGCAGGCGGAGCACGAGGACATGGAGCAAGGAACCATACAGGGTGATTACACACAGCCCAGCCTCATGTCATCACAATGTGGATTGGCTGACAATGAGGAAGAGGAGGAGGAGGAAGAAGAACAGGAGCTACTTTTATGTGTTATAGACAGTACTATATGCACAACTGTCATACCGTCTGTTCAGCGTGGATGGCCTGAGGACAGGGTGGAGGAGGACAGCATAGTCAGTCATAATGTTGGTGAGGACATGGAAGTCTTGCCTGTTAGAAGCCTGGCACCCATGGCTGACGCATGTTGCACAGCCTTTCCACTGACCCTCGCATTATGAAAATTTTCGGTGACACTCATTACTGGTTGGTGACACTTCTAGACCCATGCTACAAGGAGAACTTTCAATCTCTTCTTCCAGAGGCAGACAGGTCTACTAAAATGGTGCAGTACCAGAGGGCCCTTGTTACGGAATTAAAAAAATTCCCATCTGAAAACGCTGGTGGCAGACGTCACAGTTCGTTGGACAACCAAGGAGTACAGGCGAGAGAGACAACTCCAATCCAGCAGAGGCAGGGGAACACTGGCAAAGTCCTGGGGCAGTTTTCTCAGACCCTCCCATTGCCCTGGCCCTGAGGTGTGGGGTACAGTCACAAGGAGTGCAATGTTTTGGAAGATGCTGAAGGAGTAACTTGCTGACCGAACCAACGTTCTTCGTGATTCCTCTGTGCCTTTTAATTAGTGGGTATCCAAGCAGAAAAAGTGGCATGAACATCTTGGAGGTCCTGGCCTGCCCTGCCGCTTGCGTTTTGTCAGATCGGGTTTTTAGTGCCCCTGGTGGAATTATGACTGACAAGCGCATTCGCCTGTCAACTGAAAATGCAGACAGGCTGACTCTTATAAAAATGAACAAGGGCTGGATTGGGCAAGACTTCTCTACACCACCAAATGATAACAGCAAACCATAACCTTCAATACAGTGTCTTTTTTTGGGAGATGTATTCCCAAGCACCTCTTCACACCCACACATGGGTATACGTTTCCTGATTTTGGCTATTTGGTGTTATCCTCCTCATCTTCATCATCCACCACCACAAGAACACAAAGGTGAATGTATTCTGTGATGCAACAGCCACTCTAGTGTTTTGCAAGGGTGTTTATGATGCCCACAAAAAACATAGGTACCCCCCAGGGGGAAATGTTTGTCGGCCTATACACTTAGTTTATGGACATTCCAAGTGTAGGAGACCCGCTCCTTTAAATTGGGAAAAGATTCATAAGACATCCTCCACGTCTCTTCAGACACCACACCACTAGAACAGGAGGGTGAACGTATTCCGTGATGCAACAGCCACTCTAGTTTTTTGCAAGGGTGTTTATGATGCCCGTAAAAAAAAAAAAATAAATAAATTTGTAACCCCAGAGGGAAATTTTTGTCAGCCCGTACACTTAAGGCCCCTTTACATTTAGCGATGCACCAGCGATCCGACCACGATACAACCCGGTCAGGATCGCTGGTGCATTGCTAAATGGTCGCTAGTGAGCTGCCAGACGGCAGATCTCACTAGCGATGCAGCAGCGGTCGTTACTTACCTTTCACACGCAGCGATGATGATGTCCTCCTGCCCGCGTCCACACGTCGCTCGTCAGCAGGAAGCGCCCGACGAGAAATGGACCGGCCGATCTCGCGCGATCAGCGGGGGAGCTGGTCGGAGGCAAGCATCACAAAATCGGTGACGCTTTAGCGATATTGCTAGTGATATCGCTATGTGTAAAACCCCATTTAGTGTATGGGCATTTCAAGTATAGGGGACCTGCTAATTTATAATGGGAACATTTTTTTATGAGGCTTTTCTCTATGTCTCTTTCAAGGGGCATTGGAGTGCCTTCTAATTTTTTTACAGGCCTTGCATTCACTGCATAGACAAACAGTATAGGAGACCCACTTCCTAATAATGGGAACATTGTTTTCAGAAGGCCCACACTTTGTGGCAGGGCAGGCCTTGTATTCAATGCATAGGAAAACACTATGGGAGACTCCCTTTTTTTCTAATGGGAACATTTTTGTCATGAGGCCCTCAAGTAAGTCTATTGAAAGGGTTATTGTGGTGCGTGTTACTTTGGTGCAAGGCAGGACTTGCATTCACTTCATGGGCAAACTTTATAGGCGTTCCAAATGTATAATGTGAACTTGGTTTTCCTGTGGCCATCCAGTACGTGGGGGTTCAAAGGCTTATTGGGGTGCGTGTTACTTTGGTGCAGGGCAGGCCTTGCATTCAATGCATGGGCAAACACTATGGGAGACCCACTTTCTTATAAAGGGAACATTTTTGTCATGAGGCCCTCCTGTACGTCTCGTCAAAGGGATATTGGGGTGCATCCTAATTTTTGGCAGCCCAGCCACTCACTGCATAGGCAATAACAGTATAGGAGACCCACTGTTTAATAATGGGAACAACAATGCATAGACAGCTGATGGCCCTTTAAAGAAGATTATTGCCGCCTAGTGCCACTATAAAATAGGCTTTGGAACTTCCAGAGTACTTCCTTCATAAATGAAACAAGATGTGTCTGATGATGTGTCACACAGCACATGGTCAGCTAACGTTGCTACATGTTAAAATGACATTTCCCAGTGAATACATCTGTATTGGTTGAAAGCAATGGTAAAGTTGAAAAACGCATCAAACACACTACATGTGAACATAGCCCTAGTGGTGGAGGTACATTTTTTTTTGGGGGGGGGGGGTTATTTCTTTTGCCTTTCATACAAATTATTACCCTGGAAAGGATGTCCCTTAACATATTTCCCAGGAAAATCCATTTTGGTTTTAGTATGTTTTAGTGTGCGCCTGTAAAAGCAGCGTCACACTCTGACATCATTGTTCACAATAGAGACCTAGGAATCCGAAATGCTTCCAGGAGCCTTCCCTATGATGTTCCCATGTCGTTTGTGCACTGTTCCCATGGATTTCCGACATTTTTATACCCTAGAAAGACCCCCGGAGGAGTCGCGGCAAAAAGATTGGGTTTCCCATAGACTTACATTGGGCTCGTTGCTCTGGTCGAGTACCCGAGAATTCCAATTTGCTCGACCCGAGCAACGAGCACCCGAGCATTTTAGTGTTCGCTCCTCACTAGTCACCTCCCTACTAACCAGAATCCCACAATGTCTGTCCGCTATTTCATCCTTCTCCGCTAGATTTCTAAAACCTAATATGGACAAAACAGAATTCATCATCTTTCCCCCCATCTCACTCGACACCCCCCCCCCCCCCCCCAACAGACCTGTCCATTAAAGTAAATGGCTGCCCACTCTCACCAGTAATCCTTGGGGTAATCCTTGACACTGCTCTCTACTTCAAACCACATATCCAAGCCCTTTCCACTTCCTGACGACTTCAGCTCAAAAGATATTTCATGGATCCGTACAATCCTCAGCCAAGAATCTGCAAAAACCCCATTCCATGCCCTAATTATCTTCTGCCATGACTACTGCAACCTCCTGCACTGTGGCCTCTCCTCTAACACTCTCGCACCCCTCCAATCTATTATAAACTCTGCTGCTTGACTAATCCACCTGTCACCCCACTATTCCCCAGCCTCTCCCCTCTGTCAATCCCTGCACTAGCTCCCCATTACCCAAAGACTCCAGTTCAAAACCCTAACCATGACATACAAAGCCATCCACAACCTGAGTCCTCCATACATCTTTGACCTCGTCTCTCGGTACTTACCTGCATGCAACCTCCGATCCTCACAAGATCTCCTTCTCTACTCCCCTCTTATCTCATCTTCCCACAATCACATACAAGATTTCTCCCGCACATCACCCCCACTGTGGAACTCTCTACCCCAACATATCAGACTCTTGCCTACCGTGGAAACCTTCAAAAAGAACTTGAAGACCTACCTCTTCCGACAAGCCTACAACCTGCATTAACCACCGATCCACCAAACCGCTGCATGACCAGCTTTACCCTCACCTACTGTATCCTCACCCATCCCTTGTAGATTGTGAGCCCTCACGGGCAGGGTCCTCTCTCCTCCTGTACCCGTCGTGACTTGTATTGTTTAAGATTACTCTACTAGTTTTTATTATGTATACCCCTTTCACATGTAATGTGCCATGGAATAAATGGCACTGTAATAATCAATAATAATATCAATAACAGAAATAATCACTTAAATAGATCACACCGTAATGACCTATAATATATGAGTTTCACTTTTTGTATTCAAGAACTGAAATAAATTAACTTTTTGATGATATTCTAATTTTGTGAGAAGCACCTGTATCTGTACAGCACTGCTCTCCTTTCCTTCCTCCTGCATATTAGGGCTCATTCAGAGGTCCATTTTTTCATGTATGAAAAGCGCGGTTCTGGTTTTATCAGTGATTTTGTTTAGCATTCCATTAGATTTTCATCCAAATGTCATCACGGTGTGGTCTGAGGTTTAGCAGTTTTTCTCAGATGAAAGAAAAAACCCTATCTACCAGATCGTGAGAAAGCAGACAGCACTTGGATGGCATCCGACCGAAACATTGGTTTGCATTGACGATTTTGATCCAACACTTGAATCAATGTCATAAGTCTACGTGATTTTGCGTGGAGCACTTGTTTGACAAAAAAAATTCAGACGTGAACAACCCCACAGAGTAACACGGGTATGAGTGCTATCTGCTAAAGACACAGATAGAACCTGTACGTGAAAAAATGACATTTGTATGAGCACTTAAGTGAGAGACAATAAGTGGACTCGTACTTCAGCTAAACCAGCGTTTCCCAAACCCCATGCTCACGGTCCCCAACACATGTTTTCAGGATTTCCTTAGTATTGCTCAGGTGAGAGAACCCATGGCAGCTTCTGATGCCTTAATAATAATTCCATCACCTGTGCAATACTCTGGAAGTCCTGAAAACATGACGTGTTGGAGGTGGTGTTGGGCGAGTGTGCTCAGATAAGGTGTTATTCGAGCACGCTCAGGTGCTAACAGGGTATCTTCGGAGTACTCGAATACTATGTTTGAGTCGCCGCGGCTGTTAGACAGCAGCAACACATGCATGGATAGCCTGTTTGATAGACAATTACTGCATATGTTGCTGCTGTCTAACAGCCACGGCGACTCAAACATAGTATTTGAGTACTTCGAAGATACTCAAATATGCTCGGGTGCTAGCAGGGTAACACCTTATCTAAGCACACTCGCTCATCACTAGACTTGGGGGCCACGAGGACTGGAGTTTGGAAAACACCGAGTTAAACGGTCTGACAGCTCGGATATTTCTGTAGCCAGCTCCATACAATCCAGCCATGTCCAGGTCTTTTTTTCCACCTTTTATTTCTGACAGTCAATTTACATCTAATTACTATTGGTACAAGTAAAATGGCTGCAAATAACAAAAACTACTGTCTACAGTTCTTTAACTCATCAGTTCCCTTTCAGTTGTAGGGCTTAAGCAATAAAATACCTTGAGATCCAATTACAAAAGGATCCCTCAATGTTCTATTCAAACTTTCGGTTCCTTCACCTAAAAACAGGCCCAAGGGCAAATTTACAAGGTTTGGGAATGTGGCCATCTTTAAAATAAACTTTTCTACCCTGGATTCTATTTTTAGTCAATGCCATTTTTATTCTTATTCCGCAGCTATTCTTCCATGTCCTCACTACTACAAATGTTGCTGTGGGGTGGGAATCTGGGTTCTTTCACACCCTCAGGCGTTATTCAGACGTCCATGATGCACATACATGTTGTGCCCATTTTTTCAGAGATAGAACACTTATACATTATTATTCATAGGTCTGATCACATGTCCATGTTTTTTCATGGACCATGTGTCCCTACGAAACTTGTGGAGATATGGCAGTGTTTTTCTGGTATCACAGATGAAAAGTGGCAATACAAGTCTATGGGTCCGTGAAAACCACATATCGCGCACGGTTGGCATCAGTGTACAGTCCGTGTGCTGTACGTATTTAACATTGCAGAGTATAGGAGACGTTTTATCACTTATGTATTCATCCATCTGTGAAAACACTGACGACAATATCTAAAGTGAAGGGGGTCTTATGGAGCTTCTTTTGATCCTAGTCCGTCCATGCTCTGTCATCCTGACACTGGCTTCATCAGACAACTCAAGTAGCAAATACAAAATTAAAGTTGCACTAAATGTATTCTGATTTAGCAATGTAATCATTGATGGGGAAGAATATTTTGTTAACGTATGTAATTCTCCATATAACGAGAGTAAAGGTTGTGCCCTGTTTCATGTATTATCATTGAGGAAATCATATTACAGCCTAGATGCTTTCACCACAGATTTCACCGTTTTTTCCCACTAAAATGACAGGCGCCTTGGGAAAGTTAATAAACCGCAATAAAAGTGAAGGAGGTATGTTGGGCACCAGCGCCATTTGTCATTCAGCGGATCCAGAACTGCTCTATGGTTTCCATTCAGATCCCAGGACAGTGTACAATATTTATTACACAATATATTTTAGTGTATAATTTTTCATTGTGTTACAGAACTAAATCTATATAGAAAGAGACAGAGAAAGATAAAAGATGGGCAGAGAATGAGAAATTATACTGCTCTATGTAGTGATCAAAAATGGTAAATCAAAGATTCAAGCTCACCAGAGAAGGCATCTTGAACATCGGAGCCGCCGTGTCAGGGCGCTTGAACTGCAGAAATGAAGGGATTGTCCAGCTCCCCGATGTAGTGAAAATAAACTATTCTTTTATTCACTTCAATTCATATGGCACAGACGAGGTAAAATGCCAGCATAGTACAAAGGTTGCTTGCGTTATCAACGCGTTTCTGGTGACTGCGCACCCTTAAGGTACTGTCACACTTAGCGATGTACCAGCGATCCCGACCAGCGATATGAAGCGGTCAGGATCGCTGGTACATCGCTAAATGGTCGCTAGTGAGCTGCCACACAGGCAGATCTCACCAGCGACATCACTGGGGATGGGGCTCGCTACTTACCTGTCACACTAGGCGATCCTGAGTCCTCCCGCCCAGCTCCACGTGTCACTCGTCTCTCCACAGGAAGCGCCGCAGGAAGCAGCCGACGAGAAACATTCCAGGACGTTATCGCACGATCAGCGATAACCAGCGGGGGAGCCGGTCGTTGGTAAGTATCAGACACCGCGATGTCGCAACTTATAGCGATATCGCTTAGTGTGACAGTACCATTAGTCATGCTATAACCACACATGCCTGATCCCAATTCTGCAGGGCTTCGGACAGAGGCCTCATGTAGGCAATGGACGTGTGCTGAAATGCTGTGTGAACATGGCCTTAATGAGATTGTTCTGATATCAATGTAGCTGAAGGCCGGACAATGGATGGGGGAAGCAGACATAGGAGGAAGCCACTTACAGGTGTTTTTTTTTTTCCAGGAATGAAGACAAATAAAAGGGATTTGTAAAGTTCAGAACTTTCCATACTGGACAAAATTATAAAAAAAAAAAAAAAAAAAGATACTTTATTCTTTATTTGTATAAGTATATGCCATATAGCAGAACTGTACTTTACAATTATGTTTAAGGTTTGTCCAATGATAAGATCCATAGATTATTCTCTACGCCTTTCGCAGTTGATCTTCCTCCTTCCCCAGTAGTCCCTCAGTACGGAGATCCTCTCGTTAGTACAACTTCCAAACGGGTAGAGAATAAACCGCTGGATCTTATTACTGCTCCCGTCTCCGGATGTCTCCATCGGCAGCGCGGACTATCACCCTCATTCTCCTGACTCCTCCGGTTTTCCCCCCACAGGTGAGCAGACCCTCAGCACATCTCATACTATTCCTCCCTGGATTATTATTATTTATTATTATGCATTTATATAGCGCCATTTATTCCATGGCGCTTTACATGTGAAAAGGGGAAATATAGACAAGTACAATAAACATGTGTAAGACAAGGGACACACAAGTACATAAGGAGAGGGGACCCTGCTCGCGAGGGCTCACAGTCTACAGAGATGGGCGAGGATACAGTAGGAGAGGGTAGAGCAGGTCATGCGGTGGTTCAGTAGACCGAGGATCAGCGCAGGCTGTAGGCTTGTCGGAACAGGTGGGTCTTCAGGTTCTTCTTGAAGGTTTCCGCTGATGGAGAGAGTCTGATGTGTTGCGGCAGAGAGTTTCAGAGTATGGGGGAAGCACGGGAGAAGTCTTGTATGCGGTTGTGGGAAGAAGAGATAAGTGGGGAGTAGAGAAGGAGATCTTGAGATGATGGAAGGTTGCGTGCGGGTAGGTACTGTGAGGTAGCGCTGTTATTCAGTTAGGGGATCCTCGCTAGGCAGCGAACAAAACACATCTGGCACCATGTTTTCATAAATCATAACATAGTCCATGCGGTTTATTCCTCCATCATAAACCCACAGAAGCAACATAAATGGCATATAACAGCATAGCATCCATTATAGCTTCACTCTGGTAGCAATGTCCAGCATACACAGGCTCTTCAGCCTCATAATTATCTCACCCACGTCAGGGTTCTCTCATGGCTGTTGCTCCACACTGCAGACCTCCACTCTCTCCTCTGGCAGCCATTCACCACAGCCACTTCACAGGCTGTTAGCCAGGAAGCTCCATCTCAGCGGGACCTTCCACACTGGACCAACCAGATCCCAGCATTCACCTCATGTGACCTACCCTGGCCACCTTATATGGTCTGTAGCCACGTCCACCGGGTCACATGGCTATGACCTCATCACAGGTCCTTCACACACACATACACACTTTACAATAGTGTTCATAAACACAGTCCCTGGGTGGGTTTGGAGGTAACTAGTTCCTGACACATTGAACCCGCACCTCAGCAGTATCACTGCTGATTAACACACATAAATCTCCATCTCAAGGCCACCCACCTTGAGATACATAACGGTCATTCCGTATTTCACCATTCAACCACTCTCCTGGGACATGCATACAGCGCCCCCTAGCGGACACAGTGGTCACTGCACCACATACCTCCCCCCCCCCCCCGTTCAAAATTGTGGGGTTGAACACACAACCTTGCACCGGGCTCTCGAGACTGGGCACTCACTACACTTTGCCCCACAGGTCGAGAGAACCGTCTCCATCTGTCATATGGCCTCATCTTTACGTTATGACCGCTGGGGCGGGGGAGGCCTAAGTCTTAGTTAAGCCTGAGTCTGCCTCATTCATCATCTCACAGGAACAACGGTCTCTCAACGTCGTCCTGCCAGTCGAACTACCACTTGCTGACATTCTTCGGCCACCTGCCATGTCAATTCTTGGAGGAAGCCTTCGGGTCCTTACATCTTGGGTTGAAGGCGGCCGCCATATGGTATTCCGTACTTCTTTATTGATTGGCCAACGGTCCAGCCTCAACTGCTTAATTTCTTGTAGGTACTCCACAAGCATCCGAAAGTCTCTCAGGCTTTCCACGGAGCCAACCACCATGATGGGAATCTTATCCACTTCACAAGGTCCTGCATTACCTTCCCGGATCTTCCAATGATTCTTCCAATCAGAGTTTTGGGTGCCGGAACCACACCTTTCTGCAAATCCAGCCGATCCATAGCCTCTTTCGCTAACTCTAGGCGTCGAGCAGCCTTCATATTACTCTGCCTGACCAGCTGTTTGGCGTGGAGACATTGTAAATGCATTTCCTTCAGGACAGCCACTCAGTTTGATGTATCTTCTCTGGCTGATATTACCACCAACTGCCGAGTCTCAGGGGCCCAGTGCACCTCACACGCTTTGACCGCCTCTTTGAAAGCCTCATGTACACCTTCCTCCGCACAGGCTTCTTGCATGTCTTCGGGTACCTCAATCACAGACTGGAAGGTCGTGGTTTTGCTTTCTTCCTGGACCGAAGGCTCTAGCTTTACCACGGACACTTCCCTCACTACCGTTGACCCGACTGGGTGATTGTCTTCTTCAGTTCTTAACTCCCCAACTTCACATGATGTGATCACTTCATGACCCTTTGCCACGATGGCTACTGGCAGTTCTGTCTTATTATCACTCGCGCTCACCCGCGGTAAGTCTTCGTCCAACTTCTCCCGCAGAAGACCTTTTACTACTCCTTTGAGTTCTTCCATCTCTTCCTTAAGGCTCTTGTTCACACTTTGCCAGGCGGACAAGTGACCTCTGAGCTCCAAGACTTCTTTCTCAAGCCCCTCAACCCTGTGCTCGGCCATTTGTCTCAGGACATTTTCTCTTTTGAGATGTTCTTCCACTGTCTCACTTATCAACTGTATCTCATTGTCTTGTTCTCTTTTTGCCATCACGTGTCGCACCACTACTTCTTTAATTATATGTTCAAGGGGTACCACTGGGTCAGCCCTAACAGTCGAGTGAACCCTCCAGTTACCGTCCACCAATGTGTCTAGTCCAGACGTCTCATTTCCCAGCCCACCATCCGTCTTGTCACGAGACGTCAGGTCCGTCAGTTGGGCAGATGTGCTTCTTCTGGTCAGTTCTACCTCTGACCTGTCCACGTCAGGAGCCATCACTGTCTCAGTGTCTGCTGGCCCCACAGTCGAAACGTCTCCATCGTCCGACCATATGTCAAACAAAACAAAGTCCCGGCCCCTCTCCAAGGCATAGACTAAGTCCGGTGGTATCCCGCCCCCTTGGCACGCACTACCTTTGGTCCCCTTGAACATTACTCTGTCTACTGCATAGTTCACCGTGACCCCGTGTATACAGCGAATCCTGACGTTTTTCTCGGTCAGAGAGAAAATGAGAGGAGTTCCTGTCAGAGTCACCTGACTCTGAGTCCAGCTGACCAGAGGCTCCCTGCAGCATCACAGTACACACCTGTGGCCCGTCATTATCCGGAAAATCCATGCCGCACTCCTCAAAACTTATACACACTGCGGGATTCCAGACATACCCACTGAGTCAACCAGTGCTGCCATTTCCTGAACCACCCCAATTTGGGTCACCGCCCCCTCCTGGGACTCCACCCCTTTTTGGATTACCACCCCAATTTAGGTCACTGCCCCCTTCTGGGACTCCACCCCCTTTTGGGGCTACCACCCCGATTTGGGCCACCGCCCCCTTTCGGGATTTCCCCATGTCCTTTATACCGGTCTCCTTAGACCACAGTTTATGTCTTTTAACGATACCACACAAGTCCCTTGCTGGCACCACCACAGCTCCTGCTGTCACCGATCACCGACACCACCGGCTGCTGTTCACACACACACACACGCACACACACACACACACACACACACACAGCGACTGGTGTCACTGCAGCTCCTGCTGCGCCGTCTTCGTGGACCCGTCGATCCAACGGAAGCCGGTTGTCCCCTTCGTAACCCCGCCGAGTTACCAGAAGCCGCTTGTCACCTTCTTGGCTCCCACTGAGCCACTGAGTTGAGAGAAAAAAACAAAAACAAAAACAAAAAAAAACAAACAACAACAACAACAACACAAAAAACCTCACGTGTCCTTTCTGTGTGCTATTCAGGACATTTCTGTCTCCGCCCGAGACCGTCCAACACACAGGTCGCACCGGGTGCTATTCAAGGAGCCGACCCTCCTCCCAAGGTTTCCCAACACACCGGCCTCACCAGGTCCAGGGGCTCACTGGGTGCTCTTCAGGACATCCGTCTCCTCCTGAGACTGCCCAACACTCACGCCTCACCAGGTCCAAGGTCATACCACGTGCTCCATGGAGACGATTCTTCTCCTAGAATCTCCCAACACTGACCCTCCAGGACCTTGCTCACTGAACCCTCCAGGAACACCGTCTTACTCACGGATCCAGGTCAGTACCACACGAACACCAGTCCGTTACCTGTGTCGGCCACACAGGTCCTCGAATACCTCTTCTCCACAGAGGCACCCTATAGCAATCACCAGTCTCTCACTGACCCCGGTCAGAACAACACGGCTTTCATGACCGTCACCTGCTGGCCGCGCAGGTTCTCGGACCCCTCTACTGCAGAAGCATCCTATAAGTCTTTTCCACTGGCTCTAGTCAGCATATCACACGGCTTTCCATACTGTCAGCCTTCCTGGCTCAGCTTTGCCCTTAGCAACCAACTTTTCAGTCCTCTTCCGTTGCTCCCAGCAACAAGGCTGCAACAATGCCCACAGCCTTCTCCACCAAATGTGAGGTAGCGCTGTTATTCAGTTAGGGGATCCTCGCTAGGCAGCGAACAAAACACATCGGCACCGTGTTTTCATAAATCATAACATAGTCCATGCGGTTGATTCCTCCATCATAAACCCACAGAAGCAAAATAAACGGCATATAACAGCATAGCGTCCATTATAGCTTCACTCGGGTAGCAATGTCCAGCATACACAGGCTCTTCAGCCTCAATTATCTCACCCACGTCAGGGTTCTCTCATGGCTGTTGCTCCACGCTGCAGACATCCACTCTCTCCTCTGGGACTCTCAGATGCTGGCAGCCATTCACCACAGCCACTCCACAGGCTGTTAGCCAGGAAGCTCCATCTCAGCGGGACCTTCCACACTGGCCCAACCGGATCCCAGCATTCACCTCATGTGACCTACCCTGGCCACCTTATATGGTCCGTAGCCACGCCCACCAGGTCACATGGCTATGACCTCATCACAAGTCCTTCACACACACACACACACACACACACACACACATACACTTTACAATAGCGTTCATAGACACACCCCCTGGTGAGTTTGGAGGTAACTAGTTCCTGACACATTAAACCAGCACCTCAGCAGTATCACTGCTGATTAACACACACAAATCTCCATCTCAAGGCCACCCACCTTGAGATACATAACGGTCATTCCGTATTTCGCCATTCATCCACTCTCCTGGGACATGCATACAGCGCCCCCTAGCGGACACAGTGGTCACTACACCACAGTGCCTACAGACCGTGTCACAGATGCATGGAGGAGACAGGTTGTGGATGGCTTTGTATGTCATGGTTAGGGTTTTGAATTGGAGCTTCTGGGCAATAGGAAGCCAGTGAAGGGCCTGGATCGGGGGAGCCAGGTGGATTAGTCAGGCAGCAGAAAGTAGGATGGACTGGAGCGGTGCCAGAGTGCTAGAGGGGAGGCCAGAGAGTAGGAGGTTGCAGTAGACCCTCGTGTGCTTGGTGTCCCCCCTTTTCCTCTATGGAGAAGAAATTATTATGACATCGATAAAGAAGGAGGAGGAGGGTTATTATGTCATAGAGGAGAAAATATTAAATAATAAAGAGAAATGGGAGAAATTATAACCCAGAGGGAGAAGGGGAGCAATTATAAATCACACTGGAAGTGGTGGGTACATGGGATGTGGGGGCAGTGATGGAGACCTAGATAAAGGGGGTGTCTTATAGCCACAGGCTGAGCAGGGGGATCAGTGAGACGCACAGGTGTATAATGTGTATTGGTGCCGACACTGCACCCGGTGGACTGGGCAGATAGATGAGCCACAGCCGCCAGTAGCACTTTACCTTTGGGCTATTGTCTGCACCTTTTCCCTTATGTTCTGCTATGCTCGGTGCGCCAATATCTTCATGACTTCACAGTCCTAGCTAATCGTGTTTATAAGTAAAAAATAGATAAAAGATTGTCCAGAAAATCTCTCTGATCCTAGTGACTACAATGAGGTCCAGTAGATTGAGAACCTAAGCGACCTCCTGATAGATGTGTCACAGGCAGTAGTCTCTTTATCCCAGCTCTGTAACTTGCTGCCAGGCAGAGAAGAGGTTAAAGCTTGTCCTAATATCAGGACTGAGAAAGGTCCCTGCAGGAAGCCGGCGGTGCTGCCCCTCTGGGGGGCACTGGTGATGACCCTGAGAGCAGGAGCTGTCACTATTCAGGACTCCTGGAGCTCCAGGTTCCCAGGTGGCATTGTGGAGCCATAGCGCTCAGTGAGAACTCCCCCCTATAACGCTGGGTGCTGCTGGCTCCATGGGACTGATCAGTTATAAATCTCCTCAGCTGAGAAAGAAAAGGAAAACTGAAAAAACCCCCAGAGAAGCCATCATGTCCAGCACTCAGCAGCCTTTCATCATCCCACCCAGATCTGAGCCAGCCGGGACCCTCACTGTGGGCAGATTGGGGGCCATTAGCGGAATCTCCATAGGACAAGAAGATCAGGGCTAACGCAGGTGTGTACAGGGCTGTAGCCACAGTGTGCGGAGAGCAGGGCTGAGGTCACACCAGACACCAGAATGCGGATTCTATGGTGATTATCAGAGACCCCACTATTAATACTGAGATCAGTAATGGAGACATCACAGGGCTGCTCCTGAGACGGGTGAGGAGGAAAGAAGAGGAAGATTAATGAGAGAAAGAGCCGCGAAGAGAATCTGATCTAGAAAGTCATGAAAACCAGAGATATTAAAAGGCAAAGAACCAACAGCCCGGACTCCATCACCGAGATGGCAATAATCTCTATGGGAGAGAAACACAGGATCCGTCACTATTCCCGGTGTCCGAGGGAGAAAACCCTGTGGGAGGAACCGAGGAGATCACTGACATCTGTAGATCGGGGCAGAAGAAGAAGAATGACACTAATATCACTACTGATCACTCCGAGAACAAGGGACACGGATAACACTGCTAGGAATAATGAGCAGAATAATTACACTAACAATAATACTGAGGAGAATTACACCAATAAGAGCACAGGGATACAATCACTAATAATAATACTAATAGCAATACTATCAGTAATAATAATAATAATAATAATAATAATAATACTGAGAATTACACCAATAAGAGCACAGGGATAGAATCACTAATAATACTAATAGCAATACTATCAGTAATAATAATGCGGAGAAATATACATCCGCCTGTAATTACACTGATAATATTACTGTATTAGGAATACGATCAGTGTAATTATTATTAGTAATTTTCTCAGTATTATTATTATTAGTAGTAATATTCTCATTATTATTATTATTATTAGTAGTAGTAATTTTCTCAGTATTATTATTCTCAGTGTAATTAGTAATATGATCAGTGTAATTATTATTATTCTCATTATTACTATTATTCTTCTTCTCAGTAGTGACTCCCTGTCGTTGCTCCGGTTCTCGGGCAGTATTCTTTGTGGCTTTTCCTGCTCCGGTTTCCCCCTCCCAGGCTCCGTCTCCCTCGGACTCCTCCTCCCGCCATGTACCGTCCGCTCACTCTCCCTCTCCCCGTCTATAGCGCCCATCTCCCGCGGCCCCTTCTGTAGGACACTAGCTCTCCCGTCCCCTCCCGTCTTCCCAGCGCTCATCACTGCCTCCTCTCTGTGGAGATGGCCCCTCACTGTCACGTGCTCTGTGATCCCCCCACTATATAATATTACATCTATACAGCGGATTTCTGGGGTGAGGATTCCCGGCCGCGCTGCAGGATGGATGAGCGATCAGAGGGCCTGAGCCGGGGCCGCACTGGGGGTCTTCTCTCTGAGACTCCGCACTGGGGTCCGCTCTCTATGTGTAGCTGTGGCTCTAGGATCAGTGCAGTCACCGTTCTCCGTGCACAGGTGGGGGCGGGGCGTGCTCATCACCTCCTAGAAAGGCTGGCCCCGCCCATCACACCTTTCTGCCGTGTAGCCCCGCCTCTGGGCGGTGATTGGCCGGCGCTGTGGTTATAGACGCGCGGTGCTGTCACCAGGAGCAGCAGACACGATCTCCGGACGGCACCGCGGACGCTGAGCGCCTTCTCTCCAGACATGAGCAGCCCTGATGGTGGATACGACAGTGACGACCAGGGAAAGTGCTCGGTGCCAGTCATGATGCCAGCCCTGGGCCAGTGGGCACCTGGCACCCTGTCTGCTTCCATGGGGGACAGCAAGGAGAAAGAAGCCTCCAGCTCCAGGAGTAAAGGCGAAGCCCGGATCCGCCGTCCCATGAACGCATTCATGGTGTGGGCGAAGGATGAGCGCAAGAGGCTGGCGCAGCAGAACCCGGACCTGCACAACGCCGAGCTCAGCAAGATGCTAGGTAAGGGGCACCGGCTGCAGGGGGCACCGGCTACAGGGGGCTGCAGGGACACACCGGGGGCTGCAGGGGACACCCACCCACCGGGGGCTGCAGGGGACACACACCGGGGGCTGCAGGGGACACACACCGGGGACTGCAGGGGACACCCACCCACCGGGGGCTGCGGGGGCACTCACCGGGGACTGCGGGGAAATTACAGGGGCACAGGGACGTTTGTATAACTATGCCGGCTATTACTTTATGTCAAAGCTTCGCATTAATTTCTATTTATTCTTTTCTAATATTTCTCATCGGATTGTGCGAGAAATGTCATTAATACATTTTATAATGAGAATATAATGTTCTGTTTCTCTATAAAGTGTTACGCTGCCGCTATAGGTTAAAGAATGACAACCTTAAACATGCACAATTATTAATATACATTATATATTTATTTGAGATTTGTATCAAGCATTTAATGTACATTTTTTTCTTATTACATTGTGTCTTGATTAACAAGTACACTACTTCTAAATGTGTTATTAGCCTATAGGTTACTGTATTCAGATTTGTTAGGCTATGTTCCCATGATGAGTTTTTGGTGGTTATTTTTTTTTAACCTGTGTATTTCAGATCAAATGCAAGTATCCCATTAGTACAGGGTTTTGGAGATTACATGGAGGGTTTATTTCAAGTTTTTAGCCTTATATAATAAAATGGAATTTTTTTTTTGCTATTAAATGTTAATGCGTTGTCTTCTTGTTCCATTTTCTTTATAAAGACAACTTTGTAAAACAAAAGTGTAATTTTTGGATGTGCAAGGATTTTGTCTTTTCCTTCCAAGTATACATTTTACTCCCTTTCCTGTGCACTCCTCCTATATGCATTATTTTCCATGGCACCCACCTAAGCCTCTTCGCACATAGCTTTTATGTAGTGATTTTTGGGGTTGGGTTATTTCTGGCCTTGTTATGGTTATACTGGTCATCCCATCAATGAAGGCTCTAGTGAAGGGATTTAGGCAGCAAGATCTAATGTTCTGTGACAATCAGATCATAATGTTGTTGCTTTTGTCATTTACAGGGAAGTCCTGGAAATCTCTTGCACTGGTTGAGAAACAACCATTTATGAAGGAAGCGGAGAGGTTGAGAGTACAACACATGCAGGATCATCCCAATTATAAGTACAGACCCAGGAGGAGGAAGCAGGTGAAGGGGATGAATAGGGCAGACAGCAGCTTCATGCAGATGTCGGAGCAGGCTGACCCCACCATGCTGGTCGCTGATGGACAGATGGGTGTGGACAACTTCAGCCTTGGGTACACAGAGCAGTCCTATCACCCAAGCCAGCTACCCCAGAGTGGTCATCACTACAGAGACTCAAGTCATTGGTGCCCACTATCAGGACTACAGCTTGCCCACACCAGAAACCTCACCTCTGGATATCCCCGAGTCTCAGCGTACCTTCTCTCTTGCCCAAGAAGATTGCCCTATGATGCCATACCCCTACACCAGTCCATATGCCTCCCACCAGCAGAATCCTGCCTCTACTATGCTTGGTAGGCATATTCCACAGCCTGAGCAGATGCAGCAAGGGAGCCCTGTGCAGAATATGCTGGGGTGCCAGACCCCACCACAGCTGTACTACAGCCAGACGTACATGCCCAGCGCTGGTAGACCTCATTCTGTGCAAGTTGGTCAACCCTCTCCTCCACCAGAGTCTCCACAGATCCCTAGAGCAGAGCCAGTGCTGCAGAATGAAGTGTGGAGCGAGGTGGACAGGACTGAATTTGACCAGTATCTTGATTATATGGCCAAGCCCGAAGTAGGGATGCATTACCACGGCCATGAGCAGGCTGCAGAAAATGGGCTGATCTCCTCAGTGCTGTCAGATGCCAGCACTGCTGTCTACTACTGCAATTACTTCAGTGTATGATAGACGGACTCCTTTACATTCCCTGTAGTGTTCTCAGCAACGATGGGGGATCGGGTTTATTACTTCAAGTCATTTTCAGACTTACAAGATATGTGGGAAGATTTTTAAATAATACATAAATTGACTAATTTATGTAAATTATTTTATAAGAACTGAAATGACTTCCCTTGGCTTATGCCACTAAAAGATCAAGTTACATTTGATGCATTGCATTGAATGAAGACTAGACAACTCCTTATGTGTACATGTACACAGCCTTTTTGTATATTTGTTTTTAGAAAACTAAACTTTTAGTGGTTTATTTTTTAAATTTTGCAATAAAGATTGAACATAAACCAAGAATTGATGTAGTCCTTGATTGTGCCTTATTATATTAATAATCTATATAATGAGAGGCCTGATGCTTTATATTCCTGTGCCACAGTATAAGGTATGTAGTGACAATTGCTATTAGCAAATTGTAATTTTGAATCTGTAGTTTTATAACTAAATATATATTACATGCATATATAGCAGAAGCATTACACTAATACAGTAATGATTTCCTTAATCTATTTATTAAATCCTAAGATTGTAAAATTAATTCCAGCTTTAAATTACTTTGTTGGTCCTCTCACTGAATATCATAATAAATAAATCTAAACCACTTAATTATAATAAGTAAAAACCACTAAATGGTTTAGATTTATCTATCATGATATTCAGTAGGAGGACCAACAAGAAAGTAATTTAAAGCTGGAATTTATTTTACAATCTTAGGATTATTTTAATATTTTTAAATACAGTTTTTGAAGGAAATCCTATTGATTACTAATGTATTAATAATTGAAATGTTGTTAATTTTTAGAATTCCTATTATTACTAATTTCACTTCCTTTTTGCAAAAAAATAAATTGTGATATTAGTTGTGGAAATGTGCTGAAATATTCATCCTTTACATATGAATTGCATAACTTCTGCAGCAGGTGCATTGGGTTTTTCTTTAGATGATTGCGACAGACTTAAGAAATTTCAAAAAACAGCAATAATGATCTGCTCTGATTATTGTGGGTTATTTTATTTTTTTTTCTAATTAAAGGTTTTACTTTTAGATTACACATAGAACACTGTAGTGAAAAAATGTTCCAAGAAATGGACAGTTCAACCACAGCCTCAAGCTCAAAGTGGGCATAAGTGTTCATGAAAACAAATCCACATTGCTTGAGCCTATAAAAGTAGGGGATTTTTTGTGCAAAAAATGAAATTGTAAAAATGTGTGTATTAAATGTAATCATAATGAGAAAATACTATGTATACTACCATTCCTTACTACATAATGCCCTCCCTTGTTATGTATACATTACGTATAGGATTATCTTGTTATTTATAGCGCCCTGTCTTAATTTCATATAATCCTGTCTTGATAGCTATAAAATGCTGCTAATGGAATAAATCCTTCTTTTCTGATGGAGGAGGATGATGGATTGGTCTTCCAGTCTGCTCTATCAGCAGTTATTTTATATTGAAAATCTGTCTGCACATGGACATTTTACATGAATGTGAGAATGTAGCTTTTTTTTTCCTCGAATAACAATTACTGCAAGTTATACAGTGAGGAAAATAAAGTATTTGATACACTGGCAATTTTTAATGTTATCCCCACCTACAAAGTATGGCGAGGTCTGTAATTTTTATTGAGGATGCATTTCTACG
The DNA here is from genome assembly GCF_039654945.1 of Dendrobates tinctorius. Lineage (NCBI taxonomy): Eukaryota > Metazoa > Chordata > Amphibia > Anura > Dendrobatidae > Dendrobates > Dendrobates tinctorius. Next base: position 25,802,366 of record NW_027361750.1, on the reverse strand, counting down.
GTGAGACAGAATTTAAAAAAAGAAAATCACATTGTATGATTTTTACATATTTAAATTGCATTTCATTGCATGAAATAAGTATTTGATCACCTAGCAAGAATTCTGGCTCTCAGACCTGTAAGGCTGTGATCACACTTTTTTTTAATTTTTTTTCCCCCTGCAAGCAAAACCTGCTCTCTTGGCAGTAAAGAAGCTGCTTACAAAAAGCAGGTTTTGCTGAGCTTCTAAAAATGGTAAAAGTCCAAAACTGTTCTCAGAAGCCAGTCGCTATGCCACTAGTGGTAAAGAGTCTGCAAGAAAAAAAGAACGCATGTCCTCACAGAAGTTTTCCAAGGGCCAGTATACAAGAAAATACCGCTCTTGTGACCATGCTGTGGGAAAGTATATTTAATATCACCAGAAGGTGGAAGATGTGGAAACAATTAGGTCCACACGAGAAGGGTATAGATTAGGGCAGAGTCCGGTGAAATTCCACGAGTATAAAGTCAACACGAAAAATTGTATATAATGACTCAGATATAATATATAGGAGGTCCATAGGTCACCCCAGTGAATTTTACCAATGATCCGGTACCTTAAGGGCCAATACTAAAAGCAATATTTTATACCATGCAATTGGTTGCAATAAAGGAATTACCTTAGTCAATGTAAGTTGTTCCTGACACTGTGCATTGGTTGTAGAAAGAAGATGAATAGCGACCAATGTTGGGAAAACTGGGTGCACTGACTGTTAGGAGAGCCACACCATAATGACTGCTATGGAAAGCTAGGTGTGGTGGTAGCAATCTGGCTGTGCTGGTGGTGGTGTGTTGATTGTTGCTGGTTCAAGCAGGCGATCGCACCAGCGGATACTATCCACTGTCCTGCTTCCTGCTGGTCCAAGGATGACAATTGCGATGAAGTTCAAAATGCTAGAAGGGGTTGTGTTTGGACAGTGGCTGAATGCTGTCCCGGCCGGTGGCAAGCGTGCAAGAATCGCTGCCAGTTGACCTACGCGGTGGATACTGTTACTAGATATGGTTGTGCCGTCAGGTCGATCGGGTAATGTAAGGTTATCAAGGTGTGACTATCCAGTCCTGACAATTTCCCGCCTGAAATGTTCACAGGGTAGGGGATGACACCAACGTTTAGCGCGTAGTATGTTTAAAAAGCATGTCCTGTTTAAAAATCAATAAGTGTTGACTGTATTACTCTGTATGTTTCTTAGTGCTGCTAAATGTACTGTTGTATATTGCATTCATGTAGGGAAAGTGTAAGTGTAGTAAGTGTAGTACTCAAATTAGCCCACTAGAGGGGAGCATTGTAGGACAGTAATTCGGGAGAAAACTGACATGTCAGCGTGTTTTGCCACGGACATACGATCCGTGAAAACACGCTGCCATGTGCATAAACCCATTCATTTGAATGGGTCTACATGTGTCAGTGTCTCCGGGTCATGAGAAAACTGTCACCACACATACCGGAGACCGTGCTATGTGAAAACTGCTTAGGCCTGTTTCACACTTCAGTTTTTAGTGTCAGTTAAAATCCGCCAAAAAGGCAGAAAAGCGGATCCGTTCCTAACTGATGTGAACGGATGCCACCGGATCCGCTTTTTCCGCCGAATGAAGAATTTTAAAGGAACCGCTGCGCGGGAAGAGAGAGAGAGAGAGAGAGAGAGATGTATGCAAAGTAGGCAGCACAACTCTTTTTTTGCATTGTTTGTCAATACTACATTGAGTGCATAAGGTTAAGTTCCATGATGAGTTTTTGACTGTGCAAACAATTCAGTGTCTTACAGTTCCAGCAAAGTGAATGGGATTTACAGAAATCTGTCCACTGTGCATTTTATTTTTGCTGTTTAAACAGCTAAAATAAGCCCAATTGCAGTCAAACATGGGTGGTTTAAAGATATATAAAGCAGCTAGAAAAGAGTATCAAAAGCACACCACTCAAAATAGGTACATTAAAATAGCAATTTTATTCAACATGAATCAATGATAGAATACAACATGTAAGAGGAAATAAACAAGAGGAAAGTACTCAAGCAAGTATGTGGTAGAGTGGAATCGTAACAGGCTATAGGTAAGTAAATGGCAATGTGTTAAATTGGTCCTGCCCTAAGACCCATGGTGTCAGGCTGAAAATGAAGTGCATAGAGTGCAAATCCCAATAGCCATTCAGGACAAACATAAAATATGTAAATTTAGTCTTACTCATAATGTAGTATGTACGCCCATCCATAGTGCCACAGACGCCCAGATGCGACTTTCGCGGATTTAGTTTCTCAAGGGAAGAGTTTCTGATCTTACCTCATCTTGTCTTTTATATCATATGGCCAGAAAAAAAGAGCAAATCATATGCTGCGCATATCGCCATTGCCCCCGAGTGCCAGGTGCATTGCTTTCGGGCACTCGGCTCAGGCGTATGTGGAGGAAGTGCCTCCATGCCGTCAATAACACAGACTGGTATTTTAAACCCTCATGTTTACTACAATCCTCACTTTTCACTTTATCTCCTTTTTTCACATCATGTATTTTATTGTAATGTATGCTATATATAGATATTTGTTCAGTGATCTAATTTAATTGCTTAATTTGGATTATTATCCACTTGATGTGTTTCTGTATTTTTGCACAGACCATCATTTTGCCACTTACTGTTATCATATATATCTCTTTAATTTTCACTATTATCTTAGCATCCCTTTTAGATTCACTCTCATCAGCTTGGTCCTCCGTCTGTAATATGCAGTCTTGCAACTATTTCATTACCTCACTGTATTTCCCTGTTCCCCACGCTGACAATGCATTGCAAACATACACTCTAAAATGGACACGGTCAATAGACTTTGAAAAAAATGGTGATCTGCTTGCACATGCGCATTACGCTCGATATTCCTGCAAATATACACTCCAAAATGGCTGCAGTCATTAGACTTCAGATAAATGGCGATCTGCACGCGCATGCACACTGTGCCTGATATCCTTGTATTGCTGAAGGGCTTTTTCCAGGACGTCCTATCCTGACAGCACCATGGGGTTGTCCTTTCATCCTTCCAGGGACAGGAAATGCACGAGAGGTTAAAAGGTCCCCTCCCACACCACACTCCAGCGTTTTTTCTGTCCCTGTAAGGACAGGCATGAGAGCGCCGCAGCCGCGGCATACAAGGATCTTACCGGGGCCAGGAGGTTCGGGGGTCCTAACCGCCAACTCCTCCGGGTCGAACGATGTAAGCGGCACCCCCCTAAGGGGGGGTTCTCCGCCGGGTGTCCCGTGGAGCGTCGCTCCGGGACTCATCCCCGCTTCCCCCAGCGAGGCTCCCGCGAGACAGCCCAGAATACATCAGAGCGGTGACGCGTCACTTCCGGGCGCCCAGGGATGACGACTTCCGGTGGGGGCATGGAGGACGCGTCAGAGGGCAGCAGAAGGAGCGTTCCTGCGCAAGACAAGGTAGGATAAGAGCGGGGGGAAGCGGGAGACCAGCGGCAGATTGAGAGGTGACAGACGCCTAGGTTTCTGTCAGACGCCGCCAGCATGGACGCCAGGACCAGTGACCAGCCAGAACCAGTGTCCGTGAGTAAACGGCACAAGGGCAAGATGGCCAGAGACAGGAGCTTTTTGTAAAGAGAGGACTCCTGTCTTTTTAGGATAAGGCGACACCGGCTCCGGCAACAGCCAGGACATCAGGCAAACCCAAATGCCCCATCTGTGCCACCAAACTGCCGAGCACATGGAAGAAACCCTTATGCGAAGATTGCACACTCCGAATTGTCAGAGGTGAGCAGGCAGCCTTTCTCACGGAGATGCGCGCAGTAGTCAGAGACGAAGTTCAAGCCTCGGTCTCTGGAATGCTGCCATCTCAGTCTTCCGGCCGGTCCCAGTCCAAAAGACCTTGATGGGAGTCCGAGCTATCATCGGAAGAAGAGATACGGGGCATGGACTCGGAGGAAGAGGGCGAGATTACCTCGGAACCCCTAGAAACAGGGAAGAGGTACCTCTTTACATCAGAGAACACGGAAGAGCTGCTCAGGGCAGTAAGAAGTACAATGCAGATCGGGGAAACCCTGAAAGAACAATATATCCAGGACACAATGTTTGGGGGACTAAGAGCCAGGATTCATCAGGTCTTCCCAGTTAATGACCATATCCGGGCAATGATCCTGGAAGAATGGGAAGATGCGGAGAAAAGACTGATTGTGCCGCAAGACTTTAAGCTGCGACTTCCATTTAACCAGGAGGACATCAGCATTTGGGACGAGGTGCCTAAGATCGATTCACCGGTGGACAAGGTGTCCAGGAAAACTTCGATTCCTTTTGAAGATTCTTCCAGTCTCAAGGAGCCCATGGACAAAAAGGCCGACATGCTCTTAAAAGAGCTTGGGAGGCCTCAGCGGCAGTGATAAAAGCAAACATAGCCGCTACATCGGTCGCTAGATCCATGCACCTATGGATCGACCACATGGAACAACAGTTAAAGGATAAAACCCCTAGGGGTGATATCCTTGAGAGTATTCCCCTGTTGAAAATCGCGACCGGTTTTCTGGCAGATGCTTCTGCAGAATTGGTACGGTTTGCGGCCAGAAATAATTCCCTATCCAACGCGGCCCGTCGAGCCATATGGATGAAAACATGGTCGGGGGACTACCAATCTAAAAATAAGTTATGTTCCATACCCTTCTCGGGCGGGAAGGTATTTGGGCCAGCTTTGGATAAAATTCTAGAGAGTGCCTCAGACGACAAAAGGTTTTCCAGAGGAAAAACCAAAAAGGCAATTTCCCTTTCAGAGGTCCCGCCCATACCAGAGGCAGGAATATAGAGGGAAAGGGAAATCTTCTCGCTGGGAGTACTCGAGTGGGGGGAAGAAGTAGAGCTCCCCCGTCTCGCTCCGGACAAAGTTCCAGGAGCAGAAGGCAATGACGCCATGCCTGTAGGGGGGCGCCTCAAACACTTTGCAGGGGCATGGCAGCGCATCTCCCAAAACCCATGGGTCCTCAATACAATCTCCCAGGGCTATACCCTCGAGTTCACAAGATCCCCTCCAGCACGATTTGTGGTTACAAAACCCCGTTCCAAGGCCATGATAGACCCTATATGGGCAGACATAAGAGACCTGTTAAAAACAGAAGTAGTAATTCCTGTCCCAGAGGTAGAGAGAGGTCAGGGCCACTATTCTACACTCTTCACGATAAAAAAAACCGTCGGGGGAAAGCCGAACTATCATAAATTTAAAGCCATTGAATCAATGGGTTTGTTACAAAAGGTTCCGAATGGAGTCCCTGAAAACCGCCATCCCGCTAATAGACCAGAACGCGTCCATGTGCACTATAGATTTAAAGAACGCATATTATCACGTTCCCATCCATCCTCAATCTCAGAGGTTCCTGCGTTTCGCCCTAGAGAAAGGAGGCAAACACTACCACTTCCAGTTTCAGGCTCTTCCGTTCGGCTTGGCATCAGCACCTCGTGTTTTCACAAAACTGGTGGCCGAAGTCGTGGCAGACTTAAGACAAAGAGACATAATCATTGTACCTTAGACGACTTCTTGGTAATATCCCGGTCAGCGTCCGAATTAAAAGAACTCAGCTCAATAATTTTCAGCCTCGAGAGCCTAGGTTGGATCCTAAACAGAGAAAAATCAGATCTGCGGCCCAGCACCCAGAAAAAATTCCTAGGGGTAATGCTAGACTCCAGAAGAAGGGTCTCGTTCTTGCCGGAGGTAAAGAAGCCCATCATGGACAAGGTTCGGCAGCTCGGCCAAAACCAGGTTTCGATAAGGACTGCGATGGAAGTACTGGGCACCCTAACCGAATGCATACCCTGTATCATGTGGAGCCAGGCTCACACAAGAATCCTACAAAAGGAGATCCTTACAAAATGGGACAGACGGCAGTCCTCGCTGGACAAGAAGTTCCGACCGTCTCCGGCGCTGAGATGATCTCTGAAACGGTGGATCAGCAACAGAAACATCAGCCGGAGGGTTCCTAAGGATCCTCTCTCCATGCGTGACCATCACTACAGATGCCAGCAGGGAAGGATGGGGAGCCCACCTAGTAGGAAGAGTCTTACAAGGAACGTGGCCCAACAGTATCAGCTTACAGTCCTCAAACTACCGAGAACTGCGAGCAGTTTGGGAGACTCTGAAGAGAAGCGGTTCAAGACTACAGAACCAACATATAAAGATCATGTCAGACAACGTGACCAAAGTAGCCTTCCTTTGCCACCAGGAGGGCCCAAAGCACGGGAAACTTCAGAAGCTAGCAGCTCGCATCCTCACCTGGGCAGAGAACAATTCTCACTCCCTGTCAGCAGTGCACCTGGAAGGCTCCCAAAACAGGATAGCCGACTATCTAAGCAGACAAGAAGTCCGAACCACCGAATGGGAGCTAAAAGAGGAGATCTTCAAGGATCTTTGCCATCGCTGGGGGACACCCCAGCTGGACCTCTTCGCGACAAGAAAAAACACCAAGCTGAAGAGGTTCTACTCCCTAAACCCGGCGGACCATCCAGAAGAAAGACGCCCTGGACCAGAATTGGGGAAGGGGACTCCTATGCGGGTTTCCACCGATCGCGATAATACCGAGGGTCCTCAGGAAGATCCAGGAGGAAGGAGCTCGGGTGATGCTGGTCGTACCTTTTTGGCCCAGGCGGAGTTGGTTTCCCCTCCTCAGAAAGATGGCTCAGAGGGGGCCACTCCACCTACCAACAATACCAGACTTGCTCTCCCAGGGTCCAGTGCTACACCCAAACCAAGGAAGCCTGCAACTGGCAGCATGGATCCTGAGAGGGACATCCTAAAGTCCAATGGCCTCTCGGACCAGGTGATCTCCACATTGCAGGCCAGCCGAAAACCGGTGACAAGAGCAATATATTGTAAAATCTGGAAGAGATTCTGTACAGAAAGTGGTAGTGCCCCTTTAGACCTATCTCGGCCTGATATCCCTCGGATCCTGGACTTCCTACAGGCCGGATTCGATAAGGGCTTGACCCCGAGCACACTCAAAGTCCAGATAGCGGCCTTAAGTACCTTCTTTAATTTCTCCCTATCCTCCCATCCATGGATAGCGCGATTTATTAAAGCCACCCAGAGGTTAAGACCCACATTGAGAAAAACTGTCCCCCCATGGGACCTAAATCTGGTACTCAACACGCTGTGTAGGCCCCCTTACCAGCCAATTTCGGAGATAGACATTTCAAAGCTCACACAAAAAACTGCTTTTTTTGGTAGCCATCACCTCAGCTAAACGTTTAGGTGAAATCCAGGCCCTCTCAATCCAGAATCCCTACATTCAGGTCTTCGAGGACCACATAACGCTCAAACTAGATCCAAAGTTTCTCCCTAAGGTAGCGTCGCCGCAGAATCTAAACCAAGAAATAATCCTGCCCTAGTTTTGTCCAGCCTCAAAGAATGATAAAGAAAAATTGTTTCATTCTCTGGATGTTAGACGTACGGTCACCCGTTACCTGGAAGTCACCCGGGACTGGCAACAGGACACAAAACTATTTGTCCAGTACGGCGGCAAAAATAAAGGTAGAAGTGCGGCTACACAGACTCTAGCAAGGTGGATAACAACAATAATCTCCTCGGCGTACGAGGTCGAGGGCTTGCCGGTACCTGAGGGGCTTAGGGCTCATTCCACCAGGGCGATAGCGACTTCATGGGCAGAGAGGGCGGGTGCCTCAGTAGAACAGATATGCAGGGCCGCCACCTGGTCTACACCAAATACTTTCTGTAGACACTATAAGTTGGACACTATCAGCTAGCCAGGCGACCTTCGGTTGCAGAGTGCTACAAGCAGTAGTCCCACCCTAAGCGAATTCCTACTTTGGTATTCCCCATGGTGCTGTCAGGATAGGACGTCCTGGAAAACGGAGATTAGACCTACCGGTAATGTTATTTCCAGGAGTCCTTCCTGACAGCACTGGTAGGTCCCTCCCTAGCATTTGTATTGGTATCATTATGCTTGTACTTAATCTAAATAAAATTTAATTGCATCCATACTGGTGTGGTACTTGGAAAAATCACTGGAGTGTGGTGTGGGAGGGGACCTTTCAACCTCTCGTGCATTTCCTGTCCCTGGAAGGATGAAAGGACAACCCCATGGTGCTGTCAGGATGGACTCCTGGAAATAACATTACCGGCAGGTCTAATGTCCGTTTTCAGCTACCGGCCTGTGTTATTGACATCATGGAGTCACTTCCTCCAAAAATGCTGGAGCCGAGTGCCTGAACGCAATGCACCTGCGGAGCACGTGATTCACCCTTTTTTCTGGTGATATGAAATAAAAAACAAGTTGTGGTAAGATCAGACACTCCCCTTGAGAAAGCACATCCGTGAAATGCGCATCGGGGCGTCTGTGGCACTGTGGACAGGCGGGTAAGCCTTAATTTACATATTTTATGGTTGTCCTGACTGGCTATTGCGATTTGCACTATAGTCTTCAGCCTGACACCATGGGTCTTAAGGCCCCGTCACACATAGCGATCTCGCTAGCGAGATCGCTGCTGAGTCACAAGTTTTGTGACACAACAGTGATCTCACCAGCGAGATCGCTGTGTGTGACAGTGATCAGCGACTGGCCCCCCTGCCGGTATCGCTGATCGCTGTAGGAAACCGCTGGACATTTCTTTTGTCGCTAGTCTCCCGCTGGCCTGCACGCATCGCTGCATGTGACAGGCGGGAGACCAGCGATCTGCTGGTAACTAACGTACACATCGGGTATCCAAGGGACGTGCGTCCCTTAGATAACCGATGTGTACGTTTGTTACCAGCACGCTGATGCAGGGAGCTGGTAACTAATGAACACAGCAACGCTGTGACAGCTCACCAGCGATCATGTAGCGATTCACCAGCGATCCTGACACGTTGATATCATTGTTGGGATCGCTGGTGAGTCGCTATGTGTGGCTCCAGCTTTAGGGTAGCACCAATTTCATACGTAGACATTTACTTACCGATAGCCTGTTACAATTCCACTTTACCACTATTACTTGCTTGAGCATTTTCCTCTTCGATGTTTTATGCTATCTTTTATTCATGTTGTTTTACTATGTGTACTAAACTCTTGAATAATATTACTACTTTTTTAATATCCCTCCTTTGAGTGGTGTGTTTTGGACACTCTGTATCCATTCTCTAGGCTTTAAATGACAGGTCACTGAACCTTCAGTGATCTGCGTCCTATTTTAAATACTGCACATTTAATATTCTGGTCTTCAAAAAAAATTGGTTGTGGCAGCCCATGCACAGTAGTATCTTTCAGCAACCGAAGCGCTCAATCTGCGCATGCCCCACCCACGGTGTTCCAGGGACCAGTGCAGAAGCATTGCTATGTTCAGCGGTGACTATTTTCTCTTCGTGTGTCCGCTCCCGCACTGGTCCTCAGATCATAAGGGGTGGTGCATGTGCAGATTGAGAGCCTCGCTCGGTGATACATGCTACTGTGCATTGAAGAACAGAAAATTACATGCATGAGCATCTTATGAACTCAAAGCTGCAAACACAGATTAAATAAGAACCACAAGATGGATTTCTTCAACCAAAGTATCATTTTAATCAGTATAACCGCGCCGACCTGACACTGTCTGTAGGTTACTCTGCACAATACTCACACATTTGTATAAAACTCAAAAACTCATATGTGAAAAACCAGTATCGGGGTCATCAGTGTTTTCCATCAGTGTGTCATCCATGTGTCCATTTTTACCACCATCAGTGTTATTAGTGTTTTTCCGGTATGAATAAAGAAAAATAAATTACAATGCTTCTACTACGCTGTGGAAAATTAAACGCGGACAACATACGGATACCATCCATGTGTTGCACATGTTTGTCATGGACCCATAGACTTGTATTGGCCCTTATTTGCCACACTGTCAGAAAAAATTGGACATGTCTGTCTTTTGCGCTGACACACGGTTCATGTAAAATCACGGACATGTGCGTAGCACCACAGATGTAATGGTTACTTGTGGTAGCTGTTAAACAGATACTGGAAACACGGATGTGATAAGGAGGTCCAAAGAGTATAAATAGACATGTATTCACAAAAATTAGATGCCACGTGGACGTTCTGTTGGAGCTGATTTTTTATGCATACATAGACATGAAATAATCTCATCTGAAATAAGGAAGAGAATAGTGCATGTTGCAATTTGTCACACAAACACTTGATCAAAAAAAATTGTAATCTGTGCAGCCCTGTTAAATTTCATTGGTCAGTGTGCTGTCCTTGTGACATCTGGTTTTTTACCTGCACGGCAAACAGCCATGTGCTATGATGGTCTGAACAAGGCCTGAAACTGATCACAACATCTAGTGTGTAGGTGGTGCCACTATGAACAGACTGATGTTAGATTATGTTAGTTTTTGAAAATGCAACTAGATCCACAATACGGATTGAAAAATGTATGTGCGTGTGTTTGATAAGCGTGTACATACTGGTCTTGTAAAGGCAATGGCTTGTATTACATTTCTAAGGGCCCCGTCACACATAGCGACGCACCAGCGATCTCGACAATGATAGGACCTTGTCAGGATCGCTGGTGTGTCGCTACATGATCGCTGGTGAGCTGCCAAGCAGGTAGATCTCAGCAGCGATCAGGACCAGCGACGACGCGGGTAGCAAGCGTGCGTGTCGCTTAGTTACCTGCAGTGTACCTTAGATACAGCGTGCTGGTGCAGGGAGCTGGTATCTAAGGTAAACAGCGTGTTTCTAAGCGCTGCACGCCCTTAGTTACCTGCGGTTTACCTTGGATACCATGCTTCAGCTTGCTGAACGCTGGTCTCCCGCCTGCCACATGCAGCGATGCGTGCTGGCCAGCGGGAGACCAATGATCAAAAAAATGTCCAGGGCTTTCGAGCACGATCAGCGATACCTGGCGGGGGGGGGGGGGGCGGTCGCTGATATATGTCACACAGTGATATCGCTGTTGCATCACAAAACTTGTGACGCAGCAGCGATCTTGCTGTGTGTGATGGGGGCTTAACTGTACCCAAACAAGTACATATAGTAATTAAAATGATTTTGCATGTGTGATCAAAGATAATGGAATTAGCAGTTTCGATCCTTAACCCTTGTAGTACCATTGGCTTTAGTTTTACAGGGGCTAGCGTCACATGGGATTGGCTCTGGTGGCACCTCAGCTAATCGCACAGCATGTTTCTAATTACCATCAGTAAGCACAGAGAAGGTAGAGTCTCTGCACAGCTCTCTATGGGCCATAATGAGTGATAACAATGATTTGAAATAATAAGGCCTGTCATGCACAGGGCCACCTGGCCAAAGCACTTACTAACTGCGGTAGCCAATGTCTGCATAAACATGAAACATGCTAACCTCATATCTGGTCTAAAGGCCCCGTTACACACAACGATGTCCCAGCGATCCCACCAACGATTCGACATGCATAGGATCGCTGGGACATAGTTAGACAGACTCACCAGCGATCAGGACCAGCGTGCATGCTGGTTTCCAGGGTAAACAGCGGGTAACTAAGAGCCGCGCGGCTCTTGGATACCCGCTGTATACCCTGGAAACAAGCGTGCAGCGTCGCTGAGTGTTGGTTTCTCGCTGTCACAAGCAGCGATGCGCGCTGGCCAGCGGGAGACCAACAATTAAAAAACGGCCCAGGACGTTCGAGCGTGATCAGTGATACCCGGCAGGGGGGGCCGGTCGCTGATCCCAGTCACACACAGCGATATCGCTGGCGAGATCACTGTGGCGTCACAAAGTCAGCGATCTCGCTGTGTGTGGCAGGGCATTTACTCTGATTCTGATACTCTATATGATTGCTGTAGGCCATACCCCATAATATTGCACTTTTGGATCTCTTGGGAGGAACACAATTGCAGTACAGCTTAAGAAATTGGTCAGCCTGGATGTTACTCAATTGACCATTGGGCCCATAATAAGCCATCTTCACTCAGGTAGCAAAGAAGTGAGAAGCAGCTGTCCTAGTTTATGTTGGACATTCTCAAACTGAAACTTGAAGATCCTGCTTTTTCTATGATTTCACATGATGCATTGATTCCCTGGGTAGCGTGATGGGAGCCAATACACAATACTTACGCTTCTTAAGGCCCCGTTACACATAACGATGTCCCTAGGGATCCCACCAACGATCCGACATGGGTGGGATCGCTGGGACATTGTTAGACAGCCCCTCCAGCGATCGCTGATCTCTCGCTGCCACACGCAGCGATGCCTGCTGGCCAGTGGGAGACCAACAATCAAAAAATGGCCTAGGACGATCCTGCACGATCAGCGATACCCGGTTTTTGGTTTTTTTTAGCAGCTTTTTATACAAATAATTTGCGATGAATGGACCCATGGACGATTGGGTTAGTCAGGTTCTGTCAAAATGTAATCCAAAGTTCAGTTCGTGCACCAAAACTTGACCCTGAACCTAAACCCCATAGAAGCCAATGGAGCCCTGAACTTTGGTGCTGTAAAATGGTCATAGTAAGTGCTAGGAGTCTACAAAAGGAAGCAAAATGGGAGTAAGAGGAAGACAATAGTCTTGCAATCAAATGTGGATGGAAAAATGACTTAAAATAACATAGGATAATTAAAAAAAAAGTAATCTTGAACCAGGAGGCAGAGGTCCAAGTGGAAAAGGTTGAGATGGAGATGGACGTGGCGTTGTGTAGGTGGAGGATGCGGAGCAGGAGGTCACCAACACCATTTTTAATTTTTTTTTTTTAAATTTTGGGAGACCCCAAATCATTGGAAATGACAATAGATCAATGGCTGGGTGCAGCTGGTCTAATTATCTACTCAGCCAAAGATAAGGACAAGTCCTGTGGGCTCCACGGCTGATTAATTTTAATGAATGTGAGCTTGCCCACGTTGGCTGTGGACAGTCTGATGTGCCTGTCTATTATAGCACCCCCTGCCCTATTAAACACACGTTCCAACAGTACACTTGCCGCAGGAAAGAATAGCACCTTCAAGGCATAAAGAGCAAGCTCAGGCCATGTGTCCCATTTGAATACCTAGAAATTAAATGGGACAGGTCCATCAGTCAGTATGTGGAGACGTCTGGACATGTACTCTTCCACCAAGTTGTTGAAACACTGCCTTCTGCTAATACGGACTGTATCGAGTGGTGGGTGAAGGATGTTGTAGCATGCCGAGGAAAGTTTTCCACATTTCAGCAAAGCTAACCATCCCTTCGGAGGTGGTGCCAGTGCCCCAGCTGCGTTGGCCATGTTTTTCCAATGAGCCCCCACTGTCAGGTGGGATTGCCGTCACTATTGCGTCTACCAGTGTGAGCTTGTATTCCCGCATTTAACAATTACGCTGCAGTGACAGAAGTGAAGAGGTGCATTGTGCTCAAGCAGGATAGCTACCCAGTAATCAGCACTGGTAACCAGTGGCGTGCATAGAACTCATGGAACCCCATGAAAATAAAATAAATAGTTGTACCCTTTGTAGGATCAGAAAATGTGGAATGGTGTGAAATCAATTCCTCCAGGAATTCCTCATTTTGTTAGATTGGATTGGGCTCCTAATATATTGATACTTCATTTGGGGGGGGGCAACAATTTAGATAGGAGAACTTGTCGACAATTGATAAGGGATATTAAATTTGACTTCGAGGCTTTGGGCAATATTTCTCAAGGTTCTAGGTCGGATATCGTTCTGCGTAAGTTTTGACGCAGGACTCGTTCAATAGTTGGTGTAAATAAAGCGAGAATTAAGGTGAATTGGGCAGCAATTCCATTTATGGCAAGGAACGGGGCTGTAAGCAGTCTGCCATGTGGAATTGGAAAGGGTCGAAGGTAATGTTTGGTGCAATGATGGGGAACATCTAAACGCTGTGGGCAAAGATATGTAGTGCTTAGCATTAAAAGAAGGTATTGAGAAAGGTTTGAAGGTATGGAGAGACATGAATGTTTGCAATCACAAAACAAAACTTTCTCTGTTCGATAAAAGACTAGAAAAACGTGTGTCACCAAAAGTTTAAAATTGTCGATTTAGTAAGGGTACCCAATACAAAAATCAGACCCCACTTCGACACTATTAAGGATATCAATTGTCACCTAAGTACAATTAGATAACAAAACAAGCACTGGGGTGTACCAATTTTTGTTCATCATGTATACACCATAACCCAGTTTGCACATACATAGTAAATACAAGTATTGAAAGCCCAAAATACTGGCTATACATAAAAAGATGAGACCATAGAAAAAAGGAAAAATGGAACAATCTCACCAAAAGGTTGGAAGCAAGACTGGAGTCTTCAGGGATTCATATATTGACAGAGGTCCCTGGAAAGGAGGTTTGGAAGACAATACCCTGTCAATCCCTATGGGGATAGCAATCATCTATCCCCCAAAACTCCCGCCCTAACAAGGGCAGTCCACATCTAACCCTATATTGCACATGCCTTGCACTTTCCCTAAATGGGTGTTCCAACGTGTTTCATACAAGCGAACTCCTCAGGGGACTAGCTTGTCATAAAGTGCCATAGTGCTAAAACTGGAGAGACAAATATATCCTTCTACTCTCAATGCTGTCCGCAGAGAATGAAGGAAAAAGGGCATATTTATAAAGGTTCACTTCCTGTGTAGTCACAAAACAATCAACATTCGTCACCGTAATTATCTCATACATGGTTCCAAATTATGCAAGAGAAGAGCACGCTCCCGATAACCAACCTGTTCACTGTCAGTTTCAAAGCAGCGCGCCATTATCATAATGGATTCCGGTCTGTGAGGCGTATCATAGCGGGTGCACCCTGCTCACATGTCATTTCCGGTGGCGCGCGCTCACTACATTACACCTTCGCACCATGGAGTGCAGAGTTGCGCGCCCCCGCTGCCATGACTTCCGGACCATGAGGCGCACGCCGGTGGGTGTGTCCCGCTCTCTGGAGTGCACATGTCATTTCCGGCGCTCGTCCACATACCCGTCCGAGGGGCGCATCAATGAAGGTGTCCGACTTCCAGTATGGAAAGCGGTCATCAGAAAACATGTTCCGCTTTCAGACACACAAAGGGAAGGGGGAGGCACCATCCCTGGAATCTCAAACTAACATACGCAACCTGATATACCAAAAATATATCAAAATCAATTCTGTATTGGACACAAAGTCCAGTACGTCACTAATAGGTGCGCATAGCTTGATATATCAAAATGAGGCAACAATTAACATCCGTCACCATAGTCATCTCATAATCTCATATATAGTACAGAATTGTCTGATATATCAAAAGGGCGCATAACCTCAAGGTAATCACCATAAAAGGTCAAATAAGCTATCAAGTAGGTATATCAACATATCTTGCAAAAAATGGCGGAGGAAGAAAACGAGAAATATGAAGGAACCACCAAATCGTATATACACACACACACAAATCCTATTATCAGGTGACAAAAGGGATTTAAGCAATATGATAATAAATTGTGGGCAATACAAATGGCAAACAGAATCAAAAGGAAGAATTCAAATAAAACAACCAAAATTAATCTGGTCATTGAGGCCCTTTGGCACAACCGTATCCAAATAGAAAATCCATTTGGCTTCTCGTTATAGCAGCAACAGTTGCCCCCTCTTTTTGGTCTGAATATCTTGTCAATCGCAGTAAATTTTAATTGTTCGATCTGACCATTATGCCGACTATGAATATGTCTAGAAATTGGGATGTCCCTTTTATGTAAGCCATCACCTACGTGTTCCCCAATCCTTTTCCTAAATTCTCGGATTGTTTTCCCCACATATCCAAGTCCACAGGTACAAGTGGCCTTATAAATAACACCCTTGGTACTGCAATTCATGATTTGTCCGATAGAATAACTTTTACCTGTCACATTACTTGAAAAACTTTTGACCGTACAAATATGTTGACAGGATACACAATGGCTGCATTTATGACAACCAACGACATCACTGTGTAGCCACGTTTTAGTAACCGGACCCAAGAAGTGACTATGCACAAGTCTATCATTCAAAGACAGTGCTTTTTTGTAGGTTATTCTAGGGTTATTACCCAAATAGGCTGAAATATCATTGTCCATTTGTAAGATGGACCAATGTTTCTTAATGATATTTCTCACTGAAACCGCCCCATTGTCAAATGTGGTAATAAACCTAAGGGTGTCATTTTCTGCTTTTTTCTGAGCTGGGTTCAACAACTCAGAACGTACACGACCCCTTGCTCCTTGATAAGCTTCCTTCAAAACATTACGGGGATAGCCCCTATCCAGGAATCTATCCCTCAAGTCCCTAGCCTGGGATTCGAATGTTGACATGTTGGAACAATTTCTTCGAGCCCTAAGATACTGTCCCTTCGGAATGGCTCTTTTTAGATGTTGGGGATGGTGACTGCTCCAATGCAACAAGGAGTTAGTTGATGTAGGTTTCCTATATGTAGACGTCAACAGCTCCCCCTTATTCTTTTCAATGAGGATATCCAAGAAGGGCAAAGTCGATGCGTCAATCACCGATGTAAAAAACAACCCAATGTCATTATGGTTCAATCCTGCTACAAAATCACTGAAATCCTCAATTGATCCCTTGCATACATTGAAAATATTGTCTATGTACCGTGTCCATAGGTCAGGGACACGGCACAGACAACTCATCCATGGGGTTATTCCACCGTCTCTTCCTATCAGCCAAGGAGGAGATTTGCATAAGCCGGCGCACAGGGGCTCCCCATGGCAGTCCCCCGTAGCTGGTGGTAGACTTTCGGATTAAAAGTAAAAAAATTCAGTGCCAAACAAAATCGAAGAAGCTTCAATACAAAGCAGTTGTGTTCCTGATATTGACACCCTCTCATGTTCAAATAATATTTTACTGCCTCCAAACCACAAACATGAGGAATGGAGGAGTAAAGGGCCTCAACATCTAGACTTGCCAGATATGATTTGGGATCAATGGTGAGACCTTCCAAACGGCAAAGGAGATCTGGTGTATCCTGAACAAAAGATAGGATACAAAAGGAGACAGGATTCGATCGAGATAAATCCCAGCATTTTGACAGAGACTACCCACACCCGATACAATTGGCCTGCCTTTTAGAGGATCAAGCCCCTTGTGGATTTTCGGTAGGCAGTAAAAAGGTAGCAGTAACAGGGTGGTTTGGGAGTATAAAATCGAACTCTGTCTTAGAAATAACCTTTTTCTCAAAGGCCTCTAGCAGCAATTGTCGTAGTTCTTCCCGATAGACATTCATCGGATTATTCACCAAGATTTGGATAATGGTAGATTCATGGGGGAGAACGGTGGGAGGTTTTAGAACCCCCTAGGTGGAATTAGGTCGAGACAGGTGTTTAAATCCTGAGTAAGGGATTGGAGGGCCCATGGTTAATGATTTTGGTTTATTGGCCAGGTTGTTTAATTGGTGCCTCTGCACTGGTGCATAACGGCTGGAAGTAAGATTCTACCTTGGCCGATGGGGTCATATTAAACATGTTTTTTTTATAGGTATGGGGCTTCCAGGACCATCCCTCGTCAAGGTTGTTTGCAATGTTTGATGTGTATTTGTTAATGAAAGGTTGCTGTGACCATTTAAATCCAATGATGGTGTGAGTTGTGATTATTTTTATATGCGGGTAAGAGTGGGAGGTAATGGAAAAGTTGTTAGATCACATTCCGCAAATACCCTTTGTCAAGTAAGGCCATATGGGGCTCCTGGCCATAGAAGGAGGTCGTCATGACAAGATTGTAGTGGGAATATAAAAAGCAGGATAAGTGGTGACATGGTTAAGATTAAAATACTAAATTTTATTTCTATAGCGCCAACATATTCCGCAGCACTTTACATTTCAGAGGGGACTTATACAGATGGTAGACATTACAGCATAACAATAATCACATAGATCATAACAGATACCAAGAGGAATGAGGGCCCTGCTCGCAAGCTTACAATCTATGAGGTAAAAGGTAGACACGAAAGGTGGGTGGAAACATTTGCCCTGATTGTATGGACCAGCCATAATGTTAAGTGTATAACAGTTCAGACACAGAGGGCTTATAGAGGCATAAAACATGTGGGAACATGATGCGGGGAACCTGGTTATGGTAAAACTTTAGACTGTGTCACACAGGGATAGATTAGGTTAATGTGTTGAGGCGGTAGGCCAGTCTGAATAAATGCGTTTTCAGGGCACGCTTAAAATTGTAGGGATTGGGGACTAATCGAAATGACCTGGGAAGTGCATTCCAAAGAATTGGCGTGGCATGTGTATAGTCTTGGAGATGGGAGTGGGAGGTTCTGATTATTGAGGATGCTAACCTCAGGTCATCAGCAGAACAGAGGGTGCGGGTAGGATGGTATACTGAAACAAGGGAGGAGATGTAGGGTGGTGCTGAGCCATGGAGAGCTTTGTGGGTGAGGGTAATAAGTTTGTGCTGGATTCTGGTTTAAAAGGATAATAGGTGAGGTTATATGGGGCGTCATCATTGGGTGTGGCTTTAAGCGGGAGGTGAGGGGTAGATAAGCGACGGCCATTTAGAATGTCAGCCATTTTAGGTTTACCTATTAAGAGGAAGACTCTTCCACCCAACCTCTCTTTAGTATTAATTTTCGGTTATCAATTGGCAGTCAAAATCATTCAGTTTGTCAGTACATGTGGATTTGGTGTTATGTAAGAATGTTTCTGTTTTTTATCATCATAGCAGTTAGGTATGGGGGGGTCCTCGAAGTTGGTGAATTTGGATAATGGTAGCCCTCCCCCGAATCCTATGTAGGGGGGTCTCATGGGAACTTGGACCCTAGTCTTTTCTAATTTTATTATATTAATTCCTCAGTTTTCACCGATATGGTCAAAGGGTTAATCCTATTTCAGATTTCAGTCAGCTGTGGTAACATGAGCTGTTTTTTTTCCAGTTTATAAGCATCCTCTTTTCTGATTGGCTGTTGAGTTTTTGCCGCCGTTTTTAGGTCAATTTGATTGGTTTATTCAGTTTTGACTGGGAAGGATTTGGTTTATATACCACTACTAACTGTCATTTACCTCAGAAATAATTTTGAGAGAAAAGAAATCCCCCGCCCTCCCTCCCTTTGCTTCATCGTCCTTGTCGTGGTGCATTGTTTGAGGGAAAATCGCCCAGCTTGCTGGGTGGATAGGTCAATACAGTTATTTAGTAAAATATGGTTGTGGATTTATTTATTCATTTGTTAATGCTGGTTACCCTGAATAAAGCACCATGGCCACTATTTTCCAAAAATAAATTTGGGTCTGTGTCTATTTACTTAGTATGAATGGGTTCTAGGTTCCCATGGCGCATCGGTGGAGGGGGGGGGGGGGGGGGCAGACCACAGGAGGTTCTGGACCCCTTAGGTGGAATTAAATTGCGAGACGTGTGTTTAAATCCCAGGTAAGGGATTGGAGGGCCTGTGGTTAATGGTTTTGGTTTATTGGCCAGGTTGTTTAATTGGTGCCTCTGACCTGGGGCATAATGGCTGGAGGTAAGATGCGACCTGGGCTAAGGGAGGTCATATTAGACAAGTTTTTTATAGCTATACGAATTCGAGGACCATCGATCTTCAAGGTGGTTAATAATGTGTGTTATGTATTTGTTAAATAAAGGCTGCATTGGCCAATAGAATCAAATGATGGTGTGAGCTGTGATTATTTCTATATGCAGGTAAGAGGGGAGGTATAATAGTGGATAAGTTGTTAAATTAGTCACATGACCCGCCAATACCCTTTGTAATTTTTTTTTGCAGAATAGAGCATGTCACTTCTTTCAGCATTTTTTTTCAGCAATTTTCATCCATTGAAAGTTGTGAGTGGTGAAAAAAAGCTGAAAATCAGAGTTCTTAGTGCCAAAACTAGATTAAATAGAATGCAGTTTTTTTTGCACCAAACTTTATAAACATTCGCAAGAAACAAATGTAGCATGACATAAACACAGGGAAAAAATGCACAAAAAAGCTGCAAAAAAAGCGAAAAACCTGTTATTTTTCTGCAGCTTCTTTCCAGCCAAGAAAGCAGGTTTTGATACAGAATAAAACCGCTGAAAAACATCTAATGTGAACATACCCTTACTCAATCTGAATGCATAAATAAAAAAATTAAAATAATGTGGAAAAAATGCTCCCATAATTTTCTGCACCTTTTCTGCATATTAAATAAATTAGGTAACTTATGGTTTTTGATTGCATTTTTGTGTGCCTTGTTTTACATGTGTTTTTATTGCGTTTTAAACCTTGTGTTTGTCTCTTTTTGGTGCGTCATTCTTTAACCCCTTAGTGACGGGGCCAATTTTTAAAATTCTGACCATTGTCACTTTATATGGTGATAACTCAGGAAAGCTTCAACAAATACCATTGATTTTGAGATTTTTTTTCCTGGCACATTATAATTTATGATAATGGTAAATTTAGGTTGCTATGTTTTGTATTTATTTATAAAAAAAAACAGAAATTTGAGAAAAAAGGAAAAAAAAAAAAAAATTGCAATTTTCAAACATTGAATGATTATCCATTAAATCCAGATAGTCATTCTACACAAACATTAATAACAATTCCCACACGTCTGCCTTACAACAGCACCATTTTTACAACGCTAGGTTATTTTGTTAGCCTTTTAGGAGGTTTAAAAATGTAGCAGCAATTTTTCATTTTTTCCAGGAAATTAACTAAAGTTATTTTTTTGAGGGACCCATCAATATTTGAAGTGACTTTTGGGGGTGCTATATATTGGGAAACCCCAAACGTAATACCACTTTAAAAACGGCACCCCCTGACACATTGAAAACTGCTGTCAGGTAGTTTATTAACCCTTGAGGTGATTTTCAGGAATTAATGCAAAGTGGTATAGCAGGAATGAAAAAGTGTTTGTTTACCACCTAAAAGTCGCTAACTTCTGAACTGACCGCTATTGCCGGGAGACTCTAAGGGCCCCGTCACACATAGTGATCTCGCTAGCGAGATTGCTGCTAAGTCACAAGTTTTGTGACACAACAGCGATCTCACCAGCGAGATCGCTGTGTGTGACAGCGATCAGCGACTGGCCTGCCGGTATCACTGATCGCTGTAGGAAACCGCTGGACATTTCTTTTGTCACTGGTCTCCCGCTGGCCAGCACGCATCACTGGGCGTGACAGGCAGGAGACCAGCGATCTGCTGGTAACTAATGTACACACTGGGTATCTAAGGGACGCATGTCCCTTGGATACCCAATGTTTAGTGTTGAGCGACTTTTGTTTCTTTAGGGTCGAGTTTCGTTTCATGAAACCCGACTTTTCCAAAAGTCGGGTCGAGCAAAATCGTCCGACTATAGGGAAAAGTCGGGGTCGTCCCGAAACACAAAACCCAATGTAAGTCAATGGAGAATTAAAGTCGGCAGTGAGAGGAGGACAGGAAGCACACCAACAGTGCCCATTTGAATGCCAAAAGCATAAATTGTTGTTACTGAAGCTTGTCAACCTTAATTAACTTCATAATACTAGTTACACACTGAAAAATGGGGGTTATTTGGCTCCAGGTTTTCGTGGGCCCAGGGCCAAAGAGCGCCCATTTAACACATACCACAACTCATGATGCTCCGATGCGGCAGAGGAATAGCAGTATAGTACAATGAAAAATACTTCACTTCTTACATCTCATGACTGATATCCATTTTAAATTCTCCAATACCTCCAAAAAATGGACAGTATATAACTCCATACAGTATTATGGCCAGCGCTTAGTGCGCTATACAGAGTAATGAGGCCCATATATTTCTCCATACGGAATCATTATTCCCATATAATGTTTCAAACCGTATATGATGAGCTCCACATAATGCTACAGTATATGTTGGTCCCAATGGATGAAGCTCCACTGTCTTATGGGCCCAAATAATGCTCCATATATAATGGGCCCCATTTCTACTGCTCTAGTGTATAATGGGCCCTGTAAATGCTGCTCCAGTGTCTGATGTCCACCTTTGGAATGCTCCAGTGTATGGTGGGCCCCATATATCATTCACCAGAGTATAGTGCTCCCCAAAAATTGCTGTCCCAACATTCAAAACAATTACATAAGTCTCCTTGCTAGGGAATCCTTGCACTACTCTGAACGCCTTGTCGTCCCCATCTTCCATCTCACTGCACTTAGCTGTTTAGGCCCTCCCACCGGCAGAGACACTTTTGCGTACTATGCGGTGCCCTGTGCCAGGGCCATCGCCCATGAGTATGCCCCCCCCACCTGCTCAAGGAACCTGCACTTTAATGTGCACCTTCCTCTTTGTCACCGTGTAAGGTGGTATAGTATGCGGGAAGGGGAACCCGAGTTTCCTCTGGGACAGATTCTGGCTGTGTAGAGTGTGAGGGGAATGGGGAATGTAGTGGTCTGGGTCAATGTACCAGCAGCATCATCCAGCAGTGGCTGGGCCTCAGTGCACTTGTGGCGTCCCCAAGAGTACGGTCACCACTGTGGCATTGCCTTCCTCCAAGGGACTGTGTGTGGTGTGGTATGTCCGTTTGTAGTTGTGCTAGCGATTTCTCAGCTTTATTCCGTTAACGACCGAGACTCCGGCATGGCCCAGCAGTACGCGTCAAGCTTACTAGAGGGATACGCGAGGCTGTGGCACGTGAGATTGAGCAATAACAGGTCTAGCATTCCAGTACATGTCCAGGGCTGCATGCACGCTACACTGAAAGGACCAGCTTTTGTCACTTACAGGTGCAGATAACCTGCTGAACTCCGTTAGTGATGGGGATCTGGGATTCAGATTATAGTTAAAACATTGCAAATGCTGGGGCCCTGCCCAAGCAAGGGGGGCACACTCGTGGGCGTCGGTACTGGCACTGGGCCCCTCATAGTACGGCGGTGTGTCTGACGGCGTGTGTGCACCACCACTGTCAGACACTTGATTGCACCATGAGGGACCCTATGCCAGTGCCTGCGCCCAAGAGTTGGCCTACCCACCTGTCCAGGGCAACGGCACTCGCACGGTTTTGTGCGCTAGGTGATGACCCCGGCCATGGGGGGGCGCCGCCCACTTAGGGAGGTTTACAAAGTGGCATATGTAGATGTGGGTCATTCAGCTGCTGCCAAAGGCAAAATAGGTCAAGTTCGCGGAATAGGAGGACCACCAAAGTAAGCCATTTTTCTGGCAACCTATGTGTCATCAAGGGAAGGTGGGACAAAATTCTTGGAAACCCATGCATGGTTCATTTTAATGAAGGTTAGATCATCCACATTTTGGGTTGACAGACGGGTCCTTTTTTCTGTCAGGATTGATCCAGCTGCACTGAAGACTCTTTCCGATAGCACACTTGCAGCTGGGCAAGCGAGCTCCTGTAAGGCATATTGTGCCAATTCACGCCAGGTGTCCAGTTTAGCGGCCCAATAGTCAAAGGGGAATGACCTGTGCGGGAGAACATCGATATGGGAGGAAAAGTAGTTTGTAACCATAGTTGACAACTGCTGTCTCCTGTCACTTTCCATCGATGCATTATTACCAGTTGTGTGAGCGGTCTGTGAAAAATCAGTCCACAACATTGTCATGAAACCCCTGTCTCCAACGCCACTTCTGCTGTGTGCACCACGAACACCTCTGCCAAGCTGCCCCCGGCCCGTACGGCTCGTGTGAGAACCATCACCGCTGCTGTGTGCTGGGAATGCCTCAACCAACCGGTTAACCAGAGTTGCTTGTTTATTAGCCAATATTAGGTCAAGGTTCTCCTGTGGCATGATGTTTTGTAATTTGCCTTTATAGCGTGGATCCAGGATGCTGGCCAACCAGTAGTCGTCATCGTTCATCATTTTGGCAATGCGTGGGTCCCTTTTTAGGATCTGCAAGGCATAATCTGACATGTGGGCCAATGTTCCCGGTGTAAATGATGCACTGCGAGTGTTGGGTGGAGGAGCACTTTCTGGCAAATCCACATCCCTCCAGTCACGCACAAACCCTGTACCAGACCTTGCCATGCCAACATTTTCACTTGCCCCACGATATGCATCCTCCTCCCCTAAGTAATCATCCCCATCATCCTGCTCCTCCTCCTCCTCTTCTTCCTCCACCTCGTCCAGGAGAGGTCCCTGAGCAGACAATGGCTGAATGTCATCAAGGATTCCCTCCACCTCTTCCTCCTCGTCACCATTGGCTGCAGACGCCTGCTCCTTAAGGTGCATCAAAATTTGCATGAGCAGACGCATAAGTGGGATGCTCATGCTTAGGATGGCGTCGTCTGCGCTTACAAGCCGTGTGCATTCCTCAAAACACTGAAGGACTTTACAGAGGTCTTTCAGCTTCGACCACTGCACACCTGTCAACTCCATGTCTGCTCTCATAGTGCCTGGCCGTGTATCCTCCCACAAATGCATTATGGCCTGCCTCTGCTCGCACAGCCGCTCAACCATGTGCAGGGTGGAGTTCCACCTTGTGGCAATGTCGATAATGAGGCGGTGGTTGGGAAGGTGGAGCAATCTCTGCAGCTTCTGCATACGAATGGAGTCTACAGGCGACCGGCGAATGTGCGCGCACAGTCTTCGCACCTTCTGGAGCAGGGCTGTTAACTCCGGATAATTATTGAGGAAGCACTGCACCACCAGGTTCAAGGTGTGAGCCAAGCAAGGTATGTGGCTGAGTTTTGAAAGGGCTATGGCTGCCACAAAATTACGGCCGTTATCACTAACTACCTTGCCTGCCTCAAGATGTACACTGCCCAGCCATGACTCAGTTTGTCGCTGAAAGTACTCGGCCAGCACCTCGGCGGTGTGTCTGTCGCCCAAACACATCATCTGCAACACAGCCTGCTGACGCTTTCCACTAGCTGCTCGATAGGGGGACACCTCGTGTGCAACAGTGGCAGCTGCAGATGGAGTGCTCGTACGACTGCGCTCTGTGGACGAGATTTCGCTTCTGGAGGAGGAGGAGGTGGAGGAGGGTCGAATGCCTACAGCCAACTGTTTCCTATACCGTGGGCTAGGCAGCACTGTCCCACCACCGCTGTCCCCTGTGGACCCTGCATCCACCACATTAACCCAGTGCGCAGTGATGGACACGTAACGGCCCTGGCCATGCCGTCTGGACCATGCATCAGTTGTGAGGTGCACCTTTCCACTCATTGACTGCTTGAGTGCATGGACAATGCGGTCTTTCACAAGATGGTGGAGGGCTGGGATGGCTTTGCGAGAGAAGAAGTGGCGACTGAGTAGGTCATAGCGTGGTACTGCATAGGCCATGAGTTCGCGGAAAGCTGCGCTTTCCACCAACCGATAGGGCATCATCTCAAACGAGATTAGTTTGGCAATGTGGGCGTTCAAACCCAGTGTACGCGGATGAGAGACAGAGTACTTTCTTGACCTACACATAGTGTCTGGGAGGGTGAGCTGGACTTGAGAGCTGCATATGGTGGAAGTAGCGGTGGACAGGGCGGACTGAGAGAGGGTTAATGATTGTGATGGAGTTGGTGTTCTTTCTGATGGCCTAGATTCAGTCTTTCGTTGATATAACAGTGGGATTCCCTGACTGCTTTGGCCTTGCAACGACACCTCAACATTTGCTGCTGTGCTAACCGGTGGGCTTACAGTGGGGGAAACAATGTAGCGTTGCTGACTACCTTCTTTGTGACCAGTTGCACATGTGGTACTTGAGGTTTGGTGTTGTGTCCACGCTTGCAAGTGCATGCTGGTTAAATGTCCAAGCATGGAACTGGTATTCAAATTTTTCAGATTTTTCCCTCGGCTAAAGGTCTTTGCGCACTTCTTACAGATATGATCAGGCCAAGGTTGAGGATTTTGTTCAAAAAAGTGCCACACTGCACTCTTCCTACTTTGGCAGATATTTTGAGGCCTAGCGCGCTGTGATATTTTGACCCTCTGGACAAGCTGTCCAGCAACTCTTTTGATTTTTGGAACCTGTCTTTGGAGTGCTCTGGGCCTGCCAGATAACAGCTGTTGCGATGTCGATGTCTGCTGTGGATGCTCCTCCTCCTCATCTGAGCAATTGGAAGCAGCACCCTCTTCCCCCAATGGATGCCAATCTGGGTCAACAACTGGGTCATCCATCACCTCCTCTTCAGTGTCATGTGCATCTTCCTCTGTGTCACCGTGTATGGTGGTATAATGTGCGGGAAGGGGCACCCGAGTCTCATCAGGGTCAGAATCTGGCTCTGTACACTGCGAGGACAATGTAGTGCTCTGAGTGAATGTACCAGCAGAATCATCTATCAGTGGCTGTGCATCAGTGCACTCCATGTCAGATTCATCTTGGCCTGGGTAATTCACCATTTCACTTGATAATCCAGGCATGGTATGTGAAAACAGCTCCATGGAGTAATCAGTAGTATGGCCTGCGTCATCCTTCAATCTTGGTTGGGGTGAAGGACACAAGGAAAGGTGTAGTTCATGAACATGAGCCTCCAATGACGACTCAGTGCTTTTACTTTTTACAACTTCAGAAGAGGAGGCGATAGAGCTGGAGGCTGAGTCAGCAATGTAAGACAAAACTTTTTCCTGAAGCTCTGGCTTTAAAAGCGGTTTGCCAACTCCTAGAAAACTAAGCCTTCGAGGCCTTGTGGAGCCAGACGATGACGCAGGCTCAACACCTCCTGCATTCGGTCCTATTTTGCTTTTCCCACTACCATCAGATCCACCACCAACACCATCATTACCAGCTGCCAACCCCCGCCCAATTCCACGGCCTCTTCCACCAGCCTTCCTCATTTTTGGTAGAAATGTAGACAAAATCTAACAAACTATATAGTAATGTAAAACAAGGTACAAGGTGTCTATAGGACAGGGGAGATTTTGAATTTCTGCACACACTTGTGGACAGTGGACACTTTTGGATTGTGTGAGGCCCACTGAATATCACAGCGCTATGTCACAGGCAGAAATTGGCTAGTGTATGACAAACTACAAGGTGTATATAGAATTTGGCAGAATAGGAATCTCCCTAGAGTGTAGGTCTGTAAGAACGGAACAAGTCCTCGACTTATCCTTACAGAGCGACACACAGATAGCTTCACTGTGGCCGTGATAACAGCTGTTACACGGTACTGAGAGAGGAGCGTGCACGTACACGGCTGTCCGGTGTATGTAAAATTGTCAAGCTCCGTGTTTTTTAAGTATACGGACTGACACACACTGTCTCTCTATAGTTTTGAATGTGATCAAACAGCAAATACACTTAACTGTTTGAAAACTAGACAAGACTAGAAGGTGCAGGTCTGTAAGAACGGAACATGTCCTCGACTTATTCTTACAGAGTGACACACAGATAGCTTCACTGTGGCTGTGATAACAGCCGTTACACGATACTGTGTGAGGACTGTGCACCGCTGTATGGTGTGAAAAAATGCACGCTCAGTACCTCACCAGGACTAAAAAAAAAAAAAAAAAAAAATATAATTGGGATTGCTTTTAAAAAAGCAGTTTGCAGAGCAGTGGGTTTACAGCAATGCAGCCGTCAGAAAGCCTTAGAAGGCAGCCTAACAACCAACACCGCTGATCCAGCAAAATATAGCCTCCACTTGCACTGCACACACAGTGACTGGTGTGTTGTACAGGCAAAATCGCTAGCAGTAGAAGCAGTTTTTGGTGTCTTCTTCCCTGCCCAACGCTCTCCCTACAAAATCATCATCATCATCAGCAGCAGCTCTCCCTATTCTGAGATCAGCATGAGTAACATGACGGTCGGCGTGCACGCCCTTTTATAACCCCTGTGACGCCCACCAAAGCAAGCCAATCACTTGCATGCCCTTCTGAAAGATGGTGGTGACCCCTGCCTATGTCATCACGTTGTCCACAGTGTCCGTGGATCCTGATTGGCTGAAAAAGAGCGCAAAACAAACTTTTGAAACGCGACTTTGGCGCTTATGTCGCCGACCTCGTGGCCGACCTCATCCTAGGGTCGGGTTTCGTTTCATGAAACCCGACTTTGCCAAAAGTCGGCGACTTTTGAAATTTTTCAACCCGTTTCGCTCAACTCTACCGATGTGTACATTAGTTACCAGCTCCCTGCATCAGCGCGCTGGTAACTAATGAACACAGCAACGCCACACGCTCGGTGTCGCTGTGCTGATCGCTGGTGAAGCTGTCTGACAGCTCACCAGCGATCACATAGCGACTCACCAGCGATCCTGACACGTTGATATTGTTGTCGGGATCGCTGGTGAGTCGCTACGTGTGACTCCAGCTTAAGGCTGCTATTTGGCCATAAACTGCTACAGCCAACATCAGGACCACACAATCATGATCTCAGTGTGTCAATTAGATTAAAGCGGAAGCCCCCACAATCTATTAACCATTTATGTGATGTAGTCAGTTTTGACAGCAGCAACTAAGGGGTTAAACAGATATGGACAGTGTCAACACATAGTTTGTGATACAGCAAGTTGTCAGCTATAGTGTACAGCAGACAGCTGGTGGATTGTCACCTGTATGGGGATGCTATTCTCTTATATTGGAGGTCAGTTAAAAGACGTATTGGCTGTCATTAAGGGGTTAAATCAAGCGGCTTTGCTTTTGATACTACCTGCTATTTGGCTTAAACAAAACTTTATTGAGATAGTCATGTGGAGATTACATGCGTTTTCGCTGCGCAAACACGCTAAAATCTCATGTGCTTTTTTTACCTGTGGATTTTCCACATCTAATGTAAGCCTATGGGAAAAATCTGCAGATAAAACTCACCGCATCTGTTAGAGAAACTGGCATGGTGGGGATATGAAACACGCACCGTGCCGCAGGTCAGTTTACACTTAGTAAATAAGCACAGTGAGCAGGAGATTTCTATAAATCCCATTCACTTTGCTGGAAATGTAAGATGCTGCGTTTTTAATGACTAAGGCTAGTTTCACACTAGCGTATGGCCGAGTTGCGGAGGACTACGGACTTCGGACTTCCTCCGTGAAGCCCCACCCACGGCCGCACCTCCTCCGGTCAGCTCCACCTCCATCGGCATGCGGCCTGCGTACCCCATCTTTAACATTAGGTACGCAGGCCATGCCGATGTATGCGGATGCGTCTGCAAATGTCGTTTTGACGGTGCAGCAAACTGCGTCAAACGCAAAGAGTTGCATTTTGTTGCGGTTGCTGCACAGTCAAAATGATGCATGCGGACACATCCACATACATCGGCATGGCCTGTGTACCTAATGTTAAAGATTGGGTATGCAGGCCGCATGCCGACGTAGGCGGAGCTGATCGGAGGAAGTGCTGCTGTGGGTGGAGCTTCAAGGAGGAAGTCGCAGGCCTCCACAGCTCGGCCATATGCAAGTGTGAAACTAGCCTAAGGCCTCATTCACACGTCTGTGTTTTAACATGAACGTGAAAAAGTGGTATCGATGTCACCAGTGTTTTTCATGGATGTATAAAGAAAGAAATAACAAATCTTCTCCTATAATTTGCATTGTTAAACACTGAAAGCACAAGGATCACACATTTATACCATCCATGTACTGCAAGTATTTTTCACAGAACCATAGGCTTGTAATGGCCCTGGTCATTCATGCTGCCTGAAAAAGGCAGACATGTCTCCTTCTGTTTAGTACAGACGGTCCACAAATACTATATACTTTGCCAAAGCAATTTTCAAGCCTTCTGGTACCCTAAAGAGGCCTACTAGCTTTCTCCAGATGATTAAGGTCCAAAATATGACTCCACCACCTCCTTGCTGACTTTGTAATCTTGTTGGGACATGGTAGCCAACCACCAACAGTCCGCTACCCCATCCACCTGGACCATCCAGGGTTGCACAGCACTCATCAGCAAACATACAGTAACTGTTTTAACATTTAACATTAATCTTCATCTACGTCTGGACCCACTGCATAGATTTCTGCTTGTCAGCACTTCCTCATTATGCCTCTATCTGCAAAAACTTGTCAGTGCTCTGTATCAGCCACAAATCTCTTCACAGTGTGATGATCATGCTTACGTTTTCATGAAATATCTAATATTTTCAAAACATGAAATTTTGGACTCAGTTTGAACTTTTTTCAGTGTTTTCAGTCTGTTAAGGAATAGTTAAATCTCCAAGATTCTATTCCAATATGTAGTAGGTGTAATAATATTAGCAAATATATCCAATTAGAACTGTAGCATAGTTCTTATTAGTTGTCGCAAACCCCATGTGCCTAGCATTGCAGTAGCTTAGGTATCCATGGTTACAATCACTGATCTTTAGTTACAGTTAGTCAGTTTTTAGTGTTTGGAACTATGGATATCTAAGATACTGCAATGCCCGGCACATGGGTTTCGTGACAACTAATCATGAGAACTATGCCACAATTCTAATTATAGCTATTTACTGTTATTTATTATTTTTACACCTACTACATATTGGGATATAATCTTAGAGATGGGAATGGCCCTTTATAGTTGGAAATAAATGTACAGCAGACTACATAGAGTTGTAGAGTTGGAAGGGACCTCCTGGGCCATCTAGTCCAACCCCCTGCTCAAAGCAGGATTCGCTAAGGGTATCGTTACACATAGCGATGTCCCAGCGATCCCACCCATGATCCGACGTGGATGGGATCGCTGGGACATTGTTAGCTGTTCGCTGGTGAGCTGTCACATAGACAGCCCCTCCAGCGATCAGGACCAGCGAGCAAGCTGGTTACCAATGTAAGCATCGGGTTTCTAAGGGCTGCGGGGCCCTTAGAAACCCGGTATTTACCCTAGATACCAGCGTACACTGCTGGCAGGGCGGAAGGTGGAGGCAGAGCGGCGCACAGACAGATCGGCATAGCTCTGCTACTCTGGTCTTACAGACTGGAGTAGCAGATAGCACAGCTACTCCGGTCTGTGCACCGCTCTGTCTCCACCTCCCGCCCTGCCTGCAGTAAATGCTGGTATTTAGGGTAAACATCGGGTTTCTAAGGGCCCCGCAGCCCTTAGAAACCTGATGTTTACATTGGTAACCAGCGTGCAGCGTCGCTCATCGCTGGCTCCCGCTGCCACAAGCAGCAATGCGCGCTGGCCAGCGGGAGACCAGCGATGAAAAAAAATGTCCCAGGACGATCCAGCCCGATCAGCGATACCCGGCAGGGGGGCCGATCGCTGCTGGATGTCACACACAGGGATCTCACTGGAAAGATCGCTGATGGGTCACAAAATCAGCGATCTCGCCAGCGAGATCGCTGTGTGTAACGGGCCCTTAAATCATCCCAGACAGATGTCTGTCCAGCCTATGTTTGAAGACGTCTATTGGAGGAGAACTCACCACCTCTCGTGGCAGCCTGTTCCACTCATTGATCACTCTGTCAAAAAGTTTTTTCTAATGTCTAATCTGTGTCTCCTCCCATTCAGTTTCATGCCATTGCTTCTAGTCTTTCCTTGTGCAAATGAGAATAAAGTTGATCCTTCTACAATGTGACAGCCCTTGAGATATTTGTAGACAGCTATTTAGTCTCCTCTCAGTCTTCTCTTCTGCAAGCTAAACATTCCCAAATCCTGCAACCTTTCCTCCTAAGACAGGGTTTGCAGACCGGTCACCATTCTGGTCGCTCTTTTCTGAACTTGATCTAATATGTTGATGTCTTTTTTAAAATGTGGCGCCCAAAACTGGACACAGTAATCCAGATGAGGTCTGACCAAAGAGGAGTTGAATTGCTTCCAACTTCAATGATGCATGGATACAACAAAAAAAAGCTCAAATGACATATTTAGTGGCTTGTATTGGGCTCCGTTCAATAATTGAAGTCTATAGCCCCTTCACACATAGCGAGATCGCTAAAGCGTCACAGATTTTGTAACGCAATAGCGATATCGGACGCGATCTCGCTACATGTGACACTTACCTCCGACCCGGCTCCCCGCTGGATATCGCTGATCTCACGAGATCGGCGTGGTCCATTTCTCTTCGTCGGCTTCCTGCTGGTGCCGACGAGCGACTCCATGGACGCGGACAGAAGACGTCACCCTCGCTGCGTGTGACAGGTAAGTGACGACCCCCGACCGCTGCTGCATCGCTAGTGAGATCTGCCTGTTTGGCAGCTCACTAGTGACCATTTAGCAATGCACCAGCGATCCTGACCGGGTCGTATCGTTGTCGGGATCGCTGGTGTAACGGGACCTTATGGCTCCAATCTATTGGTCACAACTGATATGTCACCCCAGTTTTTTTTTTTTTTTCACTGTTTTCAAATAATTTTATTGTTTTTTTAGAAATAAACAGGGTAGGGAAAGGAAGGTAGGAAGGGAGGGAAGGGAGTGGGGAATAAACAACCTTGTACAGGTACGTAAAAAAAAAAAAAAAAATTTTAAAAACTAGAGAACCCACAAATAGGCATAGAATAACATATCGAATAACAAAAAAAAACAAAAAAAAAAAAAAAACAACCTTATTACGGGGTCACCCCAGTTTCAACTATGACCTGAATTTTCGCATCTTTTTAGACATGAAGTTTGAGTAACTTAAATTTAAGTCCAGAAAAGGAGAAACACAAAAAAATGAAAGTCTTCGAGACATTTTATACTCCCAGGTGGCATGGTAATACATGACACACAATATTGAAGCAGTAATATCAGATAATGGATGAGACAGAAGATAAGCAGTATTGCACATAGTATTACATGTAGAGGTATGCAGTAGGCTAGTTGGGAGAAGGTGTCATTTAGGAGGGATATTGTGACCTTGTGCAGTAATCTCAGAGAAATGCAATGAAGACATTGTGCTGCAGTCCCACAGTCCTGTAGAGATCTGTTTAATGTGGTAATCTGTCATTTCAAGCTAAATTGTTGGTTTTGGATGAATAGGCTTTCCATGTTGAGGGTGGAGGAAAGCAAGGCTCTGGCAGTTTCAGTCCTCATTCTGGGTAATTGATCAATTAGCACAAATGATTTTTGGTCATTTCCATTAAGTGGATTAGGAGAGACCCTGAGAACATAGACAGAGCAGGGGCTCCCCTATGTAATTCCTTTACCCTAGTCATTGCAGACATAAGGGACAGCAGGGATTCCACCAATGATCATTAGTTATATTACGAGAGTACATTACTACCTAGCTACATCTAGTATCACTAACAATGTCAATAAACTAGTCTTAAGCCCCCGTTACACACTGCGATATCGCTAGCAATATCGCTGCAAAGTCACCGATTTTGTGACGTTACAGCGATATTGCTAGCGATATCGCTGCATGTGATACTTACCTCCGACCGGCTCCCCCGCTGGTTATCGCTGATTGCGCGAGAAGCTCCTGGATCATTCCTCGTCGGCCATTTTCTGCGGCGCTTCCTGCTGTGACGACGAGCGACGCGTGGAGCCGGGCGGGAGGACGTCAGGATCGCCTCGTCTGACAGGTAAGTAGCGATCCCCGTCCCCAGCGATGTCGCTAGTGAGATCTGCCTGTGTGGCAGCTCATTAGCGACCACTTAGCGATGCACCAGCGATCCTGACCACGTCATATCGCTGGTCGGGATCGCTGGTACATCGCTAGGTGTAACGGTACCCTTAGGGTACTGTTACACTTAGCGATGCACCAGTGATCCCGACAACGATATGGCGTGGTCAGAATCGCTGGTGCATCGCTAAGTGGTCGCTAATGAGCTGCCACACAGCTCACGCGTCCACGCGTCGCTCGTCGGCGCCACAGGAGGCCCAGCAGGAAGAGCCAGACGAGAAATGATCCAGGATGTTCTCGCGCAACCAGCGATGAGCAGCGGGGGAGCCGGTCGGGGGTAAGTATCAGACAAAATCGGTGATGTTACAGCGATATTGCTAGCAATATCGCTATGTGTAACGGGGGCTTTAGATGCTGCATCGGCAAATTATTTCTAGAGAAGGTGTCCAAATATCCTGCTGTGGGACTCCTTGTTAAATTCAGGCTGGGGCTACATGGATACTATGACCTCGATAGAGACAAAGTCCGCAACACTGCATCTCTGAATACAGATATGCACCATATATACCTTATATACTCGAGTATAAGCCGACCCCCCTAATTTTGCCACAAGAAACTGGGAAAACTTATTGACTCGAGTATAAGCCTAGGGTGAAAAATGCAGCAGCTACTGGTAAATTTCAAAAATAAAAATAGATACCAATAGAAGTAAACTTGAGACATCAGTAGGTTAAATGTTTTTGAATAGCCATATTGAATCAGGAGCCCAATATAATGCTCCGTACAGTTCATGATGGGCTCCATAAGATGCTCCATACAAAATACACCCCATATATTGCTGCACAAAGGTTAACAATGGTCCCATATGATGCTCCCTAGAATAATATGCCCCATATGGTGCTCCATAAAGGTTATGGCCCCATAAAATGCTCCATAGATTATGCCCCCATAAGATGATCCATGGATTATGCCCCATTATGCTGCCCCCATAAGATGCTCCATACATTATACCCCCATATGCTGCTCCATAGCATATGGGGGCATAATCTATGGAGTAGCATATGGGGGCATAATCTACTCCATATATTATGCCCCCATATATTATGCCCCCATATGCTGCTCCATAGATTATGCCCCCATATGCTGCTCCATGCATTATGCCCCCATATGCTGCTCCATAGATTATGCCCCCATATGCTGCTCCATAGATTATGCCCCCATATGCTGCTCCATAGATTATGCCCCCATATGCTGCCGCTGCAAATAAAAATAAAATGACATACTCACCTCTCTGTTGCTGGGTGTCAGGTGCCTGTGTTGCTGCTGGCTCAGGACCCGGCACCTGAGACATTCACCTGTCCTGCGTCCATCGCTGCTGCTCACCGCTATCTGCCACGTCTTCTGTTAGTGACGTTTAGGCAGAGGGCACAGCGCGCACTAACCACATCACCGCGCCCTCTGCTATCTGAATGTCACTGACAGAGGAAACATCAGACAGCAGCAAGCAGCGATGGAGCGGGGACAGGTGAATATAGCCTATACTTAACCCGTCCTGGCGTGCTCTCTGAAGCGCCGCTCTCTGTCTTCCTTCCTTCAGTGGTCACGTGGTACCGCTCATTAAACTCATGAATATGTGCATGTGACCGCTGAAGGAAGGGACACCGTGGGACAAGCAGGGGGGCTGCAGAGACCACGCCAAGAGGGGTAAGTATGACCTGACACCCCCACGCCTTCTCCCCCTTCGACCCCCTGGCGTATATGACTCGAATATAAGCAGAGAGGGGGACTTTCAGCCCCCAAAAATGGGCTGAAAATCTCGGCTTATATTCGAGTATATACGGTAGTTTGCCACTGTACAGCCCACCATTCAAAATAGAAACTGATCAGACAGTATTGTGCCTCGCATTAAGGGGAACCTGTCACTTCTTTTTGCTGCCCAAGATTCAGCCACCGCCTTTCAGGGCTTATCTACAGCTGTATCTATAATGCTGTAGATAAGCCCCCGGTCCAACCTGAAAGATAAGAAAAATAAGTTTCAGTATACTCACTCGGGGGTGAGGTCCGGTGCGGTTCAGTCCGATGGGTGTTGTAAGTCCAGGTCCGGCACCTCCCATCTTCATGCAATATTGTCTTCCTGCTTCCTTCATGTCGCGCTCCTGCTCAGGTGTAATTTTCTGCCCTGTTGAGGGCAGAGCAAAATATTGCAGTGAGCAGGTGCTGGGAAAGGTCAGAGAGGCCCAGCGCATGCGCACTGCAGCACTTTACTCTGCCCTCAACAGGGCAGAGAAGCTAGCCTGCGCAGAAGTGTGATGCCCGAGAGCGATGAAGCAAGCAGGAGGGTGGCATCACATGAAGATGGGAGGCGCCAGACCCAGACCTGCGACACCCATCGGACCGCAACCCAACCCCGGGTGAGTATAATAAAACTTGCTTTTCTTACCTTTCAGGTCGGACCGTGGGCTTATCTACAGCATTATAGGATGCTGTAGATAAGCCCTGAAAGGCAGTGGCCGCATCTTATAGCGGCAAAAAGAGGTGACAGGTTCCATTTAACTATAATTAGCTGCTCTTGCCCTGGCAAATAAAATTATACAATAATTAGCTCCTGTGCCTTTCCCACTCACTAATTAATTTCAAGTCCCTGTCCCCCAATTCATCACAGTTCCATGACCTATCCCCCCACTCAACCCAATTCATTACAACTGCATGTCCCTCCCAAAAAACATTACAATTACATGTCCTCTCTCCCACCCCCACACCACCTGCACCATGCTCTCCCCAGCTCTGTGACTTGTCCCTGTACACTAGCCCACATTGCCTTCATTTTAATCTATCCTTGGCTACAGGACATAAGAAATTACTTTGCAGGCTGCTTGTTTGAGACCCATTTTAGAGTATCCCACGACTAAACTACTCCTAGATTCCTTCTAGAATATCTCTGCATCACTACTACATTTCCCTAGTAAATTACTATGATTAGTCTACACTGCAATGTTACTATACTACTTCTACAGCCATGTATAAGATTGCACTAAATCTTTTAATAATTCTAGCTACCTAACCATCTAGATAAAAGGTTTCAGCTTCTCTAGCAAAACTTTTATCAAGCATTCTTATATAAAGCTGTATGTTTTATATATCTAATATCTATCATCTATGTATCAATCATCTATGTATCGATTACATATCTAGCTATTTATAACTTTTCTATAATCTATATGAACACCAGTATGCACAATATTTGTTTTACATCATCATTCATTTAAAGAGCGTTTCCTGCATGTAATCAAATTATGACAAGTGACCAAATATCTTGCATTTCCCTTTGATGCAGACAAATCCCCTTTGAAGTCTTTGGTTTCTCAGGTGTTTCCTGCAGCACAGTGGAGGCCACCAGTGCATGGCTGGAAGATGATCAGAGACCTGGGTGACATCCAGTCGCCTCTAATCCCTTTAACAAACAGGAGCCGAAAGCCCAGCAGAGATATGAGAGAACAGGTAATTCCTGACAATGTCTGCCGGACTAATGATCGACTTCTCTCTGCTGAATGAATGGAGCGGAGGGGTCTGATAATAAAATTGCCTTATCTGTCACAGTGATGCTGTCCCCAGTGTCTGCACTGACTGTGATTAGTCCTTCACTCCATCAATAAACCTGAGACCAGCCAGAAGGGAATGCAGGTTATATAGTACTCCAGTATTCTGTATATTGGATGGAGAAAGACCAGACAAAGACTGGATGGATATGGAATAGACAGTCAGTCAATCGATAAATAGATAGATGTAATAGATGGATACAGTGGGGAAAAAAGTATTGTCAGCCACCAATTGTTGAAGTTCTCCCACTTAAAATGATGAGAGGCCTGTAATTCACATCATAGGTAGACCAAAACTATGAGAGTCAAAATGAGAAAACAAATCCAGAAAATCACCTTGATTTGGCAAGATTTATTTTTCAAATTATTGTGGAAAATAAGTATTTGGTCACCTAAGAAAAGAAAGATTTCTGGCTCTCACAGACCTGCAACTTCTTCTTTAAGAGGCTACTCTGTCCTTCACTCATTACCTGTTGTAATGGCACCTGTTTGAACTTGTTATCAGTATAAAAAAAAGACACCTGTCCACAACCTCACAGTCACACTCCAAATTCCACTATGGTGAAGACCAAAGAGCTGTTGATGGCCACCAGAAACAAAATTGTAGCCTTGCACCAGGTTGGGAAGACTGAATCTGCAATAGACAAACAGCTTGGTGTGATGAAATCAACTGTGGGAGCAATAATAAGAAAATGGAAGCCATGCAAGACCACTGATAATCTCCCTCGATCTGGGGTTCCACGCAAGATCTCACCCCGTGGGGTCAAAATGATCACAAGAACGGCGAGCAAAAGTCCCAGAACCACATAGGGGGGGACCTAGTGAATGACCTGCATAGAGTTGGAACCACTGTAACAAAGGCTACCATCAGTAACACACTACGCTGTTATGAATGAGTCACCGGAGGAGGAGAAAACAAAAATACAAGCTAAGTCCAGAAAACCGGAGAGGTTGGTAGCTATCGGATTGCAGACCCCTGATCCTATACACCACAACTAACAGTAGCCGTGGGGGGTTCCTACGGTGCCCTAGACCCCTCGTCACAGCCAGAGAACTACATAAGCCTAAAGAAGGAAAGGGGAAATCTAAACGGCCCCAGAGCAGACCCCAAAGCAATAGACAGCCCCCAACATGTATTGTCGGTGAAATACAGATGAAAACACAAACAAAACACAGAAAGACAGGCTGAGCAAACGATGGGGCCCAACTAACTAGATAGGACAAGACAGAAAAGATGCTGGCTGCAATCCGCAAAAAACCCTACCAAAAATGTCCCAACCGTCAGATAGGGAAAAAGGCCCTGAAGTCGCTAGACTTCAAAATCACTATATCAGCACTCAGGTATATTGTGAAAACATAGCAAAGAGATCAACTGATCAGAGACAAAAATGGAATTCAGCCAGTCCCAACCAGGACTGGCTGAATACAAACACTAAGCAAACCAGACAAAATCTCATGGAATAATAGCAGGGCAAAAACTTAGCTTTTAGTAGACAGGAACTAAGCTGGATGCAAGAGCTCAGAGCAGAAAGGATCACCAGCAGCCCTGCAGGGCGTTGGCTGCCTTATATCCACTCAGAAATTCCAGATGTCCAATCACTCCGCCTGTTCAGATGATAGGTTCTTCCCATCCCAATCAATTTCACTACCTCTCTTCACCAGCAGAGGGAGTTCATCAGACATCAAAGGTGAAGGGGAGAATGAACTCACAACACTACGCCACCAGGGACTCGGATCCTGCAGTGCCAAATGTGTCCCCCTGCTTAAGTCAGTACATGTCCAGGACCATATGAAGTTTGCTAGAGAGCATTTGGATTATCCAGAAGAGTATTGGGAGAATGTCATATGATCTTATGAAACCAAAGTAGAACTGTTTGGTAGAAACAAAACTTGAAGGAGACAGAATGCTGAGTTGTATCCAAAGAACACCATACCTACTGTGAAGCATGGGAGTGGCAACATCCTGCTTTGGAGCCATTTCTCTGCAAAGGGACCAGAATGACTGATCTGTGTACATGAAAGAATGAATGGGGCCATGTATCCAGAGATTTTAAGTGCAAACCTCTTTCCATCAGCAAGGGCATTAAAGATGAAACGTGGATGAGTCTTTCAGCATGATAATGATCCCAAGCACACCGCCAGGGCAATGGAGTGGCTTCATAAGAAGCTCCGGGAGTGGCCTAGCCAGTCTCCAGATCTCAACCCCACAGAAAACATGTGGAGGGATTTGAAAGTCCGTGTTGCCCAGCAACAGGCCCAAAACATCTCTCCTCTAGAGGATATCTGCATGGAGGAATGGACCAATCTTGTGAAGACTTACAGAAGATGTTTGACCTCTGTCATTGCCAACCAAGGATATATAGCAAAATATTGAGGTGAACTTTTGTTAATGACCAAATACTTTTTTCCACAATAATTTGAAAAATAAATCTTGCCAAATAAGACAAGGTGATTTTCTGGATTTGTTTTCTCATTTTAACTCTCATAGTTGTGGCCTACCTAAGATGTCAATTACAAGCCTCTCTCATCTTTCTAAGTGGGAGAACTTGTACAGTTGGTGGCTGACTACTTTTTTCCCCACTGTAGATAGATTGATATGATATAGATAGGTACAGTGCTGTGCAAATTAATTGGGACAAAGCATTTTTTTTTAAGTAAAATCATAAGTTGGTTTCCATTCAGTGATTCAAACCAGTTTTAACTGCTTTGAACAGGCACTCATACCTGTTCAAAGCAGTTAAAACTAGTTTGAATCACTGACTGGTAACCAACTTACGATTTTACTTAAAAAAAAATGCTTTATCCCAATTAATTTGCACAGCACTGTATGTAATAGATGGATAATAGATAATGAATAGATAGATGTAATAGATGTATAGATAGATAATTATCAATGGATAGATAATAGATGGATTGATAGATAAATAGGTATCCGTAAAGTATCCACTGTTATCACATTTAATTTGAGTGCTGCCTATTTTTTTTCCCCTTTTATCAGATGTAATAGATGTAGTAGATAGATAAACAGATATATAGATAACTACAATAGATAGCTAGATAAATTGATAAAACTGTTACAAAGGTTTTGTCCCTCGGACAATTTTGAGTGTTCCTGATAGATTTTTTCACGCTGATTTCAGAAATGACTTCAGATTTTTCCTATTATGTAAGGTTTTTGAGAAGTGACATGAAACATAATATTCTGTTATAATTCTAAAAACTCATTAACTTTTTCTGAAACAATATATTTTGAATTTTCCACTGAAATAACAAATCGCTGATCTACACATATTCAAGCACTTATTATGTGAATTCCACGCAGGAGCAATTTATCATTCGGCTGACCGTGTACGGAGCATACCACATCTCCTGGGCAGGGGAGGAATCAAAAGACAATACTGACATACTTAGAGCATGGCTGAATGGATCACGACTTTCAATGCCGTTTGCTGGCCCAATGATATGGAGAGAGCAGAGAGATTATGTAAAAGATTGCTACTTCTGCCTTACATATATAACAGGAAATTCAGCAAAGAACAAGAAATCAATATAATATCCTAAAGTTCCTTCAGCCATAAGACCAGTGCCACACGATGAAAGTCTGTGTGTTC
Source organism: Dendrobates tinctorius (assembly GCF_039654945.1). Lineage (NCBI taxonomy): Eukaryota > Metazoa > Chordata > Amphibia > Anura > Dendrobatidae > Dendrobates > Dendrobates tinctorius. The sequence continues at coordinate 25,761,932 of NW_027361750.1, read as the reverse complement.
CAAAGCCGCCCTCATGTGATTGATGTATACGTCATAATATGAACTTTGACTTCTTGTAAAAACATGTGACTATTGGCGCCAAAATTTTAAATGTGGAGTGTATTTAGTCTGGAAGCAACACTTTTTTCATGTCTGTCATCCCCTGAGGAAGAAGTAGCTTATACTTCGAAACGCGTTGGGAATAAAAACATTGATCTTTCATCTCAACTGTAATATTGTATATTATTAAGCAGCGCACGGAGTCCAAATAAAGCTCCATTGGATTTTAAAGCCGCCCAAAGCATGGAGAATGGAGGACGATGAAGATGAACTAATAAAGTCAGTGGAAAATGACAATGCTGCAGATCCAGACTTTCAGCCTTCTACATCTAATCCACATCTGTTCAGTCAAGATGATCTGAGTGACTTGGTCAGAGATTTGAAATTGTCAAAGAGACAGGCAGAATTATTCGGATCAAGGCTGCAAGAATGGAATCTCTTATTACCAGGAACAAGAGTTCCTGTTTTTTGCAGTCGTCAAGAAGACCTTAATCAATGTTTCAATCATGTCAACAGTTTAACCTTTTGCAACAACGTCTTAGGGTTGTTTGGTGCTCTTGGATGCAAACATGACCTGAAGGAATGGCGACTGTTCATTGACTCAGTTTTAAGTCTAAAAGCGGTTTTACTATACAACGGAAATATCTATCCTTCTATACCTATTGGACATGCCGTACAGATGAAAAACATGAGAATATGGAGTTACTGTTGACCCACATTAATTATAGAAATTATAACTGGAACAGATGTGATGATCTAAAAGTTGTTGCACTTCTTAGACTGCAGCTTGGATATACCAAGTATTGTTGTTTTATTTGTGAGTGGGACAGTTGTGCACGAGAAATGCACTATTTCAGAAAGGACTGGCCACTCTATGAAAACCTGGTTGCTGGACAGAAGAATGTTAAACATTAACCACTTGTTGATCCAACAAAGATATTTCTCCCTCCTTTGCATATTAAACTTGGGCTTATGAAGAATTTTGTCAAAGCTATGAACAAAGAATCGGAAGCCTTTTCTTACTTATGACAGAAATTTCCAAGAATAAGTGATGAAAAGATTAAAGAAGGTATTTTTATTGGCCCACAGATCAAAAGATATAATGAATAACAGTAACTTTGATGGTCTTTTGCAAGGTACTGAACAAGTGGCATGGAGAGCCTTTAAAGAAGTGACCTTCAACTTCCTTGGCAACAGCAGAGCACTGAACTTTGAACATGCTCACAGCATATCATATGATGAAATGCCATATGTCACTAAAAATCCATTTTCTACATTCTCACGTGGACTTTTTTCCAGCCAATCTTGGTGCCGTCAGCGATGAACATGGTGAAAGATTTCACCAAGACATTGCGTTGATGGAGAAAAGGTACCAGGGAATGTGGAGTATGACAATGCTGGCATCTTATTTGAGAAGCATCTGACACGGATTGTAAATGAAAATCATCTGCAAAACACTTTTGAACAATTGCTTTTGCTACTAACATCGATGCACATGTATGTAGTGTCTCGGACATCATAATGTAGACTATAAACTGTTGTTTAACCCCTTAATCCCAGCTGACTGAATAGTACATCAACTAGCAGTATCCCCCACTTTGAGGTGGTCTTTGACGGTGAGCCCACCTCAAAGCCGCGACATGTCAGCTGACATGTGCCAGCAATAGGCGCGACCAGAATCGCGATCCGCCCGTGCCTATTAAGTAGTTAAATGCCATTGTCAAAATACGCTCAGCGATGACCCCATCACGTGATCCGGGGTTATCGCTGTGTTGCCATCACAACCAGACGTCTCCTCGAGACCTCAATGGTTGTTAATGGCAGATTGCTATGAGCGCCACCCTGTGGTCAGCGCTCATAGGAAGCCTGTAATTCTGCTGCATAGAGGTGATCTGAGCATCACCTCCATGTAGCAGAGGCGATTGCACTAAGGCAGCTTCTAGCCTCCTATGGAGGCTACTGAAGCATGCCAAAAGTAAAAAAAAAAAGTGCTTAAAAATATTAAAAAAAAATATAAGTGCAAATCACCCCCTTTTGCCCCAATCAAAATAAAAAAAAAAACTAGCCTACACATATTTGGTATCGCCGCGTTCAGAAAAGCCCGATCAATAAAAAAAATGAACCCGATCGCTAAACGGCGTAGCGATAACAAAAAATCAAAATGCCAGAATTACGTTTTTTTGGTTGCCGCATGCAAAAAATAAGTCCGCACTCAACCAGAGATCACGAAAAATGGAAATGCTACGAGTCTCAGAAAATTGTGTAATTTTTTTTTTTTTTTTTAAGCAAACTTTGGATTTTTTTTCACCACTTAGATAAAAGAGAACCTAGACATGTTTGGCGAATATAAACTCGTAATGACCTGGAGAATCATATTCACAGGTCAGTTTTAGCATTTAGTGAACCTAGCAAAAAAACAAAACAAAAAAAGAAGTGTGGGATTGCACTTTTTTTTTGCAATTTCACCGCACTTGGAATTTTTATTACCATTTTCGAGTACAGGACATGGTAAAACCAATGGTGTTGTTCAAAAGTGCAACTCATCCCGCAAAAAATAAACCCTCACACGGCCATATTGACAGAAAAATAAAAAAAGTTATGGCTTTACAAAGAAGGGGAGGGAAAAACGAAAAATCGAAAAAAGCTCCGGTCATGAAGGGGTTAAAAACCTTACGTGATACAGACTTTTATAGCACATATTAGTGTTCAGCATATCAAAATCTATAAGATGCAATAACATTTTCTCAGGGGGCAAGAACTTCCCTTAAATTTGTTGCGCAGTGTAGTAAATAAATAATACATATAGATATGAAATAGATACATAAATAGATAATAGATGGCTAATAGATTTGGATAGATGCAAGATAGATGTAATAGACAAACAGATAGATATGAGACAGGTGTAGTAGATAGATGGATAGATAAATAGACAAACAGATAGATATGAGAGACAGACAGACGAATAGATAAATAGATGTAATAGATGTAATAGATGGATAGATAAATATAGAGATAAATAACTACGATAGCTAGATAAATAGATATGGAATAGATAAATAGAAGATAGTTAGCTAATAGATTTAGATAGATGTAATATAGCTAAATAGGCTGATAGAGCTATAGATGGATGTGGACTAGATAAATAGAGAGATAACAGCTTACAGATATGGAATATCTAGATGTAGAGTTGAGCGAAACGGGTCGGTCAATTTCAAAAGTCGCCGACTTTCGCAAGAGTCGGGTTTCATGAAACGATACCCGACCATAGCGTAATGTCGGCCACGAGGTTGGCGACCATGGCGCCAAAGTCGCGTTTTAAAAGATGCTTCCAGCGCCCTTTTTCAGCCAATGATGGAGGACACACACTGTGGGCAACTCGATGACATAGGCAGCGGTCACCACCATCTTTGAGAAGGGCATGAAAGTGATTGGCTTGCTTTGTGTGGCGTCACAGGGGCTATAAAAGGGTGTGCATGCCGACCGCCATCTTACTTCTGCTGATCTCAGAATAGGGAGAGCTGCTGCCGATTCTGTAGGGAGAGCGTTAGGCAGGGAAGATACAAAAAACTGCTTCTGCTGCTAGCGATTTTGCCTGTACAACACACCAGTTAGTGTGCAGTTCAAGGCGAGGCTATATTTTGGTGCATCAGCTCTGTTGGTTATTAGGCTGCCTTATAAGTCTCCCTGATAGCTGCATTGCTGTTTTCACACTGCTGTGCAAACTGCTTTTTTTAAAAGCAAAAATACATTTCATCCTCTTTTTTGCACAGTTACCAAGCGTTCATTTTTCCACACTTGTGTGCAGCAGTCCTGCTTATTAGGCTGCCTGCTTCCATACTTGGGACTGAGAGCATCATTGTCTGCCTCCTAAAATCACTAGGGAGATTCAAATTGTCCCCAGTCCTATATAGACATTTTATACACCATCCAATTTCAGCCTGTTATATTGAGGTGTAATCTACACTGTTCCTGAGATAATAGTTCAGTGTCCTCAAGTCTGTAGGAAGATTCAAATTCTCCCCAGTCCTATATAGACCTTTTATACACTGTTGTGAGTTCATTTTCTGGTCTACCAGTTGTGAGTTCTCCTTCCAGGCTCCCTCTGGTGGTAACAGGAGGTAGTGAGGCTGATTTAATCAGTGGAGATCTGCCACCTGATAAGGAGGATGACGATTGGACCTCAGGAATCTCAGACTGGATTTAAGACATCCGACGCCCTATTCTGGTGCTGGTGATTCCTTCTGGCTTGTCAAGTCTTGGTCCTCAGCTCTGTTCCAGTCAGCTCAAGCTAAGTTTTTCTGCTAAAGTTCACACTTGATTTTGTTGGTCTATTCAGTTTTTTGTGTGGTCAGCCAGCACCGGCTGGGGCTGTGCTGAATTTCCACTCTTACTTATCTGTATTTGCCAATTTGCTTTTTGTCCCTTATTAGATTGGCCTCTTTTTTCTCTGCCTCAGAATATTTCAGAGTGCTGATATAGTGGGAGAAGTCTAGTGACTTCAGGGTTAATTTTGTTATCAGAAGTGTTGGACATTATTTTTGTAGGGTTTTTGGCAGATTGCAGACAGTGTCTTTCCTATCCTTTCTAGTTAGTTTGGGCCCCATCGTTTGCTCAGCCTATTTTCCTGCCTATGTTTGTGTTTTCATCTTGTTTCACCGTCAATACATGTGTGGGGGCTGTCTATTCCTTTGGGGCAGTTATTTTTCCCCCTTTTGGCTTATTTAGTCCTCTGGCCATGACAAGGCATCTAGGTTCATCGTAGGTACGCTCCACGGCTGCTGCTAGTTGTGTGGTTAGGGTCAGGGATCTGCAATCTGCATAGTTACCAACCTCTCTGGTTTTTCTGGGGCTTAGCTTGTTTAGGGTTTTTCCTCCACGGTTACCCATTCATAACAATACACAATCCAATTTCAGCCTGTTATATTGAGGTGTAATCTACACTGGGCCTGAGATAATAGTTCAATGTCCTCAAGTCTGTAGTGAAATTCAAATTCTCCCCAATACTATATACACCTTGTACCTTGTTTTACAGTACCATATAGCTGGTGGTATTTTGGGTACATTTTCCCAAAAATGAGGAAGTGTGTTGGAAGAGGCCGTGGAAGTGGGTGGGGGTTGCCAGCTGGTAATGATGGTGGTGGTGGTGGATATGCTGGTAGTGGCAAAAGCACAATAGCACCAATGGCAGGAGGTGTTGAGCCTGCGTCACAGTCTGGCTCCACAAGGCCTCGAAGGCTCCCTTTCCTGGGAGTAGGTAAACTGCTTTTAAAGCCGGAGCTTCAGGAACAAGTTTTGGCTTACATTGCTGACACAGCCTCCAGCTCTATCGCATCCTCTTCTGAAGTTTCAAAAAAATAAAAGCACTGAGTCATCATTGGAGGCTCATGGTCAGGAACCACACCTTTCCTTGTGTCCTTCACCCCTACCAGAAGTAAAGGATGCGGCAGGCCACACTACAGATTACTCCATGGAGCTCTTTTCCCATACCATGCCTGGGTTATCAAGTCAAATCATGAATTCCCCAGTCCAAGAAGAATCTGACATGGAGTGCACTGATGCACAGCGACTGCTAGATTTATCTGCTGGTACATTCACTCAGAGCACTACATTGTCCTCGCAGTGTACTGAGCCAGAATCTGACCCTGACGAAACTCAGGTGCCCCTTTCTGCTTACTATACCACCTTACATGGTGACACAGAGGAAGGTGCACATAACATTGAAGAGGAGGTGATGGATGACCCAGTTGTTGACCCAGATTGGCATCCATTGGGGGAAGAGGGTGCCGCTGCCAATAGCTCAGAAGAGGAGGAGGAGCATCCGCAGCAGGCATAGACATCGCAACAGCTGCCATCTGGCAGGCCCGAAGCAGTCCAAAAACGGGTTACAAAAAGCAAAAAAGAGTTGCAGGACAGCTAGTCAAATTAGCACAGCATGCAAGGCCTCAAAATGTCTTCCTTAGTAGGAAGAGTGCAGTGTGGCACTTTTTTGAACAAAATCCTAGTGATCAAGCAAAGGTTATCTGTAAGAAGTGCGCAAAGACCTTTAGCCAAGGGAAAAATCTGAGAAATTTGAATACCAGTTGCATGCTTACACAGTTAACGACCATGCATTTGCAAGCGTGGACGACTACCAGACCTCACGTACCACATGTGCAACTGCTCCCAATGAAGGTAGTCAGCAACGCTACATAGTTTCCCCCACTAAGCCCACCGGTTAGCACACCACCAGCAGCAAATGTTGAGGTGTCGTCGCAAGACCAAAAGCAGTCAGGAAATCACAATGTTATTGCTACGAAAGACTGAATCTAGGCCATCAGAAAGAACACCAACTCCATCACCAACCCTCTCTCAGTCCGCCATGTCCACCGCTAGTTCCACCATATGCAGCTCTCAAGTCCAGGTCACCCTACCAGAGACTATTAGTAGGACAAGAAAGTACTCATCCTCTCATCCGCGTACACAGGGTTTGAACGCCCACATTGCCAAACTAATCTCACTAGAGATGATGCCCTACCGGTTGGTTGAAAGCGAAGCTTTCCGCGAACTCATGGCTTACGCAGTACCACGCTTTGATCTACCCAGTCTGCACTTCTTTTCTCGCAAAGACATCCCAGCCCTCCACCTTCATGTGAAAAACAGCATTGTCCATGCACTCAAGCAATCAGTGAGTGGAAAGGTGCACCTCACAACAGATGCATGGTCCAGTAGGCATGGCCAGGGCCATTACATGTCCATCACTGCGCACTGGGTTAATGTGGTGGATGCAGGGTCCAAAGGGGACAGCGGTGGTGGGACAGTGCTGCCTAGCCCACGGTATAGGAAACAGTTGGGTGTAGGCGTTTGACCCTCCTCCTGAAGCGAAAGCTCATCCACAGAGCGCAGTCGCACAAGCACTCCATCCGCAGCTGCCAGTGCTGCACACTCGGTGTCCCACTATCGAACAGCTAGTGGTAAGCTTCAGCAGGCTGTGTTGAAGATGATGTGTTTGGGAGACAGACACACTGGAGGTACTGGCCGACTGCTTGCAGTGACAAACTGAGTCATGGCTGGGCAGTCTACATCTTGAGGCAGGCAAGGTAGTTAGTGATAACGGCCGGAATTTTGTGGCAGCCATAGCCCTTTCTAAACTCCGACACATACCGTACCTTGCCTTGCTCACACCTTGAACCTGGTGGTGCAGTGCTTCCTCAATAATTATCCGGAGTTAACAGGCCTGCTCCAGAAGGTCTGAAGACTGTGCTCACACATCTGCCAGTCGCCCGTACACTCCAGTCGTATGCAGAAGCTGCAGCGATGGCTCCAACTTCCCAAGCACCGCCTAATTATCGACATTGCAACAAGGTGGACCTCCACCCTGCATATGGTTGAGAGGCTGTGCAAACAGAGGCAGGCTGTAATGCATTTGTGGGAGGATACACGGCCAGGCAGTTTGAGGGCAGACATGGAGTTGTCGGGTGTGCAGTGGTCGAAGCTGAAAGACCTCTGTAAAGTCCTTCAGTGTTTTGAGGAATGCACATGACTGGTAAGCGCAGACAATGCCATCATAAGTGGACACCGCATCTGGAGGCACGTTTGCCCCTCTCCTATATACTGACAAGCTCATTACCTTAGAGAGATCATTCTCCTCAATGCCTAAAGCACCATCGTCCTTTCTGATAGATGCCTATAAGCTCTACACAATCTATATACCACACGTAACTGAAGGTCACATTGACCGAAACGTCTTTTTTCATGTACTACAATAAACCGCCTTACAAATACCTTTAAGTTGAGTGCTAGATTCATATTTGTTGCTTTAACGGTTTGGGAACCTAACCTTAGCACCATCTTGAGTTGTGCTCACGGTGTTCTTTCTATACATGTTAAGCAAGCTACAGCACCTGTGGTTTGGACACTTTTTTCACATTCTTTCTGGAAGGCTGATTAGGCATAATTCCGGAATTATGGTGACCTGCACTTACTGGGAAATGCTTGTGCGCGGGGAAGAATTGTAATCCCAGATCCCCATCACTAACGGGGTTCAGCATGTTATTCGCACCTGTAAGCGATACACGCTGGTCCTTTCATTGAGCAGGCGTGCAGCCCCGGACATGTAAGGGCATGACAGACCTGTTATTGGCCGATCTCGCGTGCCAGAGCCTCGCGTGTCCATCTAGTAAGCTGGACACGGACCTCGGGGGCATGCCCGAGTCTCGTTCGTTAACGGAATTAAGCTTGCAATCTGTGCAGCTTTTTTGTGGATGGCATGGTTGAAGTTGCCAGTGTTGAGTCCAATTAAGCCGCAGGCTCCACTCCTGGTGGTGCCCTTCTTGACATTCCTTTAAGGTTCAGGTTTGCAACTATACTGCCCCTGGAAATCAAACACTTTTCCTGACAGTGACATGCTGGTCAAAGAGCGTGATGACATCACGTCTGTACGCCCTCTGCCTAAACAGTCAAAGTGCAGAGAGATGGAAGATGGGGACGACGAGGAGTCCAGAGTACAGGGATTCCCTAGCGAGGAGCCTTATTTAATTGTTTTAAAGGTTGGGAGCAATTTTTGGGGAGCACGATACTCTAGAGAATGATATCTGGGGCCCACCATACACAGGAGCATTCCAAAGGTGGACATCAGTCACTGGAGCAGCATTTACAGGGCCCATTATACACTGGAGCATTAGAAATGGGGCCCATTATATATGGAGCATTATTTGGGCCCATAAGACACTGGAGCTTCATCCATGGTGAACATATACTGTAGTATTATGTGGAGCTCATCATATACTGTACCGAACATTCTATGGGACCAATGATTCTGTATGGAGAAATATATGGGCCTCATTACTCTGTATGGCGCACTATGCGGTGGCCATTAAAATGTATGGAGGAATATACTGTCTGTTTTTGGAGCTATTGGAGAATTTAAAATGGATATCAGTCATGTGATGTAAGAATTGAAGTATTTTTCATTGTACTGTACCGCTATTTCTCTGCCGTATCAAAGGATCATGAATTGTGTCATGTGTTAAAGTAGCCCAGTGACACCCTTTGGCCCTGGGCCCCATGAAAACCTGGAGCCAGCACTACCCCCCCCCACAACTTTAGCCAAATAACCCCCAGTTTTCAATGCCTAACTATTATTATAAAGTGAATTAAGGTTGACAAGCTTAAGGAATAAGAATTGATGTTTTTGGCATTAAAATGGGCACTCTAGGTGTGTTTCCTGTCCTCCACTCACTGCAGACTTTTCTTCCCTATTGACTTACATTGGGTTTCGTGTTTCAGTCGGACTTCGACTTTTCACAATTATCGGCTGATTTCGTTCGACCCGACTTTTGTGAAAGTCGGGTTTCGTGAAACCCGACTCGACCCAAAAAAAGGCAAAGTCGCTCATCTCTAGCTAGATGTATAGAGATATAGATAGCTGTAATATAGATATAAATTATAGATATGGAATAAATTAATAGGTATATACATAAATAGATATGTGTGGCGCCCCCAGGAGTATGGCTGCCACAGTGGCTTTGCCTTCCTCCAGGGGAGGGTAATGCCAGGCTTGGAGGCAATGATGGGTCTCTCTCGCAGTCAATCCATACATGCAAACACAGTTCCACTCCAGGCCAGCAGGGGGAACTCTGAACCAGGATTAAGGGGAGGAGTGCTCTCTGGGGGCCAAGAGGAAGGAGTGGTTAGTCTGCAGAGGGTGAAGTGTGCAGATGTGGAGAGAGAAGCTGGAGGTTGAGCTGGTAAAGGAGAGCTCCCTCGCAGTGAGCACATGAACTGGAGCCTGGTCTCCACGGTTGTACGGATACTAATGGTCCTACAACAGATACCAGAGGAGTAGGAGGCTGTAAATGCCCTACTCCCATCTAAGACTTGAGGGCACAACAGCAGCTTGGATAGAGAGCCAGGACTCAGGAGAAAGGAGCCTCCGAGATAGGCTACAGCTGTCTGCTGTGCAAGTAAGGTTCTTGGGAATATCTGACAGGAGGAACTTCAGTGTAACTCAGTGCTTGGAGTTCTTCATTCAAATAGGCGCTAGGAAGGAGACTGCACAGCCCGTCTGCTGAGAGAGAATCCCTGAATTGCTTCCAGGCTAGCCTGCTCCAATACCATCTGTAATCAGGACCCTGGACTGCAGTTATCAAGTAAAGGTGCAGAAATTGCACCCCGCTGTGTCTTGTCTGCTTCCTACCTTTTCGGCACTGCTACATCCCTGTGCCAACCACATCTACACTGCCCTGGGACAACAGCCCTGCCTGTGGAGGGCTATACCATCATTGCTGCACCACACCATCTGTCCTGGAGGATCTGTTTGCAGAGTTGGCTTAACACGTCCCTTGCCGAACAGCACAGGTGGCGTCACAAACTATTCCATTAACTACATTCCCCCATTACTTGGGCGCCCAGGGCCACGGTCCGGCTCACCGCTGCTGTGACACATCCCACTCACACCGGCCCGGTACCGAGTACCCCACAGCCCTGGGAGGGCGACCCATATGCAATAGATTTAGATGCAAATATAATGAGCTTGTAACACACAGTGGATGGATAATGTAACAGATCTCATATCCAGGATGCACTTACTTACTAGCAAACATAAGGGGAAGGTAATGTCAGATCAATAAGATAGGAAAGATAAGGAAGGGCACGGTGTGGAGTTAAACCTGGAGTTTCTACATTTCTTCCATGAAATGTAGCCTTAACATATGTATGAGGGCTCCTCTGACTGGTCCCAGCAGTATACAGACAGTATACAGTGGGTCTCGGTTTACTGGTGAGCGAGTATACTCGTTACTCAAGATTTCTGAGTATACTTGGGTGGTGTCCGAGTATTTTGGCGTGCTTGGAGATTTAGTTTGTGTCATTGCCAGAGGTGTATCTAGGGGAGGGGGCAGCTGGGGCATATGCCCCGGGTGCAGCCAGCAGGGGGGGCGCAGTCGAGCCGCCTAATGTGGCGGTCCGCAGTCTATACAGATGCCAGTACAATTGAAGCTCTGACCACCGGGTCAGAGCAATGCCAGCAGCGTGATAAGGTCATGTGATCATGCTGCTGACATCACTCGCAGGCACCCAGAAGGGTGAAGCACTGGTGATAAGTGTGCTCCACTATGGAGCTGAAGAAACCACCGAAGATTAAGGGAGGGTACATAATGTGTGGGGGGGATTTGGAGTGGGTTTGAGGAGGTACTGTGTGTGGATTTGGAGTGGGGATGGGGTACTTTATGTGTGGGGAGATTTGGAATAGGGATGGGGTACTTTGTGTGGGGGTATTTGGAGTGGGGATGGGGGTTATTTAATGTGTGGGGGGAGGATTTTGGAGTGGGGATGGGGTATACTTTGTGTGGGGGGATTTGGAGTAGGGAGGTAATTTATGTGGGGAGATTTGGAGTGGGGATGGGGGGTTATTTAATGGGGGATTTGGAGTGGGGATGGGCAGTTAATGTGGGGGGGTTGGAGTCAGCATGGGTGTGGTTATTTAATGTGTGGGAAGATTTGGAGTAGGGATGAGGGGTACTTTATGTGTGGGGGGGATTTGGCGTGGGGATGGGGGGATTTAATGTGTGTGGGGAGATTTGAGGACACAAAATGAAGATTATGTAAGTATGAGGGCAAGTATGAGTAAACAGTATGTGGGATGGGTGCAGACACAGTATGGCGAGTGGGGGGATGGGTGCAGACATTATGGGGAGCGAACAGGTAAATGTATGTGGACACAGTATGAGTAGCGATGGAAAAATTTATGTGGACACAGTATGGGGAGTGAGGGTGATGGGATGTGTGCAGACACAGTATGGGGAGTCAGGGGTATGTGTGAGCAGACAGTATAGAGAGTGAGGGGGTAAATATATGAGGAGACAGTATGGTGAAAAGGTGGGATGTTAGAGGGGACAGTATGAGGTGGGAGGGGAGTAGTGTGAGGCGACATTATATTGCAGATATTTAGGAGTATTATAATGACACTTCTGTCTTTAGGGCATCGTGTGGAGATTTGCTGTAGAAGACCTGAGAAGATGTAAGTCTGCAGAGATGAGATGCGGATGAGAAAACTCATCATGGGGTCTGGACAACAAGAAGAAAAGGAGAACGACTCCAGAGATGACGCCATCTATTAGGTACCAGGTTGTAAATATTATTTGTGAAACGGACTTATTCTATTGTGACGAGTCTGCTCTGCAGTCCTTCTATGTGACTGCAGACTTCTGAAATCTCACAGTGCTCACTGAACGCTGTTAAGATTCTCTCATGCCGGTAATTTACATTCATACAATAAAAACGAACGGAGCGAGGCCTTACATGTCTAGTCGAATGTGGCCAGAAGTATATAAATCACATGCTTGTGCTGAAATTATCGTGTACTCTTGCCACAGGTATGGGAGAATCCTAAAAGTTTGCAGTGCATTCGCTGTGAGAATTCAGAAGCCTGCAATGTCAGGATTCAGCTCTGCAGGTTCCAGTAGTCATCACATGGACACTTCACTCATATGCGACTTTCATACTAAGGGTATGTGCACACGCTGCGGATTCTGCTGCGGTTCCGCAGCGGTTTTGGCCGCTGCGGTCCCGCAGCAGTTTTAGCTGCGGTGTACAGTACCATTCAAATGAATGGTAAACAAAAACCGCTGTGTAGACGGTGCGGATAAATCCGCGCGGATTTCCTGCGGTTTTGAAACCGCAGAAAGAATTGACATGTCAATTCTTTCTGCGGAATCCGCAGCGGTTTCCTATCTCCACCATCGTGGAGATGGTGAACCCGCAGGCTAAACCGCAGATAATCCGCAGGTCTTTTGACCTGCGGTTTTATCTGCGGTTTTTGCAAAATCCGTGCAGATTAATCCGCAGCGGATTCCGCAGCGTCTGCACACACCCCTATGGTCCTGTGACAACGAACTTCTTCCTGCTTATCTCAGTTTTTCACTGAACATGGAGACCGTTTGGAAGAGCAGCTCATCAGTACATGACTAAGTGTGCAAATCGCATGTGTGCTGGGGGGGGGGGCACCGATCCAAATTCTTGCCCCGGGTGCCAGAAAGCCTAGGCACACCTCTGGTCGTCGCAGCTGTATGATTTACGGCTGCTGGACAGGCTGAATACATGTGGGGATTTCCTAACAAACAGGCAATGCCCACATGTATTCAGGCTGTCTAGCAGCTGAAATTCATGCAGCTGCGGAGACACAAACTAAATCTCTGAGAACACCAAAATACTCGGAGACCACCAGAGCATGTGTGGCGCCCCCAGGAGTATGGTCGCCACAGTGGCATTGCCTTCCTCCTAGGGAGTGTGATGTCATGCTTGGAAGCAATGAAGGGTCTCTCAGGTAAACACACAGCACAGTTCCCACTCCAGGCCAGCAGAGGGAGCTCTGAACAAAAACTGGGGGAGGAGCTGCTCTCTGGGGGCCAGGAAGGGGAAATTGGTTAGTTCGTGTGAGGAGGTAAATGTGTGTGGACGTGAGGAGTCGAGCTGGAGGATTGAGCAGAGTTCAGGCTCACTTCTAGCTGTAGCGCATGGTCTGGAGTCTGGTCTCCAAGGTTGTACGGATACTGATGTTCCTGCAGCAGAAACCAGAGGAATAGGAAGCTGTAAATGCTCTGCTCCCACATAAGACTCGGAGGCACAACAGCAACGTGTGAGCCAGAAGAAGGAGGCTACAGCTGTCTGCCATACGAGGGAGTTCTAAAAGAAAACAAGCAAGTGGAACTTCAGTGTAACACAGTACTGCAAGTACCTCAGAAAGTGCTAGAACGGAGACTACACAACCCATCTACATAGAGAGATTCCTAAGCTGCTTCCAAGCTGGCCAGCCTCTGTTCCATCTGTAATCTGGACCCTGGACTGCACTTACAAAGCAAAGTAAAGGCAGCGGCCACTGCACCCTGTTGTGTCATTGCATTCTTCCTGCAAACCCTCCAGAACTGCTACATCTCTGTGCCAGACACTACACTTATGATTGAGTCACCGTAGGAGACAAAAACAGAAATGCTAGCTAAGTCCAGAAAACCAGAGAGGTTGGCAACTATTGGATTGCAGACCCCTGATCCTATCCACAACAACTAACAGTAGCCGTGGGGGGTTCCTACGATGCCCTAGACCCCTCGATCACAGCCGGAGAATTAAATAGGCCTAAAGAAAGAAAGGGGAAATCTAAACTGCCCCAGAGCAGACCCCAAAGCAATAGGCAGCCCCCAACATATGCCGGTGAAGCAAGATGAAAACACTAACACAGATAGAAAGATAGACTGAGCAAAGACGGGGCCCAAGCTAACTAGATAGGAAAGGACAGGAAGGCTGCTGTCTGCAATCCGTGAAAAACCCTATGAAAATAAGAGCCAACAGACTGACAGTGAAAAAGGCCCTGAAGACGCTAGGCTTCAAAAAAGCTATGTCAGTACTCAGGAATATTCTGGAGACAGAGCAACCGGCAAAAGGAGATTCAGCTCACCCCAGCAGGGAATGGCAGAATCCAGAAAAGCAAAGAAAACAAAACACAAATGCTAACAGGCAAAGAAGAAAACTTAGCTTTAGAGGAGCAGGAATCAGACTGGTGTCCTAGAAGTGCACAGAGAAATCACCCGCAGGGCAGAAGGGCGTCGGCAGCCTTATATCCAGCCCGTGACTCCTCAGCCAGTCATCCTCATTAGGCTCAGGTGCCTGATAATCAGGCTCATTACCTTCCTTTACCAGAATAGGGAGTTCACCAGACCTCAGTGACGAAGGGGAAAATGAACTCACAACAGTACCTCCCCCTTGAGGAGGGGTCACCGAACCCTCAACCACGCCACCAGGGCGATCAGGGTGAGCCCGATGAAAGGCACGCACCAATCTTTTGGCATAAAAAAAAAAACGAAATAAGGAGAAACAGCGAGATTTACATTATATTAAGATAATACTATGCATAAAAAATAATATATCGCTGGAGAGTGTTGGACTGTTTAAAGGACAGTCGTGTTGAAAACACCAAATTTACAAAGAAGAAAACGACCAGAAAGTCCCAGAAGGATGATATATTTTATTAAGTCATTATAAAAAATAGTTAAAAACCATTACATAAAAATAGGTAATACATATACTGAACAAAAAAGGGGGTTATGCTACCCAGATATGAAGCAAAAAAAATATAGCAAAAATGTGTAAACAAATGGTGAATAAGCAAAATAAATATTGATATAAATAATGAATAATAAACAATATAAAGTGCACAAACACCAAAAAATATATTATAAACCATAAACATAAGTGTAAACCACTACCACAGTAAAACTATATATATCAATATATCGAAATAGTGCATCTGTGTGATAGGGCTAAAAAAGGACACGGTATGTGTCACCGTGAATTAAGGTGTCTACCGACCAGGAAAGGAAAAATGGTGTAAAAATAAAAATAAGTGAAAATACATACAACCTCTCCTGGTCTCCTGGGAAAGCAACCCGGTCCCGACGCGCGTTTCGGCGCTAAGCCTTCATCAGCCCCCTGATGAAGGCTTAGCGCCGAAACGCGCGTCGGGACCGGGTTGCTTTCCCAGGAGACCAGGAGAGGTTGTATGTATTTTCACTTATTTTTACACCATTTTTCCTTTCCTGGTCGGTAGACACCTTAATTCACGGTGACACATACCGTGTCCTTTTTTAGCCCTATCACACAGATGCACTATTTCGATATATTGATATATATAGTTTTACTGTGGTAGTGGTTTACACTTATGTTTATGGTTTATAATATATTTTTTGGTGTTTGTGCACTTTATATTGTTTATTATTCATTATTTATATCAATATTTATTTTGCTTATTCACCATTTGTTTACACATTTTTGCTATATTTTTTTTTGCTTCATATCTGGGTAGCATAACCCCCTTTTGTTCAGTATATGTATTACCTATTTTTATGTAATGGTTTTTAACTATTTTTTATAATGACTTAATAAAATATATCATCCTTCTGGGACTTTCTGGTCGTTTTCTTCTTTGTAAATTTAATCTTTTGGCATGAATATCAGAGGCAGAGACCCAAGAATTATCCTCCTGACCATAACCCTTCCACTTAACCAGATACTGGAGTCTCCGTCTAGCCAGACGGGAATCCAGTATTTTCTCTACCTCATATTCCATGTTACCTTCAACCAATACAGGGTCTGGAGGTGCCACCCCAGGAACAACTGGTTCAACAAACCTCTTCAACAAGGACTTATGGAACACATTATGGATTTTAAATGTGACAGGAAGAGCCAAACGAAAAGAGACCGGATTAATAATCTCCAAAATCTTGTAAGGTACAATAAATCTAGGCTTAAACTTAGGAGAAGCCACCTTCATAGCAATATTTTTTGATGATAACCACACCATATCATCAATCTTAAACTGGGGACCAATGGTTCTATGTCGATTGGAAAACCGCTGGGCCTTTTCCTGGGAGAGCGATAACTTATCCACCACTTGGTCCCAGATCTGGTGCATTCTCTCCACCACAGTGTCAACCCCTGGGCAGACAGAAGGCTCCACCTGCCCTGAAGAAAATCGAGGATGAAACCCAAAGTTACAAAAAAAAAGGTGACATCAAAGTGGCAGAACTAGCTCTATTATTTAAAGCAAATTCGGCCAAGGGCAAAAATGAAACCCAATCATCCTGATCAGCGGAAATAAAACATCTCAAATATGACTCCAAGGTCAGGTTTGTTCTCTCTGTCTGCCCATTGGTCTGAGGGTGAAAAGCAGAGGAGAAGGACAACTGAATTCCCAGCTTGGAACAGAAAGTCCTCCAAAATCTAAACACAAACTGAACTCCTCTGTCAGATACAATGTTCTCAGGAATCCCGTGTAAGCGAACCACCTGTTGCAAAAACAGGGGCACCAACTCAGAGGAAGAAGATGTCAACTTAGGGAGTGGTACAAGATGAACCATCTTAGAGAACCTATCACAAATCACCCAAATAACAGTCATTCTTTGAGAGACCGGCATATCAGAGATGAAATCCATTGAAATATGGGTCCATGGCCTCCTGGGGACCGGCAAAGGCATCAACAACCCACTAGAGCGAGAACAAGATTTAGACCGGGAGCAAGTCCCACAGGACTGCACAAAATTCCTGACATCATGAGACAAGGTGGGCCACCAAAAAGAGCAACTCACCAGATCTCTAGTACCAAAAATAACTGGATGACCAGCCAATGCAGAGCAATGAACTTCAGACATCACTCTCTTCTTCCACTGGTCAGGAACATACAACTTTCCACTGGGACAACGCTCAGGTTTGTCCTCCTGGAACTCTTGCAGAGCAAGTCTCAAATCGGGCGAGATGGCAGAAAGAAATACCCCTTCGCCTAAGATGGTAGCAGGCTTGGTCACCACAGGAGAATCAGCAAAGAAACTCCTAGAGAGGGCGTCTGCCTTGACATTCTTAGTTCCAGGAAGAAAAGAGACCACAAAATCAAAACGTGTAAAAAACAAGGCCCACCTAGCCTGTCTAGGGTTCAAGCGTTTAGCCGACTCTAGGTAAATCAAATTCTTGTGGTCAGTGAGGACCACAACTTGATGTTTAGCTCCCTCCAACCAATGTCTCCACTCCTCAAATGCCCATTTCATGGCCAACAGTTCCCGATTCCCCACATCATAGTTACGTTCAGATGGAGAGAACTTTCGGGAAAAGAAAGCACAGGGATTCATTTTAGATGTTACAGGATCCTTTTGGGACAAGACAGCTCCTGCACCAATCTCAGAAGCATCCACCTCTACCTGGAACGGGAGTGAGACATCAGGTTGCCGCAAAACCGGGGCGGAGGTAAATCTTCGCTTCAGCTCCTGAAAGGAAGCAACAGCCTCCGGAGACCAATTCAACACATCAGCACCCTTCTTAGTCAGATCAGTCAATGGCTTGGCAATACCAGAAAAATTAGCTATAAATTTCCGATAAAAATTAGCAAAACCCAAAAACTTCTGGAGGGCCTTCAAAGAAGTGGGCTGAACCCAATCATAAATGGCCTGCACCTTGGCCGGGTCCATTTCAACAGTCGACGGAGACAAAATAAATCCCAAAAATGAAATCCTCTGTACTCCAAAAAGGCATTTCGATCCTTTGACATACAGGGAATTCTCCCTCAAGATCCGGAACACAGTCCGAACATGTTCCACATGAGAATCCCAATCCTTGGAGAAGATCAAAATATCATCCAGACAGATAATCAAAAATTTCTCGACAAAGTCTCGGAAAATATCGTTCATGAAGCACTGGAAGACAGAAGGGGCGTGAGCCCATAAGGCATCACCAGGTACTCAAAATGTCCCTCCGGAGTATTAAACGCCGTCTTCCATTCATCCCCCTGCTTAATGCGGATAAGATTATACGCCCCCTGAGGTCAAGCTTGGTAAACCAGCAAGCACCTATAACTCTAGAGAATAGATCCGAAATCAGGGGTAACGGATACTGATATTTAATAGTAATTTTATTGAGGGCACGATAATCAATACAAGGCCATAAAGAACCATCCTTTTTGGCTACAAAAAAAAAAAAAAAAAAAAAAAAATAATATGGCACCCAAGGGTGAAGAGGATGGTCTACTATGACCCTTCTCCAGCGCCTCCTTAATATAGGACCGCATAGCCTCGTGCTCGGGTACAGATAAATTGAAGAGCCGACCCTTGGGAAATTTACACCCTGGGCTTAGTTCAATTGCACAGTCATAACTCCTATGAGGAGGCAAGGACGCAGACTCATTCTCACTAAATACATCATAAAAGTCCGCCAAATAGTCAGGAACATCATGCGACTGAGGAGAGGTGGAAAAAGCCGGAGTCTCACTAAAGGCACACCGACAACCCCAACTCACCACAGACACAGATTTCCAATCCAAAACTGGATTATGAATTTGCAACCAGGGAAACCCCAGAACAACGGCATCATGCAGACCATGCAACACCAAAAATCTGCAATTTCTTTGATGGTCTGGGGCGACCCGCATGACCACCTGGGTCCAAAACTGAGGTTTATTTTTAGCCAAAGGAGTAGCATCAATCCCCCTCAAAGGGATAGGCGTCTGCAGAGGTGTCATCGGAAATCCACAACGTCTAGCAAAATCCAAGTCCATTAGGTTTAGCGCTGCCCCTGAATCCACAAAAGCCTTGGCGGAAAATGTGGACAGGGAGCAGATCAGAGTAATTGCCAGAAGAAACTTAGGTTGAACACCACCAACAGAAAACGTGTGTGCAAAGCGTTTCTCTCGTTTAGGACAAACAGAAATAATATGCGAGGCATCTCCACAGAAAAAACACAGCTTATTACGCCTTCTGAACTCCTGACGTTACGCCTTAGACAAAACTCTATCACATTGCATAGGTTCAGACATCTGTTCAATCGGTGGCAACACCTCTCGTGCAATCCTGCGTTCACGTAAACGCCGATCAACCTGAATGGCTAATGACATAGAATCGTCCAGACCAGAGGGAACAGGAAATCCCACCATAGTATCCTTTACGGCTTCTGACAAACCCTTCCGAAAGAGAGCAGCCAAGGCATTATCATTCCAGGCAGTAAGGACCGCCCACTTTCGGAACTTTTGACAGTACAACTCTGCAGAATCTTGACCCTGGTTCAATGCCAACAGGGTCTTTTCAGCCTGATCAATAGCATTAGGTTCGTTATACAACAACCCCAAAGCTTGAAAGAATGCGTTCACATTAGTCAGAATAGGATCATCTGGTTTCAAAGAAAACGCCCAATCCTGGGGATCGCCACGCAGCAAAGAGATGACAATTTTAACCTGCTGCGCGGAGCTCCCTGACGAGTTAGGCTTCAAGGCAAAAAATAATTTACAATTATTTTTGAAACTCAAAAATTTAGATCGATCCCCAAAAAATACATCAGGTGTAGGGATCTTTGGTTCAACAGCATGCGAATGAGCAAGGTAGGCGGAAATTCCCCGCACTTCCGCAGCGAGCTGCTCCACACGATCAGACAATTGCTTTATCTCAATTGAGAGAAAAAACAAAAATTCCCCCTACGGCCTCAGAGATATAGAGGAAAGAATATACACACACACACTTTTTTTTTTAAACACAATTCTTTCCTGCTATTGAGTACCCTAGGATCTGCGGTATGGCAGGTGATTCTGTTATGATTGAGTCACCATAGGAGGCAAAAACAGAAATGCTAGCTAAGTCCAGAAAACCAGAGAGGTTGGCAACTATCGGATTGCAGACCCCTGATCCTATCCACAACAACTAACAGTAGCCGTGGGGGGTTCCTACGATGCCCTAGACCCCTCGATCACAGCCGGAGAATTAAATAGGCCTAAAGAAAGAAAGGGGAAATCTAAACTGCCCCAGAGCAGACCCCAAAGCAATAGGCAGCCCCCAACATATAATGACGGTGAAGCAAGATGAAAACACTAACACAGACAGAAAGATGGACTGAGCAAAGACGGGGCCCAAGCTAACTAGATAGGAAAGGACAGGAAGGCTGCTGTCTGCAATCCGTGAAAAACCCTATGAAAATAAGAGCCAAAAGACTGACAGTGAAAAAGGCCCTAAAGACGCTAGGCTTCAAAAAAGCTATGTCAGTACTCAGGAATATTCTGGAGACAGAGCAACCGGCAAAAGGAGATTCAGCTCACCCCAGCAGGGAATGGCAGAATCCAGAAAAGCAAGGAAAACAAAAACAAAACACAAATGCTAACAGGCAAAGCAGAAAACTTAGCTTTAGAGGAGCAGGAATCAGAATGGTGTCCTAGAAGTGCACAGAGAAATCACCCGCAGGGCAGAAAGGTGTCGGCAGCCTTATATCCAGTCCGTGACTCCACTCAGCCAGTCATCCTCATTAGGCTCAGGTGCCTGATAATCAGGCTCATTACCTTCCTTTATCAGAATAGGGAGTTCACCAGACCTCAGTGACGAAGGGGAAAATGAACTCACAACACTACACCCTCTTCCTCAACACCTATTACCACTGCCCTGGGACCACAGCTCCACCTGTGGGGAGCTATTACATCTTACTAGATGAATATACTTGCTCACCAATAGCTAAGTCTACTAAGCAGGATATTCTGCTGTTATGGCCGGGAGGTTTAGATGCCCTGCAGTGATGAGGCTTTGAGCACCCAGGAGTGTCTGCCTGTTCGCTGGGCAGTTTCGCCTGACACTTGTGGATTGTGCAGCGCCTCCCACAGGTGCTGTGGAGCCGACAAAGAAACATTAGGGTGGTGGGTTTAGCGCAGTGAGGGGGAATGATTATTCTAAAGGCTGTTAGATTGGAGTGGATAACAAGAAAAAAATCCCTCCCTTATTACTGTTGCCCACTTGTCACCTCTATTCTGGCAGAGACCCTGCACAATGGAAGTGGTGGCTCACACTGGCCGAGTTTCTGGGCAGAGCAGACAGCGCGGGTTTTGGTCATTAGCACATTCTCTGTGACACCCAGAGGCAGGGCCGCCATCAGGGCATTACTGCCCTGACTGGCGTATGGGGCCCGGTGGGCAGAGGGGGCCCGAATCGGGCCCGGTCTCCTTTGCTCATCGGGCCCCTACCGGCAGGTAAACCGGGCACACAGCGTGGCGCTGCGGCAGCTAAACTCTTGACATGCGGGCCCGCCGGCCCTCACGTCAATAGTTAACAGCCGCCGGCCAATCAGAGGCTGGCAGCTGACGTCAACCGCAGTGTGCACATGGCCGGCGTCTGATGTCACTGTCAGTCGCCGGCGAGTGCACGCTTCAGCAGCGTGGAGGGACAAAGAATAGGTAGGAAGAACTTGTTTTTTGTCATTTTTGAGAGCGGCGATCCGGGGGACCCAGGGCAGATTCAGACGGGGGCAGAATGCTGGACGCTGGGGCAGAATGCAGTCATGGGGGCAGAATGCTGGACACTGGGCAGAATGCAGAGACGGTGGTTTAATGCTGGACGCTGGGGCCAGAATGCTGGACGCTGGGGCGGACACGGGGGCAGAATGCGACAGTAAATACATACCAGCAGGTGCCAGGGCCCACCGGAGAATCTATATATATATTGCACAGTATTATATTCAGTGGCTAATCTTCAATTCTTTTGAAAAGTAAAATCATTCAATGATCTGATGATGTGGAGGAAATAAGGAGCAGTTCCAGATCACTAGTTGCTAGTATCAAAATCTAAATATCTGTCTTACATCTATTTTATATCTAACTAGTTGAAGAGCCCGGCGCTGCCCTGGCATAGTAACTAACTACAGTTAGAGAATATATATATATTTTTTTTTTTCTTCTTTCTCTCTTCATTATAATTTGTTATATCTATATCTGAGTGTAGAGCCCCACCCACTCCACATAGCCACATTCACTATAATATCCCACATCTTCCCATCAGCCAGAGCCACCGAACTACTCCCCCTAATATCCCACATCATCCCATCAGCCTGGGGTCAGAACCATAGTGCTGAGTGGATTTGCCCTGACTTCCATACCAATGATCCCTTTAATAGAAGTCTGGGGTCAGAACCAGAGCGCTGAGTGGATTTGCCCTGACTTCCATACCAATGATCCCTTTAATAGAAGTCTGGGGTCAGAACCAGAGCACTGAGTGGATTTGCCCTGACTTGCATACCAATTATACCTTTAATAGAACCCTGGAGTCAGAATTAAAGCGCTGAGGCCTAACTTCAATGCAAGCCTGGGGTCAAAACCAAAGCGCTGGATGGATTTGCTCTGACTTCCATACCAATTATCCCTTTAAGAGGGAAGATGTGCCTATAGGATGGAGGATGTGTGATGTGTATATGGGCATGGGAGGGGGATTCATTTCTGTCATGTGCTCTCTGCTCCTTTTTGGGAGGTGTAGATAAACAGCCGCTACACAGGATGCAGTGACGAGAAGCAAGACTGAATTGAACTTTGACTATAGAACTTTTATGAATTTAAGCTGTTAGGGCTATACTAAGCAACCAAAAATTAATAACAGCTATTGTCCTCGCAGGGACTCTGCACAAACATTTTAAAAGTGAACACTACTAATCCGGCAAGGGCTGGTTACAATAGGGCTGCGATATGGCCGACTACGGGTCCTTATTTCTTATAGTGTCGCTTATCCGTCCTGACGTCCCATGGCGTGTCTGATGAGGCTGCGTTGGCGTTGCAGCCACTGGGCCCAGCTGCTGAGGATCTGTCGTAGGCTTCGGGCGCCCAGCAGGAAATGGGGCACAACAGGCCCTGAGGAAGTCCTTTGATGAGGTGACCCCCTGTAGAAACAGCAGGGTTCTGATCGTAAGCGAGTTCAGTGAGACTCCAGTCTCCAAGCAGGGTTGTGTCGCAGTTCCCAGGAGTGACGGTTGGCAGGCCACGTGCACGGTCTGGGCGAAAGAGTAGGCCCCAACTGCAGCGGGGTGACATCCACTGCGGCTGATGATGAAGAGGCCGCAGCTGTAGGCTGAAGTGGGGCGGCAGCGGGCAGGCATCAGCCGCGGGCTGAAGTGGAGCGGCAGCAGCTGCGAGGGGCGGCGGTCCAGCCGCGACAGGCTGAAGTACAGCGGTAACAGCTGTGGACCACTGTGGGCAGGAAGAGACCCTGGATCGGAGTGAAGCGACAGTCTCTTGTTGGTAGGTACGGCGCCCACTCTCTGCAGGCCGCAGTAAGTCTCTCCTCTGCCGACGGTCTCCTTTCTCGTCACAGTCTGTCACTCTGGCTCTCTCAGACTCCCAGAGTCTCTTGCCTCCTGTCTGCCGTTCCGCCAAATGACTCCCCTGCGTGCTCCCTGTCCCTTTTATACTCGCCCCTCCCCTTGCTGTCCTATCATTCTCAGCAGTCCAATCTCCTCCTTTGCTCCCCGGGTACTGTTTCCTTAGGAACCCAGATGGCGGTGCCCTTGGTTCCGGCCCGGACACTCTGCGGGTGTCCTCCTCCCTACAGGGGCAGACAATGACTGGGAGCTTATTGTCAGGAACACCACACTACACTCGCTCACTGAGCCAGTGCGCATGTCCTGAGTACAAAAACAGTGCTCAAAGATACCTGTGGAGCAGGGCAGCAGCGGTGACAATGCGTGCTTCAAACGATCATGACCTGAAGCATGTGACAGCTGGGGCGTGGCCTAAGCTCCACAGAGCTAGGAGCTGCAGGGAAACTCCTAGAAAGGTAACTACGGGACAAGTTACCAAGGGGCATAGACAGGGGCGGAAACCAGATCAAGCCTGGGTCATAGCAACCAATCACAGCTCAGCTTCTTTTAACCAGCTCTGGTGAATTGAGAGATGCTTAGTGATTGGTTGCAAGGAAAACTGTTGCTCATAGCAACCAATCACAGCACAGCTTTCTTTGACCAGCTCTGGTGAAATGAAAGATGCTTGGATAGAGATATATATATATATTATATATAGCGTCTAATATCTAAGTATTTATCAATACACAGGAAAAAAAAAATGAGCGAATACCTGGCAATAAGTAAATGAATAGTGATAGTGCAAGTAGATAACACAGGGCAGTTAGCATGAAAAGAGTAATATGTATTTATCAATCTATTTAATATCTCATCTATCTACTCTGTCTATCTCTAGTCTATCCAATGTCTTTCTAATATATCTATTTTTTTTCTGTGTATCTAATATCTGTTTATCTATGTAATATATATCTATGTATCTAATATCAATCTATCTATAAAAAAAAGAGCGTAAAAAAAAAAAAAAAAAAAAAAAAAAAAAAGAGAAGAAGACAGCACTCCTCTTGAGAAAATTATAAACGGCGATTTAACAGCCCATATGGGCTTTCTGCAGTATTTTGGCTCCAAGTGTGAACCTATTTCAAACGTGCTTGAGAAAGGCTCAAACTTGGGGCCGAAACGTCCTTGAAAGCCCATATGGGCTGTTAAAATGCCATTTATAATTTTCTCAAGAGGAGTGCTGTCTTCACTTTTTTCATTATCTCCCATCTCTATAATATATTTTATCCAATATCTCTATCAATCTCATTTATCTATGCCTGTCTATAGTTATGAATAGTCATTACATGTACTAATATAGACATAAGTCAGACCAGTAAAGGCCCCGTCACACTAAGCGATCTCGATAGAGATCGCTGCTGAGTCACAACTTTTGTGACGCAACAGCGATCTCACCAGCGAGATCGCTGTGTGTGACAGCGATCAGCCCCCCTGCCGGTATCGCTGGAAGAAACCTCTGGACATTTCTTTGGTCGCTGGTCTCCCGCTGGCCAGCACGCATCGGTGTGTGTGACAGGCGGGAGACCAGCGATCAGGTGTAAAAAAAAAAAAAAAAATATATATATATAGTTATTCTCACCTTCCGACGTCCCGTTCAGCCATCCCGCCTCTCTCCACTCTCCGGTCCCAGTGATCCTTTGCACGAATGACCGCGAGGAATGACCACTGGGACCAGAGCGTGGAGAGAGGCAGGATGGCTGAACGGGACGTCGGAAGGTGAGAATAACTATATTTTTTATTTTGATTCTATTTTTTACAGGGATGGCCAGCGATGCTGGGTGCTCGGCATCGCTGTGCTGATCGCTGGTGAAGCTGTCTGTGTGACAGCTCACCAGCGATCACATAGCGACTTACTAGGGATCCTGACACCTTGATATAGGTGTCGGGATCGCTGGTAAGTCGCTTAAGGTACTGTCACACTTAGCGATGCACCAGCGATCCCGACCAGCGATATGACGTGGTCAGGATCGCTGGTGCATCGCTAAGTGGTCGCTAGTGAGCTGCCACACAGGCAGATCTCACTAGCGACATCACTGGGGACGGGGGTCGCTACTTACCTGTCACACCAGGTGCTCCTGCGTCCTCCCGCCCGGCTCCATGCGTCGCTCGTCGTCACAGCAGGAAGCGCCGCAGGAGGCTGACGACGAGAAACAGTCCTGGACGTTCTCGCGCGACCAGCGATAACCAGCAGGGGAGCGGGTTGTAGGTACGTATCACACACAGCGATATCGCTAGCAATATTGCTATAACGTCACAAGTTATAGCGATACTGCAATCGATATCCCTTAGTGTGACAGGCCCTTTAGTGTGACGGGGCCTTAAGATCCTTGCCCCATAGGAGGGCTGATACAATCTTTGAGCACACGCTTTTCCCATCCATCATCATTTGTTACAGACATAGTGAAGTCTTCAGTGTTTGTCTTGCTATCACAATAGAGATTATTAGGATAAGAGGAAAACTGAAAGGTGAATATTTGCTCAGGGGAAGTTGAATCTACATGTGAACAGTGACCAACCAGTGCTGATTATCTGCCATTACAGCTACCTGACCCCGGCATCTAGCCTTCCTATCACAGCAATAACAGCCCCCTACCCAGGTATGGACTGGGGCTGATGTTCAGCCCTGGCATTTGAAGTCACACACACAGTCTCATGCTGTCCCAATCCCCCAAACACCAGATGGGATATATTACTAACTAGATGGTGGCCCGATTCTAACGCATTGGGTATTTTAGTTCTGTCACCCTATTTCTGCCCCATAAGCTGGGGCCACCGCCCTCAGGGGCTTATCTACAGCATTCTGTAATGCTGTAGATAAGCCCCCAATGAAACTTGAAAAATAAGAAAAACATGTTAGATTATACTCACCAGGGGGCTGGGGTGGGTGCGGTGGGTGTCGCGGTCTGGTCCGGCGCCTCCCATCTTCATACAATGATGTCCTCCTCCTTGCTTCTCCCTCGGCTCCTGTGCACGCGTGCTTTATCTGCCCTGTTGAGTGCAGAGTAAAGTACTGCAGTGCGCATGCGCCGGGAAAGGTCTGAGGTCCGATGCCTGCGCACTGCAGTACTCTGCCCTCAACAGGGCCTATAAAGTACGCGTGCATAGGAGCCGAGGGAGAAGCAAGGAGGAGGACGTCATCATATGAAGATGGGAGGTGCCGGACTGGATGGCGACACCCACCGAACGCCGGGGTGAGTATAATCTCTTTTTTTCTTATCTTTCAGGTTTCATCGGGGGCTTATCTACAGGGGCGGCCGTGACCAATCAGCGACGCGGGATTTCCATTACAAACAGACAGATATACAGAGAGCATTAGATGATTAAATAGTAGATGTTACCCTTGGTGGAGGAAATTAAGAAAGCAAGATTTCCTACAAAACCAATATTTCTAATGATACCTGTGGCCTGCTGGGGTAAGTGATGGAGTCAGCTACTTTGTGCTCTGTCACAACTCTTAACAGTATGGGTGTCTTGAGAACACGGATTCTGCTAACAATGTAGCAGACAAGGCAGCCCACAACCAGACAGGCCCTTCTGGAATTTGCCAGATGGCAAGTCC
The DNA here is from genome assembly GCF_039654945.1 of Dendrobates tinctorius. Classification (NCBI taxonomy): domain Eukaryota; kingdom Metazoa; phylum Chordata; class Amphibia; order Anura; family Dendrobatidae; genus Dendrobates; species Dendrobates tinctorius. The sequence continues at coordinate 25,734,685 of NW_027361750.1, read as the reverse complement.
GACCCTGCCCCTACCTACTGCGTGGCCCTGCCCATCTCTACTACAGTATGTCCCCAACAGTGGGCGGGGATAGCCCAGCGCTGCAGATATAGAAGCCAAGCAAAGATGCCGAGGGCAGACGTTAGTCAGCAGCGGGCTACTGTGACCAAAGCAGCAAGGAGAGGAGCCCAACACTGAGCAGCATCTCACAAACATGAGCAGTCCTGATTGTGGCTACGCCAGCGATGAGCAGCTCAAGGCAAAAAGCAGTATTTCAATATTATAGTAGGATGTTATATAATAATTATGACATAGCAGATTTTCTATCCTAGTGAGATGGAAGGGCAAGAAAGGTGTAGTAACGCGATGATAGGAGTAGTGGTAGTGTGGCACCCCAGGATTTTGGTTGCCACAGTGGCCTTACCTCCAGGGGGGAATGTTGTCATGCCTGGAAGCAAAGAAGAAATCTCGTTACTAGGTAGTTCCAGCATACAACACAGTTCCTGCTCCAGGCCAGCAGAGGGAGCTCTAAACCCAACTTCAGTGGAGCTGCTCTCTCTGGTCAGGAGGAGGAAGTCAGTGAGATAGTTAGTGCCTGAACAACATTGAGAGAGGACGTGTGGAGAGGAGCTATAGCTGAGCTCACCCCCAGGCTTGAGCACCAGACACCAGACCCCAAGGCTGTGTGGCTGCTAAAGCACCAGCAGCAGAATCCGGAGGACAGAAGACAGCAGATCCTCTGTCCCCAACTGACACAGCAGCACGTGTGAGCCTGAGAAGCCAGATAGGAGCGATCCCTGAAGCAAGCAACAGCTGCTTGCCATGCGAGTGGAGTTCTACCTAAGTAGCAGACAGAGAGGAACTTTAATAGAGTTCACAGCAGCAAGTACCTCATAGAATAGCACTAGAAAGGAGGCCTCACAACCCACCTGAATAAGGAAATTCACAAATTGCACTCAAGTTGACCAACTCCAGAACCATATGTAACCTGAGCCCTGGACTGTACCTGCACAGATCAGTAAAAGTAAAGTTAAAAAGGTAAATGAAACTGCTCTCTGTTGTGTCCTCTAATTATTCCTGCATCACCTATCCAACTCTGCTACATCTATCATCAAATACATCATCTTCTCTAACACAACTGCCCTGGGACAAAGCTCTGCCTGTGGAGAGCTGTACCAACTTGGCTGCATTACCACCAGTCCCATAGGGTTTGCCCTGCAGCGCTGGTCACCTCTGACCAGAAACCAGAGGTGGCGTCACAAATACTTTATTACAAACACTTTATTTTTTCCTTTTTCACTATTCTCCTTTTATTGGACGCCCAAGGGCCACAGACTGGGTCACCGTTGCCGTGACACTGTCCCTTTAAGTATCGGCCCCGTACAGAGTATCCCCACTGCCCTGGCGGGCGATCCAGTAGTATTGTCATCATTTGTCTAATAGATTAAATCACACACTAGGTTTTATCTATGATCGAAGTAGTTTTTCTTGTACTGTGGACCCTAGGGTCGCTGATGTGACATTATTGCTATGATCGGAATTGTCGGCTCTTCTGTATATTTCTATATTTGTTTCCTGCCTACCAGAATAATCGCAGCACGTCATCTGGATCTCTGTTCTGACCGATCTGCACCTTTCTATGCATTTATCTGGTGTTGCTACTGTGATTTTACATTGATATTATCCATTTCTTGTCTTCCACAGGGCAACACTGGAAGTCCATGGTCTTGAGTCAGAAACCACCATTTGTATTGGAAGCTGATAGAGTGCGAGTGCAACACTTGCAGGATCACCCTGAATACAAGTACAGGCCCAAGAGGAAGAAGCAGGTGAAGATGATGAAGAGTGCACATGGAGGCCTGTACCTAGACACAGCCATTCCCACCTCTGCAGCGCTCAATACCAATGGACTTATGGTGGTAAAAGACTAACAAGGATTACAGTGTGCAGAACAATGGCCAATATAAGGAGAATCAATAGATGAGACCTGTTGTGAGTTCATTTTTCCCTTCACCGTTGAGGTCTGATGAACTTCCTCCTCTGGTGAAGGAAGGTAGTGAGGCTGATTACCAAACACCTGGGCAGCTAGATGACGACTGGGTGGCTGGAATTGAGGACTGGATATAAGGCAGTCGACGCCCTTCTGCCTTGCTGGTGATCCTGCTGGATTCTTGGAGACCAGTCTGATTCCTGCGTCTCAAAGCTAAGTTTTTCTGCTCTGCTTTGTATTCTTCAGTTTTGTTTTTGTTTTGCCTTGTTTTTTGGGAGTTCTGCCATCCCCGGCCAGGGGTGAGCTGAATTCCATTTTTGTCTCTGATCTGTTGATCTTTTGCTCTGTCTTCAGAATATACCCGAGTGCTGATTTAGTCTTTTGCAGCCTAGCGACTTCAGGGCCTGTTTTTCCTATCAGTCGGTTGGCACATTTTTTATAGGGTTTTTGCGGATGGCAGACAGCAGCTTTCCTATCCGGTCCTATTTTAGTTAGGTTGAGCAAATGATGGGGCCCAAGCTATCTTTCTATCTGTGTTAGTGTTTTCATCTTGCTTCACCGTCATTATATGTTGGGGGCTGCCTTTTGCTTTGAGGTCTGCTCTGGGGCAGTTTAGATTTTCCCCTTTCTGTCTCTAGGCTATGTAGTTCTCCGGCTGTGATCGAGGGGTCTAGGGCACTGTAGGAACCCCCCACGGCTACTGCTAGTTGTTGTGGATAGGTTCAGGGGTCTGCAATAAGATAGCTGCCAACCTCTCTGGTTTTTCTGGACTTGGCTAGTATTTTGTTTTTTCCTCCTTCGGTGACTCATAACAGAGAACCTACTACAAACCTTACAACCTGCCAACTCCTCAATGTCACAGATGCCTCCATTGCACTACTTATCCTCAGCAATTTCAGGAGGAAACCACATGATGCAGCACTACAACTATGGCACTTCCTATTCTGTTGAGCAGATCATTCCACCATTCATGTATGGAAGACCTGTCCTTCAGGCAGAGCACACTCCATTGACCAGTCATGATCAGGCTCCTCCACCTCTGTTTTATTCCCAGCCCTATGTAGCTCCCAGCACAGTTCCCACAGTGGCTCCACCACATCAGCCATCTTCACATCAGCTTGCACCCATCAATATTATTATTATTATTATTATTATTATTAATATCAGCCAAGCAGACCACTTTCACCAGAGTGCCCTTGTAAGTGATATTGCTAAAAATGAGTTTGATCAATACATTGATATAGAACTTCACTCTGAGGGAAATGATGCCACCAATTCGTTGCCATCTTTACTGTCAGACTCAAGCAATATGTATTATTACAATTATTGAGGCATGTGAAGCACTTTTCACTTCTTGATACAATGTGAAGGCTAATGGGGTGTTAAAAGCAATTCTTCTTTTTATATTAGAAATCTGACTTATGAAATTTTGTTAGCTAGTGTGTAAATTTAGTTCTTTTCTACTTTTTTATACTACTATAATGCTGAAATAAAGGATTTTTTAATCGATCATTATGGTGACTATTTACTAGAATTTGCTTGCATGAATTATCTTATTGTAAATACATTCTTTTACATTTATGTTTTTAAAGGGGAAAAGACTTGATTATACAGTATTTGTTATTGCTGTTTGGCATAGATATTCAGAATTATTTCTTGTATAACAGGAAATGTCCTACACTGGCGCAAAGCAAAAGAGGATGTAAAGCTAAATAAATAAGTAAATAAGACATTTCTGATTTGGTATAATACTATGAGTGACAAATTCCAATTGATCCCCAGTTCTTATAAATTTACAATTAGAAAATCCCAATAGTTTCTCCATCTGAAAGTAACAGGAACTGCCTTATTGAAAGTCATTGAATAGTACCACCAAGTGGCTGTATTTCAGAGTGAACATTATGGTTAGTTCAAAGGCAAATTTATCAGGTTTATCTTTTACCACGTAGCAATATGTGCAGTGCCAATTGTGTACATAGGGCATGCATATAATATCTGCTTCTCTGAAGGTGCTTTGCGCTATTGCATTTCTTAGCTGATAGTGATCAATTCAGAGATTAGTTCTATATTTGTTTAATTTTAATCACACTTGTTTCTAAACTTTTTTTTTTTTTTTTAATCCTGGACATTCCCCTATTGATTCTGTAGAATTTCCAACCTTGTAAACATCAGTCACTTTGTAGACCCATTGCCATCTGAATTTTGGGATGTGTATATGACTTTTTGTTGGAAAAAGTGATAACAATTCTAAAGGTTTATGCACAAGGGCTGCTTAATTCCTTTTTCTATTCACCCCTTCTGAGAGAGATTGACATCAAAACGCACGTCAAGGGGTACACTGGATCCTATTTGAACTCTGGGCATTTATGATTGTCTCTGGCTCTTACTTGTTTAGGCATATGCTTCTATATTAATTTACCTTTAGCTATGGTGTGCACTATTTGTCTCTGATCCCTTTTATGAGTTATGTTTATATGAATTTACTTAAGTGTACTTATTTATGGACTACTTATTAGTGATGAGCAAGTATACTCGGTAATGCTCGTTACTCGCTTAAGTATCGCTGTACTCGCGGTACTCTGAGCGCCGAGCATTTCCGGGTTTGCTCGGTGGAAGTTCGGGTCCCCGCCCTGCTTTTTTGGCGCTCTTTAGAGAGCCAATCAACATGCAGGGATTGTCTGCCATGCAATGTAATGTAATGCCACAGCCATCTTGGTTGTGGTATTACAGTGATTGGCTGGCCGTACAGCGTCATCAGGTCTATAAGAGATCTGCTGCCTCCCTGCTCGTCGCATTCAGCTCCAAATTCAGACAGTGTAGGGAGATTTGCTGTAGAGATAGGGTCAGATTTGGGGGTTTATCAGTTAATGTGGGTATACCATCATAGATTACACAAATCCAGCTAAATTAACAGTCCTTCTAAGGACTAATTACGGGTTATATAGATTGCAGTGCTATGCAAAACGTTGCATTTTGGTGCGCTCGGCACACCGTCAAAAGGACGCATGAGCCAGCAAACATACCTGCGCACGGCCTGCGTACCCAAAGCTAAAGATAGGGTATGCAGGTCGCATGCAGCATCATGCGCCCATAGGCGGAGCTAACAGGAGGAGGCGCAGCAAGGGGTGGAGATTAGCGACAGCCCTGCGCTGCGCCCAGAAACGCTAGTCTGAAACTAGCTTTAACTTTGTTCATTCCTGCTACAGTTTATGCAATTCTCCACTCCAGATTCTTCAGGTTCACCACTGCAATTCAAAAATGCAGGTTATTCAAGCTTAACTCTGCAATTCACTGCATAGTCAAACAGTGTGGATGTACAAACTTCCTAATAATGGGAATTTTGGTTTCATGTGGCCATCCAGTAGGTCATTTCAAAGGGTTTTTGGGGTGTGTGTAAATTTGTGGCAGGGCAGGGCAGGCCTTGCATTCAATGTATAGGCTAACAGTATGGCTGTAACAAACGAAAAATAATGGGAACTTTGGTTTCATGTGGCCATCCAGGACATCTGTTCAAAGGGTTTTTGGCGTGCGTATAACTTTGGGGCAGGGCAGGCCTTGCATTCAATGCATAAGCAAACATTAAGGGAGACCCACTTTCTTTTAATGGGGACTTTTTTTCAAGAGGCCCTCCTGTATGTCTCGTCAAAGGGGTATTAAGATGTGTCCTAATTTTTGGCAGTCCAGCCACTCACTGCATACCCAATAATATTATAGCAGACCCACTGTTTAATAATGGCCCTTTAAGAAGATTAATGCTGCTTTATGCTCTTATAAAAAATAGGTTTTGCGACTTAAAGAGTCCCTCCTTCATAAATGAAACAGGATGTGTCTGATGATGTGTCACACACCACATGGCCAGCTAACATTGTTAAATGTTAAAATTATATTTCCCAGTGAATGTATTTGTCTTGGTTGAAAGCAATGGTAAAGTTGAAAAATTCATCAAAGACGCTATGAACATAGCCAAAGTGGTGGAGGTACATTTTTTGGGGGTTATTTTGCCTCACATACAAATCATTACCCTGGAATGGATGTTCCTTATCACATTTCCCAAGAAAATCCATTTTGGTTTAGTTTTTGTATGCACCTGTAAAAGTGGTGCAACACGCTGACAACATTGTTCACAGCAATGACCTGGGAGTCAGCAATGCTTGCAGTGGTCTTCCCCATGATGTTCCCATGTCATTTGAGCACTGTTCCCATTGATATCCAATGTTTTTAGGTGTGGGGGGGCATGGCAAAAAGGCTCAGATTTCCCATAGACTTACATTGGGCTTGTTGCTTGGGTCGAGCACCTGAGCATTCCAATTTGCGCGACCTGAGCAATGAGCACCCAAGCATTTTAGTGCTCGCCCATCAGTACTACTTATCTCATTAGAAGTGATCAGAGACAAACCCCAGCAATGTCTGGTTTCATTAACTCATTTGCATGTCCTGAATCCTCCTGTGTAGCACAATTATTTTGCTTAATGCACTTTATTCATTAAGATTAGTGTTAGGGTACCGTTACACTTAGCGATGCACCAGTGATCCCAACAACGATATGACCCGTCAGGATCGCTGGTACATCGCTAAGTGGTCACTAGTGAGCTGCTACACAGGCAGATGTCACCAGCGAAATAGCAGGGGTCGGGGGTCGCTACTTACCTGTCAGACGCGGCGATCCTGATGTCCTCCCGCCCGCGTCCACGCGTCGCTTGTCGACGCCACAGGAAGCGCCCGACGAGAAATGGGCCAGGACCTTCTCGTGCGGTCAGCGATAACCAGTGGGGGAACCGGTCGGAAGCAAGTATCACATGTAGCGATATCGTTAGCAATATCGCTGCTGCGTCACAAAACCAGTGACGTTATAGCAATATTGCTAGCGATATCGCTATGTGTAACGGGGGCTTTAATTTATTTTGGTATATTTCTTATTGTAAATTTACTCTAGAGATATTTGCAATGTTGGATGTGATCAGTTCCGTATTTATCTCTCTGGACACAAGCTTAATTAACGTCTTTTGTCCAATGTGTTGCTGTTTCCAATTTCTGCATGGACTGCTTTCATTTCCAACTATCTTTTAATGAATTCTTTTTTAAATTGTTTGATTCAATAAAAAGTTTGTTGTTTTGTAACCAATGCTTGGAGGACCTTTGTTGCTCTACACAGTCTTTTTATATTCTGCTGAGGCTGTCTCAATTTGATGTATTGTCAATGGACAGGAGCATCAGGAGACAGTTGTACATAGTTTTGTGCATTGGAAGACTAAATGCATGCCCCCTACTGTGTAGTAAGTCTAGGATTATGCAAAAGGTCATAAGAACAATGACATCGAAGGTATGAGAATTTTTATGGCCACACGCTTCCTTGAGGAGACATACAATGCAATCTAAATCGTGGCTCTCAAGGTCAGAACGGATGGGGACCACTGCACTAGAACAACTTCAATTTGTCACATTTTATTGTTTGAGGAAAATTGTCGCATACAATTTGGTAACGTGTAACTAGAAAACTAGGAAGTGGGATGGTTTGAGCAAAAGCAAATGAAACATAAATTAAATGAAGACACCAGAGGATTTGCTGGATCTCCTAAAAGAGGGACCTGCTTACATGAATGATGTTTGTTTCTACTATGTAAAAACACAACTGGGAGCATCTAGGATGCCAGCAGTGCTGTCCATGGTGTTTTTAACGACTGTTGACTTGAATGTGTAATTTTGACCTGCTGTGACTATTATAGATGCATGAAAAGAGGAAAAAAAAAAAAAAAAAAAAAAAAATCAGACTGGTGAAACTGGCTTCAGGTTAGATATCAGCAGGCAGATAAGTTTAGATTAGTTTACATAAGATTGATTAGTTAATTGACTTACATGGTTAGTTTAGGGACACCTGGTGTTGTCTGACTTAATTCTAGCATTGTTTTGCTCTATTTGTAAGTTGTTATCATAATGTAAAAAAAGGTGGAAATAAAAAGAACACAAAAACGGTATTTGAAACAGAAATACAGAATTGACAAGCTCTTGGGTATATATTTATCAAATCTAAATGCTTCAGAATTCTGGTGCAATTTGTGTCCTGACTTTCACCAAATTAGTAACTTATTATATTTATTATTCTTCTTTCTGTGTCTTGTCTGTGGGGACTGGTTTACTGGAAGGGGAGAGTGGTTTAAACCCTTAAAGGACCTGACAATTTTCCTTTTTTGTTTTTCCCTCCACTTATTCCAAGAGCCATAACTTTTTTATTTTTCAGTCAATATAGCAGCATGAGGGCTTGTTTTTGTGGGACGAGTTGTGTTTTCAAATGACCCACTATTGTTACCATATTACCGTAAGTACCAGAAATTAGTAAAAAGAATTCAAAGTTTGGCAAAATAGCAAAAAAACTGCAATTGCTTTTTATATATTTTTATTTATTGATTTTCCAGGAAACTGACCTGGCAATGTGATTCTCCAGGTCAGTGCGATTATAAGATTCCAAACATGCATATTTTTTGTTTTATTTAAACGGTGAAACAAAGATCTGACATTTGTAAAAAAAATAAATAAAAACAATTCACTTGTGTCGCCACATTGTGAGAAAGTAACTTTTTATATTTTTGAGACATTGAGCTGTATGAGGGCTTGTTTTTTGCACCCCAAGATGATGTTTTTTATTAATATAATTTTGGGGTATATACGATTTTTAGATCACCTGTTCTTACATTTTTTTTTTTTCTGTTGTTGCAGTGGCTGAAAAACTCCAATTCTGGAATTTGTATTTATTTTTTTCCTCACGCCATTTACCAATCAGATTAATTTATTTTATATATTGATAGCTTGGACTTTTCTGAAAGCAGTAATGCCATATGTGTATTTTTATTTTTTTTTTTTATTAATTTGAACTTTTGTATTTTTTTTATTTTTTTCTCATTTTTAAAACTTTTTTTTCTTTACCTTTCTCAGTATTTGTTAATTCACTAAGGGAACTTGAACCTGCAATCATCTGATCGCTTGTGCTATATACAGTAATGCTACAGCATTAGGTAGCTGTCAGCTGAACAGTCATTTATTGCACATTTATCTCTCCCTGCTTTCCCATACCTAGAGACGCACAGCTCAGCCCAGAGTTCTTGTGTTTTCTATTACATCGCCATTGCCAAATTATCCCAAGGGGGGGACAAAGGGATCGGCCACTGAAATTCAGGAGACCAGATTCTTCTCTCCTCCGATATCACCTGTTGGAACAGAGTTGTGATTTCCCCATATACATTAGATTGTTGACTGATCCTGTGTAGGGAAGGTGACCTGACGGACGGACGGACTAGTCAGAGTGAAGGAAAGGTTTGCACAGTGTAGGTAGGTGTCAGTTATTATAGTGGGGAAACAGCTAGGAAAGTGTAGTGGACGTGCAGTACCTTGGGTTGACCATTAGATGGCAGGGAGGAGTGTGAGCAAAGGACCTGACAACAGCTTAGGGCTTTAGAAACCGTTGGTTATGGGGGGGCGGGGTTACAATGACAGGGGAGCGGGAGAGCTATAAATACTGAGGGAGGGTTCCAGAAAGTTCCAGTCCCCAGGGGGAGCTCCAGTGACAGGAGGACTGCAACAGTCTGTGCGCTGTGAGGAGAATCTAAACCAGGGGGACTGAGGAGAGAGTACGTCAGGGGGGTGGTCCTGACAGAAAGAACCGCAGAAGGGATGAGGCACTGGGTGTGAGACACCGTATTTGACACGACGACTGATCAGTGGAAGTGCTGTTGGTTTACGGGCCTAAGGCGGCCACAGTGACGGACCTGTCAGGAGCGTCGATGAGCGAAGAGGGGACAGTGTATGCATACACGTCCCCAGTGCAACCTACGGTGTGTGGAAAGCGGCCTTGGAAACGGAGGGCCGTGAGGTGAAGGAAGTGCGGTGTGCTTCTGAAGCAGTCAGGCAGACGGCAAGTGAAAAATAAACTTGGACTTGTTGCACTCAGAATCTGCCTCCAATCGTGTCTCTGTCTTGTCTCTGCGCGGTAAGAAGAGGGACCACCCCCCCCACCCCGGCCACCGACCCTACACCTGTAAATATCAAAGTGGATTGGCTGTGCTTAGTCAATTGTGTATGGGGGTTGTAAGTTTGCCAGCAAGATCACTGTGTGTGACAGGGATCAACGACCTGCCCCCCTGCCGGTTATCGCTGATCGTCCTCGATCGGCCTGGGCCTTTTTTCGATCGCTGGTCTCCCGCTGGCCAGCACGCATTGCTGCGTGTGGCAGCGAGAGACCAGCGATCAGCGACGCTGGTTTCTAATGTAAACAGCGGGTATGCAGGAGTTGCGCGGGTTCTTAGATACCCTATGCTTACCTTGAGTACGCCGGTTTCCAAGATATACAGCGGGTATCCAGGAGCCATGGCTCCTGGATACCCGATGTTTACATTAGAAACCGATGTCCAGCGTCGCTGGTCCTGATCGCTGGAGGAGCTGTCTTGTGACAGCTCACCAGCGATCAGCCTAACGATGTCCCAGTGATCACATCATGTTGGATCGTTGGTGGGATCGCTGGGACATCGTTATGTGTAATGGGGCCTTAAGAAATAGACAGAATGGATTAAAATATCCCACTGATAAAAAAAATTAACATAATGGCCTGTGAAATCTGTCCTTTTCATGGAGAAGGACATCATGAGCGAAAGACTTAAAGCACCGTCACACACAGCGAGATCGCTAGCGAGATCGCTGCTGAGTCACAAGTTTTGTGACGCAGCATCGATCTCGCTACATTTGACAGGTATAATCATGGACCTTATCTTGGACACATGGCATCGGACTATCTGGCCTCCTGATGAGCCATAAAGGGCGAAACGCGTTGAGGTGTTAATTAACCCATGGCGGGTGACACAGATGAGTATCACTGTTGCAACTCTGTTTTTTTACTTATATGCTGGCACAAGCTGTAAAACTTCTATTTTGAGCTATTGATGAAAGTCATTGGGCATCAAACCATATATGACAGCAACTGTACTGATAACACAGCTTAATATCGCTGCTGTAATTCTGTGTCTATTACATTTATGCTAGCATGAATTTCCACTTGAGCCATATATGATAGCCATTGGGCATTAGGAGATTTTATATCTCCATTGGCATAAACCTGAATCTATTGATCTTGTTATTTATAAGAAAGTATTCTATGATCATAAGATAAATACCAGTCTGTGTGGAAAAGGAAAATGTCTAAAATCCCCCCAGATACCACCTGTTATTGTGGATTGAATGTCTTCTATTGATTTTAACTTAGAGACATAGGGCCCTCCTCAGAGCAGTATCTTTATTGTCTAGAACTAGGGGTCCCCTTATCATCAGGTAGAGGATAACCCTAGTGGCTGCAGGGTATATCAGGGCCCCCAGGGATAGCCATCGTTGAGCGGGGGCGCCACAACGCTCCCCCACCCTAGGGTGCCAACCTCCGCGGCCAGGCAGGAAAAAGCTCAGGACATTTAATAGGGATTCCTAGTTATTCCCTGATTGGGGTTTTTGGTTTGAACACAAATCTTGGTTTAATTTTTGTCACTTTTGGTTTTTGGTGCTTAACCAATTTGTTGGTTATTTTAAATTTAATAAAGTATCATTTTAGGGGACATTTGTTTATGATTATATTGTAGACCCTTGTGCATTGATTCATAAATTGCTATGTTTGACAGGTAGCAGTGACCAGGCCCCTGCTGTGAGATCGCTGGTCGGAATGTCCTGGACATTTTTTTGATCGTTGAGGTCCCGCTGGCATGCATCGGTATGTTTGATACCTTTTACCAACGACCTCGTCAGCGACTCAGAAGCGAGACACATGGCGTGACATCGTTACAAAGGTCGCTACTTGTCGCCGAATCGTTGCTGCGTCGTTGGGAAGATCTGACATCTCACCAGCGACCACATAGCGATGCAACAACAATCCCTACCAGGTCGTATTGTTGTCGGGATCGCTGTAGCATCACTATGTGTGACGGCAGCTTTAAAAGGAACAAGGCAACGAGTAAGGTCAGAGTCACAGTAAACGTATGAAAAATTGGTCCCTGCTCAAAAGGGTGCTTCTACTCAATACTGAGCAAAGGGTCTGAATACTTAAGACCATGTGATATTTCAGTTTTTCTTTAATAAATTTACAAAAATTTCTACATTTCTGGTTTTTTTTTTTTCCAGTGAAGATAGAATGCAGAGTGTACATTAATGAGAAAAAAAAAATGAACTTTTTTGAATTTACCAAATGGCTGCAATGAAACAAAGTGTGAAAAATTTAAAGGGGGTCTGAATACATTCTGTACCCACTGTACATGTTCTGCAGTAGTGGTATCTAGCACCATATGGCGGTAATAACAGTGTGTTTTTTTATAGAGATTTATTTTCAGTAATACCATGGTCATCAGCAGAGGTTTCCCTATGCCGACAATTAGGGTGTGCCACTATAGTTGTAATCAGGGTTGAGCTAAACCCCTAGCTACACCTCTGATGATAGGATTTGAAGACAGATTTGTCTCATGTATGCTTTCTTTAAAGGGAACCTGGCACCAGAAAATAAAACGCTATTAACCTGTAGATATAGGGTTAATCTACAGGTTAATAGAATTACTAACCTGTCCGCCACCCGCACTTAACTGTACGCTGCTGGGAGAAAATACTCCCCAGCAAAATTCTGGTTCCAGCCATGGAGGCGGCCCCGGCGCTGGTTCAGTCACTGCTCTGCGTATAGCGCGGTGGCTATAACCTCATTCCGGCACTGTCTGACTGTGAGGGCCGAGGGCGTGACTGAATCCCAAAGACTATCAGGGAGAATAAAGATCATTTTCTCCATGCAGCATCCGGCTATGTGCGGGTGCTGGGCAGTTTAATAGCGCTATTAGCCTGCAGATTAACCCCATATCTGCAGCTTAATAACGTCTTTTCTAGTGACAGGTTATCTTTAAGTCATTCTTTAAAACCCCTAAGGTGAGTTTTTATTGGCACCGTTTTGGCTTTCATATACTGTAAATATTTAAGTAGATTTTCTTGGGTCGAAAATAGAAAAATCAATTCTGCAATTGTTTTGCAATTTTGTATGCATTTTACCTTGTAATGTGCGGCATATAATGTTCTAACTGTATTCTAGAAATAACGTGATACCAATAGCACACAGTTTATCCCATCGCACTTTTCATAGGGACATTTTTTTCCCAATATGCGTTAAAGTTTATATTGGAAAGATTCATTATTGGGTACATGCACCTAATTTAAACAATCTTTTAAAAAACATTTGGAGGAGGAATTGGTGACAAACAAATTCCATCAATCCTTTATTTCCTATGGTATAAATATGTATTTTATTAACTTTATTTTATGACTCATTATTGCAAAAATGCCCTATGAATATTTTTTAATGGTCACTGGTTTTAAATGAAGTTTTTAACCCCCAAAATGAAAATTAAACTACCAGGGTCACTGGCACTGTATGTGTCACGAAGATTGCTTTCTTCTGTGATCTAAAAACCATATGTTTCTCTCCAGCATGTTATGTGCTGAAGGGATTAATCAGCTATGATAAGGGACTGGGTTTTTTAGGTGAGTAAATAAGACATGGGCGGGACGCCTGCTCACCATATCTATACCTCAAGGGTGTGGCTGGGGAGTTTAATGTGCAGCCACTGTTTTTTTTCTTTGTTGTGTGTTTGTAGAGGAAAGTCTCCAGAGGTGGCTCCAGGAGGAGCTGAGGACTTTGGCGTTACCTGCGGGAGAATCTTGCAGGGAAAAGGACTCTATTAAACATTATCTTTGTTTTGCCATTAGGCCAGAAAGGCCATGTTAACTTTGTTCAATCCTGCTACAGTTTATGCTGTGCTTTAATAAATCAGCAGGTGATTTACAACAAGAGGCCTTCCTGTGTCTACCTCTGAGTGAGTCTACTCCTCACAACAGTCATATAAGGGACACAGTCAGCCCCGACAAAAATCTTACCTGCAACGAAGATTTCAGTGTTGTAGTGGTTGAGGAAAAGCATTTTACTTAATCATTAGTTGGATCAGTGCGAGATTGGCATGGTTACGGGCTCAGTGAATAATTATACCACCTTTGCATTCTGAGTACTTCCCTAGTCTGATTGACAAGTCAGCAGAAGCTTGAGAATGGCAGAGAAATCTGCCAAAACGTTGCTGCTAATGGATCAGTAAAGCCACAGTTTTTCCACTTTAATTATTGGAGTGCTGCCTGTTTTTTCTTATTATCTATCTATCTTGTTAGAAAAAAATGGAACAGCACTTTCTGATGAACGGTGCAAAGCCTCCCAGCAATTAATCCATATACTTGCCAATAATCAAAGATGAAAAAATGGAAAGCAGCATTCCAAAATTTTCCAAAGTAAAGGTGGACTTCAGTAGGTTCCATGGCGTGGCGACGTTTCAGCTTCAAGACCCTCGCCATGCCATGTGGACATCTTTACTTTGGAAAATTTTGGAGTGCTGCTTTCCATTTTTTTTTCATCTTCTATCATTACCTTCTCCACCACCCCCATCATTGATCTCTCCACCACCCCATCATTGCCCTCCTCATCGCTTCCATCATTGTTCTCCCCTATCACATACATCATTTCCCTCTCCCCAACCACCTCCATCATTACCCCCTCCACCATTTCCTTCTCCAACACACAAACACCACCACTCACCTCTCTGCACGTTCCACTACACCCTCAGCATCATCGCTGGCAGCTTTCTATCTGACAGACACGCACTGAATGCTGACGTCATCCAGCCTCGCGTCTGTGTCAGACAGGAAGGAAGCATAGGACAAATCCCTTCAGCTCCACTGCTATTTTCTCCTGTAGGCAGCAGAGCTGCAGGGCTCGCTCCCTGCCCATCGCCCATGAGGGCAATCTGGTCAGGGCTCCCCCAGAGCCCTGGGACTGGAGAAACAGGCCAGATTACCCCCAATGTTACCCATCCTGCAGGGGACCCTCCTACTCTTCCAGGCCCTGGTGCAGCCGCAACAACTGCACATGCGATATGTCCGCCTCTGTATCTACCTATTAATCTATCTAATCTACTCAACATTATGCAAGTCTAGTTCTGTCTATACCCACGTTTAGGGTATTCTCTTAAGGCCCCGTTACATTTAGCGATGCACCAGCGATCCCGACAATGATACGACCCTGTCAGGATCGCTGGTGCATCACTAAATGGTCACTAGTGAGCTGTCACACAGGCAGATCTCACAGCGATGTAGCGGTCGTTACTTACCTTTCAGACGCGGCGATCCTGACGTCCTCCCGCCCACGTGTCGCTCGTCGGCGCCAGCAGGAAGCGCCCGATGAGAAATGGAACTGGACGATCTCGGGCGATCGACAGACAGCGGGGGAGCCGGTCGGAGGCAAGTATCACTTATAGCGATATCGCTGCTGCGTCACAAAATTGGTGACGCTTTAGCGATATCGCTATGTGTAAAGGCCCCTTTAGGGTCCCATCACACCAAATGATGCACCAGTGATTCCGACAACGATACAACCTGGTCAGGATTGCTGGTGCATCGCTACATGATCGCTGGTGAGCTACCAAACAGGCAAACACACCAGCGATCAGGACCAGCGAGGATGCTGGTGTCCAGGGTAAATAGCGGGTAACTAGGCACGCGCATCACTTAGTTGCGCGCTGTATACCTTGGATACCAGCTCCCAGCGTCTTACAGTGCTGGGAGCTCGCTGATCGTTGGTCTCCCACTGCCACACGCGATGCGTGCTGGCCAGAGGGAGACTAACTATCAAAAAATGGCCTAGGACATTCCTGCACGATCAGCAATACCCGGCGGGGGGCGGTCGCTGTTCCTGCCACACACAGTGAGATGGCTAGCGAGATCGCTGATGTATCACAAAATCAGCGATCTCGCTATGTGTGACGGGCCCCTTAATAAGAGTTTGCTGAACACATTCTTCAGCTGGTTTGACTGGTTTTACAAGATAAAAACCAACATCACACCAACAACCAACATGATAATAAGTAAAGCCCCCGTCTCAAATAGCGAGATCGCTGAAGCGTCACTGATTTTGTGACGCAACAGTGATCTCACTATATGTGACAAGCAGCGGTGACCGGCCCCCCCGCTGGATATCGCTGATCGTGCTCGAATGTCCTGGGTTATTTTTTCATCGTTGGTGTCCCGCTGGCCAGCATGCATCGCTGTGTTTGACCCGATGAGCGACCTCGTTGGCGACACAGAACTCCGGGACGCAGGCTGGAATCGTTCAGAAAAGCTGCTGTGTGACAAGGTACCAACGACCGCCGAGGATCGCTGGATGGTTGCTGCGTCGCTGAAGAGATCTGCCTGTCTGGCAGCTTACTAGCGACCATTTAGCGATGCACCAGTGATCCTTACCAGGTCGTATCGTTGTCAGGATCGCTGGTGCGTCGCTAACTGAAACAGGATCCTAAGATTGGAAAACAAAGTCGATAAAAATATAAAACAGCAAAACACAAATGCGGATATCAATACACATTCTTCCCAACAGCTCCTAAGCTGTAGACCTGTCTTCATATCACCAGGACACCCATTGTTCAACACTATCTTTCATCTGCACATAATTATAAAACAGCAATCTACAGTATAAAGGTACTGTCACACTTAGCGATGCACCAGGGATCCCGACCAGCGATATGACGCGGTCAGGATCGCTGGTGCATCGCTAAGTGGTCGCTAGTGAGCTGCCACACAGGCAGATCTCAATAGCGACATCGCTGGGGATGGGGGGGTCGCTACTTACCTGTCACACTAGGCGATCCTGCGTCCTCCCGCCCGGCTCCACGCTCATCTCTCCACAGGAAGCTGGCGACGAGAAACAGTCCAGCCTGTTCTCGTGCGATCAGCGATAACCAGCGGGGGAGCGGGTTGTAGGTAAGTATCACACACAGCGATGTCGCTAGCAATATCGCTATAACGTCACAAGTTATAGCGACATCGCTTAGTGTCACAGTACCTTAAGGCAGCCACTGTGGACTCACAGGAATACATTTCTTTTGTTTTATAATTCTAGATTTTTTTTTTTTTTTTTCCAAAACAGTTCTAAGTTTAAGAGGCATGAACTTGTATTTATAGACTATTAATTAAACACTGATGAGGTTACAGCCACCGCGCTATACGCAGAGCAGTGACTGAACCAGCGCCGGGGCCGCCTCCGTGTCTGGAACCAGAATTTTGCTGGGAATATTTTCTCCCAGCAGCGTTCAGTTAAGTGCGGGTGGCAGACAGGTTAGTAATTCTATTAACCTGTAGATTAACCTCATATCTACAGGTTAATAGCGTTTTATTTTCTGGTGCCAGGTTCCCTTTAAAGAAAGCATACATGAGACAAGTCTGTCTTCAAATCCTATCATCAGAGGTGTAGCTAGGGGTTTAGCTCAAGGGGGCAAAACATCTGAGTGGGCCCCTAACCAGGTAACCCTGATTACAACTATAGTGGCACACCCTAATTGTCGGTATAGGGAAACCTCTGCTGATGACCATGGTATTACTGAAGATAAATCTCTATAAAAAAAAAACCCCACACTGTTATTACCGCCATATGGTGCTAGATACCACTACTGCAGAACATGTACAGTGGGTACAGAAAGCATTCAGACCCCTTTAAATTTTTCACACTTTGTTTCATTGCAGCCATTTGGTAAATTCATAAAAGTTCATTTTTTTTTTCTCATTAATGTACACTCTGCATACCATCTTGACTGAAAAAAACAAATGTAGAAATTTTTGCAAATTTATTAAAAAAGAAAAACTGTTTAATTAAACTGATAGAACTTGATTTGTAAAGGCACGCACCTGTCTATATAAGACCTCACAGCTCACAGTGCAAATGAGAATCATGAAATCAAAGCAACTGGCCAAGGAGCTCAGAGACAGAATTGTGGCAAGTCACAGATCTGGCCAATGTTACAAAAGAATTTCTTCAGTACTCAAAGTTCCTAAGAGCACATTAGCCTCCATAATCATTAAATGGAAGAAGTTTGGGACCACCAGGAGTCTTCCTAGACCTGGCCGTCCAGCCAAACTGAGCAATCGTGGGAGAAGAGTCTTGGTGAGAGAGGTAAAGAAGAACCCCAAGACTCCACATATGCAGTAGGGAGAAAGTTCCAAAGTCAGCTATCACTGCAGCCCTCCACCAGTCGGGCCTTTATGGGAGACTGGCCCGAAGGAAGCCTCTCCTCAGTGCAAGACATAAGAAAGCCCTAAAAACACATGAAGGACTCCCAGACTATGAGAAATAAGATTCTCTGGTCTGATGAGATGAAGGTAGACCTTTTTGGTGATATTCTGAGTGGTATGTGTGGAGAAAACCTGGCATTGCTCATCACCTGCCCAATACAATCCCAACAATTAAACATGGTGGTGGCAGCATCATGCTATGGGGGTGTTTTTCAGCTTCAGGGACAGGACAACTGGTTGGCATTGAAGGAAACATGAATGCAGCCAAGTACAGAGAGATATCCTGGATGAAAACCTCTGTGACCATTCTTGACTGGCCCAGCCAGAGCCCTGACCTAAACCCAATTGAGCATTCTGGAGAGACCTGAAAATGGCTGTCCACTAATGTTCACCATCCAACCTGACGGAACTGGTGAGGATCTGCAAGGAGAAATGGCAGAGGATCCCCAAATCCAGGTGTGAAAAACTTGTTGCATCATTCCCAAGAAGACTCATGGCTGTACTAGCTCTAAAGGGTGCTTATACTCAATACTGAGCAAAGGGTCTAAATACTTATCACCATGTGATATTTCAGTTTTCTTTTTTTATTAAATTTGCATAAATTTCTACATTTGTTTTTTTCAGTCAAGATGGTATGCAGAGTGTACATTAATGTGAAAAAAAAAAAATGAGCTTTTTTCAATTTACCAAATGGCTGCAATGAAACAAAGAGTGAAAAATTTAAAGGGATTTGAATACTTTCCATACCCACTGTAAGTATTTCCCTGTTCTTACTGGGATTATATACCATTATTCTCAGTAGCACACTTTATATTTATACAGTATGATGTCCTGCCAAGAATGACCATTTTTAAACAAGCTTAAAAATTATTTCCTCAGATGAACAAGCCTTTTGCTCGTTCGTCAGGTGATCAACAACCTGTTCACACTGCCCAATAATAGTGACTTGGTGCTACTATAGGATCAATCAGTGTTGATAATCCCGCAGCTTAAATGCACCATTGCGCAGATTCGGGTCTTACGGTCTATGGCGTCCATTCATCAAATCTTTGACTCCAGAGTACTGGTGTAAAACACTTTGAAAAGTCGAAACATCTTTTAACTCAGCTCTGAAAAGAATATGCAACTTTTACTGTTTTTACACCAAAATCAAACAGTTCCATTAAAATAGGCAGAGCTCGTGGTTGCACTTGCTTGTGAAATTTGTTAAAAGTGGCATCCTTAGCATTTTTGTTGAGATGCAAGGAGGCACATTCCACTGAGAAAATGTGCAAATTCATTAAGTAGTGTGCACTTCTTATCAAATTCATCCAATCATTCTCCAGCGAGCCCTTCATGAAGAGCATCAGTCTTAATGAATCGTCCCACAATGTGTACTTTTTTCCCTACAAGAAAGAAAATATCCCTAACTATGTATAACAGCATCAGATATTGTAAAGAATGTTGGTAAATCGTCTCTGCTCCCAGCGCTTGGCCCTAGGATGATTACTCCTCGGAGGTAACGGTGATGTGACGACCGTCTGCGAATCTGGGCTGCAGTAGGACAGCGCCCCGAGTGACCCTGAAACCCTTAACCCCTATACAGGGATCTGGAATTATAGCAAGGCCCAGGGGTAGCCGTCTAGGGGCGCAGTGGACCAGAGCAGAACGGTCGACAAGGGGTAAAACTAAAACCCGTAATAGTGGTCCGGAGACAGGAGTACAAAAACAGCAGGCATTAGAATGGTCAGAAATCCAGGCTGAGGTCAGAGTTAACTTTTAGCAATTCACAGAGTAGCACGTAGGGGAACCAAGAATATATCTGGCGGCTTGCAAGACCAGTCCCAAGGTATTTGAGGGATCAGGTCATCCCTCACAGGTTCCCAGACTGATGATGTCATCAGGACCGCCCCCAGAACCAGGCTGGATAGTGATGCACCAACCCCTTCATGACTGATAGAGGAGCGGAGCCTGCATCCACCAGATGCCTGCGCAGGAGTCCCATCTCTGTTGCCGCCATCACTCGGGGGCAATCCACGGCGCCTCCTAGTGGCCGAGGCCGGGACAGCAGGCCCCGAATCAGACGGTGATGTGACAGTCTGGCGCCTCCTAGTGGCCGAGGCTGGGACAGCAGGCCCCGAATCAGACGGTGATGTGACAGTCTGGCGCCTCCTAGTGGCCGAGGCTGGGACAGCAGGCCCCGAATCAGATGGTGATGTGACAGTCTGGCGCCTCCTAGTGGCCGAGGCAGCAGGCCCTGAGTCTGACGGCGACGTGACAGTACCCCCCCCCTAAGAGGGGCCTCCGGACCCTCAAAACCCGGTTTGTCAGGGTGAAGGAGATGAAATCTCCTAATTAATGTTTTGGCATGGATGTCCCCCACGGGGTCCCAGGACTTCTCCTCCGGGCCGTAGCCCTTCCAGTGTACAAGATACTGTACGGACCCTCTTACAAGGCGGGAGTCAAGGACCCCCTGGACTTCATACTCCAAGGTACCCTTGACCAAAACAGGAGGAGGAGGGGACTGGACAGGATGAATTGGAGAGCGATACAGCTTGAGGAGAGATTTATGGAAGAAGTTGGGCAATTTGAATGACTGCGGGAGTTTTAATCGGAAGGCCACCGGGTTAATCACCTCTATAATTTCGTATGGACCAATAAATCTAGGACCCAGTTTGGCAGACGGCACTTTAAGCTTGATTTTTTTGGTGGAGAGCCAGACCTTGTCTCAAACTCCCAGGTCCGGCCCCTTAGACCGCCGTCTGTTCGCAGCCGAAGCTTGCTTAACCTGGGCCCCTTTCAAGTTCGAGTTTACCTCAGACCAAATCGTTTTTAAGCGATGTATATTTTTCTGTACCCCAGGGAGCTCCAACATCCTGGCCGAAAATGAACCAAAGCGCGGATGCAGTCCATGGTTGCAGAAAAAGGGGTAGTCTTAATGGAGTCCTGATACCGATTGTTTAGGGCAAACTCAGCTTATGGCAGATGTTCCGCCCAATTGGACTGATGTTCTGACACATAGCAGCGAAGGTATTGCTCCAGAGCCTGGTTGATACGCTTTGTTTGACCATTGGTTTCGGGAGGGTAGGCCGAGGAGAAGGACAACTCAACACCAATGCGTTTGCAGAAGGCACTTCAGAATTTTGACACGAACTGGGTACCCCTGTCGGACACAATATTGACAGGAGCACCGTGCAGACGTACAACATGCACAATAAATAGTTTACTCAAGGTTTCGGAGTTAGGTAACCCCAACAGGGGGACAATATGACACTGTTTGCTGAACCTGTCTACCACCACCCAGATACACGTTTTCCCATCTGAGGACGGCAGGTCCGTAATGAAGTCCATGAAGATGTGAGTCCATGGACACTCAGTGGTGGGCAAGGACTGGAGCCAGCCGGCAGGGCGATTATGGGGGGGGACTTGGCGCGGGCACAGACTTCACACGCTAAAACATAGTCCTTAACCACCAGAAATTCCTAGTTACTAGTCTGGTGGTATTATTGAGACCAGTATGGCCTGCTAGAACAGAGTCATGCGATTCTTTAAGAATTTGTAGGCGAAAAATAGCTGGAACGAACAATTTTTTGGGGGGCGTAGTGTCCGGAGCTTGTTCTGGGGACCTACGGATCTCCTCCAGAAGGTCCAAAGACACTGTGGACACCACGATCCCATTGGCCAATATTGGAACTGGTTGACAGTCCTCAGCTTATGAGGGGCAAAAACTGCGAGAGAGGGCATCCGCCCTCACATTTTTAGTACCAGGACGGAAGGTGATTATAAAATCAAACCTAGAGAAGAACAAGGCCCACCTTGCTTGTCTAGGATTTAGTCTTTTAGCTGACTCCAAGTAGGTCAGGTTCTTGTGATCAGTAGTTACCGTGATCTTATGTTTGGCGCCCTCGAGGAAGTGGCGCCATTCCTCGAAGGCCCGTTTGTTTGCCAATAGTTCCCGATTACCTATATCATAGTTTTTCTCCGTGGCAGAGAATTTGCGGGAAAAAAAAAAAAAAGCACATGGACGGAGCTGAGTGAGGGATGCAGTGCCTTGTGATAGCACTGCTCCCACTCCGACTTCAGAGGCATCCACTTCTACAATAAATGGGCGGTCCAGATCCGGCTGAACCAAAACCGGGTTGGCCACGAAGCACTCCTTTAGTGTAGAAAATGCCTGAATTGCCTCAGGGTTCCAATTGGTCATGTCTGCCCCTTTCCGGGTCAAACCCGTGAGCAGTTTGGCAATTTCTGAGAAACCCCTGATGAACTTGCGGTAGTAATTAGCAAAGCCTAAAAACCGCTGTAGTGCTTTTAGCGATTTGGGTTGTACCCAGGCTTTAATAGGTTGGATTTTGGCAGGATCCATGCGGAACCCTTTGCCTGAGACCATGTATCCTAAAAACTGTACCTCCTCAGAAAAAAAACAAAAAAAAACACATTTTTCCAGTTAAGCAAACAAGGAGTGTTCACACAGTCTCTGCAACACAGAACGGACGTGTTGAGCGTGTGTCACAGGTTCAGCAGAGTAAATCAGAATGTAATCCAGATACACCCCACAAATGTCTCTGAAAATATCATTAACAAAGTTCTGAAACACGGACGGTGCGTTACTGAGTCTGAACGGCATCACAAGGTACTCAAAGTGGCCAAGGGGTGTATTAAAGGCGGTTTTCCACTCATCCCCAT
This sequence comes from Dendrobates tinctorius, assembly GCF_039654945.1. Lineage (NCBI taxonomy): Eukaryota > Metazoa > Chordata > Amphibia > Anura > Dendrobatidae > Dendrobates > Dendrobates tinctorius. Next base: position 25,711,899 of record NW_027361750.1, on the reverse strand, counting down.
CTCTTATGCGGACCAGATTATATGCCCCCCCGGAGGTCAAGTTTAGTAAACCAACGGGCCCCCAATAGCTGATTAAAAAGATCAGGGAAGAGTGGAAGCGGATACTGTATTTTTTTTTTTTTTTTTTTTTTATAGTGATTGCGCTCAATTCCCGGTAATCAATGCAGGGTCTGAGGCCCCCCCCCCCCCCCCCCCCATCTTTCTTCTCCACAAAGAAGAACCCGGCCCCAACTGGTGAAATGGATGGTCTAATAAACCCCTTTTTTTAAACTGTCCGCTATATAGTCATTCATGGCCTGACGCTCTGGACCAGAGAGATTAAATATTCTCCCTTTTGGGAGGCGGGCATCCGGAACCAGGTCTATAGGGTAATCATACTTCCTATGTGGGGGTAGCTTCTCAGATTATAAGACAGAAAAGACATCCTGATAGTCCCTGAAAGCAAACGGTATGAGGGGGGTTTTAACCTTAACTTGGCTTACTGCTAATGATATGCAGTTATCCTGACACTGAACTCCAGCGCACAACATCACCCAGATGCCAGTCGATAACAGGATTCTGCTGGCGTAACCATGGCATCCCCAAAATGACTGTAGCAGATAAGTTATCCATCACAAAAAATGACATAAGTCCAGTATGCAATGTTCCCACAGATATAGCAATTTTGGCCGTAACAAATTTAACCCCCTCCTGGATTAGAGGTGTGCCATTGATAGCCGTGGTTTTAATAGGGGCATTAAGTTTTAATAATGGTACACCAAGATTCCTTGCAGCCAAAGAATCCATAAAATTTCCATCAGATCCACAATCCACATAAGCTTTTAAACACAGACATTTCTGACCAAATGAAAGAGAGATGGGCAATAAAACTTTAGCCGCATCTGCGGGCAGTACCTGAGCCCCTGGGCAAACCAGGCCAGAGCTGCCCAGGGGCAGATGTCGCAGGAGTGTGGATCTCTGGCATTCAGCTTTCTTCCAGAAGTCTCCAGAAAGCAGCATGCTTGTGCTGGAAGATGGGAGTGTTCCTCCAGGCTGTGCACTGAAGCAAATACAGGTGTTTAGGCCAAAAATCAGCTCAGGTAAGAGAAGGGGAAGGAGAAAGAAAAAAAAAAAAAAAAGTTCAGGGAGACTGCTTTTGTATATGTTGGATATATACACAAGGAGCAGGTTTTCCCCCCCCCCCTCTATATTTTGGCCAGATATACTGTAATGTGACAACCATCTGCAAATCTGGGCTGCAGTAGGACAGCGCCCCGAGTGACCCCGAAACCCTTAACCCCTATACAGGGATCTGGAATTATAGCAAGGCCCAGGGGTAGCTGTCTAGGGGCGCAGTGGACCAGAGCAGAACGGTCGACAAGGGGTAAAACTAAACCCCGTAATAGTGGTCCAGAGACAGGAGTACAAAAATTGCAGGCAATAGAATGGTCAGGAATCCAAGTCAAGGTCAGCGTTAAAAATCGGAAGAAATGCAACGGTACAAAAACGGCAGGCAATAGAATGGTCAGAAATCCAGGCTGAGGTCAGAGTTAACTTTTAGCAATTCAGAGTAGTACACAGGGGAACCAAGAATATGTCCAGCAGCTTGCAAGACCAGTCCCAAGGTATTTGAGGGATCAAGTCATCCCTCACAGGTTCCCGGACTGATGATGTCATCAGGACCGCCCCCAGGACCAGGCAGGATGGTGATGCACCAACCCCTTCATGACTGATAGAGGAGCAGAGCCTGCATCCACCAGATGCCTGCTCAGGAGTCCCATCTCTGTTGCCGCCATCACTCGGGGGCGATCCAAGGCGCCTCCCAGTGGCCGAGGCCGGGACAGCAGGCCCCGAATCAGACAGTGATGTGACAGTCCGGCGCCTCCTAGTGGCCAAGGCCTGAACAGTAGGCCCTGAATCAGACGGTGATGTGACAGTCCGGCGCCTCCTAGTGGCCGAGGCCAGGACAGCAGGCCCAGAGTCTGACGGCGACGTGACAGGTGAGTAGTGTTATTTCAGCTGTTAGGCTCCGATACCATAAAAGTGCATGAAGTATGAGTGTATACCAGGGTGTAGTCTGTGGTGACAGATCTAATCTGATAACCAGGGCTTCTTACAGAGGAAGTTCACCAGGCCTCCTTTTTTCAGATTGCTGACCTTGAGCTGAAACAGATGAAAAAAATCCTGTTTGTTCAAGTGGCAAAAAGGAAACATGCAGTAACTATGATTTCAGACCTTTTCATGTGGGAAATTCTCTGATAGTTCTGACCAGCTACAGCAAACATAGAAAAAAGTAAACCACAAGTCACAATCAAAGAAGGCACAAAACCAAGATATATTAATAGACTGTAACGTGCTGCTGCAGTGTAGTACAGCGCAATCTCCACCAGGGGGTGATGGTGAGGGAAGAGAGGTTGCGCACACACACACACAACGTAGTAAGGCTAAGTGCACACGTACCGGAACTCTCGCGGAAATTACTGCGAGAATTCCGGAATTCCAGTCCGTGGGAAAATCGCATTTTAAATTCCCGCGATTTTCCCGCGGAAAAACTAGCATTTTGCAAGCGTATTTAGCTTGCAAAATGCTAGCGTTCTCCAAGCGATCTGTAGCATCGCTTGGAGAACTGATTGACAGGTTGGTCACACTCGTCAAACATAGTGTTTGACGAGTGTGACCAACTTTTTACTACTGAGGCTGCCTATGCGGCATCAATAGTAAAAGATAGAATGTAAAAAAAAAAAATAGTGTTATTCTTACCCTCCGACGTCCCGCGCATCCGTTCCCAGTAATCCTTTGCGAAAATGCCCACGATGACGTCAGTTCTCGCGGTAATTCGCGAGACTTCGCAATCCCGCGAGAACGGACGCCATTGCGGGCATTTTCGCAAAGGACTACTGGGAATGAGAGCGTGAAGAGATGCAGGAAGACTGCGCGGGACGTCGGAGGGTGAGAATAACAATATTTTTTATTTTTAAATTCTATTTTTTGCAAGGATATGGTACCCAAAGCCCGGAGGACAGTCTCCTCTCCTCCGGACCGTGGGTACCATCCGCAAATGTTCTGCTTACTTTCCGCATGGTGTGCACAGCCACATGCGGGAAGTAAGCGGAACAATGCATTCCTATGGGTGCGGGATCGCCGCGATTCCGCAAATTAATGAGCATGCTGCGGTTTTTACCGCGAAGCGATTCCGCCGCGGTAAAAACCGCAGCATTAGTACAGCATTGCGGAATCCCATAGGAATGCATGGGATGCTTATTTTTTGCGTTTTTACGGCAAAATCGCGCGGTTAAAACCGCCGCGAAAAAAACGCCACATGTGAACTCAGCCTAACAAAGAGCAACAGCACAGGTGTCACAGGTAATGAAAGAGTGGTAAGACTAGCTGAAGTCAGCAACTGTCAGGAGCAGAAATACCAAGGGAGACAGCAAGTGTGTAGTCAGGGACAAGCGAGAAGTCAGGACCTACCAGGAATGTGGTATCAGAAACATAAGACATAAGCCGTTGTCAGGGTACAAGCCAAGGGGTCAAAGCCAGTCGGAAAGCGTGGTATCAGAAACGGAAAAACGAGAAGCAGAGTCCAGAGAGCAAGCCAGGTCATACACAAGTCCAGTTAATCAGGGGGCAGGAAGAACAATAAAGGAATACAGGTCAGAGGCACTAGCTTGGAAGATTGCAGTATAGCTGACGCTTGCCCGCAGGCTGCAGAGGGCTGAAATAGCCCAGCCCGCTCCAGAATGAGGCAGAGGGAATTAACCCCGCATGACCAGTCCAAAGGGAAGACAGCAGAAAACAAACTCTGGACTGGATAATGACATAGACAAGTGTAAAGGCACTGGAAGTAAGGTTTGTTGGATGCACTGAAGAGCCCAGAGGCAGAGAAGGGGTTAACAGAATTTACTAGAACAGATTATTGCCGTACAAGGAATGTTCTGCACAGGGAGATGAAATCAGTAGTGAAATAACACAGGAACACTGAGTGCAACAACAGGATTTTGCCAAAAACACAATATCTGGGAAAAAGGTGTACGAAAAAGATAACTTATCGCTTGCAGTTCTTGTTGGGGAGAGGCTGGAATATCTCCTGCTGGCGTCGTAAATTGTGGACAATGTCTCTGGCTCTGCTATGGAGGAACGAAAGGCATTGTCTCCCGACCGTGCCGATGTATCCTGGACCGCTTAGCTTGAGTGCGTTGGAAAGTAGAAACAGTCTCTTTTGTTGATTCCTCTGGAATGGCACAGAACACGAACAGCATACACGCTCACAGGCGGCAGCAGCGTGCAAACCTCTGAAGTAGTCTCTAGGAACAGAGCGAGCAAAATTATCTTTCACTAAAAGCGGGAAGGAGCCATCCAGCAAGGGAACATCCGGGGACAGTTCGGTAAGGACACAGTCAGTTGGTAAGTCAAACCGCTGGGACATAGGGGATGAGGCATTAGCAGTCAGAGCAGTGGGGAGGGAGTCAACCTTCTCCTTGTTCTCCTGTCGCCTTCCCGCCAAATATCCCCCGTTTACGCACTCAGCCCCTTTTAATTCCCCCATGCCCCCTGCTGTCCAGTGCAAAGGTCCTCCCCACTCAGGACAATCATCCAACCCGGCAACAGTGGTGACGGTCCCGATAGTTCCGGCCCCAAAGTGTACAGGGAACCGTTGACTCTGTTCTGGCTCATCTTCTTACACAAGTGCATTATTGCACTATTTATCTTTATATTTATCAGATATAGTAGTGATTTTATACACCCAATGGCCCCGATTCATCAATACCCGACAATCTTGATGAGGGAGGTATGTTGGAGCCAGATGCTTTATTAAAGGAAAAACCTTTGAGAATGATCCAGCACTATCTAATCTACAATGTGTACACATGCGCTTTATGGCTAAAGGGATTATCGTGTTCAATCAGAAAGAGTAAAGGCAATGCGGATTCCAAAAGATTGAAAAAGGTAGTAGCAGGACCTGTTGAAGCGTGGTGACATGCGAAACGGACTTCGTCCTGCCCGCATCCTCCCGCATCAATTTTTAACTAATTTTGAATAAAAGTGTTTTCATGGGATGGTTATTGCCATTTTTTTCAATCTTTTGGAAATTTGGAGTCAGACGCTCCTGATTCATTAACAGGCATACACCTTTTCTGGAATCTGGCTCGCTTGACGAGTGGCGGGCACCTCAGAGGAGTAAGATTTCTGGTGTAAAGAACACCATAGATCCTCAAGTAAAATTTCTAGTGGAAATAATGGCAAAATTGCTTTGGTGAATCAAGGCCAATATATTGTCTATGTACCTTTTGGGTTCTACATGGAGTAGAATCTTCAAGAAGTTTCTGTCTGTCATTTATTCTGAGAAGCATATAGTTACAGTCTCTGGACACTGTTTAGGTTTAGGATCTGCATGTTAAGGTTTGCAAGTTCCGCCAAATACATGAGCTCCTATTTATGAGACTATGGAACTCTCTGCCACATGATGTTTTAATGGTTCATTCATTATTAAAAATTAGAAAGGACTGAATACCTTTTTTTGATGCATATAATATTACAGGTTATGGACAATAGATACTGTGATGGGACGTTGATCCTGGAAACTAGTCTGATTGCTGTATGAGTTGGGAAGGAATTTTTCCCCTAATATGCAGCTATTAGTGCTATAGATTTAAGTCTACCTTCAACCTTTTGCAAATAAATATCTACCAATTCCAAACCCCATACCTATCCAAATGTTCATGTGAATTCAATGAGGAGAGAAGAGAAATACTTCTGACAGCCATTTATGGCCCTAAAAATAGAACCACCAGCTGTACAAATTCCAAAAGACTGATCCTTCATTTCCCCAGCATCATGTCGGGGGAGAGTTGGGAGTCTGAGTACACATCAGATAATCAGCTGGTCCCACTGACTTTCATTTTATGTGCATTAGTTTCTATGCTATTGTAAGAGGCTGACATTGCTATGGACAGCAGAGACACGCTGCCGCTTTAAGAGACAGCACCCCCTTGGCTGATGCGATGGTAAATTCTATTCTACCCTTCAAAAGACTGCTTTGGTTTGCTCTTCCAGCTATGGAGAGGGGAGGGGCTGTTTTCCCAGTGAGTGTTCGGAGCTGGGAGTCTGCATGAGACTGACGTGAGGAGAAAAGCATGCAGCTTGTAACTGACTGAACTTGTGGGATTGTTTATACCCTTTTGGGGATAACGAAGGAGATTTCCCTATGTTGCTGCGAGGAGCCACGAAGATCTACGAGGAAGGAATTCAGAAGAGGGAGTTCCCCGTTTCTAGGAACAGGCTCGGGATGTTCACACAAGGACAAGACCACGTTGCACAGAGCTTCCAGGAAGACATCGCATCATCTTTCAGAGAACTGCAGGGGGCCCCCCTGGAAGGAACTGAGACACCAACTTTACTGTGAGTGTTAACCCCATGTGCACACATGTTTAGGGCTTAGGATAGGCTGCAATAGACAAAGCATGGTAGCCATGCGGCCAAAGTAGCAGCAGCCAGTTAGGCTATAGTTAGAGTAGCAGCATACTGTACTTTATTGTATTGTTTTGCCTTTTGACAAAAATACACTGATCTGTAATAGTTGGTGCACCGTGCCATTTGTACGGCCCAGCTAGAGAATATCACTTTTGTAAATTGTTTTATGTCATTGCATAACCCTGTTTACACTTTCCTAACACTGCATTCCTTGCCCGTAAATAAATTAACCCTTTGTTGATTGCACCTCATCTTGTGTGCTGTAGTCTCACTGCATTGTGGTGGTCCCCCGACCATCGCTTCACTATAAATTACTGATTTTAAAGGAAACCTGTGACATTGTTTTTGGCTATTAAACTGGCCTCAGTGTGTTCTCAGTGGTGCAATGTGAATCACTAACATGTTTTTGTCAAAGAAAATCTTCAAGTATTAGGTTAAAACAACATTTCATATCGTTAGAGAATTCCCTCACATACTTTTTCTTTCAGTCTTAGGGGTGGTGACTTTATCTATTCATTCACAAATCAGTCAGTGTGGTTTTGAAGTTAAGCACACTGTATGGGTCCCGTTTCACTTAGCGTTGCACCAGTGATCCCGACAACAATACGACCTGGTAAGGATCCCTGACCGTGCTCCAACATCTGCACCCCACACAACAGAGTAGTTCAGCAAAGCCACATTGTGGCTCCCTGCTTGGAGTGTAGCAGAGCACCTTTGGTGGCTCCCTGCTTGGAACACTAAATGTGTTGGGAGGCGGATGGAGTTGAGAATACATAAAAGAGTGGGAATGTTTAGGATTACAGGTCAGTCTGAGAGAGGAAGCCACTCAGAGAGGAGTGAGGAAAGAAGATCCCGGAGAGAGGGATGGAGGAAGGAGGTGCGCAGCAGACCTCAGTGACCTGGGTCTGCTGGCACAGGAAAGGAAAGAAGGAGAAAGACATTGAACTGAAACCTGCTCTTCAAGAGAGAGAGATTAGTACGGAACGAAGGAGTAAAAGGGAACAGAGAGGACGTGGGTTAGGAGAGCACCCTGCCTAGAAGTTCTAAGCGCAAGGCCAGGGCCTGGTCCCCGAGGTTGTATGGACACTAATGGTTCTGCAGCAGACACCGATGGAGTAGTGGGCTGTAAATGCACTACTCCCATCTAAGACTTGGGGGCACAATAGCAACTTGGATAGTGAGCCGGGACTCAGGAGTGAGGAGTCCCCGAAGCAGGCTACAGCTGTCTGCCGTACAAGTAGAGTTCTTGGGAACATCTGTCAGGAGGCACTCCAGTGTAACTCAGTACTATGAGATCTTCACACTTAAAGGCGCTGTAAGAGGAGACGTTCAGAAAGGTACATGTTGGCAGAGCATTGGAAGGGAGCATTCCATCTGACCTGGAGGTTGATTGAGCCTCTGACCCGGAGGACACAGTACGGAGGCAGGCACCTGTGTGAACTACAGACTGTGAGTAAAGCTTTGGAACTACAAGCCCTGGTGTCCTCCATTGATTCTTGTGTCAACACACCCAGCACTGCTACATCTGGGTACCAACTTCCACACCGCTTGTGCCTCTCCTCTAACTCCACATCTACACTGCCCTGGGGCTATAGCTTCACCTGTGGGGAGCTTCACCATCTTGGCTGCAACACACCACCAGCCCCAGAGGATCTGTAAGCAGCGTCGGCTTAACATCTCACTTGCCAAACACCACAGGTGGCGTCACGAACTATTCCATTAACTACATTCCACCATTCAAACTCCCCCTATTAATTGGGCGCCCAGGGCCATGGACCGGGTCACCGCTGCTGTGACACATCCCGCCGACACCGGTCCGGTACCGAGAACTCCACGGCCCTAGGAGGGCGACCCACAACCATCCAGCGATCCTCGGCGGTCGTTGTTACCTTATCACACAGCAGCTTTTCTGAACGATTCCAGCCTGCGTCCCTGAGTTCTGCTTCGCCAATGAGGTCGCTCGTCGGGTCAAACACAGCGATGCTCGCTGGCCAGCAGGACACCGATGATGAAAAAATGGCCCAGGACATTTGAGCACGATCAGCGATATCCAGCGGGGGGCTGGTCGCCGCTGCGTGTCACATGTAGCGAGAACGCTGGCGAGGTTGCTGTTGCGTCACAAAATCGGTGACTCTTTAGTGATCTCGATAGCGATCTCGCTATGTGAGATGGGGGATTAAGGCAGCGGTAACACCGTACACAGTGAAGAGGCAGTGGCAGTGACCCACAAAATTCAAATACAAAATTCTCTTTATTGTGTTATCTTCACACATAAAAGTCCAATCCATATAAGTGCATATAAGTTCAGTGCAAATAATTAGTACCCATTTAACCATTTGCAGAATATATATTATACGGCATCCTTCATTTTACAGACACTAAACACGCCAGTCTTCCTCTGATTAGTTTACGTGGGTGTCTATGCGCCATATCCAAGACTCTATTCAGCGTTACATGTTGCAGGCACTACACACGCTAGTCCTCCTCTGACTAGTTCCCGTGGGTGTCTTACAGTCTCTTTACTCACACAGCCGTATACAGTCCAGGATATCCTCTGGATTGCAGTCGGGGCACCATCTCCACCTGTTTTGCAATTGTTACACACGCCAGTCTTATTTTGGGCATAGGGCATCCACCTCCGGGTACAGGACTGTCCTGTCTACATCCGAGACCAGTCACCATGGACAATTTGCATCTGTGTACGCGGTGAGTTGCCAGGCCTCTCTCTGGCCCTGACACATCTGAGACTCACTAAGCACTCACTCAGACCTTCCTGCAGGCTTTTTAACACAGATTTCAGACACATGGAAAGCCTGGGTCTGGAATGGAACAGACTGCACAAACTACAATCTGTTTCATACACAACATCCAGAGCAGGTTTTCCCTACCTCTGTCTTGGACATTAATATGTCCAAGACTAACACTTACTTTTATTATCAGTTTGCATTGCAGTCACAACTACGCCCGTGACTACCATGCATACCTATGGCCTTCATACACCTCCGTGCATATCTTGGGGAGACTACACAGCGACCCCTATCTGTGACATGGGTCGTTGCTTCCCCATTGCAATCCCAGCTACGCCTGTGACCGCAATGCATTCCCATAGCCTCAATACATCTCCGTGCATATCTTGGGGAGAACACACAGCGCCCCCTAGCTGTAACAGGGGTCACTGCCTCACAACACCCACAGGAATGCATTTGATTGCCATGACTGGTCTGACCTCACAGCAACCACATATCAAGCACTGCCCATTGGCTTCCCGGTCATGGGCACTGTCTCTGAGTGTACAGCTCCAGCTTCATTTCACATACGCATTTGCACCGAAGCAGTTCTGAGTCAATGTCTACATGAGGTGTGAACACACATGCTATGCGCACCACAGTGTCCACTTCACTCTGTGTTCCAGCACATGCGTGCATCTCACATGAAGACCAAACCCACGCAATCATGGGAAGAGCATACAAACTCTTTGCTGATGTTGTGCTTGGTGGGATTTGAACCTAGAAACGCAATGCTGCAAAGCAATAGTGCTAACCACTGATCCACCGTACTGCCCTGGATGTGGAAATACCACATTTAAAAAAAAAACAACAAATATGAAATAGGGGCAACTTTATAATTTTATTATATTTCTGAAAACATTTTTTTTTTTTGCTCTTTATGTTATAATCCCCTTAGGGAATTTGAACCTAAAATCATCTGATTGCTTATACTAAATGTAAGGGGTTGTCTAAAGCCGTGCCTTTTATTTATGCTACGTATATTTATCGTTGATTAATGTTTACCGTATGATTTTTGTATGTTGCTAAATTCTACAAATGTACTGTTTATAGTCTTTATGTAGGGAAAGCATAGTATCCTATTTAGCCCACTAGATGGGGATATAGTTATGCTCCTAGTGTATATAGTTAATGTAGGAGGGGGCTAACTGTGGTTAAGCCGGTGAGCATCCGGCTTTTTAGTCAGTTGGGCCAGAGAGCCCTGACAGGACAGTTAGCCCCGCAATGTTTGAAGATAGGAGCCCAGCTGTTCAAGGCCACACATTAGAGCAGCGCAGATTACAGTACTGCAAATTACAGCAGCACAGATTATAACAGTACAGATTGCAGAAGGACAGATTGTAGCCATATTTGGTATCACCACATTCAGAATTGCCCGATCTATCAACATTAAAAAAGAATTAAGCCGATCGTTAAACTGCATAATGAGAAAAAAGTCAAAATGCCAGAATTATGCTTTTTGGGTCGCCACATTACATTAAAATGCAATAATGAGCTATCAAAAGATTGTATCTGCCTCAAATAGTACTAAAAACGTCAGCTCGGCATGCAAAAAACAAATCCTCACCCAACCCAAGGTTTAAAAAAATGGAGAAGCTATGGATATCAGAATATGGCACAATTTATTTATTTATTTTTTTTTTTAACAAACTTTGGAATTATTTATCACCACTTAAATAGAAAAGGATCTAGACATGTTTGGAGTCTATGAACTCGAAATGACCTGGAAAATCATAATGGCAGGTTAGTTTTAGCATTTAGTGAGGCATCTGAGGTTTTTGTAAAAAATTTCTTTAAAGACACCTTGCTGCGTTTAACTGATGATTCCTATCCAAATTCCACTAAGGATTTTGAAAAAATACCGGATTCTCTTAAAAATCATGACACTATAGATTTAAAACTACCTCAGATCCTCCTTACATTCACGGAATTAATGGACATTATCACCTTTAGGGATTCCTTGGCTAATTTTGAGGATTATAAGCGGAGAAATAACATAAAGATTAGAGGAATCCCTGAATCAGTGCAGTCCTCACAACTGAAAGAATACATTTCCATGATGACCTCCCATTTGATCCCGAATCTTAAAGAAACCAATTTGATTGAAAAAGTTTTCAGAATACGTAGACCGCCTTCACTGCCCTCAAGTGTAAGCAGAGACGTTATTGTCTCATTTTACCACAATTGGGTAAGGAATACACTTTTAGGGATATTAAAAGACCCGCTACTACTACAGTCTCCATATAAACACCTGATGTTCTTTAAGGACCTGTCTAGATCAACCCTACAAAAACGCAAGCTGTTTCAATTTACCACCCGTAAGCTCCTGTGTAGCGGAATCTCTTATAACTGGACTCAATTTTCTACTTTGCAAGTGAAGTTTGCATCCAGAATAATTCCTGTTTCCTCACCAGAAGAGGGAATCGACTTTTTAATATCTGCTGGAATAATCTCTTCTGGGGCCTCAATTGGATCCTCCTCACCGCCCAATTCAGATCCGTGTCCAAACTGAGTGTCTTGAGGTTTATAAGGACCCTGTTTTTCTTTAATATTTTCATTTTAGGATTTTGATTGGCAAAGAAGTATTTTCCACTTTATGGCTTTTGAATGAACCGGACATTACCTCCCCAAGGTCTTAGGGTCACTTATATGTGTACCCGGACACGACAGGTCTACATATATTTATTAACCCCTTCCTGACATGAGACGTACTATCCCGTCCACGGTACCCGGGCCCGTATGACCGGGGACGGGATAGTACGTCTACCGCGATCAGCGGCGCCCACGTGGTGAGCGCCGCTGATCGCGGCCGGGTGTCAGCTGATTATCACAGCTGACACCCGGCACAATGTGTCAGGGGCGGTCACGGACCGCCCCCGACACATTAACCCCTTGCACACCGCGATCAAACGCGATCGCGGTGTACCGGGAGTTAAAGGGAAGCATCGGCAGGGAGGGGGCTCCCTCCGTGCTTCCCTGAGCCCCCCACGGCAGCGCAATGTGCAGCGCTGCTGCGGGGGACTCCTATCCTCCAGGCCCCCGAATCCAAGATGGCGACGGGGGCCTTCGGGGGCCTGGGGAAGCTGGCTTCCTCAGTGCCTGCAAAGCGCAGGCATGAGGAAGCCTTGTGCACTGCCTGTGACAGATTGCTGATCTGTCACAGTGATCTGTGATGTGACAGATCAGCGATCTGTCACAGGACAGCGATGTCCCACCTGGGACTATGTAATAAAGTAAAAAAAAATTAAAAAAAAGTGTAAAAATAAATTAAAAAAAATCGCCAAATAAATTAGTAAAAAAAAAAAAAAATATTCCCCAATAAATTCATTTTTTTAAAATAATAAAAAAAAAAAACAATAAATGTACACATATTAGGTATCGCCGCGTCCGTAACGACCTGCCCTATAAAACTGTCCCATTAGTTAACCCCTTTAGCGAACCCCTTAAAAAATAAAAATAAAAAACGAAGCAAAAAATAATGATTTATTATCATACCGCCAAACAAAAAGTGCAATAACGCGAGATCAAAAAGACGCATATAAATATCCATGGTACCGCTGAAAACGTCATCTTGTCCCGCAAAAAACAAGCCACCACACAGCATCATCAGCAAAAAAATAAAAAAGTTATAACTCGCAGAATAAAGCGATGCAAAAATAATTATTTTTTATATAAAATAGTTTTCATTGCATAAAACCGACAAAAACATAAAAAAAGACCTAAATGAGGTATCGCTGTAACCGTACTGACCCGAAGAATAAAAGCGCTTTATCAATTTTACTGCACGCGGAACGGTGTAAACGCACCCCCCCCAAAAGAAATTCATGAAACGCTGGTTTTTGTTCATTCTGCGTCCCAAAAATCGGAATAAAAAGCGATCAAAAAATTTCACGTGCCCGAAAATGGTACCAATAAAAACGTCAACTCGTCCCGCAAAAAATAAGACCTCACATGACTCGGTGGGTCAAAATACGGAAAAATTATAGCTCTCAATATGTGGTGATGCAAAAACTATTTTTACAACAAAAAAACGTCTTTTAGCGTGCGACAGCCGCCAAACATAAAAACCGCCATAAATAGTAAATCAAACCCCCCGTTATCACCCTTTTAGTTAGGGAAAAATAATAAAATAAAAAAAATGTATTTATTTCCGTTTTTCCATTAGGGTTAGGGCTAGGGTTAGGGCTAGGGGTGTGTTGGGGTAGGGTTAGGTTAGGGTTAGGGCTAGGGTTAGGGTTAGGGCTAGGGTTAGGGTTAGGGCTAGGGCTAGGGCTAGGGTTAGGGCTAGGGTTAGGGCTAGGGTTAGGGGCGTGTTGGGGTTCGGGTTGGAGTTAGAATTGGGGGTTTCCACTGTTTGGGCACATCAGGGGCTCTCCAAATGCAACATGGCGTCTGATCTCAATTCCAGCCAATTCTGAGTTGAAAAAGTCAAATGGTGCTCCTTCCCTTCCAAGCTCTGCTATGCGCCCAAACAGTGTTTTACCCCCTCATGTAGGGTATCAGCCTACTCAGGACAAATTGCAAAACAATTTTTGGGGTCCAATTTCTCCTGTTACCCTTAGGAAAATAAAAAATTGGGGGCAAAAATATCATTTTTGTGGAAAAAAAATGATTTTTTTATTTTCACGTCCGAGTGTTATAAACTTCTGTGAAGCACTTGGGGGTTCAAAGTGCTCACCACACATCTAGATAAGTTCCGTGGGGGGTCTAGTGTCCAAAATGGGGTCACTTGTGGGGAGTTTCAATAGTTTAGGTACATCAGGGGCTCTCCAAACGCACATGACAACCGCAGACCATTCCATCAAAGTCTGCGTTCCAAAACGTCACTGCTTCCCTTCCGAGCCCCGACGTGTGTCCATACAGTAGTTTTCTCCCACATATGGGGTGTCAGCGTACTCAGGACAAATTGGACAACAACTTTTGGGGTCCAATTTCTCCTGGTACCCTTGGGAAAATAAAAAAAATGGTGACTAAAAGATCATGTTTGTGGAAAAAATACGAATTTTTTATTTTCACGCCCGGGCGTTGTAAACTTCTGTGAAGCACTGGGGGGGTCAAAGTGCTCACCACACATCTAGATAAGTTCCTTGGGGGGTCTAGTTTACAAAATGGTGTCATTTGTGGGGGGTTTCCACTGTTTAGGTACATTAGGGGCTCTCCAAAGGCAACATGACACCCGCAGACCATTCCATCAAAGTCTGCATTCCAAAACGTCACTACTTCCCTTCCGAGCCCTGACGTGTGCCCATACAGTAGTTTTCTCCCACATATGGGGTAGCAGCGTACTCAGGACAAATTGGAAAACAACTTTTGGGGTCCAATTTCTCCTGGTACCCTTGGGAAAATAAAAAAAATGGTGACTAAAAGATCATGTTTGTGGAAAAAATACGAATTTTTTATTTTCACGCCCGGGCGTTGTAAACTTCTGTGAAGCACTGGGGGGGTCAAAGTGCTCACCACACATCTAGATAAGTTCCTTGGGGGGTCTAGTTTACAAAATGGTGTCATTTGTGGGGGGTTTCCACTGTTTAGGTACATTAGGGGCTCTCCAAAGGCAACATGACACCCGCAGACCATTCCATCAAAGTCTGCATTCCAAAACGTCACTACTTCCCTTCCGAGCCCTGACGTGTGCCCATACAGTAGTTTTCTCCCACATATGGGGTAGCAGCGTACTCAGGACAAATTGGAAAACAACTTTTGGGGTCCAATTTCTCCTGGTACCCTTGGGAAAATAAAAAAATGGTGACTAAAAGATCATGTTTGTGGAAAAAATACGAATTTTTTATTTTCACGCCCGGGCGTTGTAAACTTCTGTGAAGCACTGGGGGGGTCAAAGTGCTCACCACACATCTAGATAAGTTCCTTGGGGGGTCTAGTTTACAAAATGGTGTCATTTGTGGGGGGTTTCCACTGTTTAGGTACATTAGGGGCTCTCCAAAGGCAATATCACACCCGCAGACCATTCCATCAAAGTCTGCATTCCAAAACGTCACTACTTCCCTTCCGAGCCCCGACGTGTGCCCATACAGTAGTTTTCTCCCACATATGGGGTATCAGCATACTCAGGACAAATTGGACAACAACTTTTGGGGTCCAATTTCTCCTGGTACCCTTGGGAAAATAAAAAAATGATGACTAAAAGATCATGTTTGTGGAAAAAATACGAATTTTTTATTTTCACGCCCGGGCGTTGTAAACTTCTGTGAAGCCCATGGGGGTTCAAAGTTCTCACCACACATCTAGATAAGTTCCTTAGGGTGTCTAGTTTCCAAAATGGTGTCATTTGTGGGGGGTTTCCACTGTTTTGGTACATCAGGGGTTTTCCAAACGCGACATGGTGTCCGATCTCAATTCCAGCCAAAAACGTCAAATGGCGCTGCTTCCCTTCCGAGCTCTGCCATGCGCCCAAATAGTGGTTTACCCCCACATGTGGGGTATCAGCGTACTCAGGACAAATTGCCCAATAACTTTTAGGGTCCTGTTACCCTTGGAAAAATAAGAATTGAGGGTGAAAAGATCATTTTTGTTTAAAAAATATGATTTTTTAATTGTATGGCTTTATGTTATAAACTTCTGTGAAGCCCATGGGGGTTCAAAGTTCTCACCACACATCTAGATAAGTTCCTTAGGGGGTCTAGTTTCCAAAATGGTGTCATTTGTGGGGGGTTTCCACTGTTTTGGTACATCAGGGGTTTTCCAAACGCGACATGGTGTCCGATCTCAATTCCAGCCAAAAACGTCAAATGGCGCTGCTTCCCTTCCGAGCTCTGCCATGCGCCCAAATAGTGGTTTACCCCCACATGTGGGGTATCAGCGTACTCAGGACAAATTGCACAATAACTTTTAGGGTCCTGTTACCCTTGGGAAAATAAAAATTGGGGTGAAAAGATCATTTTTGTGGAAAAAATATGATTTTTTAATTGTACCGCTGTACGTTATAAACTTCTGTAAAGCCCTTGTGGGTTCAAAGTTCTCACCACATATCTAGATAAGTTCCTTGGGGGGTCTAGTTTCCAAAATGGGGTCACTTGTAGGGGGTTTCCACTGTTTAGGTACATCAGGGACTCTCCAAACGTGACATGGCGTCCAATCTGAATTCCAGCCAATTTTGCATTGAAAAAGTCAAACGGCGCTCCTTCCATTCTGAGCTCTGCCATGCGCCGAAACAGTCGTTCCCCCCCACATATCAGGTATCTGCGTACTCAGGACAAATTGCACAATAACTTTTGCAGTTCAATTTCTCCTGTTACCCTTGGTAAAATAAAAAAAATTGAACCTGAAGTATTTTTTTTATGAAAAAAAGTTAGATGTTCATTTTTTTTTAAATGTTCAAAAAAATTCCTGTGACGCACCTAAAGGGTTAATAAACTTCTTGAATGTGGTTTTGAGGACCTTAAGGGGTGCAGTTTTTAGAATGGTGTCACTTTTGGGTATTTTCTATCATATAGACCCCTCAAAGTGGCTTCAAATGTGATGTGGTCCTAAAAATAAAATGGTGTTGTAAAAATGAGAAATCGCTGGTCAACTTTTAACCCTTATAACTTCCTAACAAAAAAAAATTTTGGTTCCAAAATTGTGCTGATGTAAAGTAAACATGTGGGAAATGTTAGTTATCAAGTTTTTTGTGTGCCTTATCTCTGTGATTTAAGGGCATAAAAATTCAAAGTTGGAAAATTGCGAAATTTTCAAAATTTTCGCCAAATTTCCGTTTTTCTCACAAATAAACGCAAGTTATTTGAATGAAATTTTACCACTAACATGAAGTACAATATGTCACGAGAAAACAATGTCAGAATCACCGGGATCCATGGAAGCGTTCGAGAGTTATGACCTCATAAAGGTACAGTGGTCAGAATTGTAAAAATTGGCCCGGTCATGAACGTGCAAACCACCCTTGGGGGTGAAGGGGTTAAGCGATTACTTGCAGTGATCTGTAGTCTCAAGTATTGTAAAACTATATACTTTGTGTACTGTCTTTTTCTTTTTTAACAAGTGTTGGTGTTTATAATAAGCAACTTTCTCAGCTTCTGTATTAAACTGTATGTGTTTTGCTAGGAGTAACTTAGGATACATTGAGGTATATTATTGTATTGCTTTTTTATTTACAGGTGTTGGTGTTTGTAATAAGCAACTTAAACCTTGTGCAGATTTACTGTATGATATGCGCACAATCCTTTACTGGATACTTTATTAAGCTTTACGTGTTCAACTGTATATAACCCATGATAGTGTATATATGTATGCCTGTCTTTCCCCTATCTTTATAGGGTTTTTTTTTACCTCTTTTCCAATCCCTTCTTTCCCTTGTTCCATTGCCCTTTTCTCCTTATCACCTTACTTTCCTACTTCTTTTCCCTACCCTTTACCCATACCTTTTAAAAAATGTAAAATGCCAATAAAGATCATTTGAAAACAAAAAAAAAATAAAAAAATAAAAACAAAACTGTGGGATTTCACTTTTTTTTTGCAATTTTACAGCATTTGAAATTTGTTTCCCGTTTTCCAGTACACGATATGTTAAAACAAATGATGTTGTTCATTAGTACAACTTGTCCCCAAAAAAACAAACCTTCATATGGCCATTTTGACCAAAAAAATTTAAAAGTTATAGCTCTGGGAAGAAGAGGAGCAAAAAATGAAAATGCAAAATAAAAAATATCACTGGTCGTTAAGGGGTTAAATGTCAGTGTCAGACATAGACAGCAACATTTAAGTGTTTCACAGCATTGTGTAGACCTTGGCATTTTTACGCCAGTTTCTCCCAGGTCTATCAAAATGGGCAGAGCTGGAATGGGAAGGGGGCACAACACCACATCTCTTCTAATTCATAACAAGCTGTGGAGAACATTATGATAGTAATCTTACTACAGTTGGGGACTAGAGTAAGATTTCTGCCATGGCTCACACAGAGGCACATGCCAATCATCAGTTGCTCCTGATTCATTAAGAGGTATGCACTTCCTAATCTATCAAGAGCATCTGACTCCAACATGCACATCTTGATGAATTGCGATCTATGACCAGGGGTGTAACGATCGTGGTCACAAAGGGTGTGATTGCATCTGGGAAGTGGGCCCACTGACATCAGTGCCTATTTGCTGAAATGCACATTCACCGGAAATATATTGCGGTGTCTTCAATCAGAGGATGGCAGTGGACGTTAGTGTTCCTGTCACAGACAGCACATGGGAGCGACATCATAAGTCATAAGCCAAAGTCAGCTGCCTGCTCTTGCGCTAGTTATAGAAGAGGACACTGGGCATTGTGAGACAGGAGGAATGTAAGAAGAATCTTACCTCCGTATAGTATTATGGTCCCCACAGCATCTTACACAGTATGATGACCCCTCAGCATGATGACCATCCACTCAGTATGATTATCTCCCTCAGTGTAATACTTCCACAGCTCCTACATACGATGATAGCCCACAAAGTCCTGCAATATGATGGCCACTTCTCTTTAAAGCTGGCAAGGGAATGCACTGTCAGTGTGCAAAGATAGTGATGCATCGGCAAAAAGGGAGGATATACTGATCATGCATCAATATTGACAACCGGGAAATGCTTAGTATGGCAGAGAATAGCTCAGTCCCTCATGACGATCAGTTTTAGGTGGGAACAGCAGCTGTGGCAGTGAATGCAGCACCAGCTACCTGAAGAAAGCCCATTTAAGAATCTAGGCTGAATGTGCCTACCCTCGTCAGGTCGCAGCCGCTAAGCAGCTTGAGGACGGGCAAGTACCGGAATAGGAGATCGGCTGGGAATCCCTAGTCCCGTTGACGTTTTGTTAGTTTTTTTCAAAGCTTTCCCTTCCGAGTATATTCCTCTTGAAAAGATCCGCAGATGTGCTAACTGTCTGTCACCATTGATTCAAGGCTGAATGTGCCTGCCCTCATCAAGTCGCAGCCGCTAAGCACCTTGAGGCTGGGCAATTACCAGAATGGGAGACCTGCTGCTAATCCCTGGTCCTGTTGAAAATTTGTTTGTTTTTTTCAAAGCTTTCCCTTCCGAGTTTATTCCTCTTGAAATGACCCAAAAATGCGCTAACCATCTGTCACTGGCCATTCTAGGCTGAACGTGCCTGCCCTCATCAGATCATAGTCGCTAAGCAGCTTGAGGCCGGGCAAGTACTGGAATGGGAGACCGGCTGTAAATCCCTGGTCCCTTTGACAACTTGTTGGTTTTCCTCAAAGCTTTCCCATCCGAGTTTATTCCTCTTGAAAAGACCCGCAGAGGTGGTTATGGTCTGTTCCTGGCTGCTGGAGGCTGAATGTGCCTGCCCTCATCAGGTCAAAATTTTTTGAGTATATAAACCAGTAACGTCAAAAACTTCAGTTATATTTTCAAGGAGCCTTTCAAAAATGTAGATGTAGAATATAAAAGCCAAACCTTTATTAAAGTCTTGATAAAAGACAAAACAACCACACAAAAACACAAACAACCGTGTCACCTACTAAACCCTACAAAGGGGTCCTGACATCAAACTGCCTAACAGCGGAGGTTGGCACCCTATACATAATTGAGATTTTCGCCCCCGCTCAACGTCGGCTGTACCCTAGATCTCCTAGATGACCCTGGATAAGTGCAGCATATGGTCATTCATTTAACCAGGAAAGGAGTGTATAGGGGTTGCCAAAAAAGTAGTCGTTGGGTAGGCAACAATAGAAAAAGTGCAAAAACAGTGCAATTGACAAAGACAATAAAGTGACATGTGCAAAACAAATGAGTACCTAACTGTTCCCTGTACCTGTATACCTTCCTATCAGCAGAGGTTGGCACCCTACTGGTCAGCAGAATGGCGCCCCCACTCCACGATGGCTCACCCTCAATGCGCCCTGATATAACTGATAATACAACATTAGGGAGACATATTAATATTTCTGGAAGGCAACTGCTACTACATGTGGGGACAAATGACACCGCAAGAATTTACCTGGAAACCATCTGCAGAGACTTTGAAGACTTAGGTAAGAAAGTGAAAGAGCTGGGAGCGCAGGTGGTCTTCTCTTCCATCCTCCCAGTGGATGGCCATGGAACAAGGAGGTGGAATAAGATTCTGCAGGTGAACAACTGGCTACGTCGATGGTGCCGTCAGCAAAGATTTGGATTTCTGGATCACGGAGTGAATTACTTATACGATGGACTACTTGCTAGAGATGGGGTGCACCTTACGAAGACTGGAAAGCATGTATTTGGAAGTCGCCTTGCTACACTTGTAAGGAGAGCTTTAAACTAGAACAACATGGGAAGGGAAGCAAAAGACCAGAAAAAGCCATACACCTGACAAATGCTATTGAGAACTCTGCTATTAGAAGTGGAAAGGAAGAACAAAGACAAAAGAATCTAATTAATAAAAATATTGGAGAAAGAGAAACCTATCACAAACTAAAATGTTTCTATACTAATGCACAAAGCATGGGCAACAAACGAGGAGAATTGGAACTACTAACACAGGAAAAGAAATATGATGTCATTGGAATCACTGAAACTTGGTGGGACGATACACATGATTGGAATACAAGACTAGAAGGATGCAACTTATTTGCAAGAAACAGACTTGATAAACGAGGAGGAGGTGTCGCATTGTATGTTAGAAACGCGTATATCTGCACAGAGATTGAAGCTTCAGAGACTGGGAGTTCTGTGGAAACTGTTGGGGTAAGAATACAAGGACAGAAAAATGTAAAGGACACCATTGTAGGCATTTAATACAGGCCGCCTGTGCAAGCTGAAGATATGGATGCACTCTTTATGCATCAAATGGCCAAGTTCTCCAAAAAATATGACATAGTTGTCATGGGAGATTTCAACTATCCAGACATTTGTTGGGAATCTCTCTCAGGCAAAACTAAAGGCCCCGTCACACTAAGCGACTCACCAGCGATCCCGACACCGATATGAAGGTGTCAGGATCGCTGGTAAGTCGCTATGTGATCGCTGGTGAGCTGTCACACAGACAGCTTCACCAGCGATCAGCACAGCGATGCCGAGCGCCCGGCATCGCTGGCTATCGCTGTAGAAAATAGTATCAAAATAAAAAATATAGTTATTCTCACCTTCCGACGTCCCGTTTAGCCATCCCGCCTCTCTCCACGCTCCGGTCCCAGTGATCCTTTGCACGAATGACCGCGAGATGTCACGGTCTCGCGGGATAACAAAGACTCGCGGTCATTCATGCAAAGGATCACTGGGACCGGAGCGTGGAGAGAGGCGGGATGGCTGAACGGGACATCGGAAGGTGAGAATAACTATATTTTTTATTTTTTTTTATTATTTTTTTACACCTGATCGCTGGTCTCCCGCTGTCACACACAGCGATGCATGCTGGCCAGCGGGAGACCAGCGACCAAAGAAATGTCCAGAGGTTTCTTCCAGCGATCAGCGATACCGGCAGGGGGGCCGCTCGCTGATCGCTGTCACACACAGCGATCTCGCTGGTGAGATCGCTGTTACGTCACAAAAGTTGTGACTCAGCAGCGATCTCGCTACCGAGATTGCTTAGTGAGACGGGGCCTTAACAGGTCAAGGAAATTCTTATCCTCTCTTGCTGACAACTTTATCTTCCAAAAGGTAGGGGAGAAAACAAGGGGAACTGCTATACCTTGGATCTAATCCTTGTAAACAGGGAGGAAATGGTTGAGGAGGTTAAAGTGGCTGGGACCCTAGGAGGTAGCGACCATGCTATTTTAGAATTTTGGATAACTAGAGGCGGAAGACCTGTGAAGACTCAGACGTCAAGGTTAGATTTCAGAAAGGCAGATTTTAAGGGATTCAGAAAGAGAATTGGAGGGATCCAATGGCTGGATATCCTTAAACACAAAAATGTCCAGGAAGGATGGGAAATCTTGAAAAATGAAATTCTCAAAGCACAGTTGTTAACAATTCCGAAAAGAGGGAAGAATAGGAAGCATTTAAGGAAACCAGGATGGATGAACACAGAACTTAAGCACATGCTAAAAAGGAAGAAAAATATGTTTATAAAATGGAAAGAGGGAGGCATATCTAAAGAAGAATATAATGCTGTCTGTAGAACCTGCAGGGCACAAATCAGATTATCTAAAGCTGAAAATGAATTGAGGCTTGCAAGAGATGTCAAAAGCAATAATAAAGGATTTTGGGGATATGTCAAAAGTAAAAGAAAAGTCAAAGATGCTATAGGATTTTTACAGGATGAAAATGATGAAATGGCAAGACAGGATGCTGAGAAGGCTGAACTTTTAAATTCCTATTTTGCATCTGTTTTCTCTCAGAAAGGAAATGTAATATCAACTGTTCTTCACTGTCCTATTAAGGGAATAGAAGAATCCAGGATATCTATAAACAGAAAGATAGTGAGGAAACACTTAGCTAACCTAAATGAATTCAAGTCTCCAGGTCCAGATGAATTACACCCCAGAGTACAAAAGGAGATAGCAGAAGAAATGTTTGAACCCCTCTCCATAATC
Organism: Dendrobates tinctorius; assembly: GCF_039654945.1. Taxonomy (NCBI): domain Eukaryota; kingdom Metazoa; phylum Chordata; class Amphibia; order Anura; family Dendrobatidae; genus Dendrobates; species Dendrobates tinctorius. Next base: position 25,689,216 of record NW_027361750.1, on the reverse strand, counting down.
TTTGAAAATTCTTGGAGAACAGGGGAAGTCCCACAAGAATGGAGAAGAGCAAATGTTGTTCCTATCTTCAAAAAGGGGAAGAAGGTGGACCCAGGCAACTATAGGCTGGTGAGTCTGACTTCCATACCAGGGAAGATCTTTGAACAAATTATTAAACAACATGTATGTCAGTACCTGGATAAGAATGAAGTGATTAATGAAGTGATTAAACAGAGTCAGCATGGGTTTGTAACTAATAAGTCATGTCAGACTAACTTAATTTCCTTCTATGACGGAATCACTGATTGGGTGGATCAAGGAAATGCTGTAGATATAGTATATCTTGACTTCAGCAAAGCATTTGACAAAGTCTCTCATACAATCCTTATTGAAAAAATGACTAAGTATGGAATGGACAAGGCAACTGTTAGGTGGATTCATAACTGGCTTAGTGATCGGACCCAAAGAGTGGTCGTAAATGGCTGCACATCCAGTTGGAAGAATGTCTCAAATGGGGTACCACAGGGCTCTGTCCTGGGCCCTGTATTGTTCAACATCTTTATCAACGATTTAGATGAAGGAATTGAGGGTAAACTGATTAAATTTGCTGATGACACAAAGCTAGGAGGGATAGCTAATACTAGAGAAGAGAGAGAGAGGATTCAAAAAGATATAAATAAACTGGAGAAGTGGGCAGCAACTAACAGAATGATTTTTAACAGGGAGAAATGCAAAGTACTACATCTGGGCAATAAAAATGAAAAAAGCATATACAGAATGGGAGGAATAGGGCTAAGCAACAGCACATGTGAAAAAGACTTGGGTATACTAATAGATCACAGACTGAATATGAGTCAACAGTGTGATGCAGCAGCAAAAAAAGGCAAATGCAATTCTAGGATGTATTAACAGAAGCATACAGTCTAGATCACGTGAAGTCATTATTTCCCTCTACTCCTCTTTGGTCAGACCTCATCTGGAATATTGTGTCCAGTTTTGGGCACCACATTTTACAAAAGACATCAACAAACTGGAGCAAGTTCAGAAAAGAGCGACCAGAATGGTGACCGGTCTGCAAACCCTGTCTTATGAGGAAAGGTTGCAGGATTTGGGAATGTTTAGTTTGCAAAAGAGAAGACTGAGAGGAGACTTAATAGCTGTCTACAAATATCTAAAGGGCTGTCACATTGTAGAAGAATCAACTTTATTCTCATTTGCACAAGGAAAGACTAGAAGCAATGGGATGAAACTGAATGGGAGGAGACACAGATTAGATATTAGAAAAAACTTTTTGACAGTTAGAGTGATCAATGAGTGGAACAAGCTGCCACGAGAGGTGGTGAGTTCTCCTTCAATGGAAGTCTTCAAACAGAGGCTGGACAGACATCTGACTGGGATGATTTAGCGAATCCTGCTTTGAGCAGGGGGTTGGACCAGATGGCCCAGGAGGTCCCTTCCAACTCTACGATTCTATGATTCTATGAATTCATAAAAAATCACAATGTAATCAAAAGATTTTCAACACATGTTGAATGATCATCAAGTTTTGATGATGGATAGGCAAAACCTCAAGGCGTTTCTCCTAACAGGATTATCAGGAGGTAGATAGTTAGATGCTGTGTGGTAATTGACCAAAAAAACCCCTATATATATAGATATAGCTGCTGATTAGTAACACCCACTTCCTGCATGCCATAGAGGTCCCAGTCTAATGATCTCACAATGAGGCCAGACATAGAGCCAATACTAAAAATGTCCGCAGGCTTGTGCTCTATCAGCCAAAGTTGGTCACATATGATAGGCCGATAACCCTGTCACTCACCCTGATGAGATTGGTTACACCGCCATTACTTTGATATCGGACGTGCGCTCCATCTGGAACGCACTTACCTAACAGCTGATGTCGCGCCACATTGTGATTGGCCAGCGTACATCCCCCCAGCAACAACTATGCTTCCTGTCCTGATCGCGCATGTACAATACGACCCATGGGCAGCGCATAACAGGAAGTGCGCAATATGATTAACCAGCGCGCGTTGATCCAGCAACGCCGATGCTTCCTGTCTCCGCCGCGATAGATCTCGCATGCCCAGTGCACTCCATGGGCAGCACGTGACAGGAGATACGCCGGCGTCTAGGGATCTCAACAGTACAGGCTCCTCTGCTCCTCCTGCCCATAGTGGAGTTGCTCATGACAGGGAGTACAAAGAAGTGAACCGTGCTCCATAGTAATGCTGCCCATATGATCAGGGCAGCATTACATTATTTCGATTGCATTTAATAACAAAATACAACGACCGCTTCTATTTACCGGGTGCAATCAATTAAGATCACTATAGCACATCCCCAATTCATATATGAGCAATATAGCATAATAAATATATACATCACAATAGCATTTGTCCTGATCATGTTGGGAAAATACAAACAGAAATTGAGGTAGCGGCAATACATGTTTATGTCATAAAATAACAATCAATCACAGGGATAATCAAAGAGATGAAGTGAATAATATGTATCATGATAAAAAATACCAGTGAAATATATACAAATTAAGCTCCGGTTCTTTTTCCAAGGGGGAGATGTCATTGTGGCGCCCCTGAGGGTTCAGTTGCCACAGAGGTACTGCACCTCCTCCTGAGGTGTAGTATCCCACTCCCCAGGTAAGATGGAACACCTGACCAGCCTCCAACACCTGCATCCCACACAAACACAGTAGTGTAGCAGAGCAACCTTCATGGCTCCCTGCTTGGAACAGGAAGAGTGCTGGGAGGTGGGTGGAACTTAGATTGCACAAGAGAGCAGGAGGATATTAGGAAAAGGTCAGTCTGTGAGAGAAGATCCCCAGAGAGGGATGGAGTGAAGGAAGTGCTGCAGCAGACTCCTGTGACCTGGAGCTGCTGGCACAAGAAAGAGCCATAGAAAGCCTGATTCTTCAGAAGGAAGATAGTTTAGTACGGAACGTAAGGAGAAGAGAACTAAGGACTAGGGTCAGAGCAGAGCTACCTATGTGTGAGCCAGGACATGACAGATTTAGTCCCCGAAGCAGGCTACAGTCACTTGTCATGCGAGTAGAGTTCCAAGGAACATCTGAGAGGAGGAACTTGGGCTTAACACACAACTACAAGTACTTCAGTATAAGCGCTAGAAAGGAGACGTTCAGAACAGGCACACAAAAGGGAGAGCTGGAAAGGTTAATTCTGTCTGCCTGGGAGTTGGCTGAGCCCCTGATCTGGAGACCGCGGCATTGAAGCGGGCACCTGTCTGTGCCAAGAATGTGAGTAAAAGAACTGGAACTGCATTCATCTGTCTCATTGCCTTCTTCCTGCGCCAACCCACTCAGCACTGCTACATCTCTGTGCCAAACACTGCCCCATCTACTGCTCCTCACTATCTCCTCATTTGCCAACCTCATCTACTCTGCCCTGGGACTACAGCCCTACCTGTGGAGGGCTACAGCATCATTGCTGCACCACACGATCCGTCCCAGAGAAGCAACCCTGCAGCGCTGGTCAAACTAGCGAGAAACCACAGGTGGCATCACAAATCATCTCACTGACTTTATCCCCATCACTCTACCCCTTTTACACTGGCCGCCTGAGGCCACAGGCTGGGTTACCGCCACTGTGACATCTCCCATAGAAATCCACGGGCCCAGCATCAGGAACCTCACGGCCTCTGGGGGCGAGGCAATTTTGGCGTCACGAACAGGATGACGAAGCCCGGTACCACCGGGTCCTGTGTGCTGAAGATTTATCGGAGTTAAAATTTCTGAAAATGTGCAAAACAACCAAAATGATAGACTGTAAAATGGACTCTCAACATGGCCGCCAGTGCGGTGAAGAAGGGCGTGACAACATGGGTGGCCCTAAGAAAAGAGCGCAAACTGTCCTGGGCCTCCCCTGGCTGAACTTCTATGCAACAGCAACATGGCCCACCCCCAGAGGGGTTCGTATACTGGCTTGGTATGGAGGCAGAGGAAGAAGGCGCCGCCCCAGGAAGGAGGAGCAAAGCCCTGTGGCGGGAAAAGAGCCCAGAGAGAAGCCAGAACGCCAGGACGCCATGATGGAAGAAGGACGGAGGCCTGAGGAGCGCACGGAAGCTAAGCTTGTCTTCCCCGGTGCACTAGTCGAAGGCTCCAACCCTGCTTCCACAATGGACTGCCAGCAGCTGGAGGAAGAAATCGCCCTGCTGAACTGCAGTCTGCGGCTGAAGCAGGAGGCTCTGCAGGACTTGGATCGGCAGCGCACCCAGGAGGGGCCTGCAGAAACGGTACCTCCACCACCGGTACCCGCCGCCGCTGCACCAGTTCCACCCCAGGTAGCACCTGTGAAACCCGCGGCTGCTGCTATGCCATCGGCAGCGCCTGTCACCACTTCCACGCTGCCACCGCTGGGTGCTGCCTGCCAGGAGGAGTTACCCGAGGACCCGGGAGCTGAATGTGAGGCAGAGACTGTGATCTTGCCTGGACCTGGCGCGGCCATGCAGGTCCCACCGGAGGCCTCAGCTGTTCCTGAACCAGCACCAGCTCCAGTAACCACCGCTGCCACTGGCTGCCATCCAGTGCCTACACCGGAGCCAAAACATCACCGGGAAACGTCAGGTACGACCGCCGTCCCTGCAACCTGGTTGACCCCTGAGTTCCCGTCCACCACGTGCAACATGCCGGTACTCCACATGGAACAAATGGAGGAGTTGTGTTCTCAATTCCAAGACGCTAAGCTGACTGCGATGGAGAAGTGGAAAACATCCCTGCTGAAAAGAGCAAAGCTGGAGCAGATGCGTCCCATCCGGCATCTTCTGATCGCAGCGGAGGAACCTGAACAGCTGGTAGGTGTTACCATGCATCACAGATTTCCCTTACCAGAGATTTGTCATCCCCGCATTTCACTATGCAAGCGACAACCAGCTACCGTACCATCAACAGCTGCTGAGCTACCACCACAGTAAAGCCATCCCCAAAGCCCCACAGGAGGACTATGGACAATATATTAAGCCAGCAGGACGCAGACATCCTGAAAATCCTCCCTGGAAACAGAAGGAACCTGCTTCCACCACCCCAGGAGGAGACCACCACTAAAGTACATTTACCTGGGTCGCCCTCCCAGGGCCGTGGGGTACTCGGTACCGGGCCGGTGTCAGGGGGATGTGTCACAGCAGCAGTGACCCGGTCCGTGGCCCTGGGCACCCAAGTAATCAGTGGTGTTGAATGGTGGTTTGTAGTTAATGGAATAGTTCGTGACGCCATCTGTGGTGTTCGGCAAGTGGGATGTTGGGCTGATGCTGCATGCAGATCCTCTGGGGCTGGTGGTGTGTTGCAGCCAAGATGGTGAAGCTCCCCACAGGTGGAGCTGTAGCCCCAGGGCAGTGTAGATGTAGGGGCAGAGGAGAGGTGCAGGCGGTGTAGAAGCTGATACCCAGATGTAGTGGTACAGGGTGTGTTGGCGCAGGAATAATTGGAGGACACCAGGGCGTGCAGTTCCAAAGCTTTACTCACAGTCTGTAGCAAACACAGATGCCTGCCTCCGTGCTGTGTCCTCCAGGTCAGGGACTCAGTCAACCTCCAGATCAGATGGAATGCTCCCTTCCAACACTCCGCCAACATGTGCCTTTCTGAACGTCTCCTCTCATAGCACCTTTAAGTGTGAGGTACTCCTAGTACTGAGTTACACTGGAGTGCCTCCTGACAGATGTTCCCAAGAACTCTACTTGTACGGCAGACAGCTGTAGCCTGCTTCGGGGACTCCTCTCTCCTGAGTCCCGGCTCACTATTCACGTGGCTGTTGTGCCCCGAAGTCTTAGATGGGAGTAGTGCATTTACAGCCCACTACTCCACCGGTGTCTGCTGCAGGACCTTCAGTATGCATACAACCTCGGGGACTGGGCCCCGGCCTTGCGCTTAGAACTTCTAGGCAGGGTTCTCCTCTAACCCACGTCCTCTCTGTTCCCTTTTACTCCTTCGTTCGGTACTAATCCCTCTCTCTCATAGAAGATCAGGTTTCAGTCCAATATCTTTCTCCTTTCCTTTCCTGTGCCAGCTGGCTCAGATCACTGAGGCAGCTGCAGCACTCCTTCCTCCATCCCTCTTCCAGGGATTCTCACTCCTCTCCGAGTGACTCTCTCTCTCCCACTCTCTGACGGACTGACTGACTGACTGACTACCTAAACCCTCCCGCTATTTATGTATTCGAAACTCCACCTGCCTCCCAGCACATTTTGTGTTCCAATCAGGCAGCCACCAAAGGTGCTCTGCTACACTCCAAGCAGGGAGCTGCAATGTGGCTTTGCTGAACTACCATGTTGTCTGGGATGCGAGTGTTGGAGCGTGCTTAGGATCCTACAACTCACCTGGATGGTGGGGTACCACACCTCAGGAGGAGGTGCAGTACCTCTGTGGCAACTGAATCCTCAGGGGTGCCACATACCAGTAACTGAACTGTTACCCAGGAGGGTCTTGGCACCGTTGTGCCCTCATTGTTGATTTTCCTTTTCTTCAGTTTTGCCTAGTTTTTGGCATTTGTCGTATTGAAATCAGAACTGCCGTGATCATGAACTGGAAATGATTCACAAACTTTCTTGTAAATAGTTTGCGCCTCTTAAGGTGCTCTCTCTTGGTTTTACACAAACCTTCTTCAAACAAGGATTACCTCAGACCTGGAGTTCTGCTCCAACCCCAAGGACACTGCAAGAAATCCCGGCTGGGAGCGGTGTCCAGCACTTGCAAGAACTATTGACGTTTTAATGTGAAGTCTTTTATAATGTGCCTTGAAAATGTTGTTAGCAATGTTTAGCTATCTGAGTAGGAGTGAAAATCTTGCAGAATCTAGCTTAGGAGCAATGTTTAATAAAAATGTGAAATTTTGAATAAAGATTTGAACCAGGTGGTGAACCTAGAGCAACGGTTGTCACCTATAGTTCTAAAAGAATAGGAGTAATAGTAGAATATGAAAAATTACAAGAAGAAGGACTATGCATATGTGTGGGATCAGCACGCAGAAAACAACTCAATCAAAAACTATATATGAATAATTTTATTACTTGCAAAAAAGCATCAGAAAACAACACACAATTATTTAAAAGCATTTAAAAACCAGTACAAAGGGACAAAAAAGTCACCAAGAGATCACAAACAAGGTAATTAATAACATATAGCCACTGGCTGCAGAAAATTAATGCACTAGGAAATCCTTATCATATCCTTATAGTCAGAGTGCTAATAATGCTTGATATATACAGACACAAATAAAGAGGCTAATCAACAACAAAGCCATATATATGTAGTGAGGTAGACTAAACTGCTCAGACCACTGGAGGTTCTCTGTAATGAAGTGATATCAACAAAATAAGCACCATAATCACAAAGTCAGTATACTCCTATCAGGGGTGTTCATGCTACAGATGGTGAAAAATCTCAACCCCACAAGATAGCCCCCCAGAAATGTTCACAAATGTCCTGAGCAAAAAGAGCTCATGATGGTACTAAGTGACAAATAGCTCACAACAGAGTAAATAATAGAATGCTTCACCACAAGTCGGCCAGTCAAATGGCAAGTCTCAGTCGCCCCATAGTCTGAAAGAAGTGCCTGCAGCTAGAGCGGTATACAGAGACTCACGCGTTCCGACACCTAGTGTGTCTTTCTCAAGGTGAGTGTAGCTGATGTTGTGCCTAGCAACTATTTAAGCTCAAATAATCAACATCCAATAATTACCAGCTGGCGGTTTGCAGTGTGCAAATACTGGGAGACATGACTATGACGCGGGAGACTCCCCCCGGAAATAAACTCTGTTCCCTGTCAACGGGCAAGTGCGCCTGCGCAGTCAGGGTACAATGACATGACGATATCTGGTAGCAGGCGCATAACACACAGGCGGCCAAGCGCGAGACTCCCATGCTTCTCGCGATAGTTGGCCTATCAGAGTAACATGGAAATGTACCATAATGATCCTGCTGTGGGTCAGAATAGAAAAGGCGCCTGCATAGTCAGAGTGGGTGGGGTGGAGTGGCGTAATGAGCGTGTCACTCAAACACGCCCATCCTATGAGCTCACATGTAACCTAATGACAGGCACATAATAGTAACGTGAAGAAGTTTCTTGCTTAGGAATACATGGCCCAGAACGCCTATATGGCTTCAATTAGTGTTAGAGTGACACGCCGCAAACAGACCCTACCTACATATAATATCCCACACAGGGTAGATAGTGTGCCTGCGCGGACATTCAAAATTGTAGTGACCCTATTCAGAGTCAGGTAACCACAGCACATGCGCAAAACAGGGAAGGCAGAGAGGGGTGATGCCAAGAGATAGCATGATGTCATTCAGAAACACCTGCCTCAAGGTTTACATGTATTGCAATAACCGACATAATGAAGACAAATAGGGGTTCCCAGCCAAGGAACACATTGCAGCGGTGCCCGCACCACTGCAGGCGGTGATGACAACAACAAACAAGCCCAACCCATACACAGTGGCCCAACCAAGAAAACTGAAGCGCTTGCGCAAGGATACAGAGTCAGAGTGTCGCAAAGTCCATGTTTTTCATCTACACATGGAGCAATGAGATTTGTGTCGAAGAAAGAGGACGTATCCAATAATAGTAGAATGTGAAAAATGTGTTGAAGCAAGGATGGTAATACTTGATCTAACAGTGAACTTCTTGGTAACGGTTACTGCCAATAGCATTTTATTCTGTAAACTTGTTATGCAACGTTCAAGTTTTAGTCCTCTCCTTAAGAGAAGTTGTTTGTTACGTTGTTAATCTAAAAAGAAAATTATTGCATGTTCTGATAACATCTTAATTCTCATTTGTTTAAAGCCCGTGGACGTGCTGCGGTTAATGGAGGGGGTATGTGATGCCCCTGAGGGTTCAGTCGCCACTGAGGTACTGCACCTCCTCCTGAGGTGTAGTATCCGACTTCCCAGGTAAGATGGAACACCTGGCCAGCCTCCAACACCTGCATCCCACACAAACACTGTAGTGTAGCAGAGCAACCTTCATGGCTCCCTGCTTGGAACAGGAAGAGTGCTGGGAGGTGGGTGGAGCTTAGATTGCACAAGAGAGCAGGTCAATCTGTGAGAGAAGATCCCCAGAGAGGGATGGAGTGAAGGAAGTGCAGCAGCAGACTCCTGTGACCTGGAGCTGCTGGCACAGGAAAGAGCCATAGAAAGCCTGATTCTTCAGATGGAAGATAGTTTAGTTCGGAACATAAGGAGAAGAGAACTAAGGACTAGGGTCAGAGCAGAGCCCTTCCTCAAGTTCGGAGCACATGGCCGGGGTCCGGTCCCCGAGGCTGTTTGTGAAACTAAGGTCCAGTAGCAGACACCAGAGGAATAGGATCTGTGACCACTCTATTCCCACAAAAGACTCGAAGACACGGTGGCAACCTATGTGTGAGCCGGGACATGATGGATGGAGTCCCTGAAGCAGGCTACAGTCACTTGTCATGCGAGTAGAATTCCAAGGAACATCTGAGAGGAGGAACTTGGGTTTAACACACAACTACAAGTACTTCAGTATAAGCGATAGAAAGGAGATGTTCAGAACAGGCACACGAAAGGGAGAGCTGGAAAGGTTAATTCCGTTTGCCTGGGAGTTGGCTGAGCCCCTGATCTGGAGACCGCGGCCTTGAAGCGGACACCTGTCTGTGCCAAGAACGTGAGTAAAAGAACTGGAACTGCATTCATCTGTTTCATTGCCTTCTTCCTGCGCCAACCCACTCAGCACTGCTACATCTCTGTGCCTAACACTGCCCCATCTACTGCTCCTCACTATCTCCTCATTTGCCAACCTCATCTACTCTGCCCTGGGACTACAGCCCTACCTGTGGAGGGCTACAGCATCATTGCTGCACTACACCATCCGTCCCAGAGAAGCAACCCTGCAGCGCTGGTCAAACTGACCAGAAACCACAGGTGGCATCACGAATCATCTCAATGACTTTATCCCCATCACTCTACACCTTTTACATTGACCGCCTGAGGCCACGGGCCGGGTCACCGCCACTGTGACATCTCCCATAGAAATCCAAGGGCCCGGCACCGGGTACCCCACGGCCTCTGGGGGAGAGTCATCATCATATAATAATAAAGGCACAAGTTGGTAGAAAATGAGTGCCATATATATAAAATATACCGCACAAAAATTTGTGCATCCCATATCCATGGGAATTTATATTTGGTCTGGCATGGCATAAAATTGACCCGATAAATCACTGAAACCTATAGAAAGCAAGCATATGATAAGTTCTCATTCAGGCAATTCGGTGCCACGGATTCAAACCTGTGGATCCAGGCACATTCCCTTTGCAGCAATAATTTGTCAAAATTACCCCCCCTTTTGACTACATCAATAACACAAAATCGAATCTCTTCCATATGCCTCTATGCATCTCATTAATATGTTTTGCCAAAGGGGTATCACGATTATGCCTGATGTCACCAGCATGTTCGCCCACTCTGCATTGAAATTCCCTAGACGTTTTCCCCACATAATCATGTGGGCAACTGCATGTAGCCAGACGTTTTGCAGTTTGAAAAATCCTTGTGATGGAAGGTTTGGCTTTTATATTCTGCCCTCATCAGGTCGCAGCTGCTAAGCAGCTTGAGGCTGGGCAAGTACCGCAATGGGAGACCGGCTTGTAATTCCTGGTCCCGTTGACATTTTGTTTGTTTTTTTCAGAGCTTTTCTTCTGACTCTATTCCTCTTGAAAAGACCTGAAGAGGTGCTAACCAACTGTCATGGGTCATTCTAGGCTTAATGTGCCTGCCCTTGGCAGGTCACAGCCACTATACAGCTTGAGGCCAGGCAAGTACTGGAATGCAAGACTGGCAGGGAATCCCTGGTCCTGTTGAGATTTTGTTTTGTTTTTTTCAAATCTTTCCCTTCTGAGTTTATTCTTTTTGAAAAGACCCGCAGAGGTGATGACCATCTGTCACTGGCCATTCTAGGCTGAATGTGCATGCTTTCCTCAGATCTAAGCAGCTTGAAGCTGGGTAAGTACCGAAATGGGCGACTGGCTGTGAATCTCTGGTCCCGTTGAGATTTTGTTTGTTTTTTCAAAGCTTTCCCTTCCGAGTTTATTCCTCTTGAAAAGACCCACAGAGGTGCTAACCAATTGTCAATGTCTATTCTAGGCTGGATGTGCATTCCCTCGTCAGATTGCAGTTTGAGGCCGGGCAAGTATCAGAATGGGAGACCGGCTGGGAATCCCTGGTCCTGTTGTCATTTTGTTTTTTTTTTTTTTCAAAGCTTTCCTTTCTGAGTTTATTCCTCTTTAAAAGGCCCGCAGAGGTGATAACCATCTGTCACTAGCCATTCTAGGCTGAATGTGCCTGCCCTTGTCAGGTCGTAGCTAGAGGCCAAGCATGTACCGGAATAGGAGACAGGCTGGGAATCCCTGGTCTCGTTGATGTTTTTTTCAAAGCTTTCCCTTCCGAGTTTATTCCTCTTGAAAAGATCCGCACAGGTGCTAACTATCTGTCACTGGCCATTCTAGGCTGAATGTGCCTGCCCTTGTCAGGTTGTAGCTGCCAAGCAGCTTGAGCCTGGGCAAGTACTGGACTGGGTGGGAATCCCTGTTGATGTTTTGTTTGTTTTTTCAAAGCTTACCCTTCTGAGCTTATTCCTCTTGAAAAGAACCGCAGAGGTTCTAACCGTTTGTCACTGGCCATTGTAGGCTGAATGTGCGTTCCCTCGTCAGGTCTCAGCTTGAGGCCATGCAAGTGTCAGATAGGGAGACCGGCTGGAAATCCCTGGTCCCGTTGTCGTTTTGTTTGTTTTTTTTTCAAAGTGTTCCCTTCCGAGTTTATTCCTCTTGAAAAGACCCGCAGAAGCGATAACCATCCATCACCTGCCATTCTAGGCTGAATGTGCCTGCCCTTGTCAGGTTGCACCCACTAAGCAGCTTGAGGTCAAGCAAGTACCAGAATGGGAGACTGGCTGGGAATCCCTTGTCTCGTTGATGGTTTTTGCAAAGCTTTCCCTTCCAAGTTTATTCCTTTTGAAAAGACCCGCATAGCTGCTAACTGCCTGTAATGCCTGTAATGACACCTCTGGTAATACTAAAAACACACAGTTTTTCGGTATCCAAAATGAAAAGAAAAAGAGAAAACGTGGATGTAGAGGAAGGGAAAATGTCAGAATTACCATATTTTTTGGACTATAAGACGCACTTTTTTCCCAAAAAATTTTGGGGGAAAATGGGGGTGCGTCTTATAGTCGGAATATACTTACAAAATACTGTGGCGGCGGTACCGGTCCGACGCTGTAGGGCGATGCAGCCTCCCTTCCCAGGCTGGTGCAGCAGTGATGCTCTGTGGTGCGAGGGGGTTCCGCCGGCATTTTGTGAAAGCCTGGAGGCCCCCACAGATCCATTGCTGCGATGCGGTGTCCTCTGGGAAAATAGCCACCGTGGGCAGCGCATGCTCAGATTGAGATCTCGGCACCGAGATCTCGGGATGAGATCTCATTGCCGAGATCTGAATTTGAGCATGCGCCCCCCCAGTTGCCATTGTCCCGGAGGACACCGCATCACAGCAGATTGAGATCTCGGCAACAAGATCTCGGGAGAGATCTCAATCTAAGCATAAGCTGCAGCCTGTGGGCATTGTCCCGGAGGCCACCGCATCGCAGCAATAGATCTGCGGGTGCCTCCAGGCTTTCACAAAATCCCATCGGAGCCCCGCCGCACCACAGAGCACCACCACCGAACTTAATGCAATATGCCGGTAGGGCCCCGCCGAACCTGTCGCAAAATACCGTGGAACCACTGGGAACCCCAGAGCATCACCGCCGTACCAGCCTGGTATGGGATTTACCGTAGGCCACTGCACTAGCCTGCATCACCGAACAACCCGTGACCACGCTCCCCTGTGACCAATCCTCCACCTGTGCCAATTTCCCCCTGGTAAGCTGATTTTGGACTGTAAGACGGACCCCCATTTGACACATTATTTTTTTCTATTTTCCGTCTGAAAATTTGGGGTGCGTCTTATGGTCCGGTGCGTCTTATAGTCCGAAAAATACATACTCCCAAATCCCAAAGTAAAAAAAAACAATAACAGCACAAATAACCAAACTGAGAAATCTAGCATTTTTAATCTTTCAAACTACACACTTTTTGACACAGAAAAATCGCTTTTTGAACAGGGATTATCTTTTTGTCTGGATGCACCACTCAATACCTTTAATCTGTTTCTGTATTAAAACGAGTTCATTAGGAAATTGACTACACAACGCCACTTCATAATTGAAGAAAAGAACAAGTTTTTTTCCAGCGTCCCGGAATCCTCCACTAATGTTGTTGATTCTTATATTCATGTTAACCCAAAAACAAACTCCAATAAATTTTACCCTGTTCAACACAAGGACTCCCATATTGAAACCTTCCAACTTATTTTTGTCGTAGCTGCATTTTGTTCTGACCAAGCGTCAGCTATGCCAGATCACTAGTGAGTCTGGATTGTGAGGTTTTTTGCCCTTCTGTTGCAAGTGCTTGGAGACAAAGAGACTCAACACACAAGCCGTGGTCAAATCAGTTTATTTGACGTAATGAAATACAAGGAAACTTTTATACCATTTACAACAATATGTGACTCTATGGAGCTCATTTGGCCCCCACCATCACCTCAGGGTCGTACCTTGTTTACAATGTACCCAGAACATGTTGTTGAGAGCAAATATGATAACAAGTATAGTTTCCTTGAAGACAGAGACTAGTAGTCTACATAAGAATAACATATAGAAATAATAGGCAAAAGGTCTTAAAGGTAATTAAAGGGATATAAAGCAAACCATTAACTCTTCTATATCATTTTCAAAGAGCTTCGCTTGCTCCCCCCTGTTTTTAAAAAATCTACTAACCTGAGTTTTGCTGAAAAAGCAGCCTTGAAATCTTTAAGAGTTAATAATGATATAATCATAAAAAATGCAGATAAGGGGGGTGGAGTGGTCGTCATGGATAGGAGCTGGTATGTCAAGGAGGGCTTCAGAATATTGGGTGATTCTGAACATTATGTTGAACTGGAACATGACATATCAGCTTCAATCTTTTCCCAGTACACTGTGCTCATCAAAGAAGCTTGGTCCTATGGGATCCTAAATAAAAAGAAATTCAAATTCCTTAATATCTCCAGATTTAAGACCCCCTTTTTTATTTTTAATCTAAAATTCAGAAAGACCCCGTTAATCCCCCCGGTCGCCCCATTATCTCAGGTATTGACTCCATCACCAGTAACCTCTCGCACTATGTAGACTTGTTTTTGCAAAAATACAGTCATATGTTAAAGTTTGGGCACCCCTATTAATGTTAACCTTTTTTCTTTATAACAATTTTGGTTTTTGCAACAGCTATTTCAGTTTCTTATATCTAATAACTGATGGACTCAGTTATATTTCTGGATTCAAATGAGGTTTATTGTACTAACAGAAAATGTGCAATCTGCATTTAAACAAAATTTGACCGGTGCAAAAGTATGGGCACCTCAACATAAAAGTGACATTAATATTTCGTAGATCCTCCTTTTGCAAAAATAAACAAAAACACAAATGCAAAAAGCAGAGCAGAAAACTTAGCTTTTGAGGAGCAGGAATCAGACTGGTCTCCTAGAATCCCTCTGAGAAATCACCAGCAAGGCAGAAGGGAGTCGGCTGCCTTATATCCAGTCAGCAATTCCAGTCACCCAGTCATCATCATCCTGCTCAGGTGCTTGGTAATCAGCCTCACTACCTTCCTTCACCAGAAGAGGGAGTTCATCAGACCTCAATGGTGAAGGGAAAAATGAACTCACAACAATTGACCATCATGTTGATGTATTGTGGGAGATGTCTTTACACTTCAAACAGCCTGCACCGAGCTGGAATGGAATGATGCACATGCTACACAAAGACTGTGATCATCTAGGGTCGTCTTCGGTAATCTTCCTGCCCATCATGTATTCCGGAGACAAGTCATGTATCTTCTCTACTCTTGAGTATCGGTGCAACCTTGCTGATAAACACCGATCCGCTGCAGTTGTTACATTCGATCAGCCACGCTACTGGAAAGCGTCAGAAATCAAACACGAGGTGCCTGAAGACAGCCCGGTTCGAGATGTTGTCCTCACATTGATGAATCTCATGGGTGCCATAGGAACGTTGATGGATGGGAGTGGAATCAAAGAGATCTTGGGAACAATTTATGGTGACAATGCTGTGCAACACATCATGACTGGAAAGGCAGTTCAGCGTGCAGTTTGTGGCCATCTCCTCCTTGATCAGTGTCTTACTCAGCAAGTTGCAGACAAAGTACTTTGCGACCATCCCGGTTTTGCAGACCTGTTGCAAGAACTTGAGCAGTTGTATGCTCGGACACTGACAGGGGATAGTGACTTGAATTCGGTCATCACTTTTACCTGCCTTAGTGAAATTGTCCACCTCTTGTCCACCAAAAGAAATGGATTATCTGCTCACTCTCGCACCAGTAAACTATGGCTGAATTACCAACAGATGGTTGGAATTGCAAGGGAGCTTATCGAGGCCGATCGTACAGGATCCTGGCTGATGCATCTTCATGCTGTAGCCGAATGTTTGCCCATTTTTGCCGCTGCTGGGCATGGGAACTATGTGAAGGCCGCCTACCTTTACCTCCAGTCTATGACTACTCTGGAAGATGATATGCCATCAGTATTCCATAGATTTATGAATGGCTTGCATGTTGTAAGGCGGACTGATCAGTACTGGGCAGGCCTGGGTTGCGACCTAGTCATCGAGCAAGCTCTGATGCACTCCCTAAAAACTGCAGGAGGAGATTGGAGATTGTTAAGGCAGCAGTGTCAATGTCATCCAACAAAAGTACTAGTCTCATTGGCGAAGATACAGATCTTTTGGTGTTGTTACTTCATCACGCATCAACCAGCGATGGCAACAAGCTTTATTTCTACTCGGATAAAGGGAGTCCTGCAACAGTATACGACATTAAGGTTATGAAGAAGTTCCTGGAAAACCATGTCTGCAGCAGTCTTCTGTTCCTTCATGCATTCACGGGTTGCGATACCACTTCCGCGGTTTTTGTAATCGGAAAAAAACTCGGTCTACACAAGGATTTGAAGGGAGACTCGGTCTTAAATAGCTGTGCTAAAAAATTTTTTTTCCACACCTAACAAAAACAGAGCTGAGATTGAAGACGCTGGGTGTAAAGCGATGGTGGCATTGTTCGGGGGCAAACCTGGAGACAATCTGTCTGCAATGAGTTATTCTACTCTGCAAAAAAGTTGGTTCAGCCAAAATCTTTGTTACACCTGAACGACTGCCACCGACCTCCTCTGCAACGAAGTATCATGCCCTTCGGAGTTACCTCCAAGTGATGCTTTGGATGGACAATGGTGAGGCCATGGACACTACTGAATGGGGATGGGGATTGCAGAACAACAGTCTAGTTCCAGTGATGATGGATACTTCACCCGCGCCAGAAACACTTCTGAAAATAATTCACTGCAATTGTTCTCGTGGTTGTAGTACACTTTGGTGCACTTGCAAAAGACACAGACTTACCTGTTCACGGGTATGCGGACCATGTCAAGAAGGGCATTGTGACAATATGAGTGAGGAAGCAGTGTCTGATGATGAAAATAGTGACTATTGACCTGACACGCTTATTCAGTGATGAAGTAGGTCTTAAAATGCACTGTGTATTAATTCTATAATTTCTTGAAATGTACATATATGTCATGACGTCATTGATGACGTCATGACCTCGCCTGTCCATGTAGTTAGTATAAAACTTTGTATAAAAATTGTTATATGAAAATATATAGTATACAAAATGCAAACTCTTCTGTAACCTAAAGCTACAGCTTTGAAATAGGGAAATATTCGTTATTTTTAGTGCGATGGCTGTCATCGTCTTATGACGTCATAGTTAGGACCTTTGTGGTGATCAATTTTGGAAAACTTTTAATATGTTGTTTCCCACATATAATAGTAATAAAAAAAATCATAAAACGCTTTCTTGGAATTTGTTCCGGGTCAAACCATATTTTGAGTGGACTAACAGGAGGAACTCCAGTGTAACTCAGTACTGGGAGCACTCTAAGGCGCTATAGAGATGTTCAGAAAGGCACATGTTGGCAGAGTGTTGGAAGGGAGCATTCCATCTTGCTTGGAGGCTTACTGAGCCCCTGACCAGGAGGACACAGCCCAGAGGCAGGCACCTGTTTGTACAACAGACTGTGAGTAAAGCTTTGGAACTACAAGCCCTTGTGTCCTCTACTCATTCCGGCACCAACACCCCCAACACTGCTACATTACTGCACCATTCACGTCTCCCAACTATCATCTACTTTACACTGCCCTGGGACTACAGCTCCACCTGTGGGGAGCTTCAACATCTTTGCTGCACCACACCACCAGTCCCAGAGGATCTGCATGCAGCGTCGGCTTAACATCTCAATTGCCGAACACCACAGGTGGCGTCACAAACTATTCATTTAATTCACTACATTCCACCATTCAATCTCCTCTATTAATTGGGCGCCCAGGGCCACAGACCGGGTCACTGCTGCCGTGACACATCCCGCTGATATCGGCCCGGTACCGAGTACCCCACAGCCCTGGGAGTGCGACCCACAAGCATATGCAATAGCAGTTACAAATTAATGCATACTAATGCGGCAATATAACCCATCACCCCAGTCATACCGTCAGGTTTGTCCGGTCTTATGCGTGTCGCTGTCCCCACGACAGCTTCGTCAGGGAAGTCATATGCATATGCTTGTTAATTAACACAGGGCCATTGCTGAGGGCATCTATGGACATAGTTAAACTATTGAGCTGGACTTAGTTCCAGATAAAGTTACAGTATTTATAAACTATTGATATTAGATTTCTGTGGTACAGATGTGTCTATAAAACACTGGTAGTATATACAAATTATTTTTCCTAAGCTGCCCTAGCTATGAGCCATGTGCTTTTCATGTTTTAGCATCTATTCACTATTGTTCATGATGTGTTTATTTGTAAATCTATGATGCACGCATATGCCATTGAAGAAAGACTCGTTGCTGAGGGCGCTGCTTTCTGGGCTTAGGATTTCAATTATATTGGAGAGATCCTCCAGGAGAAATAGAATAAATCTTTTTTTTTTTGAGATTTATAAAGGGAATGTGAATGCTGTCATTAGCTTCACCATGCTATAGCTTGATTATAAGTCCTGCATATAAAACTAAACATTCATGCTACCTCAGCCATGATTTATGTGTCAGTTACTTACTGATTCTTTATCTTTTACTATACCCTGATTAAATATTGCTTTACCAGTCTACCTTGTCAGGTTTGAATTGTCCATGCTTTTTGTGATTTTTATGGTGTTTTTAACTTGTATTTTCTGTCTGTCACGCATTGGTGTCTAATAAAGCCTTTTTATATACATATTTCAGCTGTGTGTGCACTGTTTCTTGCGTTTCTGTCCTCGTCTCCTTTTACAATTGGATTTGAAGGCGCTGAATGGATTTTATTTGGCAGGGGGGAGCCATGTTGCTTTGCCAGAGCATATTAGTTGCCTGTATATGGAAATCCCATATTTTTCCTTTGACAGAAAACAAACCTGAATATTAACTTCTTTTTTTGTGGCATGAGTTGAAACTTCTATTGGTAGCATTTTGAGGTACATGACATTTTTTTATTTCTTTTAGGGCTAATTTTACCTTTCTCCTTTCTCTGCTTTACATTGAGCAATTACATTGGGGTTTATAGGGTTCATGAAATTATTGGACAGCACTCGGATGCCATCCTTAGGCCTCATTCAGACTTTATATTCATGCATTTTTTCTTCAGTTTTTTTTTATCAGAGTTTCATCAGAATTTTATTAGAGTTTCACCAGAGTTTCTTCAGTTTTTGCTGATGAGGAAAATAAAAAAGTTTCTCCACCTTCTTTCTGTTAGTCAGTGGAAAACAGCCAGCACATGAATGGCAACCGAGTACTGTCCCATTTATTCACAGACCCTTAGACTTTCATTGCCAAATTTGACCAGACATGCCTCCGTCATTTTGCATAGACCACTTGGTCTGCAAATAATTACGGACATATGAACAGCACTATAAACCTTCATAGGTATGACTGCTATTCATGAAAAAAAAATGGACAGTTCTCATGCATGAAAACTTGACTTGTAAATGAACCCCTGTGAAGTTCGTTTTTCACTGGAGGTTTAAGGAGAAGCTTGAAAAACATCCATAACTTTTGTCGTGTCAATTTACAGATTGACAAAATTCTGATGAAAATCATACCAAGAATATTCTTCAACTACAGCCGATTTTTTGCAGAATAGAAAAATCACGGACGTTTGAATAAGCCTTTAAACATAATAGGATGCTGCCCAGAGGGTTATATTGAGCAGGCAATGCTACATCATAGAAAAATGGCCATTAGGCAAGATTAAACTTTCCCTTGATTACCTTTCACTTTTTTCCATTTAGTTATCTTGGTCATCCCGATCACCAGACTGACTTTTTTACTGGCTGCTGCACCGAACACTTAGGATGTGTTCACACCAGTCCTCTTTGTTGCGTTTTTTTGCATCGCTTTTCAAAATTGGCAACAAAAACAGGGTAATAACAATGTGAAAACATATCTTAACAATTGAAATGCTGCTTATAGAAAAAAAAAATTCTCATTAATTTTGCTGTTAGACTAAGGCTGTGTGCACACGCTGCGGATTAGGTGCGGATTCATCCGCGCGGATTTTGTAAAATCTGCAGGTGAAACCGCAGGTCAAAATACCTGCGGATTGCTCTGCGGTTTTTCATCTCCTCAATGGAGGAGATGGCAAACCGCAGGGGAATCCGCAGAAAGAATGGACATGTCAATTGAAAACCGCAGATAATCCGCGCGGAAAATTCCGCACCATCTGCATTGCGGTTTTTGATTCCCATAGGGAATCATGGTACTGTACACCGCAGCAAAAACTGCTGCAGGTCCGCAGCGACCAAAACCGCTGCGGAACCGCAGCAAAATCCGCAGCGTGTGCACACAGCCTAATAGGTTCTCACATGGTTTTTTTCCTTGGATTTTAAGGCAGATCCACTCCAAAATCTACATAAAAATACTCTTTTAATACCCTTTTTCTACGTTCCCATGGAATGTATTTAATTTTCAATTTTGCAAATGATGACATTTTCTCCTTTCACATGAAGTGTTTGACATGATTTTTTCCAAAATGCAGCAAAAACTTACAAAATCTTTGGAAAACTGTGGCAAAAAAATGCATTGGAAATGTTTTGTGTGAACAATCCATTCTCTGCATTCATTTGTTGCTTACGCCTAGTGTTTTTTTCTATGCTTTAATCGCAGTGTAACCAAGCTTGTGACTAGTTGTGAGTTTATCACAAAATTTATATGCCAGTGTATTACATAGTGGAAAAGGATCTCTTTTGGGGGTGAAAAAAATAATATTAACCCCTTTACTCCCAAGGGTGGTTTGCATGTTAATGCCCGGGCCTATTTCTACAATTCTGACCACTGTCCCTTTATGAGGTAATAACTCTGGAACGCTTCCATGGATCCCGGTGATTCTGACATTGTTTTATTGTGACATATTGTACTTCATGTTAGTGGCAAAATTTCATTCATATAACTTGCGTTTATTTGTGAAAAAACGGAAATATGGTGAAAATTTTGAAAATTTCGCAATTTTCAAACTTTGAATTTTTATGCTCTCAAATCACAGAGATATGGCACTCAAAAAACTTAATAAGTAACATTTCCCACATGTTTACTTCACATCAGCACAATTTGGGAACCAAAGTTTTTTTTCTTAGGAAGTTAAAAGGGTTAAAAGTTGACCAGCGATTTCTCATTTTTACAACACCATTTTATTTTTAGGGAACACATCACATTTGAAGTCACTTTGAGGGGTCTATATCAGGGTTCCCCAACTCCAGTCCTCAAGGCCCACCAACAGGTCATGTTTTCAGGATTTCCTTTGTATTGCACAGGTGAAGCAATTATCACCTGAGCAATACAAAGGAAATCCTGAAAACATGATCTGTTGGTGGGCCTTGATGACTGGAGTTGGGGAACCCTGGTCTATATGATAGAAAATACCCAAAAGTGACACCATTCTAAAAACTGCACACCTCAAGGTGCTCAAAACTAGATTCAAGACGTTTATTAACCCTTCAGGTGCTTCACAGGAATTTTTTGAATGTTTAAAAAAAATGAACATTTAACTTTTTTCACAAAAAAATTACTTCAGGTTCAATTTTTTTTTATTTTACCAAGGGTAACAGGAGAAATTGGACTGGAAAAGCTATAGTGCAATTTTTCCTGAGTACGTCGATGCCTGATATGTGGGGTGGAACTGTGACGCCCCCAGGGGTATGGTCGCCACAGTGGCTTTGCCTTCCTCTAGGGGAGGGTAATGCCAGGCTTGGAAGCAGTGATGGGTCTCTCCAGCAGTTAACCTAATGCATGCAACACAGGTCCACTCCAGGCCAGCAGGGGGAACTCTGAACCAGGATGTAGGGGAGGGGGTGCTCCCTGAGGGCCAAGAGGAAGGAGTGGTCAGATAGTCTGCGGAGGGTGAAGTGTGCAGACGTGTGGAAAGAAGCTGGAGGTGGTTGAGCTAGGAAAGAGAACTCCCTCAGCTTGAGAGCGGCTGTACGGATACTAAAGGTCCTACAGCAGATACCAGAGGAGTAGGAGGCTGTAAATGCCCTGCTCCCATCAGAGTCTTTGGACACAACAGCAATTGTATAGAGAGCCAGGACTCAGGAGAGGAGTCCCTGAGAGAGGCTACAGCTGTCTGTCATACAAGTATAGTTCTAGGAACATCCGAAGAGAGGCATTCCGGAGTAACTAAGTACTGGGGTGCTTCACACCACAATGCGCTAGGAAGGAGACTGCACAGCCCTTCTGCTGAGAGAAAATCCTGATCTGCTTCCAGGCTAACCTGCTCCAACACCATCTGTAATCAGGACCCTGGACTGCATATACTAAGTAAAGGTACAGAAACTGCAACCGCTGTGTCTTGTCTGTTCCCTACACCCCCAGCACTGCTACATCCCCGTGCTGGTTACATCTACACTGCCCTGGGACCACAGCTCCACCTGTGGGGAGCTTTTACATCTTTGCTGCACCCTACCATCAGTCCCAGTGGATCTGTATGCAGCGTTGGCCTAACACCATACTTGCCAAACACCACGGGTGGCGTCACGAACTATTCTGCCATTAACTACATCTCCCATTGCTTGGGCGCCCAGGGCCACGGACCGGGTCACCGCTGCTGTAACACATTCCCTTGACACCGGCCCGGTACCGAGTACCCCACAGCCCTGGGAGGGCGACCCAATTTGGCGTCACAAACAGGATTACGGAATCCGGAATCCCCGGGTCCTGTGTGCCATAGACCCTATTTTTGAACTGTGTGTGAATTTGGTGCCAGAAACCGCCTTTGCCGCGCTGCTTGGCGTGCGTGGGAGGAAAGAGGTGGGCCTTCGTGGGCAGAGCCTGCCGCAAAGCGCGAAGAAGCGAAGTGCCGCGTGCGACGATAGGACAGCGCGCGAGAGGAGGAGGAGCTGAGGCCTACAGCCTGTAGCGTCGGGCCTGTGAAGCTGCCGCCGGTGAGCTCACCCAACCCCCGGCCCTGGCCAACGTACACTAGGGGGGTAGAAGATGTCCGCGCCAGACGGCGATGCAGCGGCAGGCGCCGCTGCCAACCCCGTGGTACCGCCAGGAGGAGCACCCGCTGCAGCGGTCCCCATAATGCCGCTATCCATGTCCTACATACCGGGAGCGGCCTGGCTACCGCAGTACTCGGGTGAGTCACATACCCTGAGTGAATTTAAAGAGAGACTGTGCAGTTTGTTTAAAGTATACCCTTTGACTGAGAACCAGAAAGTGAATATCCTGATTGGACAGCTAATGGGTGCAGCATAGAGAGAGGTGAAAGCTTGGCGGGACACTGATAAAGAGACTGTTGCAAAGGTCCTGGCCAAACTGAAGAGTACCTTTGACACCCGCACTGCAGCTGAAATCAAGATGAGGTTCTTTGGCTGTAAACAGAAGGCGCAGGACAGTATCAGGGACTATGCTCTCAACCTGCACGAGGCGCTGCGAGCCGTCAAGCAAGTTGATCCTGACAGTGTAAAGGAAGAAGATAATCTGTTGAAGGAGCAGTTCATTGAAGGACTCCTGTCCAGTACCCACAGAGGACAGTTGCGCATCATCACCTTGCAAAACCCTGATCTGGACTTTGCTGAATTTAAGGACAGAGCTATTTGGGTACTGCAGGAGTCCACTGACAGCGGTCCAGCGCCCCCTAGGCGCCTAGCGATCACCTACCATAAGGAAGCAACATCTTTTCCTTCCATCCCTGTGGAGGCTGATGCACAGACTCTGGATAAAGATCCAACTGAGGAGCTGCGTCTTCAAGTCCAGGAGCTGACCAAAGGGATGGCTGCACTTACCAAAACCGTGCAGTCCCTACAAGTGTCCTCCAAAGACAAGGTCCAGCTTGCTTCCAGTCCAGAGGATGTCCCATGGCTCCAGAGGAGGAGAACCCCGCCACTTCGAGGAAGGAACAATGATCGCTATGACCAGGACGGACGTCCCATCTGTCGGCGCTACTACAAGGCAGGTCATCTGGCCAGGTGCTGTCCTTTAAACGAGCAACCCCTGGGGCAAAGGGCCAACCCCCAGGAGTAGGTTCAGCAGGCCCAAAGAACTGGAGAGCCAAGTATGTGGGAAGGAGACCCATCCTTCCTGTGGTGATTGACGGCATCCCCATGAACGCTTTGCTGGAAACTGGCTCCCAGGTGACCACTATGCCGTACATTCAGTACAAGAGATATTGGGCTGATTCCGAGCTTACCCGTGGCCCAACTGATGAACAAACAGTAGTTGCTAGTAACGGTCATACCTTGCTGCAGATTGGGTGCAAGGAAATTACTGATAAGGTGGGGCGGGTAGAGTTAAAGTCTCAAGGTTTAATAGTTGTTGATATTGACCGACGTGAATGCAATCCCATGATGACTCTTGGTACAAATGTAATTGAAAACTGTCTGTCCGATGTTATTGTCTTGTTGCAACAGGTGGCTGAGACTGCTGGTTCCGGAGAACAACGAGTCCTGCAGAAGGAGATGCAAATTCAACAGGTAGAACTCTCTGGCGGAGAGATTGGCAGCGTCAGAGTGAGTGATGCTTTTCCCATTGTAATACCCCCCAGGAGTGAAATGTTGATATGGTGTCGGGCAGCTATAGGCCTTAGAGGGAGGGATTACCAGGCATTTGTGGAACCGGTATACTCCGAAAGCAGGCCCACTGTCCTGACAGCCAGAGGGGTGGTGGATGTACAAAAGGGGAGAGTACCTGTACGCCTTTTGAATTGTGGGGAGGAGGAAGCCACAATACCTCGGTACGCCACAGTTGCCAAGCTGCTCACTGTTAATAACAACTCATTGCAGGCAGCAGAGCCCTTGGTCTCATCCGACCAGATGGAGGACAATGGCTCTGGAAGCAGCTAGAAGAGTGGTGCCAGCGACTGCAGGTGGGAACTGACTCTACACCTTCATACCAGAGAAATGGGGTCTACAGAGTGACCCAAGAGTATGAGCGGGTATTCAGCAAACACCCACTAGATTTTGGACAGGCAAAAGGGGTTCAACATAATATCCCCACTGGAGACCATCCACCCATAAAAGAGAGGTACAGACCTATACCCCCAACACAGTACCAATGTGTTAAGAGTATGCTGGAAGAGATGAAGGAAGCTGGGGTTATCAGGGACAGTTGTAGCCCATGGGCAGCTCCCATAGTTTTTGTAAAGAAAAAGGATGGTACCATGAGAATGTGTGCTGATTACAGGAAAATTAACAGCATTACACATAAAGATGCCTACCCATTACCTAGGATTGAGGAATCCTTAGCTGCACTTAAAACCGCTAATTACTTTTCCACCTTGGAGCTCACCAGTGGGTATTGGCAGGTTCCCGTGGCAGAGGCAGATAAGGAGAAAACAACATTTACTACTCCAACGGGTCTCTGTGAGTTCAATTACATGCCATTCGGGCTCTGTACTGCTCCAGGAACATTTCAATGGCTGATGGAGTGTTGCCTGGGACATATGAACTTTGAGACAGTCCTATTGTACCTGGAAGATGTCATTGTTTTCTCCAAGACCTATGAAGAACATCTGGAACACCTGGCTGAAGTATTTGAAGTTTTGTCCAATTTTGGCCTGAAGGTGAAGCCTTCCAAATGCCACCTTCTGAAGCCTAAGGTACAGTACCTTGGTCACGTGGTCAGTGCAGAAGGTGTGGCTCCAGATCCTGACAAGGTCACGGCCATCCGGGACTGGAAGAAGCCCAGCAACCTCCACGAGGTACGCCAATTCCTTGGACTGGTAGGCTACTACCGGAGATTCATCAAAGGCTTTACTGAGATAGCTACCCTGATGCAAAACCTTCTAGTGGGGCAGTCCAAGAAAGGCAAGCACAAGAATTCCACGTTTGTGGAGAAGTCCTTCACCAGATTGAAGATGGCCCTCACCGGTGACGAAGTTCTGGCTTACCCAGATTATGACAAACCCTTTGTGCTGTACACGGATACCAGCAACGTGGGATTAGGAGCAGTACTGTCGCAGGTACAGAATGGAAAAGAGAGAGTGATCTCCTATGCCAGCAGGAAGCTGCGTCCCACTGAGAGGAACCCGGATAATTACAGTTCTTTCAAGCTGGAGTTCCTTGCCATAGTCTGGGCTGTCACCGAAAGGTTCAAGCATTACCTAGCTTCTGCCAAGTTTACAATCTTCACGGACAACAATCCGTTGACCCACTTGGACACAGCAAAACTGGGCACCCTGGAGCAGCGGTGGATGGCTCGGCTGTCTAACTATGAGTTTACTATCAAGTACCGAGCAGGGCCCAAGAATGCCAATGCGAATGCGCTATCCAGGATGCCTAATCTACCAGATGCAGGAAAAAGACCCAGAGGCTCTGGAAGAAATAGAGTTGCCTCCCTTCCACCGGCCAATGGCAGCCCAGCGTGCTCAAGGGGTGAGAGACAGGCGGTCTGGCTTGAAGGAGGTCACCCTGAATCCATTGCCCCATCATGACTGGGCCGAAGAGCAAGATAATGACCCCGCAGTCCACCTGGTGAAGGAGCTACTGCTACAAGCTAACT
Source organism: Dendrobates tinctorius (assembly GCF_039654945.1). NCBI lineage: Eukaryota > Metazoa > Chordata > Amphibia > Anura > Dendrobatidae > Dendrobates > Dendrobates tinctorius. The sequence goes on along the minus strand of NW_027361750.1, from coordinate 25,663,082 downwards.
AACACCCAGGTTCGAGTGCTCCTGAAGAAACCCAGCAGTTGTGGAAGGAGAAAAGCCGGCTGTTCATATATGAAGGGAAGCTATGTTGGAGGAGTATCAATGCCCGCACTCATGAGCTAATCTGGCAGGGGGTGGTCCCAAAGAGAGATGCGTCAATGGTCCTGGGAGCATACCACAATGGAGCTGGACACTTCAGATGGAAGAAGTTGGAAACGTTGCTCCGAGAGAGGTTCTACTGGACTGGCACGAGGAAAGCCATTGAGAAGTGGTGCTGGGAGTGTGGACAGTGTAACCTGCGCAGAAAGGATAGAGACAGCCAGAGAGCTCCTCTGCAGCCCATCATCACCAAACAGCCACTTGAGTTGGTGGCCCTGGACCATGTGAAGCTGGTTCCTAGCCGGGCAGGTTACCTCTATGCCCTTACCATTGTGGACCACTATTCAAGATTCCTAGTGGTTGTGCCTGTCAAAGATCAAACTGCCAGAACAGTGGCCAGAGCATTCCAACTGCACTTCTGTAGACCACATGGGTACCCTGAGAGAGTGCTTACTGATCAAGGTCCGGCTTTCGAGGCAGAAGTGTTTCATGAATTCTGTAACCTGTATGGTTGTAAGAAGATCCCGACAACACTGTATCACTCACAGACCAATGGCATGTGCGAGAAGATGAACCAGGTAGTGAATGACCTGCTGAAGACATTGCCCTTGGAGGAGAGAAATCTGTGGCCCGAAAAGTTGCCAGATCTGGTAGACCTCTACAACCATATTCCCGTGAACTCTACCAACTGTACTCCAGCATACCTGATGAGAGCCAGACCTGGTAAGCTGCCTATAGACTTGGACATGGGAGTCCTGACACCTGAAGTGGCGTCCCCAGATGCTGATTGGGACACGAAGAGGCAGCAACAGTACAGAAGAGTTCAAGAATGTGTGGAGAAGAGTTTGACCCAGGCAAGACAAAAGCAGGAGAAGCTTTACGATCAAAATGCACCTGCTGTTCCTTTGTCGCCGGGGGAGCAAGTCTTGAAAAGAAAGAGAAGATTGCACAAATTGGATGATCAATGGGAAGCTGAACCTTATACCATTCTGCCCTCAAATTTCGATAATACTAAGGTGTGCCTTGTGAGTAAAGATGGAGGAGAGACCTCAGCAGCGGTATCAAGAGATCATTTGAAGTTGTGTCCTGACCAGTTGAAAGAAAGAAGAGAAGAACCAGATAACATCCAGCCCATCGTGGAAGAAGAGAAGGTCAGCACAGTGCTTGGAGGATTCCCTGCGAATTGGACTAAAGTGAACGATGCTATAGTGGTGCCAGTGTTGCTGTTTCCCCAAGTGGTAGCACAGGAAGATGTGACTTAAGAGAATCAGGAGAATCGGGTAGCAGATGCCACACCAGCTGTGGAGCCAGAGAACCCTCGCCCTGCCAGTGGTGAACCTGTTGTATTCATGGTGAGTCTAAGAGTCCATAGGAGAATGCTACCCAGTTTACCCACACTAGAGTTACGCAGGTCTACCTGCATCACACAAGGCATACTACCAGTTAGATACCGTATATAAAGTAATGTAAATGTGGAAATTGTTGAAATTGCATATGTAAATATGTAACTGTTTTTCAAGTTTTGTGCCTACAGGTAACGTGTAAGAGTTTCCTTTGGAGTTTGTTTTATGGACACTGAACCACAGGACTTGTGTGTGGTCAAAAACTTTTACCATTTGCCCAGGAATGGACCATGGACATTGATGCTGGACTTATCATCATAGGACCATTTTTGAGCTCTTGGTTTTTGTACATTTTTCCCTTTTTCAAATCTTGTACAAATTATTATTGTTCAATTGTTTATATGTTATTCATGTTTTCTTTTATTCAGCCCAGGAGTGCTGACTTGCACTAGGGGGGAATGTGGCAGCCCCAGGGGTATGGTCGCCACAGTGGCTTTGCCTTCCTCTAGGGGAGGGTAATGCCAGGCTTGGAAGCAGTGATGGGTCTCTCCAGCAGTTAACCTAATGCATGCAACACAGTTCCACTCCAGGCCAGCAGGGGGAACTCTGAACCAGGATGTAGGGGAGGGGGTGCTCCCTGAGGGCCAAGAGGAAGGAGTGGTCAGATAGTCATAGAATCATCGAATCATAGAATCGTAGAGTTGGAAGGGACCTCCTGGGCCATCTGGTCCAACCCCCTGCTCAAAGCAGGATTCGCTAAATCATCCCAGTCAGATGTCTGTCCAGCCTCTGTTTGAAGACATCCATTGAAGGAGAACTCACCACTTCTCGTGGCAGCTTGTTCCACTCATTGATCACTCTAACTGTCAAAAAGTTTTTTCTAATATCTAATCTGTGTCTCCTCCCATTCAGTTTCATCCCATTGCTTCTAGTCTTTCCTTGTGCAAATGAGAATAAAGATGATCCTTCTACAATGTGACAGCCCTTGAGATATTTGTAGACAGCTATTAAGTCTCCTCTCAGTCTTCTCTTTTGCAAACTAAACAATCCCAAATCCTGCAACCTTTCCTCATAAGACAGGGTTTGCAGACCGTTCACCATTCTGGTTGCTCTTTTCTGAACTTGCTCCAGTTTGTTGATGTCTTTTTTAAAATGTGGTGCCCAAAACTGGACACAATATTCCAGATGAGGTCTGACCAAAGAGGAGTAGAGGGAAATAATGACTTCACGTGATCTAGACTGTATGCTTCTGTTAATACATCCTAGAATTGCATTTGCTTTTTTTGCTGCTGCATCACACTGTTGACTCATATTCAGTTTGTGATCTATTAGTATACCCAAGTCTTTTTCACATGTGCTGTTGCTTAGGCCTATTCCTCCCATTCTGTATATGCTTTTTTCATTTTTATTGCCCAGATGTAGTACTTTGCATTTTTCCCTGTTAAAAACCATTCTGTTAGTTGCTGCCCACTTCTCCAGTTTATTTATATCTTTTTGAATCCTCTCTCTCTTCTCTAGTATTAGCTATCCCTCCTAGCTTTGTGTCATCAGCAAATTTAATCAGTTTACCCTCAATTCCTTCATCTAAATCATGATAAAGATGTTGAACAATAAAGGGCCCAGGACAGAGCCCTGTGGTACCCCACTTGAGACATTCTTCCAACTGGATGTGCTGCCATTTACGACCACTCTTTGGGTCCGATCACTAAGCCAGTTATGAATCCACCTAACAGTTGCCTTGTCCATTCCATACTTAGTCATTTTTTCAATAAGGATTGTATGAGATACTTTGTCAAATGCTTTGCTGAAGTCAAGATATACTATATCTACAGCATTTCCTTGATCCACCCAATCAGTGATTCCGTCATAGAAGGAAATTAAGTTAGTCTGACATGACTTATTAGTTACAAACCCATGCTGACTCTGTTTAATCACTTCATTCTTATCCAGGTACTGACATACATGTTGTTTAATAATTTGTTCAAAGATCTTTCCTGGTATAGAAGTCAGACTCACCGGCCTATAGTTGCCTGGGTCCACCTTCTTCCCCTTTTTGAAGATAGGAACAACATTTGCTCTTTTCCAGTCTTCCGGGACTTCTCCTGTTCTCCAAGAATTTTCAAATATTATGGAGAGGGGTTCAAAAATTTCTTCTGCTATCTCCTTCAGTACTCTGGGGTGTAATTCATCTGGACCTGGAGACTTGAATTCATTTAGGTTAGCTAAGTGTTTCCTCACTATCTTTCTGTTTATAGATATCCTGGATTCTTCTATTCCCTTAATAGGACAGTGAAGAACAGTTGATGTCACATTTCCTTTCTGAGAGAAAACAGATGCAAAATAGGAATTTAAAAGTTCGGCCTTCTCAACATCCTGTCTTACCATTTCATCATTTTCATCCTGTAAAAATCCTATAGCATCTTTGACTTTTCTTTTACTTTTGACATATCCCCAAAATCCTTTATTATTGCTTTTGACATCTCTTGCAAGCCTCAATTCATTGTCAGCTTTAGATAATCTGATTTGTGACCTGCAGGTTCTGCAGACAGCATTATATTCTTCTTTAGATATGCCTCCCTCTTTCCATTTTATAAACATTTTTTTCTTCCTTTTTAGCATGTGCTTAAGTTCTGTGTTCATCCATCCTGGCTTCCTTAAATGCTTCCTATTCTTCCCTCTTTTCGGAATTGTTAACAATTGTGCTTTGAGAATTTCATTTTTCAAGATTTCCCATCCTTCCTGGACATTTTTGTCTTTAAGGATATCCAGCCATTGGATCCCTCCAATTCTCTTTCTGAATCCCTTAAAATCTGCCTTTCTGAAATCTAACCTTGACGTCTGAGTCTTCACAGGTCTTCCTCCTCTAGTTATCCAAAATTCTAAAATAGCATGGTCGCTACCTCCTAGGGTCCCAGCCACTTTTACCTCCTCAACCATTTCCTCCCTGTTTATAAGGATTAGATCCAAGGTAGCAGTTCCCCTTGTTTTCTCCCCTACCTTTTGGAAGATAAAGTTGTCAGCAAGAGAGGATAAGAATTTCCTTGACCTGTTAGTTTTGCCTGAGAGAGATTCCCAACAAATGTCTGGATAGTTGAATTCTCCCATGACAACTATGTCATATTTTTGGGAGAACTTGGCAATTTGATGCATAAAGAGTTCATCCATATCTTCAGCTTGCACAGGTGGCCTGTAGTAAATGCCTACAATGGTGTCCTTTCCATTGTTCTGTCCTTGTATTCTTACCCAAACAGTTTCCACAGAACTCCCAGTCTCTGAAGCTTCAATCTCTGTGCAGATATACGCGTTTCTAACATACAATGCGACACCTCCTCCTCGTTTATCAAGTCTGTTTCTTGCAAATAAGTTGTATCCTTCTAGTCTTGTATTCCAATCATGTGTATTGTCCCACCAAGTTTCAGTGATTCCAATGACATCATATTTCTTTTCCTGCGTTAGTAGTTCCAATTCTCCTTGTTTGTTGCCCATGCTTTGTGCATTAGTATAGAAACATTTTAGTTTGTGATTGGTTTCTCTTTCTCCAATATTTTTATTAATTAGATTCTTTTGTCTTTGTTCTTCCTGTTCTTCCTTTCCACTTCTAATAGCTGAGTTCTCAATAGCATTTGTCAGGTGTATGGCTTTTTCTAGTCTTTTGCTTCCCTTCCCATGTTGTTCTAGTTTAAAGCTCTCCTTACAAGTGTAGCAAGACGACTTCCAAATACATGCTTTCCAGTCTTCGTAAGGTGCACCCCATCTCTAGCAAGTAGTCCATCGTATAAGTAGTTCACTCCGTGATCCAGAAATCCAAATCGTTGCTGACGGCACCATCGACGTAGCCAGTTGTTCACCTGCAGAATCTTATTCCACCTCCTTGTTCCATGGCCATCCACTGGGAGGATGGAAGAGAAGACCACCTGCGCTCCCAGTTCTTTCACTTTCTTGCCTAAGTCTTCAAAGTCTCTGCAGATGGTTTCCAGGTCGTTTCTTGCGGCAGAGGGTGAAGTGTGCAGACGTGTGGAAAGAAGCTGGAGGTGGTTGAGCTAGGAAAGAGAACTCCCTCAGCTTGAGAGCGGCTGTACGGATACTAAAGGTCCTACAGCAGATACCAGAGGAGTAGGAGGCTGTAAATGCCCTGCTCCCATCAGAGTCTTTGGACACAACAGCAATTGTATAGAGAGCCAGGACTCAGGAGAGGAGTCCCCGAGAGAGGCTACAGCTGTCTGTCATACAAGTATAGTTCTAGGAACATCCGAAGAGAGGCATTCCGGAGTAACTAAGTACTGGGGTGCTTCACACCACAATGCGCTAGGAAGGAGACTGCACAGCCCTTCTGCTGAGAGAAAATCCTGATCTGCTTCCAGGCTAACCTGCTCCAACACCATCTGTAATCAGGACCCTGGACTGCATATACTAAGTAAAGGTACAGAAACTGCAACCGCTGTGTCTTGTCTGTTCCCTACACCCCCAGCACTGCTACATCCCCGTGCTGGTTACATCTACGCTGCCCTGGGACCACAGCTCCACCTGTGGGGAGCTTTTACATCTTTGCTGCACCCTACCATCAGTCCCAGTGAATCTGTATGCAGCGTTGGCCTAACACCATACTTGCCAAACACCACGGGTGGCGTCACAAACTATTCTACCATTAACTACATCTCCCATTGCTTGGGTGCCCAGGGCCACGGACCGGGTCACCGCTGCTGTGACACATTCCCCTGACACCGGCCCGGTACCGAGTACCCCACAGCCCTGGGAGGGCGACCCAGAACCACTGTTTGGGCGCATGTCAGAGCTCGGAAGGGAAGGAGCGCCATTTGACTTTTTCAATGCAAAATTGGCTGGAATTCAGATCGGATGCCATGTCAAGTTTGGAGAGCTCCTGATGTGCCTAAACAGTGGAAACCCCCCACAAGTGACCCCATTTTGGAAACTAGACCCCCCAAGGAACTTATCTAGATATGTGGTGAGCACTTTGAACCCCCAAGGGCTTCACAGAAGTTTATAACGTACAGCCGTACAATTAAAAAATCATATTTTTTCCACAAAAATTATCTTTTCACCCCCAATTTTTATTTTCCCAAGAGTAACAGGACCCCAAAAGTTATTGTGCACTTTGTCCTGAGTACGCTGATACCCCATATGTGGGGGTAAACCACTATTTGGGCGCATAGCAGAGCTCGGAAGGGAAGCAGCACCATTTGACTTTTTTGGCTGGAATTGAGATCGGACGCCATGTCGTGTTTGGAAAGCCCCTGATGTGCCAAAACAGTGGAAACCCCCCAATTCTAACTCCAACCATAACCCCAACACACCCCTAACCCTAGCCCTAACCCTAGCCCTAATGGGAAAATGGAAATAAAAACTTTTTTTATTTTATTATTTTTCCCTAACTTAGGCTAGTTTCACACTTGCTTTTTTTTGCAGCGCGTTTTTCCCGCAAAAAAACGCATTGAAAAAACGCATACAAAAGCATACAACTGCTGCGTTTTTTTCAAGCATTTTTATGAGCATGCATGAAAAAAACGCAGCGTTTTTATGCGTTTGTATGCGTTTTTAGTGCGTTTTTACCGCGTTTGCGTTTTTTTCCAACATTAGGTGGCCCCTCACACTAACCCAAACCATGACTTTACTAACCCTAACCCTGACCCTAACCCTAACCCTAACCCTAACCCTGACCCTGACCCTAACCCTTAACCAAACCATACTTAACCCTAACCCAAACCCTAAACCCTAACTAACCCTAACCCTAACCCTAACCCTGACCCTAACCCTAACCCTAACCCTAACCCTGACCCTAACCCTAACCCTAACCCTGACCCTAACCCTAACCCTAACCCTGACCCTAACCCTTAACCAAACCATACTTAACCCTAACCCTGACCCTAACCCTAACCCTGACCCTAACCCTTAACCAAACCATACTTAACCCTAACCCAAACCCTAACTAACCTTAACCCTAACCCTAACCCTAACCCTGACCCTAACCCTAACCCTAACCCTGACCCTAACCCTAACCCTAACCCTGACCCTAACCCTTAACCAAACCATACTTAACCCTAACCCTGACCCTAACCCCAACCCTAACCCTGACCCTGACCCTAACCCTAACCCTAAGCCCCCTTAACTAACCCTAACTCTAACCCAAACCCCTAAATTCCATGGTTAACAAAAAAAAAGCATGTGCAAAAAAACGCATACATGAGCATGCCAGTGCGCACGTATGCGCATCCATAGGCTATAATGGCAATTTTTAGCGCAAAACGTGCGCATATGTGCGCATGCGCTTTTTTGCAGGGCCAAAAAATGCAACATGCTGCGTCTGGAAAATACAAACACACACCCCAAAAAAACGCAGCGCATGAAAATCGCATACGTGCGCTTACCAGCGCGCAGGTATGCGCACCCATGTTAAATATAGGGGAAAAAACGCATGCGCAGGTATGCGTTTTTTTCCAGCGCAAAAAAACGCAAATGTGAAACCAGCCTAAGGGGGTGATAAAGGGGGGTTTGATTTACTATTTATGGCGGGTTTTTATGTTTGGCAGCTGTCGCACGCTAAAAGACGCTTTTAATTGTAAAAATAGTTTACGCATCACCACATTTTGAGAGCTATAATTTTTCAATATTTTGACCCACCGAGTCATGTGAGGTCTTATTTTTTGCGGGACGAGTTGACGTTTTTATTGGTACCATTTTCGGGCATGTGAGATTTTTTTATTTTTTATTTTTTCCAATTTTTGGGACGCAGAATGAACTAAAACCAGCATTTCATGAATTTCTTTTGGGGGGTGTGTTTACACCGCTCCACGTGTGGTAAAATTGATAAGGCGGTTTTATTCTTCGGGTCAATACGATTACAGTGATACCTCATTTATGTCTTTTTTTATATTTTGGTGCTTTTATGCAATGAAAACAATTTTATATAAAAAATTATTTTTGCATCGCTTTATTCTGCGAGCTGTAACTTTTTTATTTTTTCACTGATGATGCTGTGTGGCGGCTCGTTTTTTGCTCGACAAGATGACGTTTTTAGCGGTACCATGGGTATTTATATCCATCTTTTTGATGGCGCGTTATTGCACTTTTTGTTCAGCGGTATGATGATAAAGCTTTATTTTTTGCTTCGTTTTTTGTTTTTATTTTTTAAGGGGTTCAATAAAGGGGTTAACTAGTGCAACAGTTTTATAGGGCGGGTCGTTATGGATGCGGCGTTCCCAAATATGTGTACTTTTATTGTTTGTTTATTTCTATTTTCAAAAAAAGAATTTATTAGGGAATATTTTTTTTTTTTAAATTTATTTAGCGATTTTTTTATAAATTATTTTTACACTTTTTTTTAACTTTATTACATTGTCCCAGGGGGGACATCACTGTCATGTGACAGACCGCTGATCTGTCACATCACAGATCGCTGTGACAGATCAGCGATCTGTCACAGGCAGTGCTGGAGGCTTCCGCATGCCCGCGCTTTGCAGGCATGAGGAAGCCGGCTCCCTTCAGGTCGCCACCACCATATTGGATTCGGGGACCTGCAGGGAAAGAGGCCCCTGCAGCAGCGCTGCACATTGCGCTGCTGCGGGGGTCTCAGGGAAGCACGGAGGGAGCCCCCTCCCTGCGGATACTTCCCTAAACCCCCGGTACACTGCGATCGTGTTTGATCGCAGTGTGCCAGGGGTTAACGTGTTGGGGGTGGTCCGTGACCACCCCTGACACATAGTGCCGGGTGTTAGCTGTGATAATCAGCTGACACCCGGCCACGATCAGCTGTGCTTCTCCGTGAGCGCCGATGATCGCGCTAGACATACTATTCCGTCCTTGGGACTTAGGTCCCAGGTCACATGGACGGAATAGTATGTCTAATGTAGGAAAGGGGTTTAGGCTGAGTGCAGACGGAGTTTTGAGCCCTGCGGATTTTTCCGTGCAGAATGGAAGAAAACCGCAGGTCAAATGACCTGCATTTTTCCTGCGGATTTCTTCCATTTTTCACGCGGTTTTCATGTGGTTTTCCATTGCGGTCTTCCCCCTGCGGATTTGGTAACAGGGGAGATAGAAAACCGCACAAAAGAAGTAACATGCTGCGGATTTTGTACCGCAGGAAAACCGCGCGGAAAAATCCACAGCGTCTGCACAGCGTTTTTTTTTTTTCATTCATTTTAAAGGTACTGTACATCACAATGCGGATATGCAACGTTTCTGCACGGTAAAATCCGCTGCGGAAACGCTGCAAATCTGCATCGTGTGCACATGGCCTAAAAGAGCAAATATTTAAAATAATATAATAGGGTAAAACACAGATTAAAGAAAAAAATTAATGTTATGTATTTGGTAAGCTTAACGCTGACATGTGTGCCCCCAAACAGTTTCATAACAATGTACAGCTTGTCGCAGAAAATTCAAGACACCATACAAGTAATGGTGGTTGGAATGTAGGAAACCAAATAAAAAATTATTTGGGTCTTGATGACAAAACTTTCAATCCACAAGGGGTTAGCAATACTTAAAGTCATCCAGTTGCAATCATTTCAAAATAAATTCATGTTTTATTTTTTGTCACATTGCAGTTAAACAGAAATGTAATGCACTGCATGGCTAAGTCTCTATATTCCAACAGATCATGTGTTATTAGGATGGGAATATTCCCTCTCATGACCTTAGCCGGTCAACATTCATCATTTCAATAGATCCAAATATAACAATATCACAATCAATCAAAGAAACTCCATAATCTAAATTTGTGAAGAAGAAAAAAAGATAAGTGTTATATATAAATGCTGCAGATATCTGGTACTTCCTTTCAGGAACAAGAAGCTGTGCGGCATTTTTAGGATTAGCCAGGATGTGTTCAGACAGTAAAACGTGACCTCTTCACTAGACTAAACAAAGCAGAAAGTTTTTCGTGTGTTTGTTTAGTCTATAGATGTTATGTTGTGCAGTAAACTTTTCCTGGTGAAGGGAGCGGCCCTATAAAATGTCTATTATTAGTGTCCTGGTATCTTATTTTCAAAATGAAAAATGTATTTAATATTTTTGACTTAATTATTTGTAAATGTTACAAGACATATCATATGTTCCAGTCCCATAAATATATCCTGTGTTATATGGAGCTTACATATATTATTATTCCCAATGTTTTCAAGTCTTTTTTTCATGTTTCAGATTTAACATTATGACTGTCACGAGGGTGTCATTTCCCCATGGAAGACCTAGAGATAAACTGTCCCGCTGGGTAATGAATCGCAGGTCTTCTTTAGAGATGGTTTGATTTGTGTCCCATATTAAATGGATTTAGCTTACTCTGGTGCTGAAGAGGTTATCAACCCTTTCTTTCCTGGTTAGAAACATACAGCTCCATTTCAGCTGCTTCTGATCATTGCCTCTTCTTATAAAAACTGGTCAGATCTTCTTGTCTCTGCCGGTGACAGATTCATCTTCCTGTGCTGTAGGCTAAAGCTAAGTGTTTGGACTAGAATTGTTGTAGCAGTGATCTGTGGTTTGCTGTAGTATGTGTTTATCTTCTGGTCCCTGTTTAAATTCAGTTTATTCCTCCCTGTCCCTATCCTCCTCTCTATTGTTGGTTTGTGCTTTTGTATGATAAAGGTTTTATGTTATTACCGTTTGGTCTTTGTGTCTTGTTTAACTTACATTTCTGTCCCATGCCTCATGGCATGAGGGAGAGGACAGATCATGGTTTAACAAGAGCATAGTAAGATTGGAGACTCGTGCCTCTCTACCTTCAAGAGTACCCCCAGGACAGGGATAGATAGTTTCCCAGTTCCAGGGACAGATTTGAGGCCCCCTCTTTTTTTGCCAAAGGCCGTCACAGCGTGACATTGTCATCGGCCCCACATTTTTTGGATCTTGTTATGGATCCTGTTGCAGTCTTGCCAAACAATTGTAGAGTTTGTAGCTTGAACTGTCAGAACTGCAATATAGGGTCTCACAGCAGCAGACTGTTCATCTGGTGGGCAGTCAGGCTGAATCGGATCCTAAGGTGGCCCTCCTGGATAGGTTTTCTGGGGGAAGGGATAAATTTGCTGTGTTCCATGAAGCCTGCAAGCTTCCTCGTTCATCTGAAGTGAAGAGCAACGGGTTCGGATTGTTGTTTCTCTCCTTCAAGGAGATCCTCAATCCTGGTCCTTTTCACTTCCGCCAGACTCACTGTCTCTCCAGTTGGTTGATGTTTTTTTTTTGAGGCTCTAGAAATCATTTATGATGGTCTGGACCGTGTCTCCCTTGCTGAGTCTAAGCTACATAAGCTCCAGCAGGGAGACCGGCCAGCAGAGGAATTTTGCTCTGAATTCCATAGATAGACCACTGACACCCCGTGAAATGATCTTGCTTTTAGGAGTTAGTTTTGTCAGGGCCTGTCTGAAAGATTAATAGATGCACTGGAGCTTTACGAAGCTTGGGAGTCATTTGAGACAGCCATGGCTCTGGTCATATGCATAGATTGACACCTCAGGATCAGACTTATTGTGACTCTGTCCTTCATGGTATTCCTTAACCCCTTTACCCCAAGGGTGGTTTGCATGTTAGTGACTTGGCCAATTTTTACAATGCTGACCACTGTCCCTTTATGATGTAATAACTCTGGAACGCTTCCATGGATCCTGGTGATTCTGACATTGTTTTCTCTTGACATATTTTACTTCATGATAGTGGTAAAATTTCTATGATATGACTTGCGTTTATTTGTGAAAAAAATGGAAATTTGGCGAAAATTTTGCAATTTTCCAACTTTGAATTTTCATGCCCTTAAATCACACAGATATGTATAATACTTAATAAGTAACATTTCCCACATGTCTACTTTACATCAGCATAATTTTGGAACCAAAATTTTTTTGTCAGGAAGGTATAAGGGTTAAAAATTGACCAGCGATTTCTCATTTTTACAACACCATTTTTTTAGGGACCACATCACATTTGAATTCACTTTGAGGAGTCTATATGATAGAAAATACCCAAAGTGACACCATTCTAAAAACTGCACCCCTCAAGGTGCTCAAAACCACATTCAAGACATTTATTAACCCTTCAGGTGCTTCACAGGAATTTTTGGAATGTTTTAAAAAAATGAATATTAAATTTTTTTTCACAAAAAATTTAATTCAGATCCAATTTTCCTTACTTTCCCAAGGGTAACAGGAGAAATTGGACCCCAAACATTATTGAGCAATTTGTCCTGAGTACGCTGATACCCCATATGTAGGAGTAAACCACTGTTTGGGTGCATGGCAGAGCTCCAAAGGGAAGGAGCGCCGTTTCACTTTTCAATGCAAAATTGGCTGGAATTGATGTCAGACGCCATGTTGCATTTGGAGAGGCCCTGATGTGCCTAACCAGCGGAAACACCCCCACAAACGTCAACATTTGGGAAAATAGACCCCCTAAGGAACTTATCTAGATGTGTGGTGAGCACGTTGAACCCCCAAGGGCTTCACAGGAGTTTATAACGTAAAGCCATAAAATTAAAAAATCTTATTTTTTCCATAAAAATGATGTTTTCACCCCCAATTATTATTTTCCCAAGGGTAACAAGAGAAATTGGACCCCAAAAGTTGTCCAATTTGTCCTGAGTAAGTTCATACCCCATATGTGGGGGTAAACCACAGTTTGGGCACATGGAAGAGCTCGGAAGGGAAGGAGCGCTGTTTGACTTTTCAATGCAAAATTGGCTTGAATTAAGATCAGATACCATGTTGCATTATTAGGAAGTTGGTACTCACACACTGTTTGCCTATGCAGTGAATGCAAGACCTGCCCCAAATTTGGACGTGTAAGGAGGAAGACCATGCTGCAGGTACCTGCGTCATGCTGGGTCCGGAACTGTCAAGGCTGCATCCAATGTTGCCGGGGGAAAGAATGGGGAAGGGGACAGGTCCCATGACATAGAGATAGGTGGCGTGGCTAAGCCGGGCAGTGAGAAGGAAGCACGGGAAAGAGGTCTCAGTTTACCACCAGCAGTGAGAGCAGGGAGAGGTGTGTTCCCCATTGCTGTGCAGCAGCACATGTGTGAGGCAGAGCCTCCTGCAGCGCTCCCCACTTTGGCTGCACAGATTTATGGACCTGGGGCTCAGCGGGCAAAACCGGAGACCTCCCATTGCTGTCAAAATATGGACCGTGATTTGTTGTAATTCATCTGAGGACACCACGCCGGTGCTCCAGCTGCCATCAGTCTGTATGTGTATGAGGCCCAGAGAAGACGACGATAAGTGTCGTTTCAATACCAGATGTTGCGTTAACCCTTTTACTTCCCTTGTTTATTGTTTATTAGCTCCCTGCGAGGAGACTATTGCCATCCTTCTTGTTAAAAATTAAATAGCATTGATATTCAGATTTGTTCTGCAATCCCTGCATTACTGCATTTCCACACCTGCTTACAGACGCACCCCAATAATCCTTTGAACAGACATATATGAGGGCCTCCTGAAAGCAATGTTCCCATTATTAGGAAGTTGGTCCTCCCATAATGTTTGTCTATGCAGTGAATGCAACACCTGTCTCAAATTTGGATGCTCTCCAATATCCCTTTGAAGAGACGTACTGGAGGGCCACCTGAATGCAATGTTCCCATTATTAGGAAGTGGGTCCTTCCATACTGTTTGCCTATGCAGTGAATGCAACATCTGCCCCAAATTTGGATGCATCCCAATACCTCTTTGAAGCCATGTAGAGGAGGGCCACCTGAAAGCAATGTTCCCATTATTAGGAAGTTGATCCTCCCATACTGTTTGCCTATGCATTGAATGCAAGGCCTGCCCTCCACCAAATTTAGACACACCCCAATACTGCTTTGAAGACATGTACAGGAGGGCCACCTGAAAGCAATATTCCCGTTATTAAGAAGTTGGTCCTTCCATAATGTTTGCCTATGCAGTGAATACAACACCTACCCCAAATTTGGACGCACATCGATACCCCTTTGAAGCCACGTACAAGAGGGCCATCTGAAAGCAATGTACCCATTATTAGGAAGTTGGCCCTCCCATACTGTTTACCTATGCAGTGAATTGCAGTGTTGAGGCTGAAGAACCTGTAGTGGAGAATTGCAATGTTGAGCCTGAAGAACCTGCATTGGAGAATTGCAATGTTGAGGCTGAAGAACCTGCATTGGAGAGTTGCAGTGCTGAGCCTGAAGTACCTGCAGTGGAGAATTGTAGTGTTAAGCTTGAAGAACCTGCAGTGGAGAATTGCAATGTTGAGGCTGAAGAACCTGCATTGGAGAATTGCAGTGTTGAGCCTGAAGAACCTGCAGTGGAGAATTGCAATGTTGATCCTGAAGAACCCACAGTGGAGAATTTCAGTGTTGAGGCTGAAGAACCTTCAGTGAAGAATTGCATTGTTGAGGCTGAAGAACTGGCAATGAAGAATTGCAGTGTTGAGGCTGAAGAACCTGTAGTGGAGAATTGCAGTATTGAGACTGAAGAAGCGGCAATGGAGAATTGCAATGTTGAGGCTTAAGAACCTGCATTGGAGAATTGCAGTGTTGAGTGTGAAGAACTTGCAGTGGATTATTGCAGTATTGGGGATGAAGAGCCGGCAATGAAGAATTGCAGTGCTGAAGCTGAAGAACCTGCATTGGAGAATTGCAGTGTTGAGCCTGAAGAACCTGCAATGGAGAACTGCATTGTTGAAGCTGAAGAACCGGCAGTGGAGAATTGCAGTGTTGAGACTGAAGAACCTGCATTGGAGAATTGCAGTGTTCAGCTTTAAGAACCGGCAGTGGAGAATTGCAGTATTGAGGCTGAAGAACCGGCAGTGGACACCTTCATTTTTGAGGCTGAAAAATCTACAAAGGAGAATTGCAATGTTGAGGCTTTCCTGACGGTGTTTGAAAGGGTCGTCGAGAGGGAGAAACTCCTGCCAGAGCAGTGGGCAGAGGTACTAGCACCATACTTGACGGGGGGAACCCCAGAAAGCATATTATGATTTATCTTTTCAGGACGCTAAAGAGTATGGCAAGCTAAAAATGGAGATTCTTGCACACTTGGAGATAACAATGACTCTCAGGGCACAGCGGGTTCACCATTGGGCGTATCACTGAGACAAACCACCGTGCTCCCAAATGTTTGACCTGTTGCACCTAGTCCACAAGTGCTACAGCCAGAGTCCTCTATGCCTGCACAGATGGTAGAACGGGTGGTGATGGACCAGTTTGTGCACTCCCTGCCGAGGCATGTACAGACTTGGGTTGCCAAGGGTGATCCCTGGAATGCCGATGACCTTGTCGGACTGGTTGAGAAATACCAGGGGATGGAATGTTCCGTGGGAAAGCAGCCCACTCCATACTGAGGGTCCCAACAGGGGGCGGAGGCCCAAAAGGGGGTGAGGTGCCCATACTGTTTGCCTATGCAGTTAATTCCAGAGCTGCTACAAATTTTGGCGCACCCCAATACCTCTTGGAAGAGACGTGGTGGAAGGCCTCATAAAACAATTTTCCCATTAGAAAGAAGCGGGTCTCCTATACTTGTAATGCCCATGCACTAAGTGTATGGGCTGACTAACATTTATTCCAGGGGGTTATACATGAATATACTGTAGAACAATTTTTTTTGGTACGGGCATCATAGACACCAGTTAAAAAATAATGTTGGTGGTGCATCACAGACCACAGTCACCCTGGTGATATGGTGGTGGAGGATGAGGAGGAGGAGGAAGACAACAGCAAATAGCCAAAATCAGGAAGCGTATACCCATGTGTGGGTGTGAAGAGGTGCATGGGAATAGACCTCCCAAAAAAAGACCTGCTCTTCCTCCTCCTCCTCTTCCTCATTGTCATCCAATCCATGTTGGGATGAAATGAGACTGGGCTGTTTGCAATCACCATGTATGGGTCCTTACTCCATCGCATCGTGCTCCACCTGCAAAGCACCCTCTTTGATTGTGAGCAGAGAGCGTTTCAGAACACAGAGAAGAGGGATGCTGACCTAATTATGGTGTCATCGCTGCTCACCATCTTGGTGGAGTCTTCTGTCCACTCCTGAGATCTTATGTGTGTAGTCTGAAATTAATGCCGACGACCTTGATGATGCTTGTAAACAACAACTACCCTCTTCTGCTTACAAATCCTTTCCAACATCAGCAGTTTAGAGTTCAAATGCGTGGTGACAGCACACAACAGTCGGTGAGCCGGAAGCTGCAAATGTTGTTGAAGCACGGCAAGGGCGGCGGAAGCTATAGCTGACTTTCTAAAATGGGCACACAGGCAGCGTACTTTCACAAGCGGATCTGGCAGCTCTGGGTATTTTTTGAGAAACTGTTGAACAATGAGGTTAAGCACATGGGCCAGGCATGGTACGTGTGTGAAGTTGCCTCGCTTTAGAGCCGCCACCAGGTTCCAACCATTGTCACACATGACCATGCCTGGCTGTAGGTTCAGCAGTGTCAGCCACCAATCTTCCTGCTCTTTCAGAGCTGTCCACAACTCTTCAGCATTGTGGGGTTTGTCACCTAAGCATATTAGCTTCAGCACAGCCTGTTGCCGCTTGGCTGAGGCAGTGCTGCAGTGCTTCCGGTGTGTGACTGAGGTGGTCATTTCGGAGATAGAGGCTGAAGAGGAGGAGGAAGAGGATGAGGTACAGGAGCTGTAGACTGTGGGGGCAACCCTGATTGACATAGGGCCCGTAATCCTTGACTTCGGGAGGAAGTGTTCCATTCCAAGGTCTGACTGGGTCCCGGCTTGCACTATGTTAACCCAGTGTACCGTCAGTGAGATGTACCGTCCTTGACCACAAGTCCTTGTCCACGTGTCCGTGGTTAGGTGGACTTTCCCAGTAACTGTATTGTTGAAGGCAAGGCTAATATTGTGGGACACGTGCTTGTGTAATGCAGGGATGGCACACAGGGAGAAATAGTGGAAGCTTGGGACCGAGTACCTAGGTGTAAGGGGGTGGCATTGCTATGGACAGTAGAGATAAGCTGCCCCTTTAAGAGACAGCACCCCCTTGGTTAGAGCAGTGGGACATTCTGCGCCTCCCTGCTGTAAAGGCTGTTTGGTTTCATCTGCCAGACTACAGAGGGGAGGGACTGCTTTTCTGTGTGGAGAAGAGACCCGAGATTTTCTGCAGGAAGCAGGTGTGCCTGCGTGAGCTATGAGGAAAAGAACATTTAGTCTGTAACTGTGACTTTGTAAACTATTCTGGGGATTAAAAGGTAGCTTTCCTGTCTTGCCGTGAGAAGCCACGTAGAAAGGACAAAAAAGGAACCCAGAGGAGGAATCCATCGTTCCTAGGAGCATCATTGAACTGGCACACAAGGAAAAGATCACATTGCACAGAGCTTCCAGGAAGAACTGTGCACCATCTTGCAAAGCTTCAGGGGCCCCCAGGAATGGACTGAGATACCAACTACTTGTGAGTGCTAACCCCGTGTGCGCACATGTTTAGGGCTTAGGATAGGCTGCAATAGACAGAGCACGGTAGCCGTGTGGCTGGAGTAGCAGCGGCCTGTCAGTCTATAGTTAGAGTAGCAGCACACTGTACTTTATTGTATTGTTTGGCCCTTTGCAAACTACACTGGTCTGTAATAGTTAGTGCTCCGTGACATTTGTACGGCCCAGCTAGAGAATATCACTTTTGTAAATTGTTTTATGCCATTGCATACCCCTGTTTACACTTTCCTAACACTGCATTCCTTGCCCGTAAATAAATTAACCCTTTGTTGTTTGCACCTCATCTTGTGTACTGTAGTCTCCCTGCATTGTGGTCGTTCTCCGGCCATCGCTTCATAGGGATGGCCGCCGCCATCAGGTTGCGGAAAGCTTCCGTCTCCATGAGCCTAAAAGGCAACATTTTGAGCGCAAGCAGTTGCAAAATGTGTGAATTTAGTAGTGGGGCGTTGGCTTTGTTTTTGCGCTTGCATTCCAAGGACTGGGGTATGGACAACTGAACGCTGTGCTGGGATAAGGACGTGAACGTGCTTGATGTTTGATGATGGTGCTAGTTGAGTGTGTGCAATGACAGGTGCAGGGCAGGAGGCATCTTCGCATGCACCGTGGACATTGGATTGGATTGCATGCACAACAGCGGAAGAAGCAGTGGTGTCACCCGTAGACACTGTTCGTGGACCCTGGGATTCGGCCCAAAAAGTCGGGTGCTTTGCTGCCATGTGCTTGATCATGCTGGCGGTGGTAAGGCTGGTAGTTTTGCTACCCCTGCTGATGCTGTCCTGGCAGGTGGTGCAAATGGCCTTTTTGAGGTTATCGGCAGAGTCTTTAAAAAACAAACAGACTCGGGAAGACCTAACAGTTGGACTGGCAACTTCCGTCGTATTGGTGTTGCGGGGAATGGTTACCCACCTTCTGTCTGTGGCCACCAAACTGCTTCTTCCTGCCTGTTGGGGTGATACGCCTCACTTCCCCTGTGTGCTGCTGTCCTCGCTCTGCATGTCATCCTGCCAGCTTGGGTTAGTTACTATATCATTCACCACCTGTCCTCCACTTCCGCACCCTGGTCCTCCTCCTGACTTTCTGGCAATTGTGTCTCATCATCATCCACCTCTTGTGACACTTTCACACCGTTGCCTTTGTGTGACTGTGGCTGCTCAACTATTTGGGCATCGCAATCTTCTTTTGCCCCGCTTCAAGTGGACCGGGTGAGAGGCCTGAATCTATAAATGGAAAAGTGAACAGCTCTTCCGAGTGTCCAAGTGTTATCAGTTGTCTCTGGGCACTCTGCATGGTGGGAGAAAGTAACATCAGGGTGAGGAATATGGGGTCCAGGCTCACGGCTAATCAGACTTGACCATATGGAAGACAGGGTGGTGGTGGCAGCAAATTGGAAGCATTATCCGCTATCCAACCAACTACTTTTTGACACTGCTCTGGGTTCAATAGTGATGTGCTGCTGCATTCCCCTAGTAATTGGGACAGGAAGGTCGGGCGAGAAGATGTGGGTGTTTGTTGTGATACAATTTCAGCTTGCCCATGGCCTCAGCCTCTGTATGCACCATCACCATCACATCCACTTCCCCATCCCTTGCCACACGGCTTGCCCATTTTAAATGGGGTACAATATTTTCCACGTTCACTATGAATGACTGAATTTGGAGCAAACTTATATGTGATCCGTGTGAGCGAAAACCCCAATTTAAAATATCTGGCAAAACTGGTATCAATAACTTGTCTAAGACACTGCAACAAAATTTAATTTGATGCCTCAAATGGCACAATTTTGGTCGCACTGATATGTGATCCATGTGGCGAACAAACCCCAGTATAAAATATCTGGCCTTTAGGTAACTATTTTTCTTCTCATCAAACTGGTGTCAATAACTTGCCTAAGACACTGCAACAAAATTTAAATAGATGCCTAAAATGGCACAATTTTGACCGCACTTATATGCGGTTCGTGTTGCGGACAAACTACAGTGTAAAATATCTGCCCTATAGATAACTATTTTTTTTCAGCAAGCTGGTGTCAATAACTTGCCTGAGACACTGCAACAAAATTTAAATTTAGACCATAAATTGCATAATTTTTACCGCACTGATAAGCAATCCGTGTAGAGGACAAACCCCAGTGTAAAATATCTAACCTGTATGTAACTATTTTCTTTTCAACAAACTGGTGTCAATAACTTGCCTAAGACACTGCAGCAAAATTTAAATCGAGGCATGAAATGGCACAATTTTGACCCCCACTGATATGCAATCCGTGTGGTGGACAAACCCCAGTGTAAAATATCTGCCCTGTAGCTAACTATTTTTTCCTGGTGATTCTGGCATTGTTTTCTCGTGACATATTGTACTTCATGTTAAATTTCATTCATATAACTTGCGTTTATTTGTGAAAAAAACGGAAATTTGGCGAAAATTTTGAAAATTTTGCAATTTTCCAACTTTGAATTTTTATGCTCTTAAATCACAGAGATATGGCACTAAAAAAACTTAATAAGTAACATTTTCCACATGTTTACTTTACATCAGCACAATTTGGGAACCCAAATTTTTTTTTGTTAGGAAGTTATAAGGGTTAAAAGTTGACCAGCGATTTCTCATTTTTACAACACCATTTTATTTTTAGGGACCACATCACATTTGAAGTCACTTTGAGGGGTCTATATGATAGAAAATACCCAAAAATGACACCATTCTAAAAACTGCACCCCTCAAGGTGCTTAAAACCAGATTCAAGAAGTTTATTAACCTTTCAGGTGCTTCACAGGAATTTTTTGAATGTTTAAAAAAAATGAACATTTAACTTTTTTCACAAAAAAATTACTTCAGGTTCAATTTTTTTTATTTTACCAAGGGTAACAGGAGAAATTGGACAGGAAAAGTTATTGTGCAATTTATCCTGAGTACGCCGATACCTGATATGTGGGGGGGGGAACCACTGTTTGGGCACATGGCAGAGCTCGGAAGGGAAGGAGCGCCGTTTGACTTTTTCACTGCAAAATTGGCTGGAATTCCATGTCAAGTTTGGAGAGCTCCTGATGTGCCTGTCATGATCCCAGTGCAGGTTTTTGAGCTGCACACCGGGGGTTAATGTCTGGAGCTCTGTGCAGGTTTTTTCCTGCACACTTGGGGTTAATGATTGTGTCCTCTTTCTGGTTCTGGGAGAGCTTCTTAAACCCCTGGGAAGCTTCAATCCCTGCCAGTTATACTTTTGCCTTTGGCCTAGTGTGCTGACCCCCGTGTGCCTGTTTGTTGCTATAGCTTGTTTATATGGTTCTGACACGGCTCTGTTTCCCGTTGTGAGTTCGCCTGTTGATTTTGTACTGCGTTATTATCTGTGTATGACTCATTGCCTGTGACCTGACTACTCTCTGCTCGCCCCTTTGGTACCTTGTAGCTATATCTGTGTACGACTCATTGCCTGTGACCTGACTACTCTCTGCTCGCCCCTTTGGTACCTTGCAGCTATCTCTGTGTGTGACTCATTGGCTACGTCCTGACTATTCTCCCTGTCTATGCCCCTTGGTAACTTTGTCTCGCAGTTACTCTGCTAGGAATTCTCTTGCAGCTCCTAGCTCTGTGGAGTTTAGGCCATGCCTCTAGCAGTCACGTGCTTCAGGTCCTGCGGCTCTGAGGTACGCATCTACTCGGTTGCTGCCCGCTCCACAGGTATCTTTGAGCACTGTTTCGCTTTACTCAGGACACGCGCACTGGCTCAGTGAGCAAGGTTAGTGCGGTGTTCCTGACATTATAACTGGCCTACAATTTTTTTTTTTCTCTCCTCACTTCTGCAGCATGGACCCAATGTGTGCTTTATCTGAGCAGGTGAAATGCTTGACTCAGTCACTGCAGAAGCTTAGTTTGGAACACCAAGCTCTGGCCCAGGCCCAACAGCGGGTGGAGGACTCAGTTCAGGGGGTACTTTCCGCAGGCTTCCAGCAGGTGGGGAATAGAGATGTCATTTTAGTCCCACCTGAATCCCCGGATAAACTGCCAGATATATTTTCTGGTAACAAGGATGATTTCTGGGCATTTAAGGAGGGCTGTAAGCTTTTTTTTTTCTTTGAGACCCCGCTCCTCTGGGGATGAGAAACAGAGGGTGGGGGTGGTGATGTCCCTGCTTAGGGGGTCCCCACAAGCCAGGGCATTCTCACTTTCCTCTTCTGCCCCTGAGAGAATGTCTGTGGATGTGTTTTTTGAAGCCTTAGGGCTTATTTATGATGAGCCTAATAGAGTGCGGTTGGCTGAGGACAAAGTGATGAGTGTCTGTCAGGGGGAGCACTCGGCCAAATGGTTCTGTATTGAATTCAGACGTTGGGCAGCGGAGATTTCCTGGAGTGATGCCGCTCTTCGGGGGCTGCTCCACAGAGGCCTGAGTGAACGTCTGAAGGATGCTTTGGCACTTCATCCTCTGCCTGACTCCCTGGAGGATGCCACGGTCCAAGTGGTTCGCATGGATCGCAGGCTGCGGGCTAGAGGCATTATGCAACGGGAAACGCCCTTATTCTTCAGTGGAGATAAGACCCGGACTCTTCCTATGGCTATGGAGGTGAGCGCTGTCACCTGTGAGGGAAAGGAAAGAAGACGCCGCCGTGAAAAGCAGATGTGCTTCTATTGTGGGAAATCTGGACATTGGAAGAAGGACTGCCCCTCCTGTCCATCATCCTCCAAGATGGCGGGAAACGACTAGGTCTGGGTAGTAGTCGAGGAGGCTACCCAGACCTTCAGGTACAATTTTCCTCATGTGCAAAAATGGTGCTGCAGGTGGAACTGGAACTTGGTTATGGTCCTGTTCAGACTACTGCTTTCATTGACTGCAGTTCTGCTGTGAACCTGATTGATACCAAGGTTATGACTCTTACAATCCTTCACAATCCTGTTAAACTTGTGGCAATTGACTCATCTCCTCTTACCCAAGACGGTATCTGTTGCAGGTCTGAACTTTTTTCTCTAAAAGTGGGTTCCACTCATGTGGAGAAACTAAGTTGTCTGGTGCTAGATAACTTGCCTGCAGGACTGGTACTGGGGATGCCTTGGCTTCAATGCCATAATCCTACCATCGATTGGGTTACAGGGGAAATCACTCAATGGGGATGCAATAATAAATGTGGTAACCGGGGACATCTTGTTAACGCTGTTAAATCCGTGTCTGTGTCGTCTGTCGATCTGGAAGGTATTCCGGAGTACCTGAAGGATTTCGAAGACGTTTTTTCCGAAAGTGAGGCTGAGGCGCTGCCACCACATAGACCCTATGATTGTGCCATTGATTTAGTTCCCGGAGCAAAGTTACCTAAGGCTCGATTTTTCAATTTGTCTGGGCCTGATCGCCAAGCCATGAAGGAGTACATAGCTGAGAGCCTCCGCAAAGGGCATATCAGACCTTCTGTGTCACCTGTGGCAGCAGGGTTCTTCTTTGTGAAGAAAAAAGATGGTGGTTTGCGGCCGTGCCTTGGCTTTTAGGAACTGAACAAGATAACGGTTAGGAACTCTTACCCGCTTCCCCTCATCCCGGACTTATGTAACCAGTTAGCTGGGGCCCAATGGTTCTCCAAGTTAGATCTGCGGGGGGCCTACAATCTGATATGGGTTCAGGAAGGGAATGAGTGGAAAACGGCATTCCTCACATCAGAAGGACTCTTTGAGAACCTGGTAATGCCATTTGGGTTGACTAATGCACCCGCTATTTTCCAAAATTTCATCAATGTTGTGTTTTCTGATCTGATAGGCCGTTTTGTTATTATTTATTTGGATGATATTTTGGTGTATTCCCCGGACAGTCAATCTCACTTGCAACATCTAAAGACAGTTCTCCAGAGACTCAGGGAGAACCAATTGTTCGCTAAATTGGAAAAATGTTCGTTTTTTGTACAGGAGCTGTCTTTTTTGGGGTTGATTGTGTCCTGTGAGGGGTTTCGTATGGATCCTAAGAAGGTGCTGGCGATCGCTGACTGGGTTCAGCCTTGAGATCTCAAGGGGCTCCAGCGCTTCTTAGGATTTGCGAACTATTACCGGAGATTCATTAAAGGTTTCTCACAAGTGGTTAAACCACTCACGGATCTTACCCAGAAGGGAGCTGATGTAAAAATTGGTCTGTACTCGCTAAGGAATCCTTCTCAGCGATTAAGAAATGTTTCATGTCTGCCCCGGTGTTGGTACAACCTGACCCGTCCAAACCATTCATTGTGGAGGTGGATGCTTCTGAAGTGGGGGCTGTGCTGTCCCAGGGTCTGGCCACCCTTACCAATCTCAAACCCTGTGCCTTCTTCTCCAAGAAGTTCTCTTCAGCTGAGAAAAACTATGATGTCGGTAATAGAGAACTTCTTGCGGTCAAGCTGGCGTTTGAGGAATGGAGGCACTTTTTGGAAGGGGCGGCTCACCCTATCACGGTTGTCACGGATCACAAAAATTTGGCATACCTTGAATCTGCTAAGAGGCTTACTCCTAGACAGGCCCATTGGTCACTTTTTTTTTCACGATTTCAGTTCTCAATTACTTTTCGACCGGGGTCCAAAAGTGTCAAAGCGGATGCCCTATCCAGAAGTTTTGATCCAGTGTCTCCCCCTGAGCCGCTGTCCTCTATTCTTCCCCCAGGGGTGGTAGTGGCGGGGGTCTCAACTGAGTTGGAACAAGAAATTCTAAGGGCTCAGGCCCTAGCTCCGGCAACCAGGCCAGGCGATAAACTGTTTGTTCCAGATTCATTGCGGCCTAGACTTCTGCAGGAGTTTCATGATTCTAGTGCTCATCCAGGTATCACGGCCACTAGAGAGGCAGTAGCCAGGGGTTTTTGGTGGCCTTCATTATGGTCCGATGTCAAGGAATTTGTTTCTGCTTGTGGCATGTGTGCCCGTTCCAAAAGCTCGCATAACCGACCGGCTGGGGAACTCATACCTTTACCGGTTCCTAATAGGCCATGGACTCATCTTTCCATGGATTTTATTACTGGCCTTCCACCTTCCAGGGGCAATACCGTGATCTGGGTGGTGGTGGATAGGTTTTCTAAACAGGCCCATTTCATTCCCTTGGCAGCTTTACCTTCAGCAGAAATATTGTCAAGGTTGTTTGTGCAGCATGTGGTCCGATTGCATGGGGTACCCCTGAATGTTGTGTCTGACAGAGGTGTGCAGTTTGTGGCCAAATTTTGGAGGGCGTTCTGTATGAAATTGGGCATCTCACTCTCCTTCTCGTCGGCATATCACCCGGAGAGCAATGGTCAGACAGAACACAGCAATCAATCCCTGGAACAAATTCTCAGGTGTCTGACCTCCGCCAGACAGGAGGATTGGTGTGATGCGTTACCGTTGGCTGAATTCGGTTTTAAGAACCGGGTGAGTCAGTCCACCAACATGTCCCCATTCCTGATTAACTATGGCTTTAATCCGCATTTTGGGGAGTTTTCTTGGGTGGATTATGGTTGTCCAGGAGCAGAGGGGTCCGTTCAACGGTTAAAAAACCTCTGGGCTGAAGTCCGGCGTAATATCTCTCGGGCCCAGGGGAGATATAAATATTTTGCGGACAAAAAGAGAGCCTCGGGAGACATGTTTCAGGTGGGAGAGAAGGTTTGGCTCTCCACACATAACATCAACTTAAAGGTACCATCGGTTAAGTTGGGACCAAAGTTCATTGGTCCGTACGAGATTATGGAGATAGTCAACCCTGTGGCATATAGGTTGCGTCTCCCCGCCTCCTTAAAAATATCTAATGTGTTCCATAAGTCTCTGTTGAAACCCGCAGGATCTGTCAAAGAGAACTCCGAGACTGTTGTTCCTGCAGTGCTGGTGGAGGGTCAATTGGAGTATGAGGTCGGACATATTGTGGACTTTCGGCTGGTGCGCCGCTCTTTGCAGTACCTGGTCCACTGGAAGGGATATGGACCAGAAGAGCGGTCATGGGTCCCTGCTCGTTCGGTACATGCAGATCGCCTGGTTCGGGCCTTCCATGCCAAGTACCCGGGGAAGCCTGGGGGTCCAGAGGCCCCCGTTGAGAGGGGGGTACTGTCATGATCCCAGTGCAGGTTTTTGAGCTGCACACCGGGGTTAATGTCTGGAGCTCTATGCAGGTTTTTTCCTGCACACTTGGGGTTAATGATTGTGGCCTCTTTCTGGTTCTGGGAGAGCTTCTTAAACCCCTGGGAAGCTTCAATCCCTGCCAGTTATACTTTTGCCTTTGGCCTAGTGTGCTGACCCCCGTGTGCCTGTGTCTTGCTATAGCTTGTTTATATGGTTCTGACCCGGCTCTGTTTCCCATTGTGAGTTCGCCTGTTGATTTTGTACTGCGTTATTATCTGTGTGTGACTCATTGCCTGTGACCTGACTACTCTCTGCTCACCCCTTTGGTACCTTGTAGCTATATCTGTGTACGACTCATTGCCTGTGACCTGACTACTCTCTGCTCACCCCTTTGGTACCTTGCAGCTATCTCTGTGTGTGACTCATTGGCTACGTCCTGACTATTCTCCCTGTCTATGCCCCTTGGTAACTTTGTCTCGCAGTTACTCTGCTAGGAATTCTCTTGCAGCTCCTAGCTCTGTGGAGTTTAGGCCACACCTCTAGCAGTCGCGTGCTTCAGGTCCTGCGGCTCTGAGGTACGCATCTACTTGGTTGCTGCCTGCTCCACAGGTATCTTTGAGCACTGTTTCGCTTTACTCAGGACACGCGCACTGGATCAGTGAGCAAGGTTGGTGCGGTGCTTCTGACAGTGCTTAAACAGTGGAAACCCCCCACAAGTGCCCCAATTTTGAAACTAGACCCCCCAAGGAACTTATCTAGATATGTGGTGAGCACTTTGAGCCCCCAAGGGCTTCACAGAAGTTTATAACGTACAGCCGTACAATTAAAAAATCATATTTTTTCTACAAAAATGATCTTTTCTCACCAATTTTTATTTTCCCAAGAGTAACAGGACCCCAAAAGTTATTATGAAATTTGACCTGAGTACGCTGATACCCCATATGAGGGGTAAACCACTATTTGTGCGCATGGCGGAGCTCGGAATGGAAGCAGTACCATTTGACTTTTTTGGCTGGAATTGAGATCGGACGCCATGTCGCGTTTGGAAAGCCCCTGATGTGCCAAAACAGTGGAAACCCCCCAATACTAATTCCAACCCTAACCCCAACACACTCCTAACCCTAGCCCTAAACCTAACCCTAGCCCTAACCCTAGCTCTAATGGGAAAATGGAAATAAATACATTTTTTTATTTTATTATTTTTCCCTAACTAAGGTGGTGATGGGGGGTATGATTTACTATTTAAGGCGGGTTTTTATATTTGTCAGCTGTCACACGCTAAAAGATGCTTTTTATTGTAAAAATAGTTTTTGCATCACCACATTTTGAGAGCTATAATTTTTCCATATTTTGACCCACCGAGTCATGTGAGGTCTTATTTTTTGCGGGACGAGTTGATGTTTTTCTTGGTACTATTTTTGGGCATGTGACTTTTTTGATCGCTTTTTATTCCGATTTTTGGGACGCAGAATGAACAAAAACCAGCGTTTCATGAAATTTTTGGGGGGTGCATTTACACCGTTATGTGTGTGGTAAAATTGATAAAGCAGTTTTATTCTTCGGGTCAGTATGGCTACACCGATACCTGATTTATGTCTCTTTTTTATGGTTTGGCGCTTTTATGCAATGAAAACAATTTTATATAAAAAATAATTTTTTTTGCATCGCTTTATTCTGAGAGCTTTAACTTTTTTATTTTTTCGCTGATGATGCTGTATGGTGGCTCGTTTTTTGTGGGACAAGAAGCCGTTTTAGGTGGTACCATGGTTATTTATTTGTGTCTTTTTGATCGCGCGTTATTGCACTTTTTGTTCGGCGGTATAATGATAAAGCATTATTTTTTGCTTCGTTTTTTATTTTCATTTTTTAAGGGGTTCAATAAAGGGGTTAACTAGTGGGATAGTTTTATAGGGGGGGTCGTTAAAGATGCGGCAATACCAAATATGTGTACTTTCATTGTTTTTTTTATTTCCAAAAATGAATTTATTAGGGAATATTTTTTTTTTAATTTATTTAGCGATTTTTTTATAAATTATTTTTACACTTTTTTTTAACTTTATTACATTGTCCCAGGGGGACATCACTGTCATGTGACAGATCGCTGATCTGTCACATCACAGATTGCTGTGACAGATCAGCGATCTGTCACAGACAGTGCTGGAGGCTTCCTCATGCCGGTGCTTTGGAGGCATGAGGAAGCCGGCTCCCTGCAGGTCCCTGAAGGTCCCCGCCACCATATTGGATCTGGGGACCTGCAGGGAAGGAGGCCTCCGAAGCAGCGTTGCACATCACGCTGCTCCGGGGGTCTCAGGGAAGCACAGAGGGAGCCCCCTCCCTGCGCGCTTCTCTCCTATGCTGCCGGTACACTGCGATCATGTTTAATCGCAGTGTGCCGGGGGTTAATGTGTCGGGGGCGGTCCGTGATCACCCCTGACACATAGTGCAGGGTGTCAGCTGTGATAATCAGCTGACACCCGGCCGCGATCAGCGGCGCTCCCCCCGTGAGCGCCGTTGATCGCGCTAGACGTACTATTCCGTCCTTGGGACTTAGGTCCCAGGTCACATGGATGGAATAGTACGTCTAATGTAGGAAAGGGGTTAAAATATCTGGACTGTAGGTAACTATTTTTTTTAGTAAACTGGTGTCAATAACTTGCCTGAGACACTGCAACAAAATTTAAATTTAGGCCATAAATAGCACAATTTTGACCACACTAATATGCAATCCCTGTAGAGGACAAACCCCAGTGTAAAATATCTAACATGTAGGTAACTATTTTTTTTCTCATCAAACTGGTGCCAATAACTTGCCTAAGACACTGCAACAAAATTTAAATTGATGCCTGAAATGGCACAATTTTGACCGCACTGACATGCGATCCATGTGGCGGACAAACCCCAGTGTAAAATATCTGACCTGTATATGCGATCCATGTGGCGGACAAACCCCAGTGTAAAATATCTGACCTGTATGTAACTATTTTTTTTAACAAACTGGTGTCAATAACTTGCCTAAGACACTGCAACAAAATTTAAATTGAGGCATGAAATGGCACAATTTTCATAGAATCGTAGAGTTGGAAGGGACCTCCTGGGCCATCTGGTCCAACCCCCTGCTCAAAGCAGGATTCGCTAAATCATCCCAGTCAGATGTCTGTCCAGCCTCTGTTTGAAGACTTCCATTGAAGGAGAACTCACCACTTCTCGTGGCAGCCTGTTCCACTCATTGATCACTCTAACTGTCAAAAAGTTTTTTCTAATATCTAATCTGTGTCTCCTCCCATTCAGTTTCATCCCATTGCTTCTAGTCTTTCCTTGTGCAAATGAGAATAAAGTTGATCCTTCTACAATGTGACAGCCCTTTAGATATTTGTAGACAGCTATTAAGTCTCCTCTCAGTCTTCTCTTTTGCAAACTAAACATTCCCAAATCCTGCAACCTTTCCTCATAAGACAGGGTTTGCAGACCGGTCACCATTCTGGTCGCTCTTTTCTGAACTTGCTCCAGTTTGTTGATGTCTTTTTTAAAATGTGGTGCCCAAAACTGGACACAATATTCCAGATGAGGTCTGACCAAAGAGGAGTAGAGGGAAATAATGACTTCACGTGATCTAGACTGTATGCTTCTGTTAATACATCCTAGAATTGCATTTGCCTTTTTTGCTGCTGCATCACACTGTTGACTCATATTCAGTCTGTGATCTATTAGTATACCCAAGTCTTTTTCACATGTGCTGTCACTTAGCCCTATTCCTCCCATTCTATATATGTTTTTTCCATTTTTATTGCCCAGATGTAGTACTTTGCATTTCTCCCTGTTAAAAACCATTCTGTTAGTTGCTGCCCACTTCTCCAGTTTATTTAAATCTTTTTGAATCCTCTCTCTCTCTTCTCTAGTATTAGCTATCCCTCCTAGCTTTGTGTCATCAGCAAATTTAATCAGTTTACCCTCAATTCCTTCATCTAAATCGTTGATAAAGATGTTGAACAATACAGGGCCCAGGACAGAGCCCTGTGGTACCCCACTTGAGACATTCTTCCAACTGGATGTGCAGCCATTTACGACCACTCTTTGGGTCCGATCACTAAGCCAGTTATGAATCCACCTAACAGTTGCCTTGTCCATTCCATACTTAATCATTTTTTCAATAAGGATTGTATGAGAGACTTTGTCAAATGCTTTGCTGAAGTCAAGATATACTATATCTACAGCATTTCCTTGATCCACCCAATCAGTGATACCGTCATAGAAGGAAATTAAGTTAGTCTGACATGACTTATTAGTTACAAACCCATGCTGACTCTGTTTAATCACTTCATTCTTATCCAGGTATTGACATACATGTTGTTTAATAATTTGTTCAAAGATCTTTCCTGGTATAGAAGTCAGACTCACCGGCCTATAGTTACCTGGGTCCACCTTCTTCCCCTTTTTGAAGATAGGAACAACATTTGCTCTTCTCCAGTCTTCTGGCACTTCTCCTGTTCTCCAAGAATTTTCAAAGATTATAGAGAGGGGTTCAAAAATTTCTTCTGCTATCTCCTTCAGTACTCTGGGGTGTAATTCATCTGGACCGCACTGATATGCGATCCGTGTGCACCATGTTGCATTTTGGCGCGCTCGGAGCACCGTCAAAAGAGCGCAGCGCATGCTAAATTCTACTAGCGCACGGTCAGCACACTGTCTGTGCACCCTATGCTAAAGATAGGGTGTGCAGATCGCACGCAGCCGTGTGCGATACTAGGCGGAGATGACCGGAAGGGGCGGGGCTTAGCGGCGGCATGCGCTGCTGGTAAAAAATGCTAGTGTGAAACTAGCCTAAGACTCTGCAACAAAATTTAAATTGATGCCTAAAATGACACAATTTTGACCGCACTGATATGCGATCCGTGTGGCGGACAAACCCCAGTGTAAAATATCTGAACTGTAGGTAACTATTTTTTTCAGCAAACTGGTGTCAATAACTTGCCTAAGACACTGCAACAAAATTTAAATAGATGCCTGAAGTGGCACAATTTTGACCACACTGATATGTGATCCGTGTGGTGGACAATCCCCAGTGTAAAATATATGGTCTGTAGGTAACTATTTTTTTTCAGCATACTGGTGTCAATAACTTGCCTAAGACACTGCAACAAAATTTAAATAGATGCCTGAAGTGGCACAATTTTGACCGCACTGATATGTGATCCGTGTGGTGGACAATCCCCAGTGTAAAATATGTGGTCTGTAGGTAACTATTTTTTTTTCAGCATACTGGTGTCAATAACTTGCCTAAGACACTGCAACAAAATTTAAATAGATGCCTTAAATGGCACAATTTTGACTGCACTGATATGCGATCCGTGTGGTGGACAAACCTCAGTGTAAAATATCTGGTCTGTAGATAAGTATTTTTTACTCAGCAAACTTGTGTCAATCAAAATTTAAATTTATGCCTGAAATGGCACAATTTTGACCACACTGATTTGCGATCCATGTGGCGGATAAACCCCAGTTTAAAATAGCTGTTTTTTTACCGATGTAATATGGAAAGGATCTGGCTGTATTCTGCAGTGTTAACAAGCAAATGGAGCAGAAAAAGTGTTCTTTGGATTGCTTTTAAAGCAAATAATCAGGATTAATATCCAAAATAAATTATTCCTGGCCCCTGATACCTGGGGTTATGTTTATAAATATCTGTGATAGGCAGCGACAGCAGAAGACATTTCCTTATTATTGCTCCCACAGTT
The DNA here is from genome assembly GCF_039654945.1 of Dendrobates tinctorius. NCBI lineage: Eukaryota > Metazoa > Chordata > Amphibia > Anura > Dendrobatidae > Dendrobates > Dendrobates tinctorius. The sequence goes on along the minus strand of NW_027361750.1, from coordinate 25,631,506 downwards.
GATTTCATCACACCTAGCAGCTTGCCTATTGCAGATTCAGTCTTCCCAGCCTGGTTCAGGGCTGCAATTTTGTTTTTGGTGTCCTTCGACAGCTCTTTGGTCTTCACCATAGTGGAGATTGGAGTCTGACTGTTTGAGGTTGAGGACAGGTGTCTTATACTGATAACAAGTTCAAACAGGAGCCATTACTACAGATAATGAGTGGAGGACAGAGGAGCTTCTTAAAGAAGATGTTACAGGTCTGTGAGAGCCAGAAATCGTGCATGTCTTTAGGTGACCAAATACTTATTTTCCACCATAATTTGAAAAATAAATCTTGCCACATCAGACAAGGTGATTTTCTGGATTTGTTTTCTCATTTTGACTCTCATAGTTGTGGTCAACCTAAGATATCAATTACAGGCCTCTATGATCTTTTTAAGTGGAAGAACTTGCACAATTGGTTGCAGACTAAATACTTTTTTCCCCACTGTATGCACTGCAGTCTCCACATACACTGCCTACTTGCCTAGCACTGATATCTATGCAGCTATTAGTCCTCCCGCCGAGCAAGCTCCACTACTAACCCTAAAGAGGCACCATAGAGTAGTGTAGTGTTCCCCAACTCCAGTCCTCAAGGCCCACCAACAGGTCATGTTTTCAGGATTTCCTTTGTATTGCACAAGTGATGCAATTAACACCTTGGCAATACTAAGGAAATCCTGAAAACATGACCTGTTGGTGGGCCTTGAGGACTGGAGTTGGGGAACACTGGAGTAGTGTACTTGTCAAATTGCCATTGAATATGCTCTGGTCTTGCTGGTTCTATCTTGATAGGTTTTAATGTATACTAATAAATCTAAAGATTGTTCTGATTACCCTTGTTTTTCTTTTTCTTGGTACAATATATGTTGGAGTTGCTGCATTTGACTTTTTAATCTACAGGTTGAGGGGTGCACAACTATATTCTCTTTATGGAGTTAAGTTTTGGAACGGCTGCATGTTACACCTACATGATCTTTTATGACATCTCATTCTAAATCTGATTATGAATTTAATTCCCCATTTGAAGCTACAACAGCTTACAGTCTTCCGGGAAGGCTTTCTACAAGATTTTGGATTGTGCCTGTGGGAATATTTGGCCATTCATCTATAAAAGCATTTGTAAGGTCAGACACTGATGCTGGACTACAGGATCTGACTCACAGTCCCCTTTCTAGTTCAACCCAAATGTATTTGATAGGGTATATGTCAGGGCTGTGTGTAGATATTTTCCACCAAACACAACCCAGTCATGCCTTTTTGGACCTTGCTTTTTGCACTGGGATATAGTCATGCAGGAACAGAAAAGTGTTATTCCCAGTTTCCACAAAATTGGAAGAATACAATTGTTGAAAATGTCTTGTATACTGAAGAGTTAAGCTTTTGTTTCATTGAAACTATCAGTCCTAGGCCAAACCTTGAAATACAACCCCATAGTATTATCCCTCCTCTACCAAATTTTACAGTTGACAAAATGCAGTCAGATTTACGTTCTCACAGCATTCGCTAAACACGGACTGGTCCATCATATGCCAGATAGAGAAGTGTGCTTTGTTACACCACAGAACATGATTACACTGTTCCAAGATAAAGTGTTGGCAACTTTACACCACTCCATCTGTTTCTTGGGATTGTGCTTGGTGATGTAAGGCTTGCATGCTTTCTGTGATGATCTTAATGACAAAGAAAGTTTGGACTCTGCATTTATTTAGCCAGCAAAGCATTGGTAATTTTTATGCACTATATGGGTCAGCACTCGGTTACCCCACTCTATACCTTTATATAGTCCCAACTTTATGGCAGAGTTGCTGCGGTTCTTCAACTTCCACTTTTCAACAATATCACTCACAGTTGATTGTGGAATATTTAAAAGGGAACATATTTCATAAATTGACTTATATCAACAGTGACTCCTATTGCTGGACCATTCTGGTATCAGTGAACTATTTAGAATAAGCCATTCTTTTACAAATGTTAGAAGGAAGCCTGCATTGGGAGGAGTTGGACTTTATTCACCTGTGTCAATGGGACTGAATGATAAAAATAGAATTAAATGATTCAATGATTATGAGGTGAAATACTATAAATATTGTCAGCCTTACAGTTGTGGCCAAAAGTATTGACACCCCTACAATTCTGTCAGATAATACTCAGTTTCTTCCTGAAAATGATTGCAAACACAAATTTTTTGGTATTATTATCTTCATTTAATTTGTCTTAAATGAAAAAAACACAAAAGAGAATGAAGCAAAAAGTAAAACATTGATCATTTCACACAAAACTCCAAAAATGGGCCAGACAAAAGTATTGGCACCCTCAGCCTAATACTTGGTTGCACAACCTTTAGCCAAAATAACTGCAACCAACGGCTTCTGGTAACCATCAATGAGTTTCTTACAATGCTCTGTTGGAATTTTAGACCATTCTTCTTTGGCAAACTGCTCCAGGTCCCTGATATTTGAAGGGTGCCTTCTCCAAACTGCCATTTTTAGACCTCTCCACAGGTGTTCTATGGGATTCAGGTCTGGACTCATTGCTGGCCACCTTAGAAGTCTCCAGTGCTTTCTCTCAAACCATTTTCTAGTGCTTTTTGAAGTGTGTTTTGTTTTGTGAGTTCATTTTTCCCTTCATCATTGAGGTCTGATGAACTCCCTCCTCTGGTGAAGGAAGGTAGTGAGACTGCTTACCAAACACCTGGGCAGCTAGATGATAACTGGGTGGCTGGAATTGAGGACTGGATATAAGGCTGCCGACGCCCTTCTTCCTGGCTGGTGATTTTCCTGCTGGATTCTTGGAGACCAGTCTGATTCCTGCATCTCAAAGCTAAGTTTTTCTGCTCTGCTTTGTACTCTTCAGTTTTGTTTTTGTTTTGCCTTGTTTTTTGGGAATTCTGCCATCCCCGGCCGGGGGTGAGCTGAATTCCATTTTTGTCTCTGATCTGTTGATCTTTTGCTCTGTCTTCAGAATATACCTGAGTGCTGATATAGTCTTTTGAAGCCTAGCGACTTCAGGGCCAGTTTTTCCTATCAGTCGGTTGGCTCATTTTGATAGGGTTTTTGCGGATGGCAGACAGCAGCTTTCCTATCCTGTCCTATGAAGTTAGCTTGGGCCCCATCATTTGCTCAACCTATCTTTCTATCTGTGTTAGTGTTTTCAGCTTGCTTCACTGTCATTATATGTTGGGGGCTGCCTATTGCTTTGGGGTCTGCCCTGGGGCAGTTTAGTTTTTCCCCTTTCTGTCTTTAGGCTATGTTGCTCTCCAGCTGTGATCGAGGGGTCTAGGGCACCGTAGGAACCCCCCACGGCTACTGCTAGTTGTTGTGGATAGGTTCAGGGGTCTGCAATCCGATAGCTGCCAACCTCTCTGGTTTTTCTGGACTTAGCTGGTATTTTGTTTTTTCCTCCTTCGGTGACTCATCGTAACAGAATCACCAGCCATACCGCAGATCCTAGGGTACTCAATAGCAGGAGAGAATTGTAAAAAAAAAAAAAAAAAGGAAAAAGTGTCAGAATTTTTTTTTTTGTGTGTGCATATTCTTTCCTCTATATCTCTGAGGCCATAGGGGGAATTTTTCTCTCAATGGAGATGAAGCAATTGTCTGATCGTGTGGAGCAGCTCGCTGCTGAAGTGCGGGGAATTTCCACCTATCTTGCTCATTCACATGCTGCTGAACCAAAGATTCCTACTCCTGATGTGTTTTTTGGGGATCGGTCTAAATTCTTGAATTTCAAGAATAATTGTAAATTATTTTTTGTCTTGAAGCCTAACTCGTCGGGGAACTCTGCGCAGCAGGTTAAAATTGTCATCTCTTTGCTGCGCGGCGATCCCCAGGATTGGGCATTTTCTTTGAAACCTGATGATCCTATTCTGAATAATGTGAACGCATTTTTTCAAGCCTTGGGGTTGTTGTATGATGAACCTAATGCTATTGATCAGGCTGAAAAGACCCTGTTGGCATTAAGCCAGGGTCGGGATTCGGCAGAGTTGTACTGTCAAAAATTCCGAAAGTGGGCGGTCCTTACTACCTGGAATGATGGTGCCTTGGCAGCCCTCTTTCGGAAGGGTTTGTCAGAAACTGTAAAAGATACTATGGTGGGATTTCCTGTTCCCTCTGGTCTTGACGATTCTATGTCATTAGCCATTCAGGTGGATCGGCGTTTACGTGAACGTAAAACTACACGAGAGATGTTGCCACCTGTTGAACAAATGTCTGAACCTATGCAATGTGATAGAGTTTTGTCTAGGGTGCAACGTCAGGAGTTCAGAAGGCGTAATAAGCTGTGTTTTTTTTGTGGAGATGCCTCGCATTTTATTTCTGTCTGCCCTAAACGAGAGAAACGTTGTGCACACACATTTTCTGTGGGTGGTGTTCAACCTAAGTTTCTTCTGGCAATTACTCTGATCTGCTCCCTGTCCACATTTTCCGCCAAGGCTTTTGTGGATTCAGGAGCAGCTCTGAACTTGATGGACTTGGATTTTGCTAAACGTTGTGGATTTCCTATGACACCTCTGCGGACGCCTATCCCTTTGAGGGGTATTGATGCTACTCCTTTGGCGAAGAATAAACCTCAGTTTTGGACCCAGGTGGTCATGCGGGTCTCCCCAGACCATCAAGAAAATTGCAGATTTTTGGTGTTGCATAATTTGCATGATACCATTGTTCTGGGGTTTCCCTGGTTGCAAATCCATAATCCAGTTCTGGATTGGAAATCTTTGTCTGTGGTGAGTTGGGGTTGTCGGTGTGCCCTTAGTGATGCTCCTGTTTTCTCCACCTCTCCCCAGTCGCATGATGTTCCTGACTATTTGGCTGACTTTTATGATGTATTTAGTGAGAATGAGTCTGCGTCTTTGCCTCCTCATAGGAGTTATGACTGTGCAATTGAGCTGAACCCGGGGTGTAAATTCCCCAAGGGTCGGCTTTTCAATTTATCTGTACCCGAGCACGAGGCTATGCGATCCTATATTAAGGAGGCATTGGAGAAAGGTCATATTAGACCATCCTCTTCACCCTTAGGTGCTGGGTTTTTTTTCGTGGCTAAAAAGGATGGTTCATTAAGGCCTTGTATTGACTATCGTGCCCTCAACAAAATTACTGTTAAATATCAGTATCCGTTACCCCTGATTTCTGATCTATTCTCCAGAGTTAAAGGTGCTTGCTTGTTTACCAAGCTTGACCTCAGGGGGGCGTATAATCTTATTCGCATTAAGCATGGGGATGAATGGAAGATGGCGTTTAATACTCCGGAGGGACATTTTGAGTACCTGGTGATGCCTTTTGGGCTCACTAATGCCCCTTCTGTCTTCCAGTGCTTCATGAACGATATATTCTGAGACTTTGTGGATACATTTTTGATTATCTATCTGGATGATATTTTGATCTTCTCCAAGAATTGGGACTCTCATGTGAAACATGTTCGGACTGTGTTCTGGATTTTGAGGGAGAATTCCCTATATGTCAAGGGATCGAAATGCCTTTTTGGGGTACAGAGGGTTTCATTTTTGGGATTTATTTTGTCTCCGTCAACTATTGAAATGGACCCGGCCAAGGTACAGGCCATTTATGATTGGGTTCATCCCACTTCTTTGAAGGCCCTCCAGAACTTTTTGGGTTTTGCTAATTTTTATCGGAAATTTATAGCTAATTTTTCTGGTATTGCCAAGCCATTGACGGATTTGACTAGGAAGGGTGCTGATGTGCTGAATTGGTCTCCGGAGGCTGTTTCTTCCTTTCAGGAGCTGAAGCGAAGATTCACTTCTGCTCGGGTTTTGCAGCAACCTGATGTCTCACTCCCGTTTCAGGTGGAGGTGGACGCTGCTGAGATTGATGCAGGAGCGGTGTTGTCCCAAAAAGATCCTGTGACATCTAAAATGAATCCTTGTGCTTTCTTTTCCCGAAAGTTCTCCCCATCCGAACGTAACTATGATGTGGGGAATTGGGAACTGTTGGCCATGAAATGGGCATTTGAGGAGTGGAGACATTGGTTGGAGGGAGCCAAACACTAAGTCGTGATCCTTACTGACCACAAGAATTTGATTTACCTGGAGTCGGCCAAGCGCTTGAATCCTAGACAGGCTAGGTGGGCCTTGTTTTTCACACGTTTTGATTTTGTGGTCTCTTTTCTTCCGGGCACTAAGAATGTCAAGGCAGACGCTCTCTCTAGGAGTTTCCTTGCTGATTCTCCTGTTGTAACTAAGCCTGCTACCATCTTAGGCGAGGGGGTAGTTCTTTCTGCCATCTCGCCCGATTTGAGACGTGCTCTGGTAGAGTTTCAAGAGGACAAACCTGAGTGTTGTCCCATTGGAAAGTTGTATGTTCCTGACCAGTGGAGGAAGAGAGTGATGTCTGAAGTTCATTGCTCTGCATTGGCTGGTCATCCAGGTATTTTTGGTACTAGAGATCTGGTGAGTCGGTCTTTTTGGTGGCCCGCCTTGTCTCGTGATGTCAGGAATTTTGTGCAGTCCTGTGGGACTTGCTCCCAGTCTAAACCTTGTTCTCGCTCTAGTGGCTTGTTGATGCCTTTGCCGGTGCCCAGGAGGCCATGGACCCATATTTCAATGGATTTTATCTCTGATATGCCTGTCTCTCAGAGAATGACTGTTATTTGGGTGATTTGTGATAGATTCTCTAAGATGGTCCATCTTGTACCACTCCCTAAGTTGCCATCTTCCTCTGAGTTGGTGCCCTTGTTTTTGCAACAGGTGGTTCGCTTGCACGGGATTCCTGAGAACATTGTATCTGACAGAGGAGTTCAGTTTGTGTCTAGATTTTGGAGGACTTTCTGTTCCAAGCTGGGAATTCAGTTGTCCTTCTCCTCTGCGTTTCACCCTCAGACCAATGGGCAGACGGAGAGAACAAACCAGACTTTGGAGTCGTATTTGAAATGTTTTATTTCTGACGATCAGGATGATTGGGTTTCATTTTTGCCCTTGGCCGAATTTGCTTTAAATAATAGAGCTAGTTCTGCCACTTTGATGTCACCTTTTTTTGTAACTTTGGTTTTCACCCTCGATTTTCTTCAGGGCAGGTGGAGCCTTCTGCCTGCCCAGGTGTTGACACTGTGGTGGAGAGAATGCACCAGATCTGGGACCAAGTAGTGGATAAGTTGTCTCTCTCCCAGGAAAAGGCCCAGTGGTTTTCCAACCGGTGTAGGACCGTTGGTGCCCAGTTTAAGGTGGGTGATATGGTTTGGTTGTCATCAAAAAATATCGCTATGAAGGTGGCTTCTCCTAAGTTTAAGCCTAGATTTATTGGACCTTACAAGATTTTGGAGATTATTAATCCGGTCTCTTTTCGGTTGGCTCTTCCTGTCACATTTAAAATTCATAATGTGTTTCATAAGTCCTTGTTGAAGAGGTTTGTTGAACCAGTAGTGGCACCTCCTGACCCTATATTGGTTGAAGGTAACATGGAATATGAGGTAGAGAAGATACTGGATTCCCGTCTGGCTAGACGGAGACTCCAGTATTTGGTTAAGTGGAAGGGTTATGGTCGGGAGGATAATTCCTGGGTCTCTGCCTCTGATATTCACGCCGAAAGGTTGGTGCGTGCCTTTCATCGGGCTCACTCGGATCGCCCTGGTGGCATGGATGAGGGTTCGGTGACCCCTCTTCAAGAGGGAGGTACTTTTGTGAGTTCATTTTTCCCTTCATCATTGAGGTCTGATGAACTCCCTCCTCTGGTGAAGGAAGGTAGTGAGACTGATTACCAAACACCTGGGCAGCTAGATGATAACAGGGTGGCTGGAATTGAGGACTGGATTTAAGGCTGCCGACGTCCTTCTTCCTGGCTGGTGATTTTCCTGCTGGATTCTTGGAGACCAGTCGGATTCCTGCGTCTCAAAGCTAAGTTTTTCTGCTCTGCTTTGTACTCTTCAGTTTTGTTTTTGTTTTGCCTTGTTTTTTGGGAGTTCTGCCATCCCCGGCCGGGGGTGAGATGAATTCCATTTTTGTCTCTGATCTGTTGATCTTTTGCTCTGTCTTCAGAATATACCTGAGTGCTGATATAGTCTTTTGAAGCCTAGCGACTTCAGGGTCAGTTTTTCCTATCAGTCGGTTGGCTCATTTTGATAGGGTTTTTGCGGATGGCAGACAGCAGCTTTCCTATCCTGTCCTATGTAGTTAGCTTGGGCCCCTTCATTTGCTCAACCTATCTTTCTATCTGTGTTAGTGTTTTCATCTTGCTTCACTGTCATTATATGTTGGGGGCTGCCTATTGCTTTGGGGTCTGCTCTGGGGCAGTTTAGTTTTTCCCCTTTCTGTCTTTAGGCTATGTAGCTCTCCGGCTGTGATCGAGGGGTCTAGGGCACCGTAGGAACCCCCCACGGCTACTGCTAGTTGTTGTGGATAGGTTCAGGGGTCTGCAATCCGATAGCTGCCAACCTCTCTGGTTTTTCTGGACTTAGCTGGTATTTTGTTTTTTCCTCGTTCGGTGACTCATCTTAACAGTTTTGTGTCATTGTCCTGCTGGAAGACCCATGACCTCTGAGGGAGACCCAGCTTTCTCACACTGGGCCCTACATTATGCTGCAAAACTTGTTGGTAGTCTTCAGACTTCATAATGCCATGCACACGGTCAAGCAGTCCAGTGCCCGAGGCAGCAAAGCAACCCCAAAACATCAGGGAACCTCCGCCATGTTTGACTGTAGGGACCATGTTTTTTTCTTTGAATGCCTCTTTTTTTCTCCTGTAAACTGTATGTTGATGCCTTTGCCCAAAAAGCTCTACTTTTGTCTCATTTGACCAGAGAACATTCTTCCAAAACATTTTAGGCTTTTTCAGGTAAGTTTTGGCAAACTCCAGCCTGGCTTTTTTATGTCTCGGGGTAAGAAGTGGGGTCTTCCTGGGTCTCCTACCATACAGTCCCTTTTCATTCAGACGCCGACGGATAATACGGGTTGACACTGTTGTACCCTTGAACTGCAGGGCAACTTGAACTTGTTTGGATGTTAGTCGAGGTTCTTTATCCAACATCCGCACAATCTTGCGTTGAAATCTCTTGTCAATTTTTCTTTTCCGTCCACATCTAGGGAGGTTAGCCACAGTGCCTTGGGCTTTAAACTTCTTGATGACACTGCGCACGGTAGACACAGGAACATTCAGGCCTTTGGAGATGGACTTGTAGCTTTGAGATTGCTCATGCTTCCTCACAATTTGGTTTCTCAAGTCCTCAGACAGTTCTTTGGTTTTCTTTCTTTTCTTCATGCTCAATGTGGTACACACAAGGACACAGGCTGAGTCAACTTTAATCCATGTCATCTGGCTGCAAGTGTGGTTTAGTTATTGCCAACACCTGTTAGGTGCCACAGGTAAGTTACAGGTGCTGTTAATTACACAAATTAGAGAAGCATCACATGATTTTTCGAACAGTGCCAATACTTTTGTCCACCCTCTTTTTTATGTTTGGTGTGGAATTATATCCAATTTGGCTTTAGGACAATTCTTTTTGTGTTTTTTCATTTAAGACAAATTAAATGAAGATAATAATACCAAAGAATTTGTGTTAGCAATCATTTTCAGGAAGAAACTGAGTATTATCTGACAAAATTCCAGGGGTGTCAATACTTTTGGCCACAACTGTATATAGTGCTTTGAAAAAGTATTCATACCCCATGAACTTTTCCACATTTTTCACACATTATACCCACAATTTTATTTTTTTTGTCTGAATTTTATGTGATATAATACTTGCTACTTTGTTTGCAACTATTTATGAAGTGTAAATGAAATGATACATTGCTTTCTAATTCATTTAAAATTATAAATCTGAACATTATGACGTGCAATTATATTGGGTAACCTACAGCTAGCTGTCCTGGAAAGTCTTCATGTATTTGTTTGAGAACATTAGGGATCAAACAGCATCATGACAACAAAGGAACACACAAGACATGTTAGGGATAAAGTTGTGGAGGAGAGTAAGGGTACCGTTACACTTAAAGATGCACCAGCGATCCCGACAACGATACGACCTTGTCAGGATCGCTGGTGCATCGCTACATGCAGCTTCACCAGCGATTAGCACCAGAGATGATGCTGATATCTAAGGTAAATATCGGGTTACTAAGCGGTGAGCACCAGGAGCTGCGAGCATGCAGGTTTCTAAGGTACACATCGGGTAACTAAGTGACGAGCGCCGCTTAGTAACCCGATATTTGCCTTAGACACCAGCTCCCAGCGACTGCTTAGAGCGCTGGGAGCCTCGCTGATCGTTGTCTCCCGCTGCCACACGCAGTGATGCGTGCTGACCAGCGGGAGAGCAGCGATCAAAAAATGGCCCAGGACGATCCTGCAGGATCAACGATCCCCAGCGGGGGGCCGGTCGCTGATGTGTGTCACACACAGCGAGATAGCTGGCGAGATCGCTGTGGCGTTACAAAATCGGCGATCTTGCTGTGTGTGACGGGGCCTTAAAGCAGGGATAGGTTATAAAAAAATAGCCCAAGCTCTGAACATCTTACGGAACAATGTTCAATTTATCATCCAAAAATGGAAGGAGTAAGGTACAACTGCAAACCTACCAATACATGACCGTCCACCTAAACTGACATCCCAAGCAAGAACAGCACAAATTAAAGAAGCAGCCAATAGCCCCATGACCGCTCTGGGAGAGCGTCAGAGAACCACAGCTCACATGGGAGAATCTGTCCACAGAACAACCGTTTGTCACATACCATGTATCATTTTCTTTACACTTCACAAATACTTGCTACTTTATGTTGATATATCACAAAAAATCCCAATAAAATACATTTAGCTTTGTGGGTGTAAAGTGAAAAAACGTTCATGGAGTATAAATATTTTTTCAAGCTGCTGTAAATATGTGTTAAAATATGGTTTATCAAATTTAGAAAAAAGACCATATATTTTAAAGAAAATAAACAACATAAATGACACAGAAACTACTATTGCCTCATCTCAGCGAGCCTTTATTTACACCATTAACAGGTAATTAGCTCTCTAACGTACCTTTCAGATGGAGGTGCTAATGTGGTGTTTTCCATACCGTGATAAGAAGATGATCACATTTAACTAACAGATAGTAAACTTAACATTTGCTTTCAATCCACTTTTCGTTAACATGCATAACAGGTGCACTTCTATTTAACTTGTGGGTTTTCTATCATTATGGAACAAGTGCTAACCACCAGCTCAGGTGGACATCTAGTGGAGCAACCTAAATACACAGATTGCAGGAGCATTCTTAATCCCAAAATTACACAGCTACCTGCTGAAGCTGTGTCACCTCAGGCCAGGACCTGGGATCTTTGCTAATTAGTGCGACCTAACAAATTTGTCATTTTGTTTTGACAACTAATAGCTTTATTTTGGCTTTGTTGATTTCAGCTCATCTGTAACCAAATCTTTATTTCCAAGTGCCCCACAGTGATTAGGAAGTTCTTAATGTAAATACAAACACTGATTACTCCGGGAAAAGGCTCTTCCACTCCGAGAGGAACCCTTCATAATTTATGGATGAGTCTAGCTCACAGCTTCTTTTAGCTACGTGCTAGAATAACTAAGGGGCACCTGTAATTTTGATATTGGCATACCAAGATCTTATGGCTCCATCATAGAGCACAATAAGGACTCTGAGAGCCAATATTAAGGTTCTGTGCATTATTCTGCTGAAAAACTGTAACATTCTCTACCGTATTCTGATCAAAAAATAGCTTTTGTGGATGACTAATAAGCATATAGATTCATTAAAGGGGCCTGGCCTGCCATTACATTCATTGTACAGATGATAAAAACTAATAATATTTACAATTTATATCTTGTTAATATCCAATGAATAGTCATGACATTTACTTTTATTATAGTATGGCGGGCGAGTTTACCAAGTGTGCATTTCCTTGAGCTGAATGCTAATTGCTATTTTGTCTAGCTAGTCAGTGGAAAAAAACTTTCTGCCCTGTAACTTTTTTCTATTGGTTTGCTTTGGAGTAAACAGTGACTCGCTAAGCCAAAAACTGGCAGTGCAATGTTTGACTGAGTATGTGTGACCAGCAGCACTCCGCTTACTTGTTGGACCTGTACACTTTGAACGCCCTGGGGGTACAATGTAAGAAGATGTCACAGCTCCTCATTGAATAGATTAATTGCAAATAATGTTATATTTGTAACATCTATGCATTGAAAGTGATATTTAATGGCTGGAGAACCACTTTAAGTGTTGATAATACACCTGTATTGGTCAACAACAAAATATATATATAAAAATCATGGCGTACTACTACCTCAGTGGCATCTGTAGCATGGCACCCACAACGTACCATTATGTGCCTTAGATTTTATACAGAATACTTAAAAAATGATGTACGACGTATGGAAAGACTCTATGATATGGGCCCATAAGAACTGCCATACTTGGTCCTTGCACTTAATTCATACATACTGTTAAGTCGGGACAGTGCCATCCAAATAACATTGCAGAGCTTGGTGACTCGTTCCAAAGGAGCGCAAAGAAGGGTGATGAGAATATTACAATTCTTATTTTTATATAGTAGTCCACAACGCGTTTCGACAGACAAGTTCTGTCTTCCTCAGGTGGCAATAACAAGGAACTTGTCTGTCGAAATGCGCTGTGGACTACTAAATAAAAATAAGAGTTGCTAATATTCTCATCTCCCTTCTTTGCGCTCCTTTGGACCAGGTCACCAAACTCTGCAACTTTCTTCCTCTTCTGAGGCACCCAGTTGGAGCTGCATCTCACACCCTAAGTCACGCATGGCTGGCGCTCCTAACTGACTGTCTCCTTTTTGCTTGGATCCAAATAACATTAACTCTTGGGTATGAGTTTTTATCACTTCACAGAGGTAAAAAACATGGGTGTAACTATAGTGGGTGCAGAGCTTAAAGTCCAACTTGGGCCCTGAAGCCCAAGAACTAAGAAGTTTCTTTGGCCCATAATCGAAGACCAGTACTATTAAAGATCCATGGTAGTTGGAGCCCTGTTGGAGATTTTTCAATTGGGACCCACAAACTTTATCTCACACCACTAATGAGGGATCTGTATTCATAAAAACCATAAACTCATTTTCTCTATCCACTGGAAATGTGATAACTGTGTGGGACCCATGCTGATCTAACAGTTAATACTCGAGTATAAGCCAAGATTTTCAGCCCATTTTTTTGGGCCGAAAGTCCCCTTCTCGGCTTATACACGGGTCATATACCTGGGGGTTGGCGGGGGAAGGGGAGCGGGGGTGTCAGAGATCATACTTACCTGTCCTGCCGCGGTCTCTGCAGCCTCGTTCGCTTCTCCACTGTCTCTCTTCCTGTCTTCAGCGGTCACGTGGTGCCGCTCATTACCACTCATGAATATGCGCATATTCATGAGTGGTAATGAGCGGTACCATGTGACCGCTGGAGACAGTGGAGAAGCGAGCAAGGCTGCAGAGGCCGCGGCAGGATGGGTGATTATAGCGATATTCACCTGTCCCCCGGTCCATTGCTGCTCACCGCTGTCTCTGCTGCATCCTGTGTCAGTGACGTTTAGGCAGCAGGGGGCGCAGTGACGTGATTAGTGCGCGCAGCCCCTATGCTGGCTGAACAGTCACTGACACAAGAAGCGGCAGACAGCGGTGATGGACCCAGGAGAGGTGAGTATGGCTTTTTTTTTGCAGCATATGGGGGCATATTCTATGGAGCAGCATATGGGGGCATAGTCTATGGAGCAGTATATGGGGGCATAGTCTATGGAGCAGTATATGGGGGAATAGTCTATGGGGCAGCATATGGGGGGCATATTCTATGGAGCAGCATATGGAGCATATTCTATGGGGCAGCATATGGGGCATAGTCTATGGAGCAGTATATGGGGCATAGTCTATGGAGCAGCATATGGAGCATATTCTATGGGGCAGCATATGGGGCATAGTCTATGGAGCAGCATATGGGGGCATAGTCTATGGGGCAGCATATGGGGGGCATATTCTATGGAGCAGCATATGGAGCATATTCTATGGGGCAGCATATGGGGCATAGTCTATGGAGCAGTATATGGGGGCATAGTCTATGGGGCAGCATATGGGGGGCATATTCTATGGAGCAGCATATGGAGCATATTCTATGGGGCAGCATATGGGGCATAGTCTATGGAGCAGCATATGGGGGCATAGTCTATGGGGCGGCATATGGGGGCATATTCTATGGAGCAGCATATGGGGCATATTCTATGGGGCAGCATATGGGGGCATATTCTATGGGGCAGCATATGGGGGCATAGTCTATGGAGCAGTATATGAGGGCATAGTCTATGGAGCAGTACAGTTAGGTCCATATATATTTGGACAGAGACAACATTTTTCTAATTTTAGATCTAGACATTACCACAATGAATTTTAAACAAAACAATTCAGATGCAGTTGAAGATCAGACTTTCAGTTTTCATTTGAGGGTATCCACATTAAAATTGGATGAAAGGTTTAGGAGTTTCAGCTCCTTAACATGTGCCACCCTGTTTTTTTAAAGGGACCAAAAGTAATTAGACAGATTAAATAATTGTAAATAAAATGTTCATTTCTAGTACTTGGTTGAAAACCCTTTGTTGGCAATGACTGCCTGAAGTCTTGAACTCATGGACATCACCAGATGCTGTGTTTCCTCCTTTTTGATGCTCTGCCAGGCCTTCACTACGGTGGTTTTCAGTTGCTGTTTGTTTGTGAGCCTTTCTGTCTGAAGTTTAGTCTTTAGCAAGTGAAATGCATGCTCAATTGGGTTGAGATCAGGTGACTGACTTGGCCATTTAAGAATATTCCATTTCTTTGCTTTAATAAACTCCTGGGTTGCTTTGGCTTTATGTTTTGGGTCATTGTCCATCTGTAGTATGAAACGACGACCAATCAGTTTTGGCTGCATTTGGCTGGATCTGAGCACACAGTATGGCTCTGATTACCTCAGAATTCATTCAGCTGCTTCTGTCCTGTGTCACATCATCAATAAACACTAGTGACCCAGTGCCACTGGCAGCCATGCATGCCCCAGCCATCACACTGCCTCCGCCGTCTTTTACAGATGATGTGGTATGCTTTGGATCATGAGCTGTACCACGCCTTCGCCATACTTTTCTCTTTCCATCATTCTGGTAGAGGTTGATCTTGGTTTCATGTGTCCAAAGAATGTTTTTCCAGAACTGTTCTGGCTTTTTTAGATGTTTTTTAGCAAAGCCCAGTCTAGCCTTTTGATTCTTGATGCTTATGAGTGGCTTTCACCGTGCAGGGAACCCTCTGTATTTACTTTCATGCAGTCTTCTCTTTATGGTAGATTTGGATATTGATACGCCTACCTCCTGGAGAGTGTTGTTCACTTGGTTGACTGTTGTGATGGGGTTTCTCTTCACCATGGAGATTATCCTGTGATCATCCACCACTGTTGTCTTCTGTGGGCGCCCAGGTCTTTTTGCATTGATGAGTTCACCAGTGCTTTCTTTCTCAGGATGTACCAAACTGTAGATTTTGCCACTCCTAATGTTGTAGCAATTTCTTGGATGGGTTTTTTCTGTTTTTGCAGCTTAAGGTTGGCTTGTTTCACCAGCATGGAGAGCTCCTTTGACTGCCTGTTTCCTTCACAGCAAAACCTTCCAAATGCAAGCACCACACCTCAAATCAACTCCAGGCCTTTTATCTACTTAATTGAGAATGATATAACAAAGGGATTGCCCACACCTGTCCATGAAATGGCCTTGGAGTCAATTGTCCAATTACTTTTGGTCCCTTTAAAAACAGGGTGGCCCATGTTAAGGAGCTGAAACTCCTAAACCCTTCATCCAATTTTAATGTGTATAACCTCAAATGAAAGCTGAAAGTCTGAACTTCAACTGCATCTGAATTGTTTTGTTTAAAATTCATTGTGGTAATGTCTAGAACCAAAATTAGAAAAATGTTGTCTCTGTCCAAATATATATGGAACTAACTATATATGGGGGCATAGTCTATGGGGCAGCATATGGGGGGCATAAACTATGGAACAGCATATGGGGGCATATTCTACAGAGCAGCATATGGGGGCATAAACTATGGAGCAGTATATGGGGGCATAGTCTATGGATTCCACCCTCGGCTTATACACAAGTCAATAAGTTTTCCCAGTTTTGTATATACGGTACCTATTCTCTCATCTTTTTTTTTTACAGATATATTTGTTTGCTAGGTCAGGACAGAGGAGATTCTTCAACTGCTCTATCACCACAAGATTAAAATTGGTGAAATTGCAAGAAAAAAAATCTAAAATCTGTAAAGAGCAGATATTTAGGTACAAATGTACATACTGTATCCAATACATCAAAGCAGAAATCAATCAGCAACAAAAATATAGGATGGTTTATTAAAATGAATCACATAGCAGCTGACAAGAGTTTACACTCTGCAGTATATCCTAATTACGGTATATAAAATACGTTGCATAATTAATAACCTAGAATATTTTTAAGCAGTTATTTGAGCAAAATAATTCAGATTTATGTAATAAGAGTTTATATCGATTTATTAGTGTCTATCTATCTATCTAACATATTTGTACTTCTCTGACCTGCCATGCCAGTAAAATCAACATCATTAATTAACTGCCTTCTGCTCCTTACAGGACCACCCATGGGGCTTATTTGTCCTGCTGCTTGCACCTCCTTGCAGGTAGATTTTTTTTTTCTACTAATCCTGACATAATACTTTATTTAACCAAACACAAAAAGCAGCTCATCTGATCCCAGCAGGTAGAAATTAAAGGCCTACTGACTGAGAATGATATAGCTCAAGGGCTGCAAGAATGGAAATGAATGCAGAAAATGTTCAGAATGTTTATTTATTTTACTTATATAGTGCCAATAATTCCACAGCTCTTTACAGACAATAGCATCGCTGTCCCCGATGGGGCTCATAATCTAAATTCCCTATCAGTATGTCTTTGGAGTGTGGGAGGAAATGGGAGAACCCGAAGGAAACCCACATAAACATGGGGAGAACATACAAACTCCTTTCAGTTGTTGTCTTTGGTGAGATTTGAACCCAGGGCCTCAGTGCTGCACTAATAATGAAATAATTACTGAACAACTGTGTTGTGTATTTCTTTGCTTATACAAATATTTGTTTATACAGATATGTTCTAATTTTACATATAGAAATACAATTCTCAATGGCGCATGTAGAGCATGACATAGTTCAAGTACACCTCCAGACACAGTGCATGGCCACCTCCAAACATAGCACTTAGACACTACGAAACACAGTCCACACTGCCAGTGACATTAAATGGACACTACCAGAAACAATGTGTAAGAAGAAGTGCCAGAGCCGTGGTGTTTTTCACACACCAATGCCGGAATTGCCGGGACTGTCACCCGAGTTGCAGGGGGGAGACTAAAAGTGCAGGACAGACCGGGTCATGTGACTGACTTGAGGAAGGCAGGGAGACATATCACGCTACGTGGGAAAGCAGACAGCCCGCGCGGGAAAGCTGAGTGGCGGATTGAGTGCTGCCACTGCTGAGAAGATAGAGTATCTCGTGGGTGGTGAGCACCCTGATAGACCCCCTGCAGCGGTACTCTCAGCTGATAGGCGATCCGCAGACAGACCTCCGCCCTCTTCCCTGATAGCTTCCGAACAGAAGTCACTGACCAGACTGTTGGCAAAACGCCAGGAGAGACGCCAGGCGGGGCGATGTCTAAATAGGTTAGAACTGTTATATGTGAAACAAAGGTTCGTTCCAGCGGCATCTCACGTCGGACTCAGTACCGTGCCAGATATCGTAAGGCATGGGAAAACTGCCTGTCACACAGAGACTGCGACGAGACGACCTGCGCCACTGTTGCCGGTGCCACCGTTGGAACCCTGAATGTCCTTATTCCTGAAGACTACAGTCCGCCAAACTTAAACTCTTTATTACTGAATTCTTGTTGGTCCCTTACCTACCCTGTCATTCTCCCAGTTCTGCCCCATACCTTTTCCATCCCCTATCATCCTTTACTCCCTGCAAAGAGTATATTTCTCTGTTCAAATAAATACTTTAACTGTTGATCTGCCTCCTGTCCGTGGCAACATCCCGCGTTGCTGCAATTTCTACAAATGCATGGACACTAGCAGATAATAAAAAAAAAAGTTATCTGTCATTTTGCATACTGCAGAATATTGCATCAGTTACAGAAGGCTAACATGACCTCAGGCACAGCTTCTCCATAATATCTTGCAACTATCACCACACGGTTTAGAGGAGCCAATCAAGAGGGACTATCAGCTTGTTTGAAAACTGAGGGGAATGGAGCAGCTATTTTAGGGTGATTTATGACAGAGAAATGATGTTAGAGCTGACAAAGATAAAGATATCGATAAAGATAGGGAGAGAAAACCCTAAAACTTTGTACAAATACTCCAGACAGCAAGAAAGTGTGAGCTCTACCACCATCATATGTCAGCAGTTATATGTGCAGTAGCACTACCAAATGCATGTCACATTTGGCATCCTTAAGCTCTGGCAAGCATACTGGGGAAGAGCAAGGCGAGAGCACTATGGAATACGAGTTGGCACATCATTGATCTCAGTTGTGAGCAGGTTGCGAGATGCAGTGAATGACAGGAGGCAGAGCAAGGGTTAACAGGTTTAATAAACAGGGGAATACTCCACGCAAGGAGGTAAAGGATTAAAAAAGGGATTAAACAGTATAAATGGCAAAAGGATATGGTGAGCTGAAGAACAACGGTACAGATCACAGCGGCTCCGATGAAAGTCACTGGTTCCTCAGTCCATGAAGTGAATAGCACCGGCAACAGCTGGTGCGGTGTCCTTTCCAATGGGGTCCGGTAAACAACAATACCTCGTCTTCTGGCGACTGTGGTCAGTCTTCAGTACCTTCCACTGCCCCTAGTCCATATGCTGAAGTAGCTGACAAGGGTGAGGGCTACATTCCTGTACTAGCACAATGTGGCTAGGCAACTAGATTCTGGCAAAGTCAGGGAATAAGTGTCTGGGCAAATATTCGCTGGCATCATCAGGGTGCAGATAATGATCACGCATCCGGTCTCTTTCAGGTGGCACGTGCGCAGTACTCACGGGCCCGAAGTATCTGGCACCTTGCTTTATGGTGGTCACTGGACATACACTGCACGTCTCTCCCTCTCTGATCCCCGCTTTTGGTGGCGGGCAACGGCAGACGCTGACCTGCGCGACGCTGGTACTCTGTGGTGGGGAAGGGGACGCCGAGTGCACCTCTCACCGCTCTGTGTGCTGCACTCCGTTGGTGCCAAACTGACCTGTTGCACACGCTTTTCCCTTTTATCCCCCCGTTGCTGTGCGCTCTTTCCTCCTGTCTCTCCCCGCCCTCCTGGGTAAAGAGCTTGGTCCGGCTCACTCAGGCTTTCCCCGGGGAACATGGGAAGGTCTGCCTCACTAAAGCCAACCCCCGGGAACAGGGGATGCACAGTCACCTCAGTTAACTCTGACAGTGACACTGTCAGTCTGAGTTACTGTTCTGACTGTTCAGCGCAGTACTCCTCCTGCACGAACAAAACAGTTATTCTTTGTGACAGTGATACCGCAATAACTCTTATTTACCTAAAACATACTGCACACACTTTGATCACTATGGAAGATATTTCACAGCAACTTCTTCCTATTCATTTACTAAATTAGATGAATAATCAGCCTTTGCACTTGGATGACATGGGGCTGAGTACAGATTCCTAGCTGTATTGCTGATTCTGTCAGCTGTGATTGTAGGGGCACTGAAGCCGAGGTAAGGATAGAATTCTGAGTCTTTGCAAAATTAAAGTGGTGAGTCAAGCAAGGATTAAGGTATAAAGGACTCAGGACATTTCCCACACTAAAGTAACTGTCAGCCGAATCAGGGATTATGATGATCGGAGTCTGTGGTGGACAAAACTTGAGAATCAGATCCGGGTACTGAGGAAGTGATGTCATCAGAGGAGGAGAGAACTGGCATCTAAAATAAATAGTGGACCTGACATCCAGATCCACCAGGTGCAGATTTGCTTCTTCGGCAATCAGGTCATGAGCAGTTGATGCCAAATTTATTGATTGAGATTAATTTGCCGCCCTCATGTTCTTTCGTGTAAAATAAAGCGCTACCAAATTGTTTTACAGCAGACAAGTTTCTCCTCTCCACAAAGCAGCAAATCACATGCTAGATGGCTTCCTATCAACTGGAATTGGGCATTGTCTTAAATGCCCAAAACAAAAACATTCTGGTAGTACTATGTCTGTGCAAAGTAACTCATACTCCCTGCATGCTGCCCATCTTGAATTTATTTGTGCAACATTTCTTAAAGAAATATGCTCATTTAAAGAAGGTGGTGGCCATGGTCCAAGGGAGTATCTGGACATTTCAACCATTTTTACATAGTAAAGCACACCTGCAGATTTAGCAAAATCAGAATGGCCAATCAGAATGTTGCCTGTTTTGCAATGTTGCAAGGCAATGGAATTCTATGCTGCATATGTGGGATCATCTGTACAAGCAGTGTAAAGCAATGACTGGTTATATCATGCAAAAGGTAAACTTGTGCAGCAAGGCATAGAGGAAGAACATCAATTTCTGTATGACCTTCATCACCATGGAGTTTTTGGAGACCTTTAAGGTCAATGTTATATGTGGATGTGGAGGAGGGGGTAAAAGAGGAGCACTAGCAGCAAATATGTTTTCAAACAGGAAACTTGATGCTGATCCCAAAATTGGGATACATTTTGGACAGATTGTTTTAAAAAAAAGCCATTGCTTTTTCTCTTTCCAAACAGCAGAACTATTGCTGCTCCCAAGAAAGGTATAATATTCGGAGGGCTTGAAAAAGCTACAGTTTATCTAACAAAAAAACCTGTTTCTACTCCCCAAATAGGCATAATTTTTGGGCCGCCAGTCATCTGCTCCAAAAAACTGAAACTGATAACTTTTTTCACCATTTTTACTTTTTAAAAGCATAAACAGGTGCTCAGTACAATGTTTTAATACACAACTGTTGGTTTCTACCAGTCATCATTTATTTACCTGTTCTAAAATATGTTGTCATCACTTGGACATTACTAAGGCTGTGTTTGAGTTTTAAAAAGCTTGAAAGAGTACAGTATGAGGAGACCTCAAAATGACACACACATCTTTTCCAAACAATTCAATGCTTCACATTATTTGGAACTCATGACAAATCTGTTTGCTGCAAATCAAATTTTTGGGAAAATGATGCAGGGCAATTCAAATTCCATAAAAAATTTTCATCTCTACTCAATATATGTAAGGCTCAGCCAAGTGATATCATTATAATGTTAAGAAATACTCCCAGATGCTAAATGTCAGGAACACTCAAGTCCTTCCTTAGTTGTAATATGTTCTTATGCAATACTCTCTTTCCTTCCTCAGGGTGAGGAAACAACTTCAATGATCATTAACTGTAACATCTAAAAACATTCATTAGCCAAATAAAGATATCAAACTCAAAACACAAAAACACACTTGTTGTTTGTGTGCCCTTACTTGGCAAGTCAGTAATCAAAATATTTGCAGAATCACTGATGGGAGGAAGAGGAAAAATAAAATATTGTTCTGTTGTGTCTTGAAAAACACACACACACACACACACACACACACACACACACACACACACACACACACACACACACACACACACACACACACACATATATACTGCTCAAAAAAATAAAGGGAACACTAAAATACCACATCCCATGTTATAGTGTTCCCTTTATTTTTTGAGCAGTGTGTATATATATATATATATATATATATATATATATATACACCGAGTGTCCATGAGGTAAATGAGCATTTTGACTATATCATCGTTTTTATGCATATTTTCCAACTGCAAGCAGTATAAACATGAATGCTTAAAGGGAACCTGTCAGCAGGATTGTGCACAGTAACCTACAGACAGTGTCAGGTCGGCGCCGTGATACTGATTAAGATGATACCTTGGTTGATTAAATCTGTCTCGTGGTTGTTGTTTAATCCTTATTTGTAGTTTTCAGTTAATGAGATTCTCGTGCCCTGGGGTGGCCTGTGGGGTGGTGTCTAATGTGGTACTCTGCTTAGATATTCATCTGTATGGCTTCTTACAGGTCATTGATCCCTCAGTGGCTTGCCCCCTATTTTACATACTGTATATGTTGTGGTCTGAACAAGAAGAGTCTGCTTTAACCTTCCTGACCAGGCCAAATTTTACAATTCTGACCAGTGTCACTTTATGTGGTAATAACTCTAGAACGCTTTAACACATCCCAGCAAGCAATTCTGTGTTCGCTTTTAATGACACATCGTACTTTATGACAGTAGTAAATTTAGGTCAGTATTTGTTGTGTTTATTTGTGAAAATATCAGAAATTGCGTGAAAATTTTGCAATTTTCAAACTAAATTTTTATGCCCTTAAACCAGATAGTTATATCACATAAAATAGTTAATAAATTATATTTACCACATGTTTACTTTATTACTTTACATTAACATCATTTTTAAAACATATTTTTTGTTAGGAAGTTAGAATGGTTAAACATTTATCAGCAACTTCTCACTTTTCCAGCAAAATTTACAAAACCAATTTATTTGCTGTATATAACACCAAAGAAGAAAAGCTTTACATATGGCCACGTACACATGTGGTCAAAATTGTTGGTACCTCTCATTTAATGCCAGAAAAACCCTCAATGGTGACATAAATAACTTGAATCTGACAAAAGTAATAATAAATTACAAAATCTATGAAAATAAACAAATGAAAGTCAGACATTGCTTTTCAACCATGCTTCCACAGATTAAAAAAAAATAAAACTCATGAAATAGGCCTAGACAAAAATGATGGTACCCTTTACTTAATATTTTGTTTCCCAACCTTTTGAGGCATTCACTGCAATGAAACGATTCCTGAAACTGTCAATGAGACTTCGGCACCTCTTGACAGATATTTTGGCCCACTCAAGAGAAAACTGCTCCAGTTGTCTCATGTTTTGAAGGTTGCCTTTTCCAGATGGCATGTTTCAGCTCTTTCCAAAGGTGCTCAATAGAATTTAGGTCAGAGCTCATAGAAGGCCACTTCAGAATAGTCCAATGTTTTCCTCTTAGCCATTCTTGGGTGTTTTTAGCTGTGTGTTTTGGGTCATTATCCTGTTGCAAGACCCATGACCTGCAACTGAGACCAAGCTTTCTGACACTGGGAAGCACATTACTCTCTAGAATCCCTTAATAGTCTTGAGATTTCATTGTACCCTGCACAGATTCTAGACACCCTGTGCCAGATGCTATAAAGCAGCCCCAGAACATAACAGAGCCTCCTACATGTTTCACAGTAGGGACAGTGTTCTTTTCTTGATGTGCTTCATTTTTCCGTTTGTGAAGATAGAGTTGATATGCTTTGCCAAAAAGTTCCATTTTTGTCTCATCTGTCCATAGGACATTCTCCCAGAAGCTTTGTGGCTTGTCAACATGTAGTTTGGCAAATTCCTGTCTGACTTTTTTATGATTTTTTTTAACAATGGTGTCCTCCTTGGTAGTCTCCCATAAAGTCCACTTTGGCTCATACAATGATGGAAGGTGCAATCTAACACTGATGTTCCTTGAGCTTGAAGTTCACCTTTAATTTGTTTAGAAGTTTTTCTGGGCTCTTTTGGTACCATTTGTATTATTCGTCTTTGATTTGTCATCAATTTTCCTCCTGCAGCCACGTCCAGGGAGGTTGGATACAGTCCCATGGAGCTTAAATTTCTGAATAATAATATGTGCTATAATTTTCTTTCTAATCTCCTGAGACAACTCTTTCCTTCGCTTCCTCTGGTCCATGTTGAGTGTGATAGACACCATGTCACTAAACAGCACAGTATCTGTAGCCCTCTATACAGGCCCACACACTGATTCCAAGATTGTAGACACCTGTGATGCTAATTAGTGAACACACCGTGATTTAACATGTCCCTTTTGTCACATTATTTTCAGTGGTACCATTATTTCTGTCCAAACCTATTTTTTTTTTTTTTAAATTCCGTGGAAGTATGGTTGAAATTCTGTGGAAGCATGGTTTATTATTACTTTTGTCATATTCAAGTTATTTCTGTCACCATTGTCTGTCATTAAACGAGGGGTACCAACAATTTTGACCACGTGTTTATCAGTTGAAAATAGATTTTATTAAACAACTTGTGGTGTAGTGACCACTGTGTCCACTAGGGGGCGCTGTTTGGGTGTTCCAGGACAGGTGTAAAGGCACATCCAGTGTGGTAACAGGAGCAGGGTCCCAAGGTGGGTGGCCTTGGGATGAAGGCTTGATTATGTGCTAATCAGCAGAGCTACTGCTGATGATCTGTTTCAATGTGTTAGGGAGAAGTGTTGTGAACTCATTTTCTGGTCTGCCTCTGGTTTCTGGTGAGGGAACTGTTTGTGCTGATAGAGGAGTTGTGAGTTCTCTTTCTGGGCTCCCCCTGGTGGTGACAGGAGGTAATGAAGCTGATCTAATTAACAGAGACCTGTCACCTGATAATGAGGACGACGATTGGACATCTGGAGTCTCAGACTGGATTTAAGACAGCCGGCTCCCTATTCCCATGCTGCTGATTTTTCCTGCCTCCTGAGTTCTTGGTTTCCAGCTCAGGTCCTGTCTTCTCAAGCTAAGTTTTCTCTGCTAATGTTCACATTTGATTTGGTTTTGTCTATTCAGTTTTTGTGCGGTCAGCCAGCCCCGTCTGGGGCTGTGCTGAATTTCCACTCTTATGTTACTGTATGTGCCAGTTTGCTTTTTGTCCCTTATTAGATTGGCCACTTTTTGCTCTGTTCTCAGAATATGCCAGAGTGCTGATATTGTGGGTGAAGTCTAGTGACTTCAGGGTTTTTTTTTGCAATCAGAAGTGTTGGACATTTTTTGCAGGGTTTTTTGGTGTGATTGCAGACAGTATCTTTCCTTTCCTGTCCTTTCTAGTTAGTGTGGGCCCCATTGTTTGCTCAGCCTATATTCCTACCTGTGTTTGTGCTTTCATTTTGTTTCACTGTCAATACATGTGTGGGGGCTGTCTATTCCTTTGGGGTCTGCTCTGGGGCAGTTTAGATTTCCCCTTTTCTTGCTTTAGGTTTATTTAGTCCTCCGGCTGTGACGAGGTGTCTAGAATCATCATAGGTACGCTCCACGGCTGCTGTTAGTTGTGTGGTTAGGATCAGGGGTCTGCAATCTGCGTAGTTACCAACCTCTCTTGTTTTCTGTGACTTAGCTTGGTTTTGTTTTCCTCCTCGGAGACCCAATCATAACAGAATCACCAGCCATATCGCAGATTCTAGGGTACTCAAAAGCAGGAAAGAATTGGTAAAAAAAAAAAAAATGTGTCAGAATTTTTTTTTTTCATGTATTTTTTCCTCTTTTTCTCTGGGGCTGTAGGAGGATTTTTCTCTAATGGAGATTAAGCAATTGTCTGATCGTGTTGAGCAGCTCGCTGATGAAGTGCGGGGAATTT
This sequence comes from Dendrobates tinctorius, assembly GCF_039654945.1. Taxonomy (NCBI): domain Eukaryota; kingdom Metazoa; phylum Chordata; class Amphibia; order Anura; family Dendrobatidae; genus Dendrobates; species Dendrobates tinctorius. Next base: position 25,606,046 of record NW_027361750.1, on the reverse strand, counting down.
CCACCTATCTCACTCAGTCACATGCTGTTGAACCAAAGATCCCTACTCCTGATGTGTTTTCTGGGGATCGGTCTAAATTTTTGAATTTTAAGAATAATTGTAAATTATTTCTTGCCTTGAAGCCTAACTCATCAGGGAGCTCTGTGCAGCAGGTTAAAATTGTCATCTCCTTGCTGCACGGCGATCCCCAGGATTGGGCCTTTTCTCTGACACCTGAAAATCCTATTCTGACTAATGTGGACGCATTTTTTCAAGCCTTGGGGTTGTTGTATGATGAACCTAATGCTATTGATCAAGCTGAGAAAGCCCTGTTGGCATTGAACCAGGGTCAGGATTCTGCAGAGTTATACTGTCAAAAATTCCAAAAGTCGGCGGTCCTTACTATATGGAATGATGGTGCATTGGCAGCTCTCTTTCGGAAGGGTTTATCAGAGACCGTAAAAGATGTTATGGTGGGATTTCCTGTTCCTTCTGGTCTTGATGATTCTATGTCATTAGTCATTCAAGTTGATCAGCGTTTACGTGAACGTAAAACTACACGAGAGGCATTGCCACCTTTTGAACAAATGTCTGAACCTATGCAATGTGATAGGGTTTTGTCTATGGCGCAACGTCAGGAGTTTAGAAGGCGTAATAAGCTGTGTTTTTTCTGTGGAGACGCCTCTCATACTATTTCTGTCTGCCCTAAATGAGAGAAACGTTTTGCATACACATTTGCTGTGGGCAGTGTACAACCTAAGTTTCTTTTGGCAATTACTCTGATCTGCTTATCCACATTTTCCGCTAAGGCTTTTGTAGATTCAGGAGCAGCTTTGAATCTGATGGATTTGGACTTTGCTAAATGTTGTGGTTTTCCCATGATACCTCTGCGGATGCCTATTCCTTTGAGGGGTATTGATGCTACTCCTTTGGCGGAGAATAAACCTCAGTTTTGGACCCAGGTGATAATGCGAGCTGCCCCAGACCACCAAGAAAATTGTAAATTTTTGGTGCTGCACAATTTGCATGATACTATTGTTCTGGGTTTTCCATGGTTGCAAGCTCATAATCCAGTTTTGGATGGAAATCTGTGTCTGTGGTGAGTTGGCGTTGTCAGTGTGTTCTTAGGGACACTCCTGTTTTCTCCACCTCTCCTCAGTCTCATGATATTCCAGATTATTTGGCCGATTTTTCTGATGTATTTAGTGAGAGTAAGTCTGCGTCTTTGCCTCCTCATAGGAGTTATGACTGTGCAATTGAGTCGATGCCTGGGTGTAAATTTCCCAAGGGTCGGCTTTTCAACTTATCAACATGATGCTATGCAATCCTATATTAAGGAGTCGTTGGAGAAGGGTCATATTAGACCATCCTCTTCACCCTTAGGTGCTGGGTTTTTTTGTGGCCAAGAAAGATGGTTCATTAAGACCTTGTATTGATTATCGTTCCCTTAACAAGATGACGGTTAAATATCAGTACCCGTTACCTCTGATGTCTGATTTATTCTCCAGAGTTAAGAGTGCATACTGGTTTACTAAGCTTGACCTCAGGGGGGCGTATAATCTTATTCGCATCAAGCACGGGGATGAATGGAAGACGGCGTTTAATACTCCGGAGGGACATTTTGAGTACCTGGTGATGCCTTTTGGGCTCACTAATGCTCCTTCTGTCTTCCAGTCCTTTATGAATGATATTTTCTGTGACTTTGTGGATAAGTTTTTGATCATCTATCTGGATGATATTTTGATCTTTTCCAGTGATTGGGATTCTCATGTGGAACATGTCTGGACTGTATTCTGGATTTTGAGGGAGAATTCCCTGTTTGTTAAGGGATCAAATTGCCTCTTTGGTGTACAGAGGATTTCATTTTGGGATTTATTTTGTCTCCGTCGACTATTGAAATGGACCCAGCCAAGGTACAGGCCATTTATGATTGTGTTCAGCCCACTTCTTTGAAGGTTCTCCAGAAGTTTTTGGGTTTTGCTAATTTCTATCGTAAATTTATAGGTAATTTTCTGGTATTGTCAAACCACTGACTGATATGACCAAGAAGGGCGCTGGTGTGCTGAATTGGTCTCAAGAGGCTGTCTCAGCATTTCAGGAGCTTAAGTGGAGATTCACTTCTGCTCCGGTTTTACGGCAACCTGATGTCTCACTTCCAATTCAGGTGGAGGTAGATGCTTCTGAGATTGGTGCAGGAGCTGTTTTGTCCCAAAAAGATCCTGTGACTTCTAAGATGAATTTCTGTGCCTTCTTTTCTCGAAAGTTCTCCCCATCTGAACGCAACTATGATGTGGGGAATCGGGAATTGTTGGCCATGAAATGGGCATTTGAAGAGTGGAGACATTGGTTGGAGGGAGCTAGACATCAAGTTGTGGTCCTCACCAACCACCAGAATTTGATTTATCTGGAGTCGGCCAAACGTTTGAATCCTAGACAGTCTAGATGGGCCTTGTTTTTCACGCGTTTTAATTTTGTGGTCTCTTTTCTTCCGGGCACTAAGAATGTTAAGGCAGACGCCCTTTCTAGGAGTTTCTTTGCTGATTCTCTTATTGTGACCGAGCCTACTACCATCCTAGGTGAGGGGGTAGTTCTTTCTGCCATTTCGCCCGATTTGAGACGCGCCCTGGAGGAATTTCAGGAGGATAAACCTGAGCGTTGTCTTATGGGAAAATTGTATGTTCCTGACCAGTGGAGGAAGAGAGTGATGTCTGAATTTCATTGCTCCGCATTGGCTTGTCATCCAGGTATTTTTGGTACCAGAGATTTGGTGAGTCGGTCTTTTTGGTGGCCTGCCTTATCTCATGATGTCAGGAATTTTGTGCAGTCCTGTGGGACTTGTTCTCAGTCTAAACCCTGTTCTCGTTTTAGTGGGTTGTTGATGCCCCTGCCAGTGCCCAAGAGGCCATGGACCCATATCTCAATGGATTTTATTTCTGATCTTCTTGTCTCTCAGAGAATTACTGTTATCTGGGTGATTTGTAATAGATTTTCTAAGATGGTCCATCTTGTACCACTCCAAAAGTTGCCATCCTCCTCAGAGTTGGTGCCCTTGTTTTAACAACAGGTGGTTCGGTTGCATGAGATTCCTGAGAACATTGTGTTGGACAGAGAAGTCCAGTTTGTTTCCAGATTCTGGAAAGCCTTTTGTTCCAATCTGGGAATTCAGTTATATTTCTCCTCTGCGTTTCATCCTCAGACCAATGGGCAGACTGAGAGAACAAACCAGACTTTGGAGTCCTATTTGAGATGTTTTATATTTGGTGATCAGGATGACTGGGTCTCATTTTTGCCCTTTGCCGAATTCGCGCTAAACAATAGAGCTAGTTCTGCCACATTGATGTCGCCCTTTTTCTGTAACTTTGGGTTTCATCCTCAATTTTCTTCAGGGCAAGTGGAATCTTCTGCCTGCCCAGGTGTGGATACTGTGGTAGAGAGAATGCAGCAGATTTGGGACCAAGTGGTGGATAAGTTGTCACTCTCTCAGGAAAAGGCCCAGCGGTTTTCCAACTGGCATAGGACCATTGATCCCAAGTTTAAAGTGGGTGATATGGTTTGGTTGTCGTCCAAGAATATTTCTATGAAGGTTGCGTCTCCAAAGTTCAAGCCAAGATTTATTGGACCTTATAAGATTTTGGAGATTCTTAATCCTGTTTCTTTTCGATTGGCTCTTCCAGTTACGTTTAAGATCCATAACGTATTTCACAAATCGCTGTTGAAGAGGTTTATTGAGCCAGTAGTTCCTATGGCGGCACCTCCTGACCCTGTATTGGTTAAAGGCAATGTGGAATATGAGGTAGAGAAAATATTGGATTCTCGTTTGGTTAGACGGAGACTCCAGTATTTGGTCAAATGGAAGCGCTATAGCCAGGAGGATAATTCTTGGGTCTCTGCCTCTGACATTCATGCCAATAGATTGGTTCGTGCTTTTCACCGGGCCCATCCTGATCAGCCTGGTGGTGTGGATGAGGGTTCAGTGACCCCTCCTCAAGGGGGGTACTGTTGTGAACTCATTTTCTGGTCTGCCTCTGGTTTCTGGTGAGGGAACTGTTTGTGCTGACAGAGGAGTTGTGAGTTCTCTTTCCGGGCTCCCTCTGGTGGTGGCAGGAGGTAATGAAGCTGATCTAATTAACAGAGACCTGCTACCTGATAATGAGGACGACGATTGGACATCTGGAGTCTCAGACTGGATTTAAGACAGATGACTCCCTATTCCCATGCTGGTGATTTTTCCTGCCTCCTGAGGTCTTGGTTTCCAGCTCAGTTCCTGTCTTCTCAAGCTAAGTTTTCTCTGCTAATGTTCACATTTGATTTGGTTTTGTCTATTCAGTTTTTGTGCGGTCAGCCAGCCCCGTCTGGGGCTGTGCTGAATTTCCACTCTTATGTTACTGTATGTGCCAGTTTGATTTTTGTCCCTTATTAGATTGGCCTCTTTTTGCTCTGTTCTCAGAATATGCCAGAGTGCTGATATAGTGGGTGAAGTCTAGTGACTTCAGGGTTTTTTTGCTGTCAGAAGTGTTGGACATTTTTTGCAGGGTTTTTTGGTGTGATTGCAGACAGTATCTTTCCTTTCCTGTCCTTTGTAGTTAGTGTGTGCCCCATTGTTTGCTCAGCCTATTTTCCTACCTGTGTTTGTGCTTTCATCTTGTTTCACTGTCAATACATGTGTGGGGGCTGTCTATTCCTTTGGGGTCTGCTCTGGGGCAGTTTAGATTTCCCCTTTTCTTGCTTTAAGCTTATTTAGTCCTCCGGCTGTGATGAGGCATCTAGAATCATCGTAGGTACGCTCCACGGCTGCTGTTAATTGTCTGGTTAGGATTAGGGGTCTGCAATCCACATAGTTACCAACCTCTCTGGTTTTCTGTGACTTAGCTTGGTTTTGTTTTCCTCCTTGGTAACCCAATCATAACAGAGAAGCCTTCATGTGATTGGTGAGATGGATAGGATTAATCACCTACAAATCCACCCAGGGGCGTGTGTCTAAAACGCCCATAGTAAAGTATATGTGTATGACTGGTTGTAGGACCTGTGATGAGGTCATAGCCATGTGATCCAGTGGGCGTGGCTACAGACCATATAAGGAGACCAGGGTGGGTCACATGAGTGAATGCTTGGACCCCGTTGGTCCATATGGAAGGTCTCGTCTGGCTGACGTGCTGAGGAAGATGTGTCTGCCTTCCTGAGTGCAGGTGTGGACGCTGTGAGTTCCCTGGAGGGAATGAATGTCTGCAGTGTGAAGCAGCTATGAGGTAAGCCGGATAGGGGAAATAACTGTGAGGCTAGAGAGCCTGTGTACCAGAGATAACAAAGCCTGTGTGACCACAGGGTTAACAGAGCGGAGCTCTTTCATGGACGTTATGCTGATTTGATATGAACTTTCTGTTGCTGTTGATGGTTTATGCTGCATAATAAACTGAATGGACTGAGTTATGTTGAGAAACCTGTGCCGGACCTGATTTATCAGCTGCCTAACGAGTATCCCCTACCTGAATAACAAGCGCTACCTTACAACTGGTGGAGAATGTGAAGGGCCAGTAGCCTTGTTGCTAGGGGCAACGGACGAGGTCTGCAAAATTCAGTTGCTAAGGGCAACGGTTCCAAAAAGCACATGTTGCAGTGCTGGCAACGCTGAGCCAGGAGGGCGGACGGTCTTGAAAACCGTGTGGTATGCTGACCGGGGTCAGTGGAAGAGACTTATAGGGCACCTCTGTAGTAGAGGGGTCCGAGAACCTGCGTGGCCGGCAGGTGACGGTCATGAAAACCGTGTGGTATGCTGACCGGGGTCAGAGAAAGAGACTGTGCATTGCTATAGGGTGCCTCTGTGGATAAGAGGTACCCGAGAACCTGTGTGGCCGACACAGGTAACAGACAGGTGTCCGTGTTGTACTGACCAGGGTCAGTGAGAAAGACTGTGTACCTGGAGGGTTCAGTGTGCAAGCTCCTGGAGGGTCAGTGTTGGGAGGTTCTGGGAGAAGAATCGGATCCCTGGAGCACGTGCTGTGACCTTGGACCTGGTGAGGCAAGAGTGTTGGACAGTCTCAGGTAGAGACAGATGTCCTGAATAGCACCCGCTGAGCCCCTGGACATGGTGAGGCCAGTGTGTTGGGAAACCCTGGGAGGAGGGTTGGCTCCCTGAGTAGCACCCAGTGCGCCCTGTGTGTTGGATGGTCTCAGGAGGAGACGGACATCCTGAATAGCACACAGACAGGACACGTGAGTTTTTTTCTTTTCCCTTTCAAGTCAGCTTGCGGTGGCTCAGTGGGGTCAAGAAGGTGACAAGCAGCTTACTGTAACTCGGCGGGGTTACGAAGGTGACAAGTGGCTTGCTGTAACTCGGTGGGGTGACAAGCAGCTTGCTGTACCTCGGCAGGGTTATGAAGGTAACACCAGCAGCTGTGTGTGATTGGCAGCCGGAGGTGTTGTTGATCGGTGACAGCAGGAGCTGTGGCAGTAACAGCAAGAACTTGTGTGGTATCATAAAAGACAAAAACTGTTTTGGTGTGAACTGTGGTCTAAGGAGACCTGTAGAAAGGACATGGGGAAATCCCGAAGGGGGAGGTGATGGCCCAAATCGGGGTGGTAACCCAAAAAGGGGTGGAGTCCCAGAGGGGGCGGTGACCCAAATCGCGGTGGTAACCCAAAAAGGGGTGGAGCCCCAGAGGGGGCAGTGACCCAAATTGGGGTGGTAACCCAAAAAGGGGTGGAGTCCCAGAGGGGGGTGGTGTCCTAAATTGGGGTGGTCCAGAAAAGGGTGGCAGAGTTCTCAAAAGGGGCAGCACTGGGTACCTCAGTGGACATGTCTGGGGAGCCGCAGTGTGTGTGTATGACTTTTTCAGAATGTGGGACATTGTTTCCGGATAATGACGGGCCGCAGGTGTGTACCGTGATGCTGCATCGGGAAGGAGTCTCTGGACGGTTGGACGCAAAGAGTCAGGTGACTCTGACAGGAACTCCTCTCACTTTCTGTCTAACTGAGAAAAAGGTCCAAGTGCGCTGCAAACATGGGCTCACTGTGAACTCTCTGATGGACAGAGTAATGTTTGAGGAGTCCAACAGCATTGAGTGCCAAGGTGGCAGTATAATACCAAACTTAGTGTACACCTTTGAGAGAGGCCGGGACTTTGTTTTGTTTGATGATGTGTGGCAGGGGGATGGAGACGTTTCTACTGTTGGGCTAGCAGACATTAAGATGGTGACGCCTCCTAAAGTGGACAGGTCAGATATAGCAGTGACCGGAAGAAGGGGTACGTCTGTCCAACTGACGGACCTGATGTCTCGGGACAGGACTGATGGTGATCTGATTGTTAAGACAACTGGAGTAGACACACGGTTAGACGATGACTGGAGGGTTCACTCGGCTGATGGGGCTGACCCAGTGGAACCTGTTGAAAATATAATAAAAGAAGTGGTGGTGCGACATGTGTTGGCCAAAAGGGAACAGGATCATGAGATACAGCTGATAAAAGAGACAGTGGAAGAACATGTCGAACGGGAAAGAGTCCTGAGACAAATGGCCGAGCACAGGGTTGAGGAGCTCGAGAAAGAAGTCTTGGAGCTCAAAGAAACTGTAAGAGGTCTTCTGCGGGGGAAGAAGTCGGACAAAGACTTACAGCGGCCAAGCGCGAGTGATAACAAGGCGGAACGGCCAGTACCCATTTTGGCAACGGGTCGTGTTATGATTGAGTCACCGTAGGAGGCAAAAACAGAAATGCTAGCTAAGTCCAGAAAACCAGAGAAGTTGGCAGCTATCGGATTGCAGACCCCTGAACCTATCAACACAACTAGCAGTAGCCGTGGGGGGTTCCTACGATGCCCTAGACCCCTCGATCACAGCCTGAGAATTAAATAGGCCTAAAGAAAGAAAGGGGAAATCTAAACTGCCCCAGAGCAGACCCCAAAGCAATAGGCAGCCCCCAACATATAATGACGGTGAAGCAAGATGAAAATACTAACACAGACAGAAAGATAGACTGAGCAAAGACGGGGCCCAAGCTAACTTAGATAGAAAAGGACAGGAAGGCTGCTGTCTGCAATCTGTGAAAAACCCTATGAAAATAAGAGCCAACAGACTGACAGTGAAAAAGGCCCTGAAGACGCTAGGCTTCAAAAAAGCTATGTCAGTACTCAGGAATATTCTGAAGACAGAGCTACAGGCAAAAGGAGATTCAGCTCACCCCAGAAGGGAATGGCAGAATACAGAAAAGCAAGGAAAACAAAAAAACAAAACAAAAAAGCTAACAGGCAAAACAGAAAACTTAGCTTTAGAGGAGCAGGAATCAGACTGGTGTCCTAGAAGTCCACAGAGAAATCACCCGCAGGGCAGAAGGGCGTCGGCAGCCTTATATCCAGTCCGTGACTCCACTCAGCCAGTCATCCTCATTAGACTCAGGTGCCTGATAATCAGGCTCATTACCTTCCTTTACCAGAATAGGGAGTTCACCAGACCTCAGTGACGAAGGGGAAAATGAACTCACAACAGGGTCGCGAAGAGGCTGAATTTCATGAAGAGTTGGAGCCAAGGGCTGAAGAAGATAGTCACACGGTCGGGACAACTGTAGTGAGGGAAGTGTCCATGGTAAACCCAGAGCCTTCTGTCCAGGAAAAGTGTGAGACCACGACCTTCAAGTCTGTGATTGACGTGCCCGAAGACATGCAAGAAGCCTGTGCTGAAGAAGGTGTGCATGAGGCTTTTCAGGAGGCAGTGAAGGCGTGTAAGGTGCACTGGGCATATGAGACTCGGCAGTTGGTGATAATATCAGCCATAGAAGACACAGCAAACTGGGTAGCTGTCCTGAAAAATATGCATCTGCAATGTCTCCACGCTAAGCAGTTATTTAGGCAGAGTAATATGAAAGCTGCTCAACGCCTAGAGCTAGCAAAGGAAGCAAAGAAACGTCTGGGCTTGGGGGAAGATATAATTCCCGTACCCAAAGGTCTGATTGGGAGAATCATTGGAAGACTCGGGAAAGTAATGCAAGACCTTGTAAATATCTCCGGTGTGGCAAGGGTAAGGATCCCTCCGGATAATGAAGTCCAGGTATCAGCTGAAGAGGGCGTGATTTATGTCACGGTTGTTGGCTCCATGGAAAGCCGGAGGAACTTTTGGATGCTCTTGGAGTATCGGGTGAGATACCTGCAAGAGATTGAGCAGTTGAGGCATGACCGACTGCAGATCAACAAAGAGGTGTGGAACATCAGGTCGTGGCCGCCTTCAACCCAAGATGTAAGGGTCCCTCCAAGAAGTGACATGGCAGGTGGCCGAAAACTAATAGCAAGGCAAGGACATCAAAAGGCTGCAAGTGGCAGTTCGACGGGCCGTACCAGGCTGAGAGACCTTAGTCCCGGTGAGACACTGAATGAGTCAGACTTAGGCCACAGTAGGCTCGACTAAGGCTTATGACTGCACCAACCAGGAGAGCCGGTTGGGTAATGGAGCAGACAGGGAGAGGATGGAGACTATACAGTGTCTGATGATGCAGACAGACTATGACTGGAAGGCCAAAGACCAAGGCCGATATTCTGACCACTGGGGGCAGGGAAGGCCTAACGGAGATATGAGGCCGTATGACAGACAAAATAGCCGGAGACGGTTCTCTAGACTGGTAGGGTAAGGTGACAGGGAGCCTGGTCTCAAGATCCCGGGGTGATGTCATGTGTTCAACCCCACAAGCTTAAACAGAAGGGGGAGGTATGTGGTGTAGTGACAACTGTGTTAAGGGGCGCTGTGTGGGTGTCCCAGGACGGGTGTACAGGCACATCCAGTGTGGTAACAGGAGCAGGGTCCTAAATGACCATTATGTATCCCAAGGTGGGTGGCCTTGGGATGAAGGCTTGGATATGTGCTAATCAGCAGAGCTACTGCTGATGATCTTTTTCAATGTGTTAGGGAGAAGCCTTCAATTGATCGGTGAGACGGGTGGGATCAATCACCTACAAATCCACCCAGGGGCGTGTGTCTAAAACACCCATAGTAAAGCGAATGTGTATGACTGGTTGTAGGACCTGTGATGAGGTCATAGCCAAGTGATCTGGTGGGCGTGGCTATGGACCATACACGGTGACCAGGGTGGGTCACATGAGTGAATGCTTGGACCCGGTTGGTCTGTTAGGAAGGTCTCGTCTGGCTGATGTGCTGAGGAAGATGTGTCTGCCTTCGTGAGTGCAGGTGTGGACGATGTGAGTTCCCTGGAGGGAATGAACGTCTGCAGTGTGAAGCAGCTATGAGGTAAGCCGGACAGGGCAAATAACTGTGAGGCTAGATAGCCTGTGTACCAGAGATAACAAAGCCTGTGTGACCACAGGGTTAACAGAGCGGAGCTCTTTCATGGACGTTATGCTGATTTGATATGAACTTTCTGTTGCTGTTGATGGTTTATGCTGCATAATAAACCGAATGGACTGAGTTATCTTGAGAAACCTATGCCGGACCTGATTTATCGGCTGCCTAGCAAGTATCCCCTACCTGAATAACAAGCGCTACCTTACAAACTTCATAAAATTTTTTGAAAAGGTAAGGCAAAATACCACAGATACAAAAGAATTCTGGGTGGGTACATCTGGGGGTATTAGTAATTCTAACATTATACAAGCAATCAATTACATAAATTATCTATAACACATACGGTATATGCCTCATGATATGTACTTTTTGCTATAATTGCCATTTCACAATAGAGGTAAAGAAATCCTCAACATATCAGCAGACAGCAACAACAAAAAATGTCGCAATATCACATACCATAGTACAAATAAATCAACTTAGTACACAGCAAAGTTAAACAGAAAAGAAAATGGGGTATATAAGTGTCTAATAGGAAATAGCACCTATAAGTAAGCGTGTTATACCAATCACTTTATTAATAGCAGAGTAAGGTATGCTTATGTGTCAAATGTAATAGTATAATAGAAAGTGCCTGTATAACAGACCAAGGTACCTGGAGATAGAAACCGGGGACCCACCATGTTGACACCAAATGTACATCACAGAATTTTATACCATTGAGCAGTGGATGCCGATACAGTTGAAAGCACTGATGAGACAGGAAGCTACAAGCTCCCTCTCCCATCATTCCCTTCTCAGTGTCTGATCTCCCTAACGCAGACACTGACAGCGGGCGTCAATACTTGGCTCCCGCTGTCCTGAGATGTGCGGGTGTTCAGAGCAGCGGGGAACAAGGAGGAGAGGTGAGTATTTTTATTTTTCTTTATGGGCAGTACCTGGTCAATGACCTGAAGAGATGGGACCAAAGTCTCAAACATTTCTGTTAGCAACACACTGCGCCATCATGGATTAAAATCCTGCATGGCACGCAAGGTCCCCCTGCTCACTCCAGCACATGTTCAGGCCCATTTGAAGTTTGCCAGTGACCATCTGGATGATCCAGAGGAGGCATGGGAGAAGGTCATGTGGTCAGATAAGATCAAAATAGAACTTTTTGGTATCAACTCCACTCGCCGTGTTTGGAGGAAGAAGAAGGATGAATAGAAGCTGAAGAACACCCTCCCAACCATGAAGCATGATAGGGGGAAACATCATACTTTGGCGGTGCTTTTTTGTAAAGAAGACAGGATGACTGCATCTTATTGAAGGGAGGATGGATGGGGACGTTTATTTCATGATTTTGGCCAACAACCTTCTTTCCTCAATAAGAGCATTGAAGATGAGTCGTGGCTGGGTCTTCCAGCATGACACTGACCCAAAACACACAGCCAGGGCAACTAAGGAGTGGCTGCATAAGAAGGATTTCAATTTCCTGGAGTAGCCTAGGCAGTCTCCTGACCTGAACCCAACAGAAAATCTTTAGAGGGAGCTGAAACTCAATGTTACCCAGTGACAGCACTGAAACCTGAAAGATCTGGAGAAGATCTGTATGGAGGAGGGGGCCAAAATCCCTGCTGCAGTGTGTGCAAATTTGTTCAAGAACTACAGGAAATGTCTGACCTCTGTAATTGTAAACAAAAGTTTCTGTACCAAATATTACATTCTGTTTTTCTACTGTAACAAACAAATACTTATTTCATGCGATAAAATGCAAATTAATTATGTAAAAATCATACAATGTGATTTTCTGTTTTTTATTTTTAGATTCTGTCACTCACAGTTGAAGTGTACCTATGATAAAAATCACAAACCTCTCTATTCTATGCAGAAAACTTTCAATATTGGCAGTGTATCAAATACTTATTTTTCCCACTGTAGTTTGTTTGGCTACTATCACACACTTTGCCATATTTTAATAGATATAATTTTTCCAGATTTCTGCCAACAGAGTAATGTGAGGGCTTGTTTATTGCAGGACAAGTTTATATCTTTATTGGTACCTTTTTTGAGCACATAACATTTTTTGATTGTTTTATATTCTGATTTCTGGGAGGCAGAATGAACAAAAACCAGCAATTCAGGATTTATTTTTTTTTAGTTTTATGCCATTCATAGTGTGGTAAAATTGATAAGGCAGCTTTATTTTCCAGGTCAGTATGATTACAGCGATACCACATTTATATGTATACAGTACATATATATATTTATATATATATACACACTGTACATATGCGCGCCGGCTTCCGGGAAGACCGGTGGTGACGTGACGGGACCCAGGAGAGCTTCTGCGCATGCGCGGCTTTTTAAAGATGGCGCGCGCCATTCTTAATTTCTTTTTCCCCTATAAAAGCATACAAGTGGCTTAATATAGCATCCACACAGCCCCCGAAGAAGCCCAGCAGGGTGAAACACGTCAGGCAGCAGAGAGGCTTTTCAGGACCCCATATGGGTAAGGTGACGCACAATATGGCACTATCAATGGCACTTTAGCAGTTCTCTGGTTATGAATAGTAGGTGAGTGGCCTTGTATAATGGGAGTATAGGCACAGATTTACTATATATATTTTTTTCACCTTCTACCCTGATTGGTGTTGTGAATAACTCTGGGTTATGTTTTTGCCCTTACTCTTGAATTGATTGGTATTGATAATAAGAGTTGTTCCTAGATGAATCTATAAGGAAGGTGTGCCGGACATAGCATTTATATAAAATCTTGCTTCCATTTCACTCTCCTCTATGGCTTAATTAGGGTGTGACAAATCCCCCTTTTTTTAGGGGTACAATATTGATATGTGATCCATACCTTTTACCTGACTTGCCCCTCTAACATGTCTCCACCTTGATATTGACTCATTTTGTTAGATATTTTCTTGTATTATATTTTTGTAAGAAATGTGCAATAAAATTGAATATTTTTACTGACAAGTGTGACTTTGAAAATTAGTCTTTGTTGGGTTATTTTGACTCCGGTATTCTATGTAGGTTCCCACACTGTACATATACACAGTATATATATATACTGTGTGTGTGTATATATATATATATATATATATATATAATGAAAAAAGGAAAATAGTAGAAAAAAATTAAAAAAGTGGACTTTATTGTCCAATGGCATGTGTATATACATATATATATGTTTTTCCACTTTTACGCAATAAAAACTATTGTATAGAAAAAATAATTGTTTTTGCATTGCCACATTCTGAGAGTTTTAGCTTTTTTATTTTTCCACTGATGGAGCTACATGACTCTCGTGATGATGTTGTGGGGATGCCGATCGGCATGAGAGAGGGAGCCTCCTCCCTTTCCCAGCCTTCTAAATACTGTGATCGATATTGATTGTGGCATTTAGGAGATTAAGCAGCCGTACACAGCTCCTGTGCCGCGCACAATTGCCATGATGTGCCTATACGTGGTTGGTCGGGCACCCCTACTCGACCATGACATATAGGTATGGCAAATGTCTTAAAAGGGTTTACGGGAGTCTGTCACACCTCAAAATGCATTTTAAATGGGCTATAAAATGTTGTAGGGAACTTACCCCATATAAAAGCCACAATAGCACTGTACCACTTCCTGGTATATTAGTGTGGAAAGTAGAGTCAGAAAAAAGGGGAGAGGGAGGAGAACACGGAAGGATACTGCATGCGAGCACAGCCGTACACACGTGTAACAACCCTGCTGGCATCACTGCATGGCCTCCCATTCCCCACTTACCAACTTTCTCACTGCTCCAGGCCATGCTGTGATTTCTGTCTACTGCCAGCTCCATGCTCTGTCTCCTGTCTGCTCTGTGCATGTTTCCTGGCTGTGTGTATAGGGGGGCAGTGCCAGAACTCTCTAATCTGTCCCTGACCAATTACCAAGAGCCCTCTAGTATTTAGGGTAACCCCACCCACTGGAACATTGCCTGTGCAATGTGTTAACTCGTAGTGTCTTGCTACTGAGCTGCCAGGTCTTGCTCTGTGCTTCTCCTAGCTTTGCTTGGTACTTGTCTGTCTGCCCTCCAGGAGGCAGAATATTCTGGTCTCTGTGTCTTTGTCCTAGCTTTATCTTTTACCTGTCTTGCTGCCCTCCAGGAGGCAGTATTTCCTGGTTCCTGTGCTGTTGCTCCTAGCCTTACTTTGTATCTGTGTATACTCCACTCCTTCCTGCCTGTATCCGTATCTGCATCTCCTGTGTGAACAGGTCCAAACCTGTTCCTTCATATTCCACTCCTTCCTGCCTGTATCCGTACTTGTGTTTGCTGTGTCAACAGGTCCAAACCTGTTCTTTCATACTCCACTCTTTCTTGCCTGTATCCGTACCTGCACCTCCTGTGTGAACAGGTCCAAACCTGTTCTGTCATACTCCACCCCTTCCTGTCAGTACCCGTACCTGCACCTCCTGTGTGAACAGGTCCAAACCTGTCATACTCCACTCCTTCCTGCCTGTTCCTTTACCTACTCCTGCTGTGGGAACAGGTCACTACCTGTTCCTTCCTGCCTTTACCAGCACCTGCACCCACTGTGTGAACAGGTCTCTACCTGTTCATTCATATATATCTCCTGCCTGCCCTGTGTCTCAGCTGTGCCAGCCTGCCCTATGTCTCAGCTGTGCCAGCCTGCCCTGTGTCTCAGCCGTGCCAGCCTGCCCTGTGTCTCAGCCATGCCAGCCTGCCCTGTGTCTCAGCCATGCCTACCTGACCTGTGTCTCAGCGGTGCCAGCCTTCCGTGTCTGATCCATGCCAGCCTGCCCTGTCTCTCAGCCGTTCCTACCTGCAAAGTGTCTCAGCCATGCCTGCCTGCCCGAGTACCAGTCGTGCCTGCCGTGCCCACCTGCCTGCCTGTCTGTCGCACCTGATCAAGTGTCCTGTTCCCCAGTGGGATCAGTAGCCACAGGCAGACACCACCCTGGAGTGGTACCTGGCAGCTGCCTGCCGCACAAGCCTGACCTCACCATCAGAGGCTCCAGTGAAAACCAAGGCAGCTGTCGTAGTCACGCCCCTTCCAGGGTAGTCTGGTTTGTGGTACAGTGGGGCCACAACTCCCTGGCTCACGCCCACCAGTCAGGGCATGAGCATGACAACACGTCAGCAACATTCTAACTGTGTTTGTTCTGGGAAGTGACTGAGTACTGTCAATCAAAAGCAGAGGAAGGACTGTAATATGCAAATGAGGAAGCGTAATGGTGCATTACAGTAATAGTAAGCTCTTGGCCAACCAAAGTTTTTCAGCGAGTTGAAACCCACTCAAAAGCACTAAACTAAACTTGGGAAGACAGTTGCAAAAATAGTCAACCCATCAAAGTCTGAAAGTGCTTTCTAAGACCACCTGCTCAGTTTCCTTGCCTTCTGGCCCCTGCCTGCTCTGGAGTTGACAGATAAGCTGAGAACATCCTTTATGAAAGGAAACATGGATGTATGAAATTTGCACCAGGAGTTTTAGTGTAGCTTTACATCCAGGACATCCTAAAATAAAAAATGCTCAAAAATAGCTCTTAAAGCGGAAAACATCAGCACAGAAAGTAAACAATCCACTTGTCAATGAATTTAGTGGGACAGCATTATCCAAGGATGCACAGGTGCACATGAAGGCATCTGGTTAAGGATTCATACGTGAATTTCTTCAGTTTAACTTGGGAGAAAAACAGGAAGACAATTTATATAGTTTTTTTCTCAGTAACCATGAGATATCTTATTTTGCTATGATAACAATTAAATTAGCGTTTTCCTTTGTGTAAAAATAATGTCACATTTTCCTTGATAACTCATTATTCCTATTGTAACTTGCTTAGAAAACGTGACTCCTGACCTCTTGTAATTAGGTCAGAGCAGGACACCTTTCGTTTTATTTCCTCCTGACTACAGTTACTTGGGAGGCTGGCCAAATAAAAGCATTAGCACATTAAAGAAAAGGCACTTCGAGGGCTTGTAGGTTAGCATTTTATATATTTTACTGTTTTCTTTGGCAGTGGCTTGTTTTATTTTTAAGTAAAATACCTTTAGAATACCAAAGGACATCCTGTGACGTCTAATGTATAGGTCTCCCACAAGACCTGTATGGAGGCTTTGCATGCAACATCAAGGCAGTTATTTACAGATATAATTTGGGAAAGGAATCTGCTGTACATTGGGCTGTTATAGTTAGCTACACCTAGCTGTGGATTGCCAATATGACATAGATTTCAGGATAAGAATGTTTCTATTTTTTGCTGTCTAGCTGTAACTATTATACTTCTTGTTTGAAAATAGGACATCTCTATCACTGTTAAGGTACCGTCACATTTAGCGATGCACCAGCGATCCTGACAATGATACGGCCCGGTCAGGATCGCTGGTGCATCGCTAAATGGTCGCTAGTGAGCTGCCAAACAGGCAGATCTCACTAGCGATGCAGCAGCGGTCGGCGGTCGTTACTTACCTGTCAGACGCAGCAATGAAGACGCCCTCCCGCCCGCGTCCACGCGCCGCTCGTCGGCGCCAACAGGAAGCCCAGCAGGAAGCGGCCGACGAGAAACGGCCCAGGACGTTCTCGCGTGATCAACAGTAACCAGCGGGGGAGCCGGTCGGATGTAAGTATCACACATAGCGATATCACTAGCAATATCACTGCTGCGTCACAAAATCGGTGACGCTTTAATGATATCGCTAGCGATCTCACTTAGTGTGACGGGCCCTTTAGGCCTCATTCAGACATTAATGATTATTCTTGTGTGCAAAAAGCAGATCACATTTCATCAGTATTTTTTTTAATCAGAGTTGATGTTCCAGTATTTATCATCAGAGTTAATCCGTGTTTCAGTGTTTATCATCAGATATGATCAGTGTTTCACTGCTTACCATCAGAGTCGATCAATGTTTGTTTTCCATAGAGTTGATCATTGTTTCAGTGTTTATTATCAGAGTTAATCAGTGTTTCAGTGTTTGCCATCAGAGTGGATCAATGTTTCACTGTTTGATCAGTGTTTACCAACAGTGTTGATCAGTGTTTCAGTGTTTATCATCAGAGTTTCATCAGTTTTTCTCAGATAAAACAAAAACTGCTGGATAGTAGAAGCTGCTTATCGAACTTCGTATATCAGTCTGTGAAGAATTGACAGCTCATGGATGGCATCTGAGTTTTTTAATGACCTATAGACTTGATAATTCAATTGTTATTAAAAGGGTACTGCTAGCATGGGTGCACATAGAGAAGACCTTAAGAATAAACAGAGGGAAAGGATACAAACTCACGATATATTTATATATAATATAATAATCTTGTAAACATATATGATGGTATAAATAATTCTCAAAAGTGTGGTTGAACCAATCCCCCAAACAAAGGATGGCAGACCATCCGGTATCGCTGAAAAAATAACTCAAAGATGGATGGGAATGAGAAATCCCACAGGGTAGAAAAGATGCAACATAAAATAATAATAATAAAAAAATAAATAAAATAATAACAATAATAATAATAATAAATGACACAATTTTTAAATATAAAAAAGCCTTTATTAAAATATTGGCACAACAATTAAGTGCATTAAAAATATATGTATATAGTAATAGAATATACAACCACGTTTGCAATGTGTTTATGGATAATGGAAAAACCAATCCATAACAAAAAAGGCTTAATTAATAAACCAGGTAAAAAATGTAGTGACGCAGAAATTATTACATAAAAAGAAAAATAAATATAAATATTGACGCTGTGTTGGTTGTATACGAACGCGCCCCGACGCGCGTTTCGGAAATAAATCTCCGTCAGGGGGATAAAAAAAAAAAAGGAGACGAAGGAGATTTATTTCCGAAACGCACGTCGGGCACGTTCGTATACAACCCACACAGCGTCAATTGGCTTACAGGTATTTTACACTTTGTACTTTGTTGCACACGCCTCAGTGCGATTTGTATTCTTTGCACAGCTGCACCTTTGCACTTTGGGCACATTTATTATATATATTTATTTTTCTTTTTATGTAATAATTTCTGTTTCACTACATTTTTTACCTGGTTTATTAATTAAGCCTTTTTTGTTATGGATTGGTTTTTCCATTATCCATAAACACATTGCTAACGTGGTTGTATATTCTATTACTATATGCATATATTTTTGCTGTGCCAATATTTTAATAAAGGCTTTTTTATATTTATAAATTGTGTCATTTATTATTATTATTATTGTTATTATTTTATTTATTTTTTATTATTATTATTTTATGTTGCATCTTTTCTACCCTGTGGGATTTCTCATTCCCATCCATCTTTGAGTTATTTTTTCATAGAGAACACCTTGCAGCAAAGATTAAAATAGGGAACCTAATATACTAATAAATCTCTAAGCTGTGATAATGATCGCTCTGATCGAGACGCGTTGCTTTGTATTGACCTGATGCAGAGAGCATTTTGCCACATTTAATGTTTTTAATGGATCACTAAAGTTCATCTATTTTTCAGATTCTTCTCATTTAATCAAGTTACTGATATCATCCGAGAACTGCCTATACATCAATTTATATAAGTCACATTGACAATAAACTAGTATACAGTAAACTCCCTAGAATTACTTTCTCTTGAGCAGCTCAATAGGGAAGCCTCCAAATATGATTACTCAACCATTAAAGGGCTTATTATTTATTATGGGCCTAATAGCTAACATGCAGGTAGTTGCTACCTACATGCCTGTTGTGACAGATGGAAATCTCTGCCAACACAAAGCGGGCACAGACTGGTCCTGCCAGTGATTCAATGGCTTCTGTCTGTTGATATCATGTCGACAGAGCAGCAGCTTCTCATCTGCCGATGTCATGCTGACTGACAGCCAGATCCCAGTTTCGTAGTCAGCTGTCAATCAGCATGACGCTGGTCACACCATATCGATAGAGCAGCCCGGAAGGGGCAGAGCTGCTCTGTTAATGTGGAGTAGCAGAATTGCCATCAGGAGTGGTCAATGACTGCTTTGTGCCGGCTCTGGGTTGAACAGGTACCGTATTTTTTGGATTATAAGATGCACTTTTTTCTCCCAAATTTTGGGGGAAAATGGGGTGCGTCTTATAATGTGGATATAACTTACCGGCTACGGTGGAGCAAGGTCCCAGGGTCGCTCCTGGAGGAGGCAAGAGTGGCGCGTTGCTGCAGGCCACAGGCTGGGATGAGGGGGTGTTCCGATGCGCTTTGCTGCAGGTGAAAATGACTGCCGTGCTCGGTGGTGCAGGGGGGCTCAACCAGCATTTTATTATTATTATTATTATTATTATTATTATGCATTTATATAGCGCCATTTATTCCATGGTGCTTTACATGTGAAAAGGGGAAATATAGACAAGTATAATAAACATGTGTAAGACAAGGGACACACAAGTACATAAGGAGAGGGGACCCTGCCCACGAGGGCTCACAGTCTACAGAGATGGGTGAGAATACAGTAGGAGAGGGTAGAGCAGGTCGGGCGGTGATTCAGTAGACCGAGGATCATTGCAGGCTGTAGGCATGTCGGAACAGGTGGGTCTTCAGGTTCTTCTTGAAGGTTTCCATTGATGGTGAGAGACTGATATGTTGCGGCAGAGAGTTCCAGAGTATGGGGGAAGCACGGGAGAAGTCTTGTATGCGGTTGTGGGAAGAAGAGATAAGGGGAGAGTAGAGGAGATCTTGAGATGATTGAAGGTTGCATGCGGGTAGGTACCTGGAGACCATGTCACAGATGTATGGAGGAGACAGGTTGTGGATGGCTTTGTATGTCATGGTTAGGGTTTTGAATTGGAGCCTCTGGGCAGGCTAGGAAGCCAGTGAAGGGCCTGGCATAGGGGGGAGGCTGGGGAATAGCGGGGAGACAGGTGGATTAGTCGGGCAGCAGAGTGTAGGATGGACTGGAGTGGTGCCAGAGTGCTAGAGGGGAGGCCAGAAAGTAGGTGGTTGCAGTAGTCGAGACAGGAGATGATAAGAGCATGCAGTAGTGTTTTTGTGGTTTCGTAGTTGAGGAATGAGCGGATCCGGGAAATATTTTTGAGTTTGAGGCGGCAGGAGGAGGCGAGGGCTTGGATATGTGGTTTGAAAGAGAGGGCAGAGTCGAGGATCACCCCAAGGCACCGAGCGTGCAGGACTGGAGAAAGCAAGCAGCCATTGACATTGATGGATAGGTCTGGTGTAGCGGTAGAGTGAGATAGGGGAAAGATGATGAATTCTGTTTTGTCCATGTTCAGCTTGAGAAAGCGAGCAGAGAAGAAGGCTGAGATAGCAGACAGACATTGTGGGATTTTGGTCAGTAAGGAGGTGAGGTCAGGTCCAGATAGGTAGATCTGCGTGTCATTGGCTTAGAGGTGATACTGCGAACCGTGGGATTTTATGAGCTGTCCCAAGCCGAAAGTGTTGAGAATAGTAGGGGTCCTAGGACTGAACCTTGAGGAACACCGACAGACAGGGGGCGAGGTGAGGAGGTGGTGTGTGAGAGGGAGACAGTAAATGTTCGGTCTGTTAGGTATGATGAGATCCAGGATAGGGCCAAGTCTGTGATGCCAAGAGATGAGAGAATCTGTAGCAGGAGGGAATGGCCCACGGTGTCGAAGCCAGAGGACAGGTCCAGGAGATGGAGGACAGAGTAGTGTCGCTTGCTCTTGGCAGTTAGTAAGTCGTTAGTGACTTTAGTTAGGGCAGTTTCAGTTGAGTGATGCGGTCGGAAGCCAGATTGTAACCGGTCAAAGAGGCATTTTGTGAAAGTCTGGAGCCTCCCGCATATCCATTACTGCGATGCGGTGGTCTCCGGGAAAATAGCCGCCGGGGCTGCGCATGCTCAGATTGAGATCTCGGCAACGAGATCTCGGGACCCTGGGACCCCACTTCACTGCAGGCACCATCTCCAGTAAGCAATAAGATGCATGTATTATAAGAGGCACCAGCATTTTATTAAAAAAAGTTTCTTTTCCTATTTTTCTCCTCAAAATTTGGGATGCGTCTTACAATCTGGTGCATCTTATAATCTACAAAATACAGTAGTTTGTTAGCAACTACCTGCCTGTTTTTAGGCACATAGTAAAAAAAAAAAGTCCTTGACAAACCCTTTAAAGGAGCATTCCCATTAATGTTTTTTCTCCCTAAAGCTGTGTATGCATAAAAGTATAGAGGGAAATGTCACAAATCTTTATTTTTCTGCCAACATAATTTCCTAGAAAAATAATTCCCCCAAAATGAGCATAGTCAACTTCAACTCTGAGGTCAGGATAACAGGCAGCAGGTTCCACATAGGGATACAGGAAATAGTCAGTCCAGACAGGTCACTTTGTTAGCAGAGTTCAGGGGGGAAGACACAGTCCTTCCCAAAATAGTCAGTTGACAGTTATTATATATACAACACTATCATGACTTCCTGGTAGCCAAGAAAAGAAACGCTTTAGTGTCTTATTTTGCTGAGATTAATAATTTTGCCGATAGTGCACATACTTTAGGGAGCAGTGTATACTGTTGTATGTATGTCAAGAGATAATTGTGAGTGGTGCTAAAAAGAAAAGGCTATCAATTTAATCTGTTAGAGATGCTAAAAACTTCACAATTTTGGCTTAATACTGTATTAAATGTCACTTGGACCCATGTAATGTCTTGGCCTACGACACAGGTAAATGCAAAAAAAGTGCCCATATTCAGGATTCTACAGCTGACGGAAAATTGTTAAACTAGCAACAGGATGGGAAACAAATGCAGTAACACTGCACAAAGCTGATATGTGCAGTGATCAGAGCTGCATTACACATTTACAAATCATTTATGACCCAGGTCCACATAGCTAAATTAGGGCAAAGCTGTTCAGACTCAGGAAATGCTGTTTTGTGATATTTTTGAAAAAAAAACCTTTTTCACTTGATTGGGTGCAGAAATGGTGAAGAACATCTGCAACATCCAAACCTCACCAAAAGGTCTGTAGCAAATCCAAATCAGCTGATCCATTTTCTAGCTATGAGCTGAACATACAGGAGTCATGCTAGCTGCTCAATGTCTGAACCACTTGTGGCGTATGGTTTGTCTGTGAAGGTGATATTCTGCGTGAAAATGCCATAAGTTAAAATGGCAATTAGTCTCTGCCATGATCAGGAATCTGTACAGTACTAGTTTAGGCATCCATTAATGGGATGCAGATCTATGTTTTGTTGTGTTGTGGAGAAAGAGAAAAAGCAGGATGGTACTCACCGTTCATGTGACTCAAATCACTTTATTTCACATACACAAGGCATCGGCATAGGCACGGGAGCAATGTGCTGGAAGAAGAACAACAGTCGTTTCGCGCTCAATACGCTTCAACAGATCTATGTTTTGGTGTGAATGATTTTCCCACAATTGCAACTGATTGATACAAAAAAAATTTTTTCACAAGGCAGCTCACCATTTATAAAATGTTGGGAGCTAGTGTCTGTCACATGTCTTTTAACAAATAAATTATAAAATACAGTTGCACTCCATGCGCCACAGTATTTGCAAACATTGAATATATGAATTACTGTATTTTAAATGGCAAAAATGCCAGATAGACTATACATATAAAACTAAGGTACTTGGAGCATACATTAGTCAATTTGTGTGTGCCCATCAGCCACATCAAGCCAGAACTTTCTTTGATGGTACCTTAACCTAATTTCTAATATACCTTTAGTCAGAATACACATCCTTTCATTTAAGTCAGGAGTGTGCAGTTAATTTTCCAAGGGGCCACATAAACAAATGTGACTGTTGTGGATGCCGAACCAATAGGCTGAAATTAATTGTTCAATATTAATATTACCAAATTAATTATTATTTATATTAATATTAAAGGTATCACTTAAAATTGAGCAGAATTATACCATATGAACCCCACCCCATATATAGTATGAGCCTTCACATACAGTAAGAACCCCCACATAGTCCTTTACATATAAAGTAGTATGAGCCCCCTATATACAGTATGAACCCTCACACAGTCACATGTATACAGTATGAACCTTCACATTGTCCCCTGTATACACTATGAGACCACCAATAACCCTCTATATACAGTATGAACCCCCACATAGCCCCTATATACAGAGTGAGCCCCCACATAGCCTCTCTGTATACTGTATAAGTCCCCACATACTCCCTATATACAATATGAGCCCCCACAAAGCCTCTCTATATATACAATATGAACCCCTACATAGCCTTCAGTGTATTGTATGAGCCAACATGTACACCACTATTTACAGCTTGCGCTCCTACATAGTCTCCCTATATTTAGTGTGAGCCTATGAGCCCTCACAAAGCCTCCTAAATACAGGTACACATCCCATACATATGAAAAAAACTACCCCTACTCACCTCGATCCCCCTGGCGGTCTATTTCAGTGCACTGACTCTTCATACAGCAGAGTGATGTAGTGACATCATCGCGTCTGCTATCTGTCAAACTTGCTAATTGGTGGATGAGACAAGGTCTTCGTCCTCTACAATGTATACAGTGTGATAAGGCCTCATTTACAGTTAGGTTTTCACAAACAAGTGCTGTATGTTTCTTTTTTCATGGATAGCATGGGTACCTATGACAGTCTATGGTCTGTTGAAAAAATCTGATTACCGCGATGAATTTTCCACTTTGACGAGACATGCATTGAAATATGTGCCTGTGTTTGGAACAGCTAACTACTTTTGAGCAACTGTTTTTCAAACTTACCACCGCAAAAAGTCAACTACTCTCCAGACTGATTGACGTTTCTGGGAGGTTATTCTAGTTTCATTTATTTTTTGGTCCTTATGAAGTTTAAGTCTCTCATCCTGGGTCTTTGTGTCCACCTGCACCCCTTCCTCTTCCTTTGTTGGCAGTGTGTTGTGGACTCCCATTGAGTTCATAAGTAAGCAAAAGAAACCCCTTGACGGCCTTTTAGGTAGTCAGGTCAGAGATGGTGTTTTTAGTTGTGCAGCTAGGGATTGACTAGTCTGTACAAAGACAAGTTGGGTGTAGGTGTGGCTTCTCTCTATGGTTAGTCTTCCTTACTCCCTTTACTCGTGTGTGAGTGTGGTACGTGAAAGTAGTCATTGGACGATTGTGTTGCCTTAATAATGATACGCCAAGGCTTGTGGTACTCTAGATCCTCATTTAGTGGGTCTTATTGATCTTAAAATACTTGGCATCTTGTTCTGGATGGCACAAATGCTTTGATGAACACCTCTATATAAATGAATAGGGTGTTAATTAACTATTTTTGACTGATGTATCTTCATAACACTGCACATTATAGTGCACTTTTCTTCTGTACACACATATATATTTATATATATATGACATGCTGTGGGTTTTTTTTACACATTCTGTCTTTTTACAGAACAAAGTAGGATGATGCAAAATAAACCATTGAATAGATGCAGTGTATTACTAAAATTGGTCACTAGATGGCAAATGTAATATAGTGCTGTATTTAATACATAGAATGCAGGGAAAGCCCAAAACATTAGTGTAATAGACAGTCAAAAAATAGGCAATCAAAATTATACAGATAAATAAAATACTCAGGCAAGTAGAATACAATACTGATCACTCATGATAGAGATTGATTTCTGCATTAACCTCCACCTCAAACACAGACATGCCAGTTTTTTTTTGCACAGCACAGATAAAATTTGTGCTGCACACATGCGCACTGATGACACACAAATAACATCCATGTGTCATCAGCGTGACATGTACCGGTGCTTGGGAAGAAGCGGTACAGTTTGTGCTGCTCCCAGGTACTGGCCAGCTGCTGAAGGCAGTTCTCATCATTGTCTCCTGCTAAATGCTAAACAGAAAGCTGTGGGCTGATATTTACAGCCTGGGAAGGGATCATAAATATTGTCCCCCCCCAGGCTACCAATATTAGCCCTCAGCCGCCCCAGAAATGGTGCATCCATAAGATGCGCCAAATCTGAATCTAAGGGGCCCGTCACACATAGCGAAATCACTAGCGAGATAGCTGATTTTGTGATGCATCAGGATCTCGATGTGTGTGACATCTATCAGTGACCGGCCCCCTCGCCGGGTATCGCTGATCGTGCAGGAATGTCCTGGGCCATTTTTTGATTGTTGATCTCCCGCTGGCCAGCACAGCGCTTAGTTACCTGCTGTGTACCTTGGATACCAGCGTGCTCGCGCTGGGAGCTGGTATCCAAGGTAAACACTGGGTAATTAAGTGACGCACGTGCTTAGTTACCCGATATTTACCTTGGATACCAGCGTCCTCGCTGGTCCTGATCGCTGGTGGGATCTGCCTGTTTGACTGCTCACCAGCGATCATGGAGCGATGCCCCAGCGATCCTGACCAGGTCGTATCGTTGTCGGGATTGCTGGTGCATGGTTTGGTGTGATGGGACCCTTAGCCTCGCTCATCCCAATTGCCTTGTAGCGGTGGCAAGTAGGGTATTAGGGTTGGGGTGGATGTCACCTTTCTATTGTCAGGTGACAGCAAGGCTGATTTGCAAAATCAGAAGTGTATCAACTACTTATTTTCCACAATGTATATACCCGACTCCAATGCACCTGGCACCAAAATTTGCAGTTTGGCCCCCACATGCATGTTGGTCACATGTATGGGCCCTTGTATCATTGTAGAGCCTATAAAAACATATGTTTGCTCCCCCATGGAATGATGTCCCCATCTTGCCCCCTTTGTGTAATAATGTCCGCTACTCTGGCCCCTTACTGTAATAATGTGCCCCATCCTGGCCCCATCTCTTAATATTTTTTCTATACTCTCTTTTTCTGTAATAATGTCTTCCATCCTGGCCCCTTCCTGTAATACTGTCCCCCATCCTGGTCATATTTTGTAATAATGTTCCCATCCTGGCCCCTTACTATAATAATGTCCTCCATCCTGGGCTAATCACTGTAATTATATCTCCTTCCTGTAATAATGCTCCTCATTCTGGTCCCTTCCTGTAATACTGTCCCACACCTTCGCCCCATCTTGTAATAATGTTTCCATCCTGGCCCTTCCCTATAGAAATGCACCCCGTTCTGGCCCCATTCTGTAATATTGTACACATCCTGGCCCTTCCTGTAATTATGTACCCCATCCTGACTCCCTCCTGTAATAATGTTCCCTATCCTGTAATAAGGTCTCCTGTTTTGGGGCCACTTCTTGAAATAATGTTCCCTATCTTAGGCCTATTCCTGTAATAATGTCCCCCATCTTGGGTTGCTTCTTGTAATAATGTTCCCCATCCTGGGCCCCATTGTATAATAATGTCCTCCATCCTGATCCCAACCTGTAATAATGTCCCATGTCATCTTCCCATGAAGTGCAGCATCCTCTTCCATAGCAGGCGTAGAGACTGGCAGCTGACTTTGGTCTGTGATGGGCACAACGACATCAGCAGTCGGCCACTGATTGGCTAGTGGCTTCTATTGTGGTGCAGGGAGCTGGTGAGTCTCTACATTGCAATACATTTAAGCTGAATGTGCATCCTTGGATGCACATCCAGCTTCAATATGTGCTGGAGTAAGTGGGCCTCCCTCCTGCTTGGGCCGGTCTCGAACTCACTCTCTGCAATGTACACAGAAAGCTGCTAATCAGTGGTGCGGTTGGGATTACACAGGGCTCAGGATTTGAGCTCTGCTAGATCTACATCCTCACGGGCAGGGTCCCCTCTCCTTATGTTCTTGTGTGTCCCTTGTCTTACACATGTTTATTGTACCTACAATATATTTCCCCTTTTCACATGTAAAGCGCCATGGAATAAATGGCGCTATATAAATGCATAAGAATAATAATAATAAAGTCTATGGCAAATTCACTGCGTGAAACTTGCGAGTGACGACAAAAAATCCAACACATTTGAAACCATTTGTGACTGTGGCCCAGTAAGTTACAGGTAACAATATGACATTATAGGAGGCCATTAGAAGTGACGCTGCAATCTCCGAGTCAGGCCTCGTTCACACGTCAGTGTGACATAAGTTTTGGGTATCAGTGTGCCATCCGTGAGTCCGTTTTTACCATCAGTGTGTCATCAGTGATATTCCGGTATGGATAATGAAAAAATTAAACTACAAAGCTACTCCTATACTTTGCAATGTTAAACACGGACGGAACAAGGATGTTAGATAGATGCCATCCGTATGCTGTCCTTGTTTTTCCCAGACCCACAGACTTGTTTTGCACGGACGACACATTGTACATGTAAAAACACGGACATGTGATGATCACCATAGCTTATAATGGGTACGTGGGGTACCGTGAAATAAAACCATGCTAAATGTACTAGAAACACGGACATGTGAAGGAGGCCTCTAGTGTAGGACTAGCCTTGAGTTTGATAGTAAAACTGCTATTATGCAGTTCTGCCAGAAGGTGGCAGCATTTGATCAAATAACCGAGGTGTAACGCTCCTTATTGGTTATAGCGGTTATACAGCAGCATTACTTTGTAGGACACATTAATGGTTAATCAGTTACAAAGATCATTACAGCAAAAATATATCCTTATAGGAGGATCTCTGCCAGAAGAGTATCACCTTCCGTTTAGAGCTTTTTTTAGGGGTGTGATTTTAATTTTTAATAATAAGCTTCTTACTTAGATAATGGTTTAGCACAGCCCAGAAAATGATCTGGAAACTAATAATCAAATAAAACAATTACAATGTTTAAAAAAACCTACATAGTAATATAATGTTACTAGTGAACCTGACGGAAGGTTTTTACCTGTAGGTTAGTGTTATGGCTGTATAGATGTTTGTTTCCCAATAAAAAATGCAACCATTTCTGTAATATTCTAAGGTGCTACTGGGGTAGAAGCCATATGCAAATCAGACTGGAAGTGCGCTGGGGGTGGGACAGTACACACTATATAATAACAAGCTATAGGAAATATAGTAAATGGAATATGAAAATACTAAATTGCTACGTACAGTACCATTACCAGAGAATAAGGAAAAAAAGGCTTTCTATGCTTTATAGCCTCCAGGTGGTGATGCAGAACTGACATATATTGCTGAGCTCATGTTTTGCTTTTGTGCAGTCCTCACCTTTGTGTTCCCTGCACCTCCAGTACATTGCACACTGACTGCTGTTTCTTCACCAGTCATGGACGAATGCAATATCTAATGCAGCGGTGTTTATGATTATTTTGTAGAGATGAGAGAATCGAATTTGTGTTGGAATTTAGGAATCCACCTGGCAAATTCAAACAATTTGCAATCCACTTAGAACAAATCACTTAAAATGGCCACGGACATTTTACCCAATGTAGAACATTGCATCAGCCAGAGAAGGATCCCATAACCACATGTGTGACCACGCGGTCTTTCCAATAATGAATTGCAGCCATCACATCACATGGTATAGCACTACCAATCAGAACTGACTCTCATACCCTGTATAAAAGCAGAGGCAGGGAATGCAGAAGCCTTATTGTAGTGAAACTGGATAATGAAAGGATGTCACAGCTCAGCCGTAGAGAGAAAGCCATAAAACACTGAACAAAGTGTACAGGTAGTGTATGACAGCACAGCAGTGAAGAACAATTTACTCATATCTATATATGTTGAGGTCACTTTGACATTAGTAATGCTGAGTTTGTATTAACCCCTTAGCGCATATGGAGGTAACAATACATCTGCAATGGGATTCGCAAGTGTGGAGGGGGCTCTGGAGCTGAGTTCCCTTCACATGCGATAGATACTGGTGGTGCTACATAGTTGGCATCTATCGCTAACAGAAGCAGCTCGAGCTGATCTCCGATTGCTACTGAATCATAGAATCATAGAATAATAGAATGGTAGATCATCCTAGACAGATGTCTGTCCAGCCTCTGTTTGAAGACTTCCATGGAAGGAGAAATCACCATCTCTCGTGGTTTTAGTCCCTGCAGCTGCATGATTAGAGGCTGCTAGACAGCCTGGATACAAGTGGTGATTGCCTGTTTGTTAGGGATTCCCCTCATGTATTCAGGCTGTCTAGCAGCCGCAAATCATGCAGATGCGGGGATAAAAACGTAATTTCCGAGCACGCCCAAAATACTCTGAGAACACCCGAGCATGCTTGGAAATTTCGAGTAACAAGCACACTCGCTCATCACTAGTAGCTACCCATGGGGTTCATGGTTTGGGGCTCTAAGAATCATAGAATAATAGAATGGTAGAATTGGAAGGGATCTCCTAGGTCATCTGGTCCAACCCACTGCTCAAAGTAGGATTCACTAAATCATCCCAGACAGATGTCTGTCCAGCCTCTGTTTGAAGACTTCTATTGAAGGAGAACTCACCACCTCTCGTGGTAGCCTGTTCCACTCTTTGATTACTCTCACTGTCAAAAAGTTTTTTCTAATATCTAATCTGTGTCTCCTCCCATTCAGTTTCATCCCATTGCTTCTAGTCTTTCCTTGTGCAAATGAGAATAAAGTTGATCCTTCTACAATGTGACAGCCCTTGAGATATTTGTAGACAGCTATTAAGTCTCCTCTCAGCCTTCTCTAACCATTCATTATAGGACATGGTTTGTGGACCGTAAACAAATATAGTGGTTCACAGCACCTCACAGAAATCTCATGTCAATCATACCCATAAATAGGCGCACGCCCTGTCCAAGGAGTCCCTCTTGGATCAATGTAGAATCCACAGCATACAAAAGAACAGCGCTCCACACGTTGGTGAAAATAAAAATTCACCTTTAATCAGCCTTCAGTGGCAACTAGAGTGGAGCAAAACGGGTTGGTCAAATTCGTAAGTCGCCGACTTTCGCTAAAGTCGGGTTTCATGAAACGAAACACGACCATAGCGTGAGGTCGGCCATGAGGTCGGTGACCAGAGCGCCAAAGTTGCGTTTCAAATGATGCTTTCAGCGACCTTTTTCAGCCAATGATGGAGGACGCACACTGTGGGCAACGCGATGATATGGGCAGCGGTCACCACCATCTTTGAGAAGGGCATGCAAGTGATTGGCTTGCTTTGTGTGGCGTCACAGGGGCTATAAAAGGGCGTGCACGGTGACCGCCTTCTTACTTATGCCGATTTTAGCATAGGGAGAGGTTGCTGTTGCTGCTGATTCTGTAGGGAGAGCGTTAGGCAGGGAAGAAGAACCAAAAAACTGCTTCTGCTGGTACCGATTTTCACTGCACAATACAACAGTTTGTGTGCAGTGACAGGGAAGGATATATTTTTGTGCATCAGCTCTGTTGGTTATTAGGCTGCCTTATAAGGCTCCCTGATAGCTGCATTGCTGATTGCACACTGCTGAGCAAACTGCTTTTTTAAAAGCAAAAATACTTTTCTTCCTCTTTTCTGCACAATTACCAAGCGATCATTTTCCACACTTTTGTGTGCAGCAGTCCTGCTTATTAGGCTGCCTGCTGCCATACTTGGACTGAGAGCATCATTGTCAGCCTCCTAAAATCTCTAGGGAGATTCAAATTCTCCCCAATACTATATACACCTCAGGGGCAGACACTGACAGCTTGGGGCCCCTGTGCAAGAAATGTCTGGGCCCCCTCCTTTTATGGCATCAAAGGTACATGTGTATATACAGTGGGGCAAAAAAGTATTTAGTCAGTCAGCAATAGTGCAAGTTCCACCACTTAAAAAGATGAGAGGCGTCTGTAATTTACATCATAGGTAGACCTCAACTATGGGAGACAAACTGAGAAAAAAAAATCCAGAAAATCACATTGTCTGTTTTTTTTTTTCATTTTATTTGCATATTATGGTGGAAAATAAGTATTTGGTCAGAAACAAGCAATCAAGATTTCTGGCTCTCACAGACCTGTAACTTCTTCTTTAAGAGTCTCCTCTTTCCTCCACTCATTACCTGTAGTAATGGCACCTGTTTAAACTTGTTATCAGTATAAAAAGACACCTGTGCACACCCTCAAACAGTCTGACTCCAAACTCCACTATGGTGAAAACCAAAGAGCTGTCAAAGGACACCAGAAACAAAATTGTAGCCCTGCACCAGGCTGGGAAGACTGAATCTGCAATAGCCAACCAGCTTGGAGTGAAGAAATCAACTGTGGGAGCTATAATTAGAAAATGGAAGACATACAAGACCACTGATAATCTCCCTCGATCTGGTGCTCCACGCAAAATCCCACCCCGTGGGGTCAGAATGATCACAAGAACGGTGAGCAAAAATCCCAGAACCACGCGGGGGGACCTAGTGAATGAACTGCAGAGAGCTGGGACCAATGTAACAAGACCTACCATAAGTAACACACTACGCCACCATGGACTCAGATCCTGCAGTGCCAGACGTGTCCCACTGCTTAAGCCTGTACATGTCCGGGCCCGTCTGAAGTTTGCTAGAGAGCATTTGGATGATCCAGAGGAGTTTTGGGAGAATGTCCTATGGTCTGATGAAACCAAACTGGAACTGTTTGGTAGAAACACAACTTGTCGTGTTTGGAGGAAAAAGAATACTGAGTTGCATCCATCAAACACCATACCTACTGTAAAGCATGGTGGTGGAAACATCATGCTTTGGGGCTGTTTCTCTGCAAAGGGGCCAGGACGACTGATCCGGGTACATGAAAGAATGAATGGGGCCATGTATCGTGAGATTTTGAGTGCAAACCTCCTTCCATCAGCAAGGGCATTGAATATGAAACGTGGCTGCGTCTTTCAACATGACAATGATCCAAAGCACACCGCCAGGGCAATGAAGGAGTGGCTTCGTAAGAAGCATTTCAAGGTCCTGGAGTGGCCTAGCCAGTCTCCAGATCTCAACCCTATAGAAAACCTTTGGAGGGAGTTGAAAGTCCGTGTTGCCAAGCGAAAAGCCAAAAACATCACTGCTCTAGAGGAGATCTGCATGTAGGAATGGGCCAACATACCAACAACAGTGTGTGGCAACCTTGTGAAGACTTACAGAAAACGTTTGACCTCTGTCATTGCCAACAAAGGATATATCACAAAGTATTGAGATGAAATTTTGTTTCTGACCAAATACTTATTTTCCACCATAATATGCAAATAAAATGAAAAAAAACAGACAATGTGATTTTCTGGATTTTTTTTTCTCAGTTTGTCTCCCATAGTTGAGGTCTACCTATGATGTAAATTACAGACGCCTCTCATCTTTTTAAGTGGTGGAACTTGCACTATTGCTGACTGACTAAATACTTTTTTGCCCCACTGTACATAGATATTATATAGCCACACACACATACATGTATATTTATTACATAGTCTCCTTTATTATGTATATTGCTGTTCCTTACACAGTGCCCTCTCTTATGTACAGTACCATCCCTTACATATTGAATTATATAGAGCCCTGTTTTTTATTTCTTACCGTCCTGTCTTGTTAGCTGTATAATGCAATGATGGCTGATGGAGCATGGGAAAGCTTCCTTTCTAATGGAGGAGCTGATGGACTGGTAGTTTGGTCACCGGCTGCTCCATCAGCAGTCATTTTATACCTAACAAGAGAGGGGACTATGTAATAAAAGAGGGCACTGTAAATAACAAAATTAACAAGAATACACTATGTAAGAGACAGCACTATACATAACAGCAGAGGAAGCTATATAATAAGGGACGGCACCATATATAACTAGAGAGGATGGTACGTAATAAGGGAATTGTTATACATAATAAAAGAGGAAACTATGTAACGAAGGGTGGTGTTATACAGAATTAGTGAGTCCACTATATACTAAGGGACTGTGTTAGACATAATAAGCGATAACGTCTTCCTCTACCTCCCCCTGTTCCTAAGGCCATTATAAGTCCCCCTTCCTAACATCCCAATCCCCCACACCCCTCATTGTCCTCCTCCCCTCGCATCCCATTATTGTCCTCTCCCCCACCCCATCATTTCCCTCTTCACCACCTCCATCATTTTCTTCTCCCCACCACTATCTTTGCTTTCTCCCCCACCACTCCCATCATTGCCCATTCCACCAGCTCCATCATTTCCTCCTCCTCCACCACCCCCATTATTGCCCTTTCCACCACCACCACCAGTGCATTCTCCCCCACCACCCCATCATCATTTCTTTTTCCCCCACCACCCCATCATTGCCTTCTCCATCACCCCATCACTGCCTTCTCCCCATCACTCCCATCATTGCCTGCTCCCATCATTGCCTGCTCCATCACCCCATCACTCCTATCATTGCCTTCTCCCCATCACTTCCATCATTGCCTGCTCTATCACCCCTATCATTGCCTTCTCTCCATCACTTCCATCAGTGCCTGCTCCATCACTCCCATCATTGCCTTCTCCCCATCATTGCCTGCTCCATCACCCCATCACTCCCATCATTGCCTTCTCCCCATCACTCCCATCATTGCCTACTCCCCATCACTTCCATCATTGCCTGCTCCATCACTCCCATCATTGCCTTCTCCCCATCATTGCCTGCTCCATCACCCCATCACTCCCATCATTGCCTTCTCCCCATCACTCCCTTCTCTCCATCACTCCCATCATTGCCTTTTCCCCATCACTCCCTTCTCTCCATCACTCCCATCATTGCCTTCTCCCCATCACATCAATGCCTTCTTTTCATCACCCCTCATGGCCTTCTCCAATTACCCCTCATGGCCTTCTCCCATCACCCCGGACATCATGGCCTTCTCTTCTCATGTCTGCATCTCCTCCAGGGCCAGACTCCACCTACACACACACATACACACAGACATACATACACACAGACATACACACCCATACATACACACATACACACAGACATACACACCCATACATACAGACATACATACATACACACACAGACATACACACACATACAGACACACACATACATACACACATGCACACAGACACATACATCATACATACACACACACAAGTGACAGACTGACCTGCGGCTGCAGCCACCGGCCGGCCGGCACCACAGGCACAGTGAGTGAGACAGTCTGTCTCCTCCTCTCCTCCCCCACAGCAGCAACGCAGCACTTCATGACTGATGCTGATATCATCTCACCTCCATGCTGGTTCCTCTCCTCCTTGCGCCTGGCGCTCCACATGGCTAATTTGAATAATTAGCCATGTGGTGCTGGAGACTGGAGGGGCCCCCTCTCCCCTGGGGCCCCCGTGCAATGCACGGGCGGTAGGTCCGCCCCTGATACACCTTGTACTTTGTCATATACCAGCCAATTTCAGCCTGTTAAATTGAGGTGTAATCTATAGTGGGCCTGAGATAATAGTTGAGCCTCCTAAAATCTCTAGGGAGATTCAAATTCTCCCCAATACTATATACACCTTGTACCTTGTTTTACAGTACCTTATAGCTGGTGGTATTTTGGGTACATTTTCCCAAAAATGAGGAAGTATGGTGGAAGAGGCCGTGAACGTGGGCAGGGGTTGCCAGCTGGTACTGATGGTGGTGGTTCATCTGCTGGTAGTGGCAAAAGCACAATAGCACCTAAGGCAGGAGGTGTTGAGCCTGCGTCATCGTCTGACTCCACAAGGCCTCGAAGGCTCCCTTTTCTGGGAGTACGTAAGCCGCTTTTAAATCCGGAGCTTCAGGAACAAGTTTTGGCTTACATTGCTTACACAGCCTCCTACTCTATCTCTGAAGTCTCAAAAAATAAAAGCACTGAGTCGTCAGTGGAGGCTCCTGGTCAAGAACAACACCTTTCCTTGTGTCCTTCACCACTACCAAAAGTGAAGGATGTGGCAGGCCACACTACAGATTACTCCATGGAGCTCTTTTCACATACCATGCCTGGGTTATCAAGTCAAATCGTGAATTCCCCAGTCCAAGATGAATCTGACATGGAGTGTGGGTCGCCAGCCAGGGCAGTGGGGTTAATCAGTAGTGGACCGGTGTCTCAGAGGGATGTGTCACGGTGGTGGTGACCCGGTCTGTGGCCCTGGGTGTCCATGCAAAGGGGTGAATAACGTTTATAGGTGAATGATACGTGACGCCACCTGTGGTTTCTGATCAGATTGATCAGCGCTGCAGTGTTGCTTCTCTGAGACAGATGTTGTGGTGCAGCTAAGATGTAGAAGCCCTGCACAGGTAGGGCCGTAGTCACAGGGCAGATGAAAGAGTTGGTAGATGGTGTGCATGTCATGAGTTATTCAGGATTCTGGAGAGATGGTGCAGGGGTTAATAGGGAGAGCCTCTCTTTGACGCCAGGGAGGGTTTTTATAGCCTTAGGTGAGCACCCCTCCCTGTCGTTTATACTCCTAACTAGAGTGTGCCCGACCCTGCATCGCTAGTGCCTCTCGCCTGTTCTTGTACGTTGTTTTGTGTATGATCTGTTCTGGGCTTGGTTTACGTCTCTTGGTTTCTGATTTGGTACTGTACTGCTCGACCCGTGTATGACCCTCTGCTTCCCCTGACTGCTCTCTATTATCCTGATTCTGTACTGCGTTGCCCAACCCATGTCCTCTGCCATTCTGTACTGCGTTGCTAGATTTGTGTATGACCCCCTGCTTTATCTGACTATCGCCGCTGCTCAGCCCCTGTGTGACTTAGTCTCCTGCGTCCCGGGGGTAAGCCCCGCCCCCTCCTCTGACAAGCAAGTCACATGGTGAAAGGTCCTGCGGGTACTGAGTGCCTCTCCATCACTCCTCTCCTCATGCAGGTCCTGTGACCGTTTTCCTGATCTCAGATACTGCGCCCCTGCCCGGCCACCAAGAGATACCTTCCCCTGGAGTCTCAGCATCTTCAGGGCCCGCTGACGCTCGCCTGTCACGCCACTCCTGACAGCTACAACAGGTGAGCGTGACATTATAAACGACCGTTTCATTTTTCTTTTTCCTCTGTAGAGGAAAAAAAAAAAAAAGGAAGTGTGTGTTATCCTCATGGATCCAATGCAGGCTCTATCCGAGCAAGTTAAGCAGCTTTCACAAATGTTCCAAAAAATGAACGTGGAACAACGCAGTCTGGCCCACACTCAGCAGCAGCTGGTCAGTACTGTGCAAGGGGCTATGGCTCCTGAGAGTAGGGATGTGTCCCTCAAGTCCCCTGAATCTCCGGTTAAATTACCTGATTTCTTTTCCGGAGACAAAAAGGAGTTCAGGGCTTTTCAGGAGGGATGCAAATTATTCTTCTCTCTGAGGCCCCTTTCGTCTGGGGGAGAATTTCAAAGGGTGGGGGTAGTGATTTCCTTGCTACGGGGTGCCCCTCAAGCTTGGGCATTTTCACTAGCACATACAGCACCCGAACGTATGACTGTAGATGCGTTCTTTGAGGCCTTGGGCCGTATTTACGACGAGCCTGACAGAGTACGCCTGGCGGAGGACATGGTGATAAGTGCACGTCAGGGTCGGCACTCTGCGGAGTGGTTTTGCTCGGAGTTTCGGCGGTGGTCAGCCGAAGTCACTTGGGATGATGCTGCACTCCGGGGACTGTTTCGTAGAGGTCTGTCGGAACGCCTTCAGGACGCTCTGGCCCTGCACCCGCCTCCCGATACTCTGGACGAGGCTATGACCCAGGCGGTACGGATGGATCGCCAGCTGAGAGCCAGAGGAGTGATGCACTCCGAAACATCTTTGTTCTCCGGAAGCAAGGAGGTGGAGGCCAGTTCTATGCCCATGGAAATTGGCGCCACCTCGATCCGAGAAAAGGAGAGGAGACATCGGCGTGATAAACAACTGTGTTTATACTGCGGGGAATCAGGACACTGGAGGAGAGACTGCCCATCTTGTCCGTTGCCTGCCAAGCCGTCGGGAAACTGCTAGGTCTGGGTAGTGATCAAGGAGGCAGCCCAGACCCTCAGGTACTTTTTTCCTCATGCCCTAAATTTTTGCTTAATATCGAACTGGTGGTAGACAATAATCGTTTTATTTCTACAGCCTTGGTGGACTGCGGTTCATCCCTGAACTTGGTCAGTTCCAGCACCATCTCCAGGGTCAAGATAGAGACAGTCAGGTTGGAGACCCCCCTGAAAATCGTAGTCATTGGCTCTTCCCCTCTCACCCATTCGGGTATCTGTTATGTGACCAATAATTTCGTTTTACAGGTTGGTTCCTCCCATGTTGAGGACATAAGATGTTTTATGATGGACAATCTGCCCGAAGGGCTGGTATTGGGCATGCTGTGGCTTCAACAGCACAACCCGGTAATTGATTGGGAGAAAAGAATAATTGTTAAATGGGGCCCGGATTGTATTGACTGTTCCTATAAAACTGTGTGTTGTGTTTCCCCTGCAAAACCTGTCTTTGAGTCTTCTATTTGTCCGGAGGGTATTCCGGAATACCTGAAGGACTTTGAGGACGTGTTCTCCGAAAGTGAGGCCGAGGCATTACCCCCACACAGGCCCTACGACTGCACCATTGACCTGATCCCTGGGGCCAAATTACCCAAACCCCATCTATTTAATTTATCAGGGCCCGAGCGTCTGGCAATCAAAGATTATATTGCAGAAAGTCTCCGTAAGGGACATATTAGACCTTCAGTTTCCCCGATAGCAGCGGGGTTCTTCTTTGTCAAAAAGAAAGATGTGGCCTGCGTCCCTGCCTCGACTTTTGGGAACTCAACAAAATTACCATCAAGAATGCATATCCCTTACCCTTGATTCCAGATCTGTGCAACCAACTCTCGGGAGCAAAGTGGTTCTCTATATTAGATCTTAGGGGAGCGTATAATTTGATACGAATAAAAAAGGGAGACGAATGGAAAACTGCTTTCCTCACCACTGAGGGGTTATTTGAAAACCTTGTGATGCCATTTGGCCTCGATAATGCTCCAGCAGTTTTTCAAAACTTTATCAATGTAATATTTGCGGACCTAATTGGCCGCTTTGTTGTCATTTATTTAGACGATATTTTGATTTATTCAACTGACAAGCACTCTCAGTTATCACATGTGAAAACCATTCTTCAGAGACTCAGGGAGAATTAATTGTTTGTCAAATTGGAAAAGTGTACATTCTTTGTTCAGGAACTAACCTTCTTAGGGCTTATAATTTCTCCACAGGGGTTTCGGTGGATCCCAAAAAGGTGCAGGCCATTGCAGAGTGGGTTCAACCCCAGGACCTAAAGGGCCTTCAGCGCTTTTTGGGATTCGCAAATTATTAGGGGAGATTTATTAGCGGCTTTTCACAGATTGTGAAACCCCTCACCGACCTCACATGTAAAGGGGCCGATATCAAAGATTGGTCTCTCTGGGCCAAACAATCCTTTTTGATTCTGAAAAACTGTTTTATGTCCGCTCCAATACTGGTACAGCCTGATCCATCGCTGCCTTTTGTTGTGGAGGTCGATGCTTCCGAGGTGGGGGTGGGGGCTGTTTTGTCTCAGGGACCAGCTACTCTGACTAATCTCAGACCCTGTGCATTTTTCTCCAAAAAATTCTCTCCGGCGGAGAGAAATTACGATGTGGGAAATAGGGAGCTCCTGGCAATAAAGCTGGCGTTTGAAGAATGGAGGCATTTTTTGGAGGGGGCAGAACATCCAATTACGGTCATCACTGACCACAAAAATCTGGAGTACATTAAAACAGCGAAAAGATTGACTCCCAGACAGGCCCGGTGGTCACTTTTTTTTCTCGGTTTCAGTTCTCTATTACCTTCCGGCATGGATCTAAGAATGTGAAGGCGGATGCTTTGTCACGAAGTTTTGAACCAGTGTCTGCCCCCGAGCCACCGTCATCCATTCTTCAACCAGGGGTGGTTATAGCAGAGCTATTGTCAGAATTGGAGCGGGAGATTGTGGGGGCTCAATCTTTAGCTCCAAGGGCCAAGACTCCTCATAGATTGTTAGTATCACAGCATCTACGTTCTGAGTTGTTACGGGAGTTTCATGACTCTAAGTTGGGTGCTCAATCAGGTATTGCGGCCACATGTGAGGCAGTAAAAAGAGTGTTTTGGTGGCCATCTATGTCTGCAGAAATTAAGGAGCATGTCACAGCCTGTGGGGTTTGCGCCCGTTCTAAGAGCTCTCATTTCCGGCCGGCCGGGGAATTGGTACCTTTACCAATTCCGAGAAGACCATGGACTCATCTGTCCATGGACTTCATCACCAATCTCCCTCCATCCCGGGGTAACACGGTGATCTGAGTAGTCGTGGATAGATTCTCAAAAATGGCACATTTCGTACCCATGGCCAAACTGCCCTCAGCCGAGGTTCTTTCTAAGCATTTTCTTTCCCAAATCATTCGTTTCCTTGGGGTACCTACTAATATTGTGTCCGTTAGGGGGGCACAATTTATAGCAAAATTTTGGCAAGCTTTTTGTAGGAAGTTGGGGATTTCTCTGTCTTTCTCCTCAGCATACCACTCGGAGAGCAATGGACAAACGGAGTGCACCAATCAGTCGTTGGAACAAATCCTCCGGTGTTTGACTTCAACATTGCAAGATGACTAGTGTGACGCATTACCCTTGGTTCGCTTATAATAATCGGATTAATCAATCCACTGGTAGGTCACCTTTTTTCATTAATCTGGGATTAAACCCGCATTTTGGTGAGTTTTCACGCTTGGATTCAAACTGTCCGGGGGCCGAAGATTCGGTCAGACAGATTGGTGATCTGTGGGCTAAGGTTCGAGCAAGTATTGGGAAGGCGCAGGAAAAGTACAAACACGTTGCTGATAATAAGAGGGATCCGGGTCAGACCCTACACTGTGGGGATAAGGTATGGCTCACGACACGAAACATAACTTTAAAACTGCTGTCCGCGAAGCTGGGCCCCAAATTCATTGGTCCCTATGTGATTACGGAAGTGATTAACCCGGTGGCTTATCGCTTGCTCCTTCCGTCTTCTTTGAAATTGCATAACGTTTTTCATAGATCCTTACTCAAACCGGTAGGATCGGTGAGGGAAGAACCCACACCGCTACCGCCCCCGGTATCGGTGGAAGGTCATCTGGAATTTGAGGTACAAAACATTCTGCAGTCTTGATGGGTTCGTGGTTCTCTGCAGTATCTCGTCCATTGGAAGGGGTATGGTCCAGAGGATCGATCTTGGGTACCGGCCAGGTCAGTGCACGCAGATCGTCTGGTCAGGGCGTATCATGCATGATACCCGGGGAGGCCTGGGGGTCCGGAGGCCCCCCCCGTTGAAGGAGGGGTACTGTCATGAGTTATTCAGGATTCTGGACAGATGGTGTAGGGGTTAATAGGGAGAGCCTCTCTTTGACGCCAGGGAGGGTTTTTATAGCCTTAGGTGAGCACCCCTCCCTGTCGTTTATACTCCTAACTAGAGTGTGCCCGACCCTGCATCGCTAGTGCCTCTCGCCTGTCCTCGTACGTTGTTTGGTGTATGATCTGTTCTTTACTTGGTTTACGTCTCTTGGTTTCTGATTTGGTACTGTACTGCTCGACCCGTGTATAACCCTCTGCTTCATAGAATCATAGAATCGTAGAGTTGGAAGGGACCTCCTGGGCCATCTGGTCCAACCCCATGCTCAAAGCAGGATTCGCTAAATCATCCCAGTCAGATGTCTGTCCAGCCTCTGTTTGAAGACTTCCATTGAAGGAGAACTCACCACTTCTCGTGGCAGCTTGTTCCACTCATTGATCACTCTAACTGTCAAAAAGTTTTTTCTAATATCTAATCTGTGTCTCCTCCCATTCAGTTTCATCCCATTGCTTCTAGTCTTTCCTTGTGCAAATGAGAATAAAGTTGATCCTTCTACAATGTGACAGCCCTTTAGATATTTGTAGACAGCTATTAAGTCTCCTCTCAGTCTTCTCTTTTGCAAACTAAACATTCCCAAATCCTGCAACCTTTCCTCATAAGACAGGGTTTGCAGACCGGTCACCATTCTGGTTGCTCTTTTCTGAACTTGCTCCAGTTTGTTGATGTCTTTTTTAAATTGTGGTGCCCAAAACTGGACACAATATTCCAGATGAGGTCTGACCAAAGAGGAGTAGAGGGAAATAATGACTTCACGTGATCTAGACTGTATTCTTCTGTTAATACATCCTAGAATTGCATTTGCCTTTTTTGCTGCTGCATCACACTGTTGACTCATATTCAGTCTGTGATCTATTAGTATACCCAAATCTTATTCACATGTGCTGACTGCTCTCTATCATCCTGATTCTGTACTGCGTTGCCCGACCCGTGTCTGACCCTCTGCTGCACCTGACGATCCTCTGCCATTCTGAGTCTGTACTGCATTGCTAGATTTGTGTATGACCCCCTGCTTTATCTGACTATTGCCGCTGCTCAGCCCCTGTGTGACTTAGTCTCCTGTCTGTCACCGCTGCGTCCCGGGGGTAAGCCCTGCCCCCTCCTCTGACAAGCGGTCACATGGTGGAAGGTCCTACGGGTACTGAGTGCCTCTCCATTGCTCCTCCCCTCCTGCAGGTCCTGTGACCGTTTTCCTGATCTCAGATACTGCTCCCCTGCCCGGCCACCAAGAGTTACCTTCCCCTGGAGTCTCAGCATCTTCAGGGCCCGCTGACGCTCGCCTGTCATGACACTCCTGACAGCTACAACAGGTGAGCGTGACAGTGCAGTGCAGGATGTAGCCGAGCCATGCGCCAGGCGCAGGAGAAAGATGACAGACACAGTCATGCAGTTCCTTTACCTGTACTTGGTAAGTGCCGTCCAGGACCCAGAGTACAGATGGAGAAGAAGTTGGTCAGCCTGGAAGCAAATTAGGAATTCTCTCTTTGCAGATAGGTAGTGTGGCCTCCGTTCTAGTGCTTATCTGAGGTACTTGCAGTACTGAGTTCACTGAAGTTCCCCCTGTTGACTCTCTTTTTGAACTTTCTCGTATGGCAGGCAGCCGTAGCCTTTTCCTTCTGGCTCACACACGTCGCTGCTGGGGCCTCCAAGCCTTAGTTGGGAACAGAGCATTTACGGCTGCTACTTCCTCCGGTTTCTGCTGCAGGACCGTCAGTGTCCCTACAAACTCAGAGACCGGAATCCGGACCATGCGCCTTAACTCTGCTCATCCTCCAGCTCCCCTTCTCACATCCACACACTTCCCCTTCCCTTCACAGACTGCCCTAACTTCCCTCCTCCCGATCACAGAGAGCAGCTCCTCAGCAGTCAGGTTCCGAGCTCTCACTGCTGGCATGGAGTGGGAACT
The DNA here is from genome assembly GCF_039654945.1 of Dendrobates tinctorius. Classification (NCBI taxonomy): domain Eukaryota; kingdom Metazoa; phylum Chordata; class Amphibia; order Anura; family Dendrobatidae; genus Dendrobates; species Dendrobates tinctorius. Next base: position 25,563,856 of record NW_027361750.1, on the reverse strand, counting down.
GTGTTGTGTGTTGGTGTAACTGCTGGAGAGATCCTTCACTGCTCCCAAGCATGACATCACACTCCCTAGGAGGAAGGTAATGCCACTGTGGCAACCGTACTCCTGGGGGCGCCACAAGTGCACTGACGCCCAGCCACTGCTAGATGATTCTGCTGGTACATTGAACCAGACCACTACATTCCCCTCGCACTCTACACAGCCAGAATCTGACCCTGATGAAACTCAGGTTCCCCTTCCTGCATACTATACCACCTTACACGGTGACAAAGAGGAAGGTGTAGATGAAAGTGCAGGTTCCTTGAGCAGGTGGGGGGGGCATACTCATGGGCGACGGCACTGGCACAGGGCCCCTCATAGTACACAAAAGTGTCTCTGCCGGTGGGAGGGCAGACACGCCGCTGTACTATGAGGGGCCCTGTGCCAGTGCATGGCCAATGAGTGGGCCCCCCCTGCTTTCTCAGGATCACAGCACTTGCAAAGTTGAAACACTTACCTCTCCCTGCTCCACCGCCGTGACGTCTTCCGCGTTTCCTGACAGTGACATTCTGGTCAGAGAGCACATTGACATCACATCTGTACGCCCTCTGCCTAAACAGTCCAAGTGCAGAGAGATGGAAGATGGGGACGACAAGGAGTCCAGAGTACAGGGATTCCATAGCGAGGAGACTTATTTAATTGTTTTAAAGGTTGGGAGTAATTTTTGGGGAGCACTATACTCTGGAGAATGATATATGGGGCCCACCATGCACTGGAGCATTCCAAAGGTGGACATCAGACACTGGAGCAGCATTTACAGGGCCCATTATACACTGGAGCATTACAAATGGGGTCCATTATATATGGAGCATTATTTGGGCCCATAAGACAGTGGAGCTTCATCCATGGGGACCAACAAGCTCATCATATACTGTATCGAACATTATATGGGACCAATGATTCTGTATGAAGACATATATGGGCCTCATTACTCTGTATGCGCACTATGCGGTGGCCATAATACTGTATGGAGTAATATACTGTCCGTTTTTGGAGCTATTGGAGAATTTAAAATGGATATCAGTCATGTGATGTAAGAAGTGTAGTATTTTTCATCGTACTATGCCGCTATTTCTCTGCCATATCAGAGGATCATGAGTTGTGGTATGTGTTAAAGGAGCCCAGTGACACTCTTTGGCCCTGGGCCCACGAAAATATGGAGCCAGCCCTACCCCCCCCACAACTTTAGCCAAGTAACCCCCAGTTTTCAATGCCTAACTATTATTATAAAGTAAATTAAGGTTGACAAGCTTAAGTAATAAGAAATTATGTTTTTGGCATTAAAATGGGCACTGTATGTGTGTTTCCTATCCTCCACTCACTGCTGACTTTTCTTCCATGTTGACTTACATTGGGTTTCGTGTTTCAGTCGGCCTTCGACTTTTCACGATAATCGGCCGATTGCGTTCGACCCGACTTTTGCGAAAGTCGGGTTTCATGAAACCCAACTCGACCCGAAAAAAGGCAAAGTCGCTCATCTCTAGTGGCAACATTTCGATCCAAATGATTCCAGGGGGAATGAACATTTTTTTTAAAAACTAAAATTAAAAAAATACGACAATTCAAATTACACTCACTTTTTCCCCATAAGCAATAGATTTTTTTTTCAAAAATACATATTGTGTAAAAGTCAAACTATAAAATTAACCAGTACAATAAACACTGTGAAGTGGAAAAACTTGAAGTGCCAGAAATGCAGATTTTTTGTCATCACACCTCTCTAAAAAATTACAATAAATGCAATAAAAACGCTAATTATGCAAATTGTCTCTTCAGAGAGGAAGAGGACTAGAACTCTAGTGCCACCTATTAGAGGTAGCAATCCTAAAAGTCAATGTTGACCCTTTAACGAGCCTAGTTACATGACTTAGGATAAAAGCCAAACCAGAATCTCCATTTGCAGACACTGTGTTTCGGGGTACTGCCCCTCATCAGTGCAAAGTGGGAGATCTGGTTTGCCTGTGAGAGAGGCGTCTGACCGATTGCACTGATGAGGGGCAGTACCCCGAAACACAGTGTCTGCAAATGCCATTTTGGGTTAAATATGCAGTTTTTATTGCATATCCAAGAAGTAGCATTTCTCCTTGCGGAGAATGACATGCTAAGCATGTCGAGGTGAGGAGACTTAAAGCCGCAATGCTCCTCTGGGAAATATGCTAATTATGCAAATTGTCTCTTCAGAGAGGAAGAGGACTAGAACTCTAGTGCCACCTATTAGAGGTAGCAATCCTAAAAGTCAATGTTGACCCTTTAACGAGCCTAGTTACATGACTTAGGATAAAAGCCAAACCAGAATCTCCATTTGCAGACACTGTGTTTCGGGGTACTGCCCCTCATCAGTGCAATCGGTCAGACGCCTCTCTCACAGCCAAACCAGATCTCCCACTTTGCACTGATGAGGGGCAGTACCCCGAAACACAGTGTCTGCAAATGGAGATTCTGGTTTGGCTTTTATCCTAAGTCATGTAACTAGGCTCGTTAAAGGGTCAACATTGACTTTTAGGATTGCTACCTCTAATAGGTGGCACTAGAGTTCTAGTCCTCTTCCTCTCTGAAGAGACAATTTGCATAATTAGCATATTTCCCAGAGGAGCATTGCGGCTTTAAGTCTCCTCACCTCGACATGCTTAGCATGTCATTCTCCGCAAGGAGAAATGCTACTTCTTGGATATGCAATAAAAACTGCATATTTAACCCAAAATGGCATCAATGAAAACGTCAGCCCACTCTATAAGAAAACAGGCCCTCACACTGCCCCATCAACTGAAAATTGAGACACAAACCAAATTTATATTTTTTTTGCAAACTTTTTTCATTACTTAAATAAAAAATAAAAATCTATACAAGTTTGATATCTCCAAAATCATATTGACCTGATGAATCATGCTGCCAGGTCAATTTTTCCATACAATAAATACCATAAAAGAAAAACCCAAAAACAATGGTGGATTTTATTTTTTTTCACCATCTAATCCCACTGGGACTTTCTTTCTTGTTTTACAGTCCATTGTATGATAAAATCAATGGCAGTATTCAAAACTACAGCTTGCTGTGCAAAATACAAAAAAAAAATAAAAGTTATGGCTCTTGGTAGTCTTAAAAGAAAAAACGATAGCGCAAAAATGACAATTTGCCTTAAAGAATGGAAGAGCTTAAAAGGGATTGAATAGAGTCCGAGGAGACCACAAACTTTTATACACATTTTGGTGGTTTTGCAGTTCATTTTGATTTGCAGAGAATCAAATTGCTGCAAATAATTTTTTTGGTAATTTTAATTCTAAGTATAGACCACTTTTTAATGATAATTAATAAAAGTTGTTTTTTTGTGTACCCTTATTTAGGGTCTTTTTATCCCCAGGGTAATATGTTGTTCAGTATCTCTTCCCTAAAGGGGTGCTCGCACTTAGTGTATTATTGGTATCTGACTATAAAATACCCAGTATATAACACATTTGTGCAGACACTTATATATGAATTGTTTTAAATACTAAATGATTGTGTGCAGTAACATTACCCCATACCTAGAGATAATAATCGACTCGGGAAGCTGTGGGCAGAGTACCACAATTAAACCAATTATTTATTTTGCAATGTACTTTGTCCATGTCACCAATAAAGGACCTTGGATTGCTGCATGCATGAAGCAGCAGAAAAAGTAAAGACTACAATTAGCAAAAAAAGCAAGAGAATGAAGATGTGTGTAAAATGGCGGAGGTGCAATGCTGACTGTTCAAACAGATAAACTGCAAACCTCACATCTACGAAAGAGGCTCACTATCTCTACTATTACAGAGGTTCTCTAGGAAATAAAAAAAAATTAATACATTTAAAGAAAATTATTTTAAGTAAATTATTTATTTATGCTCGTCTTGTCTATGGGGTAATTATAACATTATTGAAATTGGCTACTGTTATATTACAGAACGCATAACCCATGCTAAATAAACAGCAGGACAAGTTGTGTGACTATGGAAAAGACTCTCTCTTTCTCTGACCATTAGCTATGAGAAGAGACAGGAGGGAATGTGTGTATATTAAAATTGAGATAATATCTTTACTGAAGCACAGCCAGCAAGTTGTTAAGTGAGAGGCAGAGAGTTTGGAAGAGAAATGAAGGCTGTGGCAAATTTTATTTTCTGAGTGTCATTGCTAGTGCTTATACACTGTAAGAAAACAACATCTCTACAGCTCCCATATCGTCCCATCCATCCTCCTCTCTTCTTAAAATTTGAGACCTTGCTACCAGGGCTTCAGCTGCGATGTCTCAGCTTAGATGTATGGAAAGTATTCAGACCCTTTAAATTTTTCACTCTTGGTAAATTCAAAAAAGTTCATTTTTTTCTCATTAATGTACACTCTGCACCCCATCTTGATTGAAAAAAACAGAAATGTAGAAATTTGTAAAAATTTACTAAAGAAGAAAAAATGAAATATCACATGGTCATAAGTATTCAGACCCTTTGCTCAGTACAGCTAGTACAGCCATGAGTCTTCTTGGGAATGAAACATCAAGTCTTTCACACCTGGATTTGGGGATCCTCTGCCATTCTTCCTTGCAGATCCTCTCCAATTCTGTCAGGTTGGATGTGAACGTTGTGGACAGCCATTTTCAGGTCTCTCCAGAGATGCTCAATTGGGTTTAGGTCAGGGCTCTGGCTGGGCCAGTCAATAATGGTCACAGAGTTGCTCTGAAGCCACTCCTCTGTTATTTTAGCTGTGTGGTCATTGTCTTGTTGGGAGGTGAACTTTCAGCTAAGTCTGAGGTCTAGAGCACTTTTCATTCAGGATATCTCTGTACTTGGCTGCATTCATGTTTCCTACAATTGCAATCAGTCGTCCTGTCCCTGCAGCTGAAAAACACCCCCATAGTATGATGCTGTCACCACCATGTTTCACTGTTGGGATTGTATTGGGCAGGTGATGAGCAGTGCCTGGTTTTCTCCACACATACCGCTTAGAATTATCACCAAAAAGTTCTATCTTCATCTCATCAGACCAGAGAATCTTATTTCTCATAGTCTGGGAGTCCTTCATGTGTTTTTTAGCAAACTCTAAAACTCTATGTGGGCTTTCATATGTCTTGCACTGAGGAGAGGCTTCTGTTGGGCCACTCTGCCATAAAGGCCAGACTAGTGGAGGGCTGCAGTGATAGTTGACTTTGTGGAACTTTCTCCCATTTCCCTACTGCATCTGTGGAGCTCAGCCACAGTGACCTTGGGATTCTTCTTTACTTAGAATCATAGAATCATAGAATCATAGAATCATAGAGTTGGAAGGGACCTCCTGGGCCATCTGGTCCAACCCCCTGCTCAAAGCAGGATTCGCTAAATCATCCCAGTCAGATGTCTGTCCAGCCTCTGTTTGAAGACTTCCATTGAAGGAGAACTCACCACTTCTCGTGGCAGCCTGTTCCACTCATTGATCACTCTAACTGTCAAAAAGTTTTTTCTAATATCTAATCTGTGTCTCTTCCCATTCAGTTTCATCCCATTGCTTCTAGTCTTTCCTTGTGCAAATGAGAATAAAGTTGATCCTTCTACAATGTGACAGCCCATTAGATATTTGTAGACAGCTATTAAGTCTCCTCTCAGTCTTCTCTTTTGCAAACTAAACATTCCCAAATCCTGCAACCTTTCCTCATAAGACAGGGTTTGCAGACCGGTCACCATTCTGGTCGCTCTTTTCTGAACTTGCTCCAGTTTGTTGATGTCTTTTTTAAAATGTGGTGCCCAAAACTGGACACAATATTCCAGATGAGGTCTGACCAAAGAGGAGTAGAGGGAAATAATGACTTCACGTGATCTAGACTGTATTCTTCTGTTTATACATCCTAGAATTGCATTTGCCTTTTTTGCTGCTGCATCACACTGTTGACTCATATTCAGTCTGTGATCTATTAGTATACCCAAGTCTTTTTCACATGTGCTGTCACTTAGCCCTATTCCTCCCATTCTATATATGCTTTTTTCATTTTTATTGCCCAGATGTAGTACTTTGCATTTCTCCCTGTTAAAAACCATTCTGTTAGTTGCTGCCCACTTCTCCAGTTTATTTAAATCTTTTTGAATCCTCTCTCTCTCCTCTCTAGTATTAGCTATCCCTCCTAGCTTTGTGTCATCAGCAAATTTAATCAGTTTACCCTCAATTCCTTCATCTAAATCATTGATAAAGATGTTGAACAATACAGGGCCCAGGACAGAGCCCTGTGGTACCCCACTTGAGACATTCTTCCAACTGGATGTGCAGCCATTTACGACCACTCTTTGGGTCCGATCACTAAGCCAGTTATGAATCCACCTAACAGTTGCCTTGTCCATTCCATACTTAGTCATTTTTTCAATAAGGATTGTATGAGAGACTTTGTCAAATGCTTTGCTGAAGTCAAGATATACTATATCTACAGCATTTCCTTGATCCACCCAATCAGTGATACCGTCATAGAAGGAAATTAAGTTAGTCTGACATGACTTATCAGTTACAAACCCATGCTGACTCTGTTTAATCACTTCATTCTTATCCAGGTATTGACATACATGTTGTTTAATAATTTGTTCAAAGATCTTTCCTGGTATAGAAGTCAAACTCACCGGCCTATAGTTGCCTGGGTCCACCTTCTTCCCCTTTTTGAAGATAGGAACAACATTTGCTCTTCTCCAGTCTTCTGGCACTTCTCCTGTTCTCCAAGAATTTTCAAAGATTATCACCAAGGCTCTTCTCTCGCGATTGCTCAGTTTGGCTGGACGGCCAGGTCTAGGAAGACTTCTGGTGGTCCCAAACTTCTTCCATTTAAAGATTATGGAGGCCATTGTACTCTTAGGAACCTTGAGTACTGCAGAAATTCTTTTGTAACCTTGGCCAGATCTATGCCTTGCCACAATTCTGTCTCTGAGCTCCTTGGCCATTTCCTTTGACCTCAGGATTATCATTTGGTCTAACATGCACTGTGATCTGTGAGGTCTTATATAGACAGGTGTGTGCCTTTACAAATCAAATCCTATCAGTTTAATTAAACACAGCTGGACTCCAATGAACGAGTAGAACTATCTCAAGGAGGATCACAAGGAAATGTACAGCATGTGACAAAAATACGAGTGTCTGAGCAAAGGGTCTGAATACTTATGACTAGAGTTGAGCGAAACGGGTCGAAAAAATTCAAAAGTCGCCGACTTTTGGCAAAGTCGGGTTTCATGAAACGAAACCCGACCCTAGGATGAGGTCGGCCATGAGGTCGGCGACTTACGCGCCAAAGTCGCATTTCAAAAGTTTGTTTTGCGCTCTTTTTCAGCCAATCAGGATCCACGGACACTGTGGGCAACGTGATAACCTAGGCACGGGTCACCACCATCTTTCAGAAGGGCATGCAAGTGATTGGCTTGCTTTGGTGGGCATCACAGGGGGTATAAAAGGGCGTGCACGCCGACCGCCATCTTACTTCTGCCGATCTTAGTATAGGGAGAGGTTGCTGCTGATTCTGTAGGGAGAGCGTTAGGCAGGGAAGAAGACAAAAAAACTGCTTCTGCTGCTAGCGATTTGGCCTGCACAACACACAAGTCACTGTGTGTGCAGTGCAAGGGGAGGCTATATTGTGGTGTATCAGTGGTGTTGGTTGTTGGGCTGCCTTTTAAGGCTTCCTGACATGCTGGCATTGCTGTTTACCCACTGCTCCGCAAACTGCTTTTTTAAAAGCAATCCAATCTCCCTTATCCTCTAGTCACTTTTGTCACAGCTGTGCCATCGAGCCTGTCACATAGCGCTCAGATATCAGTGGGCCTCACACAATCCACAAGTGTCCAGTGTCCAAAAGTGTGCGCAGAGATTCAAAATCTCCATTATCCTCTCGTCACTTTGGTCACAGGCAGCTGTGCCATCGAGCGTGTCACATAGCGCTCAGATATCAGTGGGCCTCACACAATCCACAAGTGTCCAGTGTCCAAAAGTGTGCGCAGAGATTCAAAATCTCCATTATCCTCTCGTCACTTTGGTCACAGGCAGCTGTGCCATCGAGCGTGTCACATAGCGCTCAGATATCAGTGGGCCTCACACAATCCACAAGTGTCCAGTGTCCAAAAGTGTGCGCAGAGATTCAAAATCTCCATTATCCTCTCGTCACTTTTGTCACATGCAGCTGTGCCATCGAGCGTGTCACATAGCGCTCAGATATCAGTGGGCCTCACACAATCCACAAGTGTCCAGTGTCCAAAAGTGTGCGCAGAGATTCAAAATCTCCATTATCCTCTCGTCACTTTGGTCACAGGCAGCTGTGCCATCGAGCGTGTCACACAGCGCTCAGATATCAGTGGGCCTCACACAATCCACAAGTGTCCAGTGTCCAAAAGTGTGCGCAGAGATTCAAAATCTCCATTATCCTCTCGTCACTTTGGTCACAGGCAGCTGTGCCATCGAGCGTGTCACATAGCGCTCAGATATCAGTGGGCCTCACACAATCCACAAGTGTCCAGTGTCCAAAAGTGTGCGCAGAGATTCAAAATCTCCATTATCCTCTCGTCACTTTGGTCACAGGCAGCTGTGCCATCGAGCGTGTCACATAGCGCTCAGATATCAGTGGGCCTCACACAATCCACAAGTGTCCAGTGTCCAAAAGTGTGCGCAGAGATTCAAAATCTCCATTATCCTCTCGTCACTTTGGTCACAGGCAGCTGTGCCATCGAGCGTGTCACATAGCGCTCAGATATCAGTGGGCCTCACACAATCCACAAGTGTCCAGTGTCCAAAAGTGTGCGCAGAGATTCAAAATCTCCATTATCCTCTCGTCACTTTGGTCACAGGCAGCTGTGCCATCGAGCGTGTCACATAGCGCTCAGATATCAGTGGGCCTCACACAATCCACAAGTGTCCAGTGTCCAAAAGTGTGCGCAGAGATTCAAAATCTCCATTATCCTCTCGTCACTTTGGTCACAGGCAGCTGTGCCATCGAGCGTGTCACATAGCGCTCAGATATCAGTGGGCCTCACACAATCCACAAGTGTCCAGTGTCCAAAAGTGTGCGCAGAGATTCAAAATCTCCATTATCCTCTCGTCACTTTGGTCACAGGCAGCTGTGCCATCGAGCGTGTCACATAGCGCTCAGATATCAGTGGGCCTCACACAATCCACAAGTGTCCAGTGTCCAAAAGTGTGCGCAGAGATTCAAAATCTCCATTATCCTCTCGTCACTTTGGTCATAGGCAGCTGTGCCATCGAGCCTGTCACATAGCGCTCAGATATCAGTGGGCCTCACACAATCCAAAAGTGTCCACTGTCCACAAGTGTCTGCAGAAATTCTAAATCTCCCCTGTCCTATAGACACCTTGTACCTTGTTTTACATTACTATATAGTTTGTTGGATTTTGTCTACATTTCTACCAAAAATGAGGAAGGCTGGTGGAAGAGGCCGTGGAATTGGGCGGGGGTTGGCAGCTGGTAATGACGGTGTTGGTGGTGGATCTGATGGTAGTGGCAAGAGCAAAATAGGACCGAATGCAGGAGGTGCTGACCCTGCGTCATCGTCTGGCTACCTAAGGCCTCGAACGCTTAGTTTTCTAGGAGTTGGCAAACCGCTTTTAAAGGCAGAGCATCAGGAAAAAGTTTTGTCTTACATTGCTGACTCAGCCTCCAGCTCTATCGCCTCCTCTTCTTCAGTTGTAAAAAGTAAAAGCACTGAGTCGTCATTGGAGGCTCATGTTCATGAACCACACCTTTCCTTGTGTCCTTCACCCCAACCAAGATTGAAGGATGACGCAGGCCATACTACTGATTACTCCATGGAGCTGTTTTCACATACCATGCCTGGATTATCAAGTGAAATGGTGAATTACCCAGGCCAAGATGAATCTGACATGGAGTGCACTGATGCACAGCCGCTGATGGATGATTCTGCTGGTACATTCACTCAGAGCACTACATTGTCCTCGCAGTGTACAGAGCCAGATTTTGACCCTGATGAGACTCAGGTGCCCCTTCCCGCACACTATACCACCATACACGGTGACACAGAGAAAGGTGCACATGACATAGAAGAGGAGGTGATGGATGACCCAGTTGTTGACCCAGATTGGCATCCATTGGGGGAAGAGGGTGCTGCTTCCAATAGCTCAGATGAGGAGCATCCACAGCAGACATCGACATCGCAACTGCTGTTATCTGGCCGGGCCGGAGCACTCCAAAGACAGGTTCCAAACATCAAAAGAGTTGCTGGACAGCTTGTCCAGAGGGTCAAAAGATCACAGCGTGCTAGGCCGCAAAATGTCTGCCAAAGTAGGAAGAGTGCAGTGTGGCACTTTTTTGAACAAAATCCTCATGATCAGGCCAAGGTTATCTGTAAGAAGTGCGCAAAGACCTTTAGCCGAGGGAAAAATCTGAAAAATTTGAATACCAGTTGCATGCTTAGACATTTAACCAGCATGCACTTGCAAGCGTGGACACAACACCAAACCTCAAGTGCCACATGTGCAACTGATCACAACGAAGGTAGTCAGCAACGCTACATTGTTTCCCCCACTGTAAGCCCACCGGTTAGCACAGCAGCAAATGTTGAGGTGTCGTTGCAAGACCACAGCAGTCAGGGAATCCCACTGTTATATCAACGAAAGACTGATTCTAGGCCATCAGAAAGAACACCAACTCCATCACCATCATCAACCCTCTCTCAGTCCGCCCTGTCCACCGCTACTTCCACCATATGCAGCTCTCAAGTCCAGCTCACCCTCCCAGACACTATGAGTAGGTCAAGAAAGTACTCAGTCTCTCATCCGCGTACACTGGGTTTGAACGCCCACATTGCCAAACTAATCTCGTTTGAGATGATGCCCTTTCGGTTGGTGGAAAGCACAGCTTTCCGCGAACTCATGGCCTATGCAGTACCACGCTATGACCTACCCAGTCGCCACTTCTTCTCTCGCAAAGCCATCCCAGCCCTCCACCATCATGTGAAAGACCGCATTGTCCATGCACTCAAGCAGTCAGTGAGCGGAAAGGTGCACCTCACAACTGATGCATGGTCCAGTCGGCATGGCCAGGGCCGTTACGTGTCCATCACTGCGCACTGGGTTAATGTGGTGGATGCAGGGTCCACAGGGGACAGCAGTGGTGGTGGGACAGTGCTGCCTAGCCCACGGTATAGGAAACAGTTGGCTGTAGGCATTCGACCCTCCTCCTCCTCCTCCTCCAGAAGCGAAAGCTCGTCCACAGAGCGCAGTCGTACGAGCACTCCATCTGCAGCTGCCACTGTTGCACACGATGTGTCCCCCTATCGAGCAGCTAGTGGAAAGCGTCAGCAGGCTGTGTTGCAGATGATGTGTTTGGGCGACAGACACACCGCCGAGGTGCTGGCCGAGTACTTGAAGCGACAAACTGAGTCATGGCTGGGCAGTGTACATCTTGAGGCAGGCAAGGTAGTTAGTGATAACGGCCGTAATTTTGTGGCAGCCATAGCCCTTTCAAAACTCAGCCACATACCTTGCTTGGCTCACACCTTGAACCTGGTGGTGCAGTGCTTCCTCAAAAATTATCCGGAGTTAACAGCCCTGCTCCAGGAGGTGCGAAGACTGTGCGCGCACATCCGCCGGTCGCCTGTACACTCCGTTCGTATGCAGAAGCTGCAGCGATTGCTCCACCTTCCCAACCACCGCCTCATTATCGACATTGCAACAAGGTGGAACTCCACCCTGCACATGGTGGAGCGGCTGTGCGAGCAGAGGCAGGCCATAATGCATATGTGGGAGGATACACGGTCAGGCACTTTGAGAGCAGACATGGAGTTGACAGGCGTGCAGTGGTCGAAGCTGAAAGACCTTTGTAAAGTCCTTCAGTGTTTTGAGGAATGCACACGGCTGGTAAGCACAGACGACGCCATCCTAAGCATGAGCATCCCACTTATGCGTCTGCTCATGCAAACTTTGACGCACATTAAGGAGCAGGCGTCTGCAGCCAATGTTGATGAGGAGGAAGAGGAGGAGGGAATCCTTGATGACATTCAGCCTTTGTCTGCTCAGGGACCTCTCCTGGACGAGGTGGAGGAAGAAGAGGGGGAGGAGGATGATGGGGATGATTACTTAGGGGAGGAGGATGCATCTCGTGGGGCAAGTGAAAATGTTGGCGTGGCAAGGTCTGGTACAGGGTTTGTGCGTGACTGGAGGGATGTGGATTTGCCAGAAAGTGCTCCTCCACCCAGCACTCGCAGTGCATCATTGACACCGGGAACATTGGCCCACATGTCAGATTATGCCTTGCGGATCCTAAAAAGGGACCCCCGCATTGCCAAAATGATGAACGATGATGACTACTGGTTGGCCAGCATCCGGGATCCACGCTATAAAGGCAAATTACAAAACATCATGCCACAGGAGAACCTTGACCTAATATTGGCTAATAAACAAGCAACTCTGGTAAATCGGTTGCTTGAGGCATTCCCAGCACACAGCAGCGGTGATGGTTCTCACACGAGCCGTACGGGCCGGGGGCAGCTTGGCAGAGGTGTTCGTGGTGCACACAGCAGAAGTGGCGTTGGAGACAGGGGTTTCATGACAATGTTGTGGACTGATTTTTCAAATACCGCTCACACAACTGGTAATACTGCATCGATGGAAAGTGACAGGAGACAGCAGTTGTCAACTATGGTTACAAACTACTTTTCCTCCCATATCGATGTTCTCCCACACAGGTCATTCCCCTTTGACTAGTGGGCCGCTAAACTGGACACCTGGCCTGAATTGGCCCAATATGCCTTACAGGAGCTCGCTTGCCCAGCTGCAAGTGTGCTATCGGAAAGAGTCTTCAGTGCAGCTGGATCAATCCTGACAGAAAAAAGGACCCGTCTGTCAACCCAAAATGTGGATGATCTAACCTTCATTAAAATGAACCACGCATGGGTTTCCAAGGATTTTGTCCCACCTTCCCCTGATGACACATAGGGTGACAGAAAAATGGCTTGCTTTGGTCCACCTCTTCCTGGTACTTCACCTATTTCGCCTTTTGCATCAGCTGAATGTCCAACATCAACATATGCCACTTTCTAAAACTCCCTAACTGTGCTGCCTTCCCCCCATGGCCGGGGTCACCACCTACCGCACGACACCGTGCGAGTGCCGTTGCCCTGGACAGGTGGGTAGGCCGACTCTTGGGCGCGGGCACTGGCACAGGGTCCCTCATAGTGCAATCAAGTGTCTATGACGGCGGTGGTGCACACCCGCCGTCAGACACACCGCTGTACTATCAGGGGCCCAGTGCCAGTACCGACGCCCACGAGTGGGCCCCCCTTGCTTGGGCAGGGCCCCAGCATTTGCAATCTTTACCTCTCCCTGCTCCTCCGCTGTGTAATCTGGGCCGTCAAATCCATACTGTGCCTGACACCGTCTGAGCCTGCCTCCTGAGACATATATTTTGAATGTGTACGCTATCCATACATGTTATCCGGGGATACGGTACCCTTTCTAACCTTTGTGCAATCACGTGCAATCCATACTGGGCCTAACACCGTCTGAGCCTGCCTCCTGAGACATATATTTTGAATGTGTACTCTATCCATACATGTTATCCGGGGATACGGTACCCTTTCTAACCTTTGTGCTATCACGTGCAATCCATACTGGGCCTAACACCGTCTGAGCCTGCCTCCTGAGACATATATTTTGAATGTGTACGCTATCCATACATGTTATCCGGGGATACGGTACCCTTTCTAACCTTTGTGCAATCACGTGCAATCCATACTGTGCCTGACACCGTCTGAGCCTGCCTCCTGAGACATATATTTTGAATGTGTACGCTATCCATACATGTTATCCGTGGATACGGTACCCTTTCTAACCTTTGTGCAATCACGTGCAATCCATACTGGGCCTGACACCGTCTGAGCCTGCCTCCTGAGACATATATTTTGAATGTGTACGCTATCCATACATGTTATCCAGGGATACGGTACCCTTTCTAACCTTTGTGCAATCACGTGCAATCCATACTGGGCCTGACACCGTCTGAGCCTGCCTCCTGAGACATATATTTTGAATGTGTACGCTATCCATACATGTTATCCAGGGATACGGTACCCTTTCTAACCTTTGTGCAATCACGTGCAATCCATACTGGGCCTAACACTGTCTGAGCCTGCCTCCTGAGACATATATTTTGAATGTGTACGCTATCCATACATGTTATCCGGGGATACGGTACCCTTTCTAACCTTTGTGCAATCACGTGCAATCCATACTGGGCCTGACACCGTCTGAGCCTGCCTCCTGAGACATATATTTTGAATGTGTACGCTATCCATACATGTTATCCAGGGATACGGTACCCTTTCTAACCTTTGTGCAATCACGTGCAATCCATACTGGGCCTGACACCGTCTGAGCCTGCCTCCTGAGACATATATTTTGAATGTGTACGCTATCCATGCATGTTATCCAGGGATACGGTACCCTTTCTAACCTTTGTGCAATCACGTGCAATCCATACTGGGCCTAACACCGTCTGAGCCTGCCTCCTGAGACATATATTTTGAATGTGTACGCTATCCATACATGTTATCCGGGGATACGGTACCCTTTCTAACCTTTGTGCAGTCACGTGCAATCCATACTGTGCCTGACACCGTCTGAGCCTGCCTCCTGAGACATATATTTTGAATGTGTACGCTATCCATACATGTTATCCAGGGATACGGTACCCTTTCTAACCTTTGTGCAATCACGTGCAATCCATACTGGGCCTGACACCGTCTGAGCCTGCCTCCTGAGACATATATTTTGAATGTGTACGCTATCCATACATGTTATCCAGGGATACAGTACCCTTTCTAACCTTTGTGCAATCACGTGCAATCCATACTGGGCCTAACACCGTCTGAGCCTGCCTCCTGAGACATATATTTTGAATGTGTACGCTATCCATACATGTTATCCGGGGATTCGGTACCCTTTCTAACCTTTGTGCAATTACGTGCAATCCATACTGTGCCTGACACTGTCTGAGCCTGCCTCCTGAGACATATATTTTGAATGTGTACGCTATCCATACATGTTATCCAGGGATACGGTACCCTTTCTAACCTTTGTGCAATCACGTGCAATCCATACTGGGCCTGACACCGTCTGAGCCTGCCTCCTGAGACATATATTTTGAATGTGTACGCTATCCATACATGTTATCCAGGGATACGGTACCCTTTCTAACCTTTGTGCAATCACGTGCAATCCATACTGGGCCTAACACCGTCTGAGCCTGCCTCCTGAGACATATATTTTGAATGTGTACGCTATCCATACATGTTATCCAGGGATACGGTACCCTTTCTAACCTTTGTGCAATCACGTGCAATCCATACTGGGCGTGAGAACGGCTGGCGAGCTGTTAAGCAAGCTACAGCACCTGTCCAGACAAGTACAGGGATTTCCTAGCGAGGAGACTTATTTGATTGTTTTCAATGTTGGGACAGCAATTTTTGGGGAGCACTATACTCTGGAGAATGATAGATGGGGCCCACCATACACTGGAACATTCCAAAGGTGGACATCAGACACTGGAGCAGCATTTACAGGGCCCATTATACACTAGAGCATTAGAAATGGGGCCCATTATGTTTGGAGCATTATTTGGGCCCATAAGACAGTGGAGCTTCATCCATGGGGACCAACATATACTGTAGCATTATGTGGAGCTCATCATATACTGTTTCAAACATTATATGGGACCAATGATTCTGTATGGAGAAATAGATGGGCCTCGTCATGAGATGTAAAAAGTGAGGTATTTTTCATTGTACTATACCGCTATTTATCTGCCGTATCGGAGCATGATGAGTTGTGGTATGTGTTAAAGGGGCGCTCTTTCGCCCAGGGCACATGAAAACCTGCAGCCAGCCCTCCCCCCCCCACAACTTTAGCCAAATAACCCCCATTTTTCAGTGCGTAACTTGTATTATGAAGTTAATTAAGGTTGACAAGCTTAAGTAAGAAGAATTGATGCTTTTGGCATTCAAATGGGCACTGTAGGTGTGTTTCCTGTCCTCCTCTCACTGCCGACTTTTATTCCCCATTGACTTACATTGGGTTTCGTGTTTCGGGACGACCCCGACTTTTCCCTATAATCGGACGATCTTGCTCGACCCGACTTTTGGAAAAGTCGGGTTTCACGAAACGAAACGCGACCCTAAAAAACCAAAAGTCGCTCAACTCTACTTATGACCATGTGACATTTCAGTTTTTCTTTTTTAATAAATTTGCAAAAATTTCTACATTTCTGCTTTTTTCCATCAAGATGGTATGCAGAGTGTACATTAATGAGAAAAAAATGAACTTTTTTAAATTTACAAAATGGCTGCAATGAAACAAAGAGTGAAAAATTGAAAGGGGTCTGAATACTTTCCATAACCACTGTAGTGCTCACATGTTAGGCAAGCTCTCATCACTACAGAAATGCTACTCTTATTGGTGCATGTCTCCAAAAGCACAGGCTGGGAATAACGTACTGGTGACTGCAACTTACTGGTCACTACAACGGCAGTTTGCAGTTTTCACTCGGCAACATTCATTTCTGCTTATTTCTGGAAAATACTCACAGAGTCAAAATCGTCAAAACACATGTAGATAAATTCCCAAAGGGGTATAATTTCCAAAATGAGGTCACTTGAGGGGTAATTCTGCTCTTCTAACAATTAAGGGATCTGTATATGGAGTCCACAAACTGTTCTAGGAAAATCTGTGCTAAAGGAAGCAAATAGCGCTCTGATCCTCCCGAGTCTCTCCCTATGGATAAGTAGTACTGTACAGCCACATATGGGGTATTACCACGTTCAGTAGAAATTGAGGGACAAATTATGGTGACATTTTTACCCACTTCTTGTTTGAAAATGTAAAATCTGGGGCTAAAACTAAATTTTGGTGGTAAAAATTTAGTTATTTTTTCTTCACTGCCCAATGGTATAAAATTCTGTGACACATGTGGTGTCAATATGATCACTGCACCCCTAAATGAATTCATTAAGAGGTGTAGTTTGTAAAATTGGGTCACTTATGGGGGGTTCTGCTGTTCTAGCACCCCATGGGCTCTCCCAGTGGGTCATGGCACCTGCAAACCATAACAGGAAAATCTGGCACTCTTTGCCTTCTAAGCTTTGCACTGTGCCTGAAAAATATTTCCCGATTACAGGTAGGGTGTTGGTGCACTCAAGAAAAAATGGGTCTCAGTTTGTTAAAATAAAAAATTTCTATTAACCCTTAGAAAAATTAAAAACTTGGGGCTAAAACAACATTTTAGAGGTAAAAATTTAATTTATTCTTTCTTCATTGCTCAATGGTATAAAATTCTGTGAGGCACATGTGGTGTCAATATGATCACGGCACCCCTAGATGAATTCTTTGGGGAGTGTAGTTTGTAAAATGAGTTCACATATAGGGGGTTTCTGTTGTTGTGGCACCTCAGGGGTTCTGCCAATGTGACACGGCATCCTCAAACCATTCCAGCAAAATCTGAACTCAAATATGGCATCTCTTCCCTTCTGAGCTTTGCACTGTGCCTCAAAAGTAGTATTCCCCCACATATGGGGTGTAGGCATATTCAGTAGAAATTGCACAACAAATTGTATGGTGCAATTTCTCTTGTTACCCTTATGAAAATGCAAAGGTGCTCACCATACTTGTAACTATATTTCTTGAGGGGGTCTAGTTTCCAAAATGGGGTCACTTGTGGGGTGTTTCCACTGTTTTGGCACATCAGGTGCTCTCCAAGTGGGACATGATGTCCGCTAACGATTCCAGAAAAATTTACATTCAAAATGTCACATGACGCTCCTTCCTTTCCAAGCCCTGCCGTGCTCCCAAACAGTTTTCTCCCTCATATGGGGTATCGGCGTACTCAGGAGAAATTGCACAACCAATTGTATGGTGCATTTTCTCCTGTTAGCCTTATGAAAATGCAATATTTGGGGTTAAAATCATATTTGTTTGGAAAATGTGATTTTTTTTTATTTTCACGGCTCGACGTTATAAACTTCTGTGAAGCACCTGAGGGTTCAATGTGCTCACCACACATCTAGATTAGTTCCCTGAGGGGTCTAGTTACCAGAATGGTCACTTGAGGGGATTTTCACTGTTTATGCACATCAGAGGCTCTGCAAACGCGACATGGCGCCACCAATTGTTCTTGAAAATTTTGCATTCAAAAAGTAAAATGGCGCTCCTTTCCTCCTGAGCTCTGCTGTGTGCCCAAGCATAAAAAAATATAAATGTGGTATTGCTGTAATCGTACTGACCCGAAGAATAAAGTGGTCAATTTTACCACATGCAAAACGGCATTAAAAAAATCTCCTAAAAAACAATTCCTGAATTACTGGATTTTGTTCATTCCCAAAAATTGTAATAGAATGTGATCAAATAATGTTATATGCCCGAAAATGGTACCAATAAAAACTTCAACTCAAAAATACAAGCCCTCACATGACTCTGTCCACAGAAATATGGAAAAATTATAGCTCTCAAAATATGATGAAGCAAAAACTAGTTTTTGCAAGAAAAAGCATGTTTCAGTGGGTGACAGCAGCCAAACATAAAAAAAATATAAATCTGGTATTGCTGTAATTACACTGAATAAAGTTGTCTAATTACTTATACCGCATGTGGAACAGTGTAAAAAAGAAATAAAATTAATTCTTCACCTGCTGTTAATTTGTTAATTCTGTCTCCAAAGATCGCAGTAAGACTCGGCTCACATTTATCTTGTGCTCAGTGCTGAGCGCTTATACCGGGGTTTCTGAGTAAATTTCTGAAATATGTGATTGAGATACAATCCCCAGCAGAAGATTCCCTATAGAGAGGCAGATGGAGGCACTGTTGATGGCATCTGACCTGTGATCCGGCAGTGTCCAACTTTTTAGGAGTGCATAAAAGTGTGGCTAGCCATAGTGATGGGGGAGCCCCCCGATGTTTAGGATCGGCGGGTTCATCCGAGTTATTTTGTAAAGTTAGAGTTTTGGGCCAGAGATGACCAAACTTGCGTCCGAACCCCGAACTCGGACTTTACATATATGGGATGGGGCAGGGGAAGCTGTGCACGAACACTGCCATAAAAAGCCAAAGACTGCCAAGTGAGTGAATATCGAAGGAAGTTAATGAGTGGCCCCGGAAGCTGATGCGGCCAGGAGACAGCGGGACAGGAGGACATGTCGCTGGACATGTCGCTGGACAGGTAAGTATAATTATAATGTTTATTATTAATTTTCTGCTTTTTTTACAGCCGGCCCTGGACCCGAACTGGACCCAAAACTGTAACCTCGGTTTTCCATGGAAACCCGTGTTCGGGACCGTGTGACTGAACGTTCGGTACGGTCCCGAAGTTTACAGTTTTGGTTAGCCCATCTCTAGTCAGTCACAGTTTTGTGCACCTCTGAAAAGAAGGACAACACTCTACAGAGGCCAGATGGAGTCCAGAGTATCTCTGCTGCCCCATCATACTTAAAGGATCCCTCGGCGGTTTCATCTGAGTCACATCACTCAGAGATTTAGATGGAAAACCCAAAGTAAGTGCTTAGCATAGACACTGGATAAATGTGATCCCGAATATTATGAAAAATGTTCCCAATAAAAGCTTAAACTCAATCCACAAAAAAAGCAAGTCTCCACTCAGGTGTCATCTGTTAATGGAAATATAGGGGACTTCCACATTACTGGTAGTACAAAGGCCCTGGAAAAATGCCATGCTCCCCCACCCCCAAATAAAATACAGCGAATACTGCGCTCTCAAATCCAAATGCCCCCCTCCCTTCTGAGAGCCACAGTGTGCCTAAACCACATTTAGCAACCAAATGTGGGTGTTTCCATTGTTTAGGCACATCAGGGGCTCTTCAAGCGCAACATGGTGTCTGCTCTCAATTCCAGTCATTTTTACATTCTAAAAGTCAAGAGGTGCTCCTTCCCTTCAGAATCCTGCCATGTACCCAAACAGTAGTTTTGTCCCACATATGGGGTATCAGCGTACCCAGGAGAAATTGGACAACAAATTTTGGTGTTCATTTGCTTTTGTTCTCTTGTGAAAATAAAAAAATTGGGTGTAAAAGAACATTTTTGTGGGAAAGATGTGATTTTTTTTATTTTTGCGCCTCTGCTTTATAAACTTCTGTGAAGCACCTGAGGGTTAAGTGTGCTCACCACACATCTAGATCAGTTCCTTGAGGGGTCTAGTTACCAAAATAGTCACTTGAGGGGATTTTCACTGTGTATGCACATGAGAGGCTCTCCAAACGCGACATGGCGCCCGCCAATTGTTCTTGCAAATTTTGCATTCAAAAAGTAAAATGGCGCTCCTTTCCTTCTGAGCTCTGCTGTGTGCCCAAACAGAGGTTTTCTCCCTCATATGGGGTATTGGCATGCTCAGGAGAAATTACAAATTGTGGGATCCATTTTTTCCTGCTACCCTTGTCAAAGTAAAAAAAAATTGTATCTGAAGTAAATTTTTTTGTGAAAAAAAGGTAAATGTTAATTTTTTTTCCACATTCCAAAAATTCCTGTGAATCACTCGAAGGGTTAATAAACTTTCTGAATGTGGTTTTGAGCACCTTGAGGGGTGCAATTTTTAGAATGGTGTTATTTTTGGATATTTTCTGTCATATAGACCCCTCAAAGTGACATCAAATATGAGGTGGTCCCTAAAAAAATGGTTTTGTACATTTTGTTGGAAAAATGAAAAATCGCTGGTCAACTTTTAGCTCTTATAACTTCCTAACAAAATAAAAATTTGGTTCCAAAATTGTTCTGATGTAAAGTAGACATGTGGGAAATGATATTTATTAACTATTCTGTGTGACATATCTCTGTAATTTAAAGGCGTGAAAATTCAAATTTGAAAATTGCAAAATGTTCAAAATTTGTACCAAATTTTCATTTTTTCACAAATAAACACAAGTAATATCGAAGAAATGTTACCACTATCATGAAGTACAATATGTCATGAAAAAACAATGTCAGAATCACCAGGAGCCAATAAAGCCTTCCAGAGTTATTACCACATAAAGGGAAAGTTGTCAGAATTGTAAAAATTGGCCTGGCCATTAAAGTCAAATTACCTTCGGGATGAAGGGGTTAAAAGGGGTTTTTGCTATCCTATCAAAGTGCAGCAAGTAGGGACAGAGACTCTGATTCCAGTGATGTGTTATTGGCTGCCTGCTGCAGTTTTGATAAAATCACTGTTTTATCTGCTGCAGATTTACCAGTTCTCTGAATACTGAGCCCTGTATAACCCTGCCCACATCACTGATTGGCAGCTTGCTGTATACATTATATATAAGCAGAAATCTGCCAATCCGTGGTGGGGTCAAACAGTGCTCATGAATATGGAGGACTAAATAGCAGCAGGTTTACTAGTCCTCTAGTGATAATCTTCTGTTGATAAAACAGTTATTTTATCAAAACTACCAAGGAGCATAGTAAGAAATTCATTGCTGGAATAAGGATCTCTGCCCCAGCATAATGCTGCTCTCGAGTAAGGTAACAATAACTTGGTGATAGATTCCCTTTAACAGACCTCTCCTAAAGTTCCCTGCACAGTTGCTTCTGAAGAATACTCTTGAACAGGTGAAGAGCTGGCAGGTCATTGGTCCCTTTATTCTCAGGGTCAGTATTACCACTGGTTATGATATTATGACATATGCCATAAGATTACAAGTTGAAAAGTGCCCTTTTTAATAGGAAAACTCCATGCGGAATTTTGTTAAGCCTAACCAAGAGCTGGGGTTCTGGGGCAGCGTCTAAGGAGGTTCTCTCATTGGTGCCTGTGAAATCTCTACGTTATGCACTGCCCCCTACAGCCCATCACTATGCCATAACACGGTGTCAGCTTTTCCCGGAGTGTTTGGAGCTTTAATGACCAACCGTCAGAATACAATGTACACTTGTGCAGACATGTACGTTGTAGTAAGGTAGTACACCCTCCATGTGAGATTAAGTCATCTGTTATCAGTCTCTAAAAGAGTTTACTGTGGACTTGAGTGCGGACTGTGATTGAGTAGCCTCAGTGTTCTGTATGCATGTAACTAATACACAAGAGCGTCACTCCAATAATCTGTGGTTTTAGCCCTGCAGATTACCAAGGCGCGGCCGGCCTTTATTTGCTGTTGCTACAGTACAGCTCAATGGAGAACAAACAGGCAGATTTTATATGAAATCTGTTTTCCTATATGAGCGAAGTGACGGAGAGCACAGCAGCGTCCCGGCTTCTTCTTTCCTCCTTCTGGGTGAATGAATCCTGAGGATCATTCTCAGTGAATAGCAGGTATCGTACAGATCTGCATTCCTCATCATTATCGCTGTTCCCGGCACAGTCACCTGGTATTTCTGGTGCTGCTCAGTTTATGGTTAGGGACCATTTGTATAGGGCTAGAATTTGGACTCGTGTATATTCGTGTGTCCCTGGAGATATAATTTCCTGGTTTGATATATGAGAAGGAAACTTTGACTTGTGTTATTTGGTCTCAGGCATGGTTTCTGCTTCAAAGGGTGTAAATAGTGGATTCTTGAATCCTTCTACAAAGTCAAAACTTCATAGAAAATAGTGAACTGGTGGCTCATAGGAAGCTACGAACGCATGTGGGTAAGCGTCAAGAAGAGCAATTCCTTATTATTGTGTGCCTTGGGATTGCTAGCCATAGGAAAGTTGTCATACGAAAATGTTAGGAAGTTTGCATCTTCTTTATAGGGACTATTAGCCTATTAGGAGGGCAAACCTCAGCTCCTTTATCATATTTAACTTTTTCTCCCTTGATAGTCATCGTTAGTTTGTCCTCCACCTTTTTTGTCCATGGTGTCCATTGACTTTGAGCTTGTTTTCTGTGCTCTGCTCAGCAGGCCACTATGTGCTGCCCCCAAACTCTGGTGCCAACCGTGGTGCCAGCAAATGGAGCCTCCAGGCTTCTAGCTTGGAACTAGTGGATGGCTGGTGTCAGCATGGGCTCAGGGAGAGCCCGAAACTGATGTGTTGGAATCTCTGCTAAATGTGTGCTGTAGTAATGTCAGGAGGGTGATGGAGAACCAGTCAGGTAAGGGTGAGAAGTACCTGATTAGTGAGAACAGTCAGCCCAAAACAGTGCCTAGGAAACAGTCAGTGGTCAAGAGAGACTTCTCAGACTGTGAAGTAGGGAAGGATAGAGTGCATATAATGGAAGGAACTGGACAACAAAGCCTGTCTTTCCTGTACATGGTGGGAATTGCTACGAGGGTTGAGTTTCCAAATAAACCTGTTGAATTGCAAAGTCTTTATCCCAGGAAAACCTTCTTCAAGCAATCACAGATGACTCTGTATGGCAAACTAGACTTAGTAAACATTGCACAAATTGTAGATGATAGTAAAATAGGTTCTAATTTGCTGGCAAGAAGGCTAAAAGGACTGCACAGTTGTTTTATCAGAACACAGAGGCATTACTAGAATGTAGCAGATAACGATATTTTAGGAATATGAAATTATTCAGAGCTTCTGCTGTTTGTTGTGCAGCTAATATTCCCCTGGTCACATTGCATACAGTATTCTGTTAAATACACACTTGTGGGAGCAAAACAGAAGATGGACACAAGCTCATTATATGCAGAAACCCTACATTACACTCTCTTTATATTACATTAATGCCAAAACTGCAGTGACTACTGGTATACCCATCTTATATCACTGACTTCCATTCCATTTTTCATTGATGATTTTTAGCAATTTAGTGGTTGCTTAATTAATTATTTTCACAAGGGTTCCTGGTCTTAACCCCTTTCAAACACCTATGTGGAATTCTGAAAAGACAAGTTGAGCATCACTCTCCATCCAAGCTCTAAATGAGGTTGTTCTTGAAGAATGTAAAAAAATGTATGTTGCATTATGTCGCCAATTTGTTCATTCCATGTCTAGAAGACTTGAATCTGTCCTTAAAAATCATGAAGATCATACAAAATACTAGATGCAGTAGTTTTGATGTGGGGTGTATTTATTTTTGCATCAATAAATTGAGTAAAACTAAAGATTTTGTAATGAAAGTTATATTATTAACCTTACGTTCATATTATGGGTTAAAAAATGTTCTATGAAACTCAGTCTTGTCAACATTTTGGAAATTGTTCTTGTATTCAGTGAGCTATTGATTAAAATATTACTTTTCGAAGGGGGTGTACTCATTTATGCTATGTCTATTGTGTCAATGAATAAACTCAATAGGGATGAATGTGTCAAAATAAACAATACCCCTACACTGGTGGTTCCTGAAATCATTGCTCACTAACAATTGCAGAAAATTGGAGCACTACATAATTTTTTGAGGGGGTTTATTTCCCGTGGAAACCTGTGTTCGGAACCGTGTGACCGAACGTTCGGTACTGTCCCGAACTTTACAGTTCGGGTTTGCCCATCCCTAGTCAGTCACAGTTTTGTGCACCTCTGAAAAGAAGGACAAAACTCTACAGAGGCCAGATGGAGTCCTGAGTGACTCTGCTGCCCCATCATAGTGCAAGTATCCCTCAGGGTTTTCATCTGAATCACATCACTCAGAGATTTAGATGGAAACCCCTAAGTGCTCAGCGTAGACGCTGGATAAATGTGATCCCGAATGTTATGAAAAATGTTCCCAATAAAAGCTTACACTCAATCCACAAAAAAAGCAAGTCTCCACTCAGGTCTGTCATCTGTTAATGGAAATATAAGGGGTTTCCACGTTACTGGTAGTACAAAGGCCCTGGAAAAACGCCATGCTCCCCCACCCCCAAATAAAATCCAGCAAATACTGCGCTCTCAAATCCAAATGCCCCCTCCCTTCTGAGAGGCACAGTGTGCCTAAACTACATTTAGCAACCAAATGTTTGGCAGGAGTATTATTTCCAAAATGGGGTCACTTGAGGCGGTATTCTGCTTTTCTAGCAATTAGTGATATGTATATGGAGTCCGCAAACTAGTTTTCGACCACATATGGGGTATTCATGCGCAAAAAAATTGTACAGTGAATGTTCTCCTGTTAGCCTTGTGAAAAAAAATGTTGGGCAAAATGAACATTTTTTAGGAATAATGAGATTTATTTTGTTTTGATGACTCTACTTTATAAACTTCTATGAAGCACCTGGGGTTCACGGTGCTCGACACACATGTAGATACATTCCATGAGGGGTACAGTTACCAAAATAGGGTCACTTGTGGGTGTTTCCATTGTTTAGGCAGATCATGGGCTCTTCAAATGCAACATGGTGTCC
The DNA here is from genome assembly GCF_039654945.1 of Dendrobates tinctorius. NCBI lineage: Eukaryota > Metazoa > Chordata > Amphibia > Anura > Dendrobatidae > Dendrobates > Dendrobates tinctorius. Next base: position 25,538,627 of record NW_027361750.1, on the reverse strand, counting down.
GCTCGCAATTCCAGCCATTTTTTCATTCTAAAGGTTAAAAGGTACTCCCTTCAGAGCCCTGCCATCTACCCAAACAGTAGTTTTGTCCCACATATGGGGTATCAGCGTACCCAGGAGAAATTGGACAATTAATTTTGGTGTTCATTTGCTCTTGTTCCTCTTGTGAAAATAAAAAAATTGGGGGTAAAAGAACATTTTTGTGGGAAAAATGTGATTTTTTTTTTTTTATTTTCACGGCTCTGCTTTATAAACTTATGTGAAGCACCTGGGCATTCAATGTGCTCACCACACATTTAGATACATTCCTTGTGGGGTCTAGTTTCCAAAATGCGGTCTATTTTTTAGGCACATTAGGGGCTCTGCAAACACAACATGGTGTCTTTTCTCTATTCCAGCCATTGTTCATTGAAAAAGTCAAATTATGGTCTTTTCCTTCATAGCCCTGCTGTGTGCTCAAACAGTAGTTTTCCCCCATTTATGGGGCATCAGAATACTCAGGAAAAATTGAACAACAAGTTTTGAGGTTCAGTTTATGCTACTACCCTTGTGAAAATAAAAATTTGTGGCCAAAGTAAATTTTTGTGAAAAAAAATCACCCTCTTTGCCAAGTTCAAAATAAAAGAGTAAAAAAATAAGAAAAAAAAGATTTGGTATCGCTGCATATGGAGCGACCTCACTCACCAGGGCCGTGAGGTACTCGGTACCGGGCCGGTTGCTCTTCTCAATGGAGGGTTGTCACTGCAGCAGTGACCCGGTCCGTGGCCCTGGGACTCCATTTAGAAAGGGGGTTGTTTCAGTGTGCTTTTGGTGGTGAAAGTTTATAAGTGATTTGTGACGCCACCTGTGGTGTTCGGCAATAGAGATGTAAGCCGACACTGCAAGCAGATCCTCTGGGACAGATGGTGTGGTACAGCAGTGATGTTATAGCCCTCCATAGGCAGGGCTGTAGTCCCAGGGCAGTGTAGGTGAAGTGACACTTAGATGGTGTAGTGTCAGGCGCAAGGGATGTAGCAGTACTGGGCAGGTTGGCGCCGGAATAAGTGGAGGACACCAGGGCATGTAGTTCCAAAGCTTTACTCACAGTCTGTTGCAGGTACAGGTGCCCGCATCCGTGCCATGTCCTCCTGGTCAGGAGCTCAGCCAACTTCCAGGCAAGATGAAGTACTCTTTTCCAACACTCCGCAAAACATATGTGCCTTTTCTGAACGTCTCCTCTTATAGCGCCTTTGAATGAAGTACTCCTAGTACTGAGTTACACTGGAGTTCCTCCTGTCAGATGTTCCTATGAACTCTACTTGTACGGCAGACAGCTGTATCCTGCTTCGGGGACTCCTTGCTACTAAGTCCCGGCTCACTAATATGTTGCTGTTGTGCCCCCAAGTCTCAGGTGGGAATAAAGTGGTCACTACTTCTATTCCTCCGGTGTCTGCTGCAGGACCATTAGTATCCGTACAACCTCGGGGACCGGACCCCGGCCTTGCGCTTAGAACTTGAAAAGGGTTCTCCTCTAACCCTGGTCCTTGTTCTCTTATTCTCCTCACGTTCTGTGCTAATCCTTCTTCCCAATGGAGAATCAAGCTTTCTTTCTCTGTCTCCTTCCTGTGCCAGCAGACCCAGATCACTGTGGCCTGCTGCAGTACTTCCTCCTTCCATCTCTCTCCCGGGGATCTTCTGTCTCACACTCCGTCCGTCTACATCCTCACTCTCTGACTGAATGCAAGGACTGACTCTCTAACTCAACTCTTCCCGCTCTTTTGTGTCAACTAAACTCCACCCTCCTGCCAGCACGTTTCGTGTTCCAAGCAGGGAGCCACCAAGGGGTGCTATGCTATACTCCAAGCAGGGAGCCGCCGAAGGTGCTTTGCTACACTACTTTGTGGTGTGGGGTGCAGGTGTTGGAGCGTGGTCAGGTGTCTCCACCTTACCTGTATGGTGGGGTACCACACCTCAGGAGGAGGTGCAGTACCTCTGTGGCGACTGAATCCTCAGGGGCGCCACACATATGTCCGATCTATCAAAGTATTAAATGAATTAAGCCATATACAGTAGTAAACGCTGAAAAGAGAAAACATTTTGAATTATCAGAACTGATTTTTTTTTGGTATCCACTCCACGGTAAAAAATGCCATAAAAACTGAATCAAAAATTTTGTGTGGGAAGTGTTGCAAGTGCTATTCCATCATTGTTATAAATACCAACTATGTAACTCTGTTCAAGTCTATCTGTTGTATCAAGTGAGAACTGCAACCATCAAAATTTTTTCCTGCGATTGACTAAAGTTGCTAAACAGTTATCCTTGCACACCTACATTCATTTTTCCACCACGTTGTAGGGTGTCACGCCACCTTCAAGGTACTCAACACTCATATATCTCTTAAAGGGCCGCACCAGCCACTTTACTTTACTTTCAGTATGGGGTTTGTCTACACCAGGGGTCCCCAACCGCCGGTCCGCGGCCCAGCACCGGGCCGCTGCAGTGCCCTTGCCGGTCCGCGGACACAAGGGGAGCCAGGGGCGGTCAGTGGCGTAGCGGGGGCTGGGGCGGCGGGCAGCAATTCTTAAACTGCCCTCATGTGTAGCGGCGGCCAGGGAGCGATCAAGCAGCTCCGCTGCCTGCAAGAGGGAATAGCAGGAGCGGAGCTGCAAGGACCCGTCCAGCTTCCTGCCCGCCGCCCGCTCTTCCTGTCTCTGACTGACACAGAGAGGAGCGCGCCGCTGCTGTGTCAGAGTGTGGAAGCGCGGGCGATGCTGCGACAGGTGAGAGGAGAGAGGTGGTGTGTGTATGTATGTGTGTGTATGTATGTCTGTCTGTGTATGTATGTCTGTGTGTGTGTGTTTGTCTGTGTTTGTGTAGGTGGAGCCTGGCCCTGGAGGAGATGGGGACATGAGAAGACCGTGATGGGGAGAGAAGGCCATGATGTTTGGGGTGATGGGAGAAGGCCATGATGGGGTAATGGGAGAAGGCCATGATGGGGGTGATGGAGAGAAGGCATTGATGGGAGTGATGGAGAGATGTCAGTGATGGGGTGAAGGCAATGATGGAGAGACGGCAGTGATGGGGTGAAGGCAATGATGGAGAGACGGCAGTGATGGGGTGAAGGCAATGATGGAGAGACGGCAGTGATGGGGTGAAGGCAATGATGGAGAGACGGCAGTGATGGGGTGAAGGCAATGATGGAGAGATGGCAGTGATGGGGTGAAGACAATGATGGAGAGATGGCAGTGATGGGGAGAAGGGAGTGATGGGGTGATGGAGCAGGCAAGGATGGGGTGATGGAGCAGGCAAGGATGGGGGTGATGGAGCACTCATTCAAAACCTATGGTGAGTTGAGTCTCATTATAACAGCGTCCATAGCCCCGCCCCCTTATGACCAAAGCCCCGCCCCTGTCACACCTCCATCCCCGCCCTGCCGGGCCATGGAAGAATGGTCTTGCTTGAAACTGGTCCCTGGTGCAAAAAAGGTTGGGAACCACTGGTCTACACCACAACTCGGTTTAACCATACAATAAGTGAAAGGTATGACATCTACTTAGACAGAACTGCATCCAAGAGCCTCTGAAGAATATAAAAAGCTAAAGTGCTTATCAGTTCATACAAACACACTTTTAATGTTTTTAATATGTCCAGACTTCAGTGCCAGATTCTGCTTCCTCCTTTCCCCACAGCTAGTTCCCTCTGTGATAGTCCACTCAGGGTTACTCCAGTAGCTCATCATGCACTTCTGATGCCATAATCTAAGGCCTTTTCAGGTCAGCTCAAGCGGCTATTAGATCAGGCGGGCTGCCCATCGCTATCCAAATGCATCCCATGTGAACATCCCATTGTTCACATGGGATGCATTTGGATAGCGATGGGCAGCCAGCTACCTGATCTAATAGTGTGGATGTCATTAATAGGCTGTTAACCTGGATGCTGTGCATTGCCATTGTGTGAACAGCGCCGCATACAAGTCTGCATTGTGTAATGACATGCCAAGCACACACCCCCTCCATAGGATTGGTAGGCTGTGAGTGGGTCTCCTCAGTATTTTTGCACCTGTGTTGCCGCCATCTTAACTACATGGGTCCACTGCATCCTGATGCATTTGTTTGGTGACCTGGGCAGGTAAGCATCTCTGCCTTTTTGCTATTAATTTTGTAGCTCACACATCCCCTAAACATCAGCGATCCACCTCCATGCTTTACAGTAGGAATAGTGTTCCTTTCAACATAGGTCTTGTTGACCGGTCTTCAAATGTAACGTTTAGGGTATGTGCACACGTTGCTGATTTTGATGCGGATCCGCTGCATTTTTTGACATGTGGATTTGCATCAAATCTGTGTAGTCGTGCACAGGCAATGTTAGTCTATAGTAAATTAATAATTGCTGTGCACATGTTGCGGAAAAATCAGATTAGCAGCGTTTTTTTCCGCAGCATGTCAATTCTTTTTGCGGATCCGCAGCAGCATTTTCCAGTCTCGCTCATAAAAAAATCTCTCTCTCTCGTGCAGAAAATTCCTCAGCCTAATCTGCAACGTGTGCACATACCCTAATCCCTAATGGTTGTGGCCAAAAAGTTCAATTTTGGTCTCATCGCTCCAAATTACCTTGTCCCAGACGTTTTGAGGCTTGTTTCTATGCTGTTTTGCATATTGTAGGAAAGATACTTTGCGGCATTTGCGCGGTAATGGCTTTCTTCTGGCAACTTGGCCATGCAGCCTATTTTTTACAAGTGCCTCCTTATTGTGCATCTTGAAACAGCCACACTGCTAGTTTTCAGAGAGTCCAGTATTTCAGTTGATGTTATTTGTGGGTTTTTCTACGCATCCCGAACAATTTTTCTGGCATTTGTCACAGGTGAGGATGTTACCTTTAATAGCCATTCAAACCCATTTGTGTCAACTTCTGTGCATGTTATCAGGCCAAAATCACCAGGGTATGTGAACTTCTGATCAGGATCATTTGGATTTTTTGTGGATTCACCCAACCACTAACCATGAGTGGAGAAGTTTTGGTGTTATCATTCATATTCTCTGACAAAAGGCCAAAAAAGCAAGAATTCTGCTGGGGTATTTTAAGCACAACTGTATATCAGAAAGATTAGATTATGATTAGAGATGAGCGACTTTCCCTTTTTTCGGGTCGAGTTGGGTTCGGACAACCCGACTTTCGCAAAAGTTGAGTCGAATGCAATCGGCCGATTATCGTGAAAAGTCGAAGGCCGACTGAAACACGAAACCCAATGCAAGTCAATGGGGAAGAAAAGTCGGCAGTGAGTGGAGGACAGGAAACACACCTACAGTGCCCATTTTAATGCCAAAAATATCAATTCTTATTACTTAAGCTTGTCAACCTTAATTTACTTTATAATAATAGTTAGGCATTGAAAACTGGGGGTTATTTGGCTAAAGTTGTGGAGGGGGGGTAGGGCTGGCTCCAGATTTTCGTGGGCCCAGGGCCATAGAGTGTCACTGGGCTCCTTTAATCCTTTAACACATGCCACAATTCATGATCCTCTGATACGGCAGAGAAATAGAGGTATAGTACAATGAAAAATACTTCACTTCTTCAATCACATGACTGATATCCTTTTTAAATTCTCCAATAGCTCCAAAAACGGACAGTATATTACTCCATGCAGTATTATGGCCACCGCATAGTGCGCTATATAGAGTAATAAGGCCCATATATTTCTCCATACAGAATCATTGGTCCCATATAATGTTCGATATAGTATACGATGAGCTCCACATAATGCTACAGTATATGTTGGTCCCCATGGATGAAGCTCCACTGTCTTATGGGCCCAAATAATGCTCCATATATTATGGGCCCCATTTGTAATGCTCCAGTGTATAATGGGCCCTGTAAATGCTGCTCCAGTGTTTGATGTCCCCCATTTGGAAAGCTCCAGCATATGATGGGCCTCACGGATGATGCTCTTGTGTACGATTGGTCCAAATAATTCTCCATATATAATCTGCCCCATTTACAATGCTCCAGTATATGATGGGCCCCATGGATGATGCTCCAGTGTCTTATGGGCCCAAATAATGCTCCATATATAATGGGCCCCATTTATAATGCTCCAGTGTATAATGCTGCTCCAGTGTCTGATGTCCACCTTTGGAATGCTCCAGTGTATGGTGGGCCCCATATATCATTCTCCAGAGTATAGTGCTCCCCAAAAATTGCTCCCAACCTTTAAAACAATTAAATAAGTCTCATCGCTAGGGAATCTCTGTACTCTGGACTCCTCATCATCCCCATCTTCTATCTCTCTGCACTTGTACTGTTTAGGCAGAGGGCGTACAGACGTGATGTCATCGCTCTCTCTGACCAGAATGTCACTGTCAGGAAACGTGGAAGACGTCACGGCGGTGGAGCAGGGAGAAGTAAGTATTTCAACTTTGCAAGTGCTGTGATCCTGAGCAAGCAGGGGGGGCCCACTCATTGGCGACGGCACTGGCACAGGGACCCTCATAGTACAGTGGTGTGTCTGATGGCGGGTGGGCCCTCCCACCGGCAGAGACACTTTTGCATACTATGAAGGGCCCTGTGCCAGTGCTGTCGCCCATGAGTATGCCCCCCACCTGCTCAAGGAACCTGCACTTTCATCTGCACCTTCCTCTTTGTCACCTTGTAAGGTGGTATAGTATGCGGGAAGGGGAATCTGAGTTTCATCAGGGTCAGATTCTGGCTGTGTAGAGTGCGAGGGGAATGTAGTGGTCTGGGTCAATGTACCAGCAGAATCATCTAGCAGTGGCTGGGCATCAGTGCACTTGTGGCGCCCCCAGGAGTACGGTCGCCACAGTGGCATTACCTTCCTCCTAGGGAGTGTGATGTCTTGCTTTGGAGCAATGAAGGATCTCTCTAGCAGTTAAACCAGCACACAACACAGTTTCCACTCCAGGCCAGCAGGGAGAGCTCTGAACCTGACTGCTCAGGAGCTGCTCTCTGTGGTCGGGAGGAGGGAAGTTAGGGCAGTCTGTGAAGGGAAGGGGAAGTGTGTGGACATAAGAAGGGGAGCTGGAGGATGAGCAGAGTTAAGGCTCACTCCTAGCTGGAGCGCATGGTCTGGATTCTGGTCTCCGAGTTTGTAGGGACACTGACGGCCCTGCAGCAGAAACCGGATGAAGTAGCAGCTGTAAATGCTCTGTTCCCAACTAAGGCTCGGAGGCCCCAGCAGCGACGTGTGTGAGCCAGAAGGCTGCCTGCCACACGAGAAAGTTCCAAAACAGAGTCAACAGGGGGAACTTCAGTGAACTCAGTACTGCGAGTACCTCAGATAAGCGCTAGAACGGAGGCCGCATGTCTATCTGCAGAGAGAGAATTCCTAATTTGCTTCCAGGCTGACCAACTTCTTCTCCATTTGTACTCTGGGTCCTGTACGGCACTTACCAAGTACAGGTAAGGGAACTGCACGACAGTGTCTGTCATCTTTCTCCTGCGCCTGGCGCACGGCTTTGCTACATCCTGCACTGCACACCATCTACCAACTCTTTCATCTGCCCTGCGACTACGGCCCTACCTGTGCAGGGCTTCTACATCTTAGCTGCACTACAACATCTGTCCCAGAGAAGTGACACTGCAGCGCTGGTCAATCTGATCAGAAACCACAGGTGGTGTCACATATTATTCACCTATAAACATTATTCCCCCTTTGCATGGACGCCCAGGGCCACGGACCGGGTCACCACCACCGTGACACATCCCTCTGAGACACCGGCCCGGTACCGATTAACCCCACTGCCCTGGCTGGCGACCCACACTCCATGTCAGATTCATCTTGGACTGGGGAATTCACGATTTGACTTGATAACCCAGGCATGGTATGTGAGAAAGAGCTACATGGACTAATGTGAAGTGTGGCCTGCTGCATCATTCACTTTTGGTGGGGGTGAAGGACACAAGGAAAGGGGTTCTTCCTGACCAGGAGCCAGCACTTGACGACTCAGTGCTTGCATTTTTTGAAACTTCAGAAGAGTAGGGCATGTTAGCTGGAGTCTGTTTCGGCAATGTAAGCCAAAACCAGTTCCTGATGCTCCGGCTTTAAAAGTGGTTAACCTACTCCCAGAAAAGGTAGCCTTTCAGGCCTTCTGGAGCCAGACCATGACGCAGGCTCAACACCTCCTGCCTTAGCTGCTATTGTGCTTTTGCCACTACCAGCAGATGCACCACCACCATCAGTACCAGCTGGTCCCCCCACGCCCACGTTCGCAGCCTCTTCCACCATACTTCGAAATTTTGGAGAAAATGTACCCAAAATAACATCAGATATATGGTACTGTATCAGAAGCGTACAGTTGTATACAGTCAAAGGATAATTGTAAATCTCCGTGTGTATTTCATGAGTCACACAGAGACGCTCACAGGCTCAGTATGGATTACACAAGAATATAAAAAGTAGAAAAAGGGTACAGTATCATCAGATAGCAGGTATATATAGTATAGTTTAAACATTCTAAATCTCCGAATATATTTCAGGAGGCAGACACAGACGCTCTCAGGCTCAGTATGGATTACAACACAATATAGAAAGCCGTAAAATGGTAATGGATCTGAAGCGTACAGCTGTATACAGTGTAGGGGTCATTGTCAATCTCAGTATTTATTTCCAGAGTCAGAAACAGCCTCTCACTTGGTCAGTTTGGATTAGACCAGAATATAAAAAGCAGTAAATGGGTAATGCATCACAAGAGTAGAGCTGTATACAGTGTTGGGGTAATTTTTAAATTAACATATAAATTGCAGGAGTAACCCACAGACTCTCACATGCTCAGAATGGATCACACCACAATATAAAAGGAAGATCCACAAGAAATAATCACACATGTGGACCAATGTTCCAAGTGTCAATGATACACTTAGAGTGGTGGGTGGAGGAGGACTTTCTTGCAGAAAGGGTACAGTATCACCAGATACCAGGTATATATAGCATAGTATAAACATTAAAAATGTACGTCTATATATCAGGAGTAGTGTTGAGCCACCCCACTAGTGTTCAAGTTCGGTTCGTCGAACAGGAGGCAAGTTCGTCGAAAGTTCATCGAACGTTCGACGAACACCGTCGAACCCCATTGAAAGCAATGGCAGGCAAGCACAAACACATACAAACACATAGAAATCAATTACAAAACACCTTTAAAGGTGTCCCAAAGCAGACAAAATGCTCAGAAGACACAAATAACATATGGAAAAGGGCAACTACATATAGAAAAGAGGTGGAGGAGTAAAAGGAGGAGGAGGAGACACAGATATAGGCATGTCATGCCCTTATAAAGTCAAGAAAGGCTGGAATAAAAATCTAAAATAAAAAAAAATTCTAAAATTCTAAAATTGAAGACGATCATATATCGTCAGACTTCCCACCATAAATTATGCCAACTGCCGATCGGGTGGCATTATTCCCACGACCCTCCAAACAACGTCCATGAAGGCAAAGTGTTTGGTTTCCGGGGGCAGTATGGTTGCAAAGCTGAACCTTAAAGGAATGTCCAGAAGGGCACCACCAGGAGTGGAGCCTGCAGCTTAATTGGACTCCACATGGGCAACCTCAACCATGCCAGCCACAGGAAGGATGGACAGATTGCAAGCTTTCTCGATACTGTGGGTGGTGGTGCATGGCCGTTTTTAGTTGTGCTAGCGATTTGTCAGCTTAATTCTGTTAACGAATGAGACTCCGGCATGCCCCCGCAGTCCGCGTCCAGCTTACTAGAGGGACACGCGAGGCTCTGGCACGCGAGATCGAGCAATAACAGGTCTGTCATGCCCTTACATGTCCGGGGCTGCAAGCGCGCTAGACTGAAAGGACCAGCGAGTGTCGCTTACAGGTGCGGATAACCGGCTGAACCCCTTTAGTGATGGGGATCTGGGATTCCAATTCTTCCCCGCGAATGAGGATTTCCCAGTAAGTGCAGGTCAACCGGAATTCCGGAATTAGGCCTAACCGGCATTCCAGAAAGAATGTGAAAAAATTAAGTGTCCAAACCACAGGTGCTGTAGCTTGCTTAACAGCTGGGCTCCTCTGCTGAGTAGCACACAGTTCTTACATAAACAGGCGGCATAGCTTGGTTCACGGATGGGCAACTCTGCTGAGTAGCAGACAGTGCTTACATAAACAGGCGGCATAGCTAGGTTCACTGGTGGGCTCCTCTGCTGAGCAGTAGACACAGGTACTAGGCCCAAAGTATTCACTGGGCTAAATGGAGTTAAAAAATGATTCTTACATAAACAGGCAGCACAGCTTGGTTCACGGGTGGGCTCCTCTGCTGAGTAGCAGACACAGTTTCTAGGCCCAAAGTATTAATTGGCTAAATGCAGTCAAAAACTGGTTCTTTCATAAACAGACGGCATAGCTAGGTTCACGGGTGGGCTCCTCTGCTGATTAGCAGACAGTGCTACAAGGCCCAAAAGGATTTTCTGGGCAAGATGCAGTAAAAAATTATTAGAAACACACACGGTGTAGCTCCTTGACAGGTGTACAACACCGCTGGCTACCAGACACCGCTACTATGCCATGAAACTATTAACATTGAAAACCATTATTAATGTGAAAATAAAGTTACGCTTTTGGTGAACGAACTGTTCTCGAACGGAACCTCGAACAGCCGAATTTTAAGCAAAGTGTTCGAGTTCGACGAACGGCTCAAACACCACCCAAAACAGCTCGAATTTGAACTTGGAGAACAGTTCGACTCGAACACCACTCATCTCTAATCAGGAGGCAGACTCAGACGGTCTCAGGCCCAGTATGGATTCGACAAGATTGTAGAAAGTTGAGAAAGGGTACAGTATCACCGGATACCAGGTGTATATAGCATAGTTTACACATTAAAAATCTATGTCTATATATCAGGAGGCAGACTCAGACGGTCTCAGGCCCAGTATGGATTCAACAAGATTGTGGAAAGTTGAGAAAGGGTACAGTATCACCGGATAACAGGCATATATAGCATAGTTTAAACATTAAAAATCTCCGTGTATATTTCCGGAGTCCAACAAAGAAACACATAGCGTCAATATGGATTAGACAAGAATCTAGAAAGTAGAAAAAGGGTAATGTATTCGAAGCGTACACCAGTATACACTGTTGGGGTATTTTTAAATCTTCATATATATTTCAGTCTCAGTAAGACAGTCCAGACTCTCCGCAAGAGGAAACGAGATGGATACAAGTACAGACGGAAAGTCGAGTGAGTGCAGAAATTTTGGAATTACTAATAACGGGAAAAACTCCCGGGAGAATTCTCAGAGGCGATACTGACCCTCAATTACTTTGTCTGTGAAGACAGCGAAAACAGTTCTTTGTGAAGAAAGGGTTGCTGTATCGCAGTACCGTGGATCCCATCACCGTTACTCGTCTCCATCAAATTGTGATCACAGGGAGTGATGTAGACATGGTCCTCACTGCCTATCATGATCTGTCAGGTAACTTTGGAGTGCAAAAGACAGAAGCCACAGGCCGTAGGCGATTCTATTGGATTGTCATGAGAGGACACATTTAAAAATGTGGGCAGGAATGTCACACGTCTGTGAGTAGGAAAACTGTGAAAGCTGATGATAAACCACCACTGCATCTCATTGTGAGTCGAAGTCCATAACAAATGGAAGCCATTGATCATCTGAAGATAGAGCCCAGCAGGACAGAGCATAGCTACGTCTTAACCATCATCTATCAGTTCACCAAATTTGTAGTGGCAGTCCCAGTGAAGGATTTAACAGCCCAGACTACACAGCGGTGGAGCAGGGAGAGGTAAGTATTGCAAGTGCTGGGGCCCTGAGCAAGCAGGGGGGGTCCACTCATGGGCGGCGGTACTGGCACAGGGCCCCTCAAAGTATGCCGGTGTGTCTGACGGCGGGTGTGCAACCCCACTGTCAGAGACACTTGATTGCACTATGTGGGACCCTGTGCCAGTGCCGTCGCCTAAGAGTGGGCCCACCCACCTGTCCAGTGCAACGGCACTCGCACGGGTGCGTGCGCCAGGTGGTGACTCTAGCCCTGGGGGGGAGGCAGCCCAGTTAGGGAGGTTAAAAAAACGGCATATGTTGATGTTGGACATTCAGCAGCTGCAAATGGAGGAATTGGAGAAGTCTGAGGACGAGGAGGACAAAAGCGAGCCATTTTTCAGGCAACCTATGTGTCAGCAGGGGAAGGTGGGACAAAATCCTTTGAAACCCATGCATGGTTCATTTTAATGAAGGTTAGATCATCAACATTTTGGGTCGACAGACGGGTCCTTTTTTCTGTCAGGATTGATCCAGAAGCACTGAAGACTCTTTCGGATAGCACACTAGCAGCAGGGCAAGCGAGCTCCTGTAAGGCATATTGTGCCAATTCAGGCCAGGTGTCCAGTTTACAGGCCCAATAGTCAAAGAGGAATGACCTGTGAGGGAGAACATCGATATGGGAGGAGAAGTAGTTTGTAACCATAGTTGACAACTGCTGCCTCCTGTCACTTTCAATCGATGCAGTATTACCAGTCGTGTGAGCGGTACTTGAAAAATCAGTCCACAACATGGTCATGAAACCCCTGTCTCCAACGCCACTTTGGAGGTGTGCACCACGAACACCTCTTCCATGTTGCCCCCTACGGCTCGTGGGAGAACCATCACTGCTGCTGTGTGCTGGGAATGCATCAAACAAACGGTTTACCAGAGTTGCTTGTTTGTTAGTCAATATTAGCTCTAGGTTCTCCTGTAGCATGATGTTTTGGAATTTGCCTTTATAGCGTGGATTCAGGATGCTGGCCAACCAGTAGTCGTCATCGTTCATCATTTTGGCAATGCGAGGGTCTCTTTTTAGGATCTGCAAGGAATAATCACACATGTGGGCCAATGTTCCAGGTGTCAATGATGCACTGCGAGTGCTGGGTGGAGGAGCACTTTCTGGCAAATCCACATCCCTCCAGTCACGCACAAACCCTGTAACTGACCTTGGAACGCCAACATTTTCTCTTGCCCCCTGAGAAGCATCCTCCTCCCCTAAATAATCATCCCCAACATCCCCCTCCTCCTCCTCTTCCTCTTCATCCTCCACCTCATCCAGGAGAGTTCCCTGAGCAGACAATGGCTGACTGTCATCAAGGCTTCCCTCCTCCTCTTCCTCTTTCTCCTCGGCTGCAGACGCCTGCTCCTTAATGTGCGTCAAAGTTTGCATGAGCAGACGCATAAGTGGGATGCTCATGCTTATTATGGCGTCGTCTGCACTTACCAGCCCTTTGCATTCCTCAAAACACTGAAGGACTTTACAGAGATCTTTCAGTTTCTACCACTGCACACCCGACAACTCCATGTCTGCCCTCAAACTGCCTGCCCGTGTATCCTCCCACAAATGCATTACAGCCTGCCTCGATTCGCACAGCCTCTCAACCATGTGCAGGGTGGAGTTCCACCTTGTTGCAACGTCGATAATTAGGCAGTGCTTGGGAAGGTGGAGCAATCACTGCAGCTTCTGCACACGACTGGAGTGTACGGGCGACCGGCGGATGTGCGAGCACAGTCTTCGCACCTTATGGAGCAGGGCTGTTAACTCCGGATAATTATTGAGGAAGCACTGCACCACCAGGTTCAAGGTGTGAGCCAGGCAAGGTATGTGTCTGTGTTTTGAAAGGGCTATGGCTGTCACAAAATTCCGGCCGTTATCACTAACTACCTTGCCTGCCTCAAGATGTAGACTGCCCAGCCTTGACTCAGTTTGTCGCTGCAAGTAGTCGGCCAGTACCTCCGCGGTGTGTCTGTTGTCGCCCAAATACATCATCTTCAACACAGCCTGCTGACGCTTACCACTAGCTGTTCGATAGTGGGACACCTGGTGTGCAACACTGGCAGCTGCGGATGGAGTGCTCCTGCGACTGCACTCTGTGGACGAGCTTTCGCTTCTGGAGGAGGAGGAGGAGGGTCGAACACCTACAGCCAACTGTTTCCTATACCGTGGGCTAGGCAGCACTGTCCCACCGCCGCTGTCCCCTTTGGACCCTGCATCCACCACATTATCCCAGTGTGCAGTGATGGACATGTAACGGCCCTGGCAAAGCCTACTGGACCATGCATCTGTTGTGAGGTGCACCTTTCCACTCACTGATTGCTTGAGTGCATGGACAATGCGATCTTTCACATGCAGGTGGAGGGCTGGGATGGCTTTTCGAGAAAAGAAGTGCCAACTGGGTAGGTCATAGCGTGGTACTGCTTAGGCATTGAGCTCGCAGAAAAGCTTCGCTTTCAACCAACCGGTAGGGCATCATTTCTAACGAGATTAGTTTTGCAATGTGGGCATTCAAACACAGTGTACGCGGATGAGAGGATGAGTACTTTCTTGTCCTACACAGAGTCTCTGGTAGGGTGAGCTGGACTTGAGAGCTGCATATGATGTAACTAGCGGTGGACATGGCGGACTGAGAGAGGGTTGGTGATGGTGGTGGTGGTCTTGCTGATGCCCTAGATTCAGTCTTTCGTAGCAATAACATTGTGATTCCCTGACTGCTTTGGCCTTGCGACGACACCTCAACATTTGCTGCAGGTGGTGTGCTAACCGGTGGGCTTACAGTGGGGGAAGCGATGTAGCGTTGCTGACTACCTTCATTTGGAGCAGGTGCACATGTGGTACGTGAGGTTTGGTAGTCCGTCCATGCATGCAAGTGCATGGTGGTTAAATGTCTAAGCATGCAACTGTATGAGATTCAATGGCTAGCACACGATAGGTACGGGGGTATGGTGCTAGTGAAGGAGGCTCATGAGTCCCACATAAATGTCTATCAGTTGCTACAACTGCACACACTCCACCGTCTCGCCACCACCCCACATAGAGCGACCGCTCTGACCCTGGCTAACCTAAAGGCATAAGTGACCATTACCTAATTCAGGACAGCCCTTAGTTCAGAACTACTACGGCGACTTTTGTGATCAAGGTCTTGAATGACCGAAACGTCATTCTGTCGCAATCACTATAAGAGCACTTGTTTTCAATAAATTCCACTAATAAGCAAATACTCCTTAAGTGTATGTGTGCAGTGATTCTAATAGACATAAGCATGCAACTGGTATTCAAATTTCTCAGATTTTTCCCTCGGCTAAAGGTCTTTCTGCACTTCTTACAGATAACCTTTGCCTGATCATTAGGATTTTGTTCAAAAAAAGTGCCACACTGCACTCTTCCTACTATGGAAGACATTTTGAGGCCTTGCACGCTGTGCTAATTTGACCGTCTGGCCAAGCTGTCCTGCAACTCTTTTGGTTTTTGTAACCCGTTTTTGGACTGCTACGGGCCTGCCAGATAACAGCTGTTGTGATGTCGATGCCTGCTGCGGATCCTCCTCCTCCTCTTCTGAGCTATTGGCAGCGGCACCCTCTTCCCCCAATGGATGCCAATCTGGGTCAACAACTGGGTCATCCATCACCTCCTCTTCAATTTCATGTGCACCTTCCTCTGTGTCACCGTGTAAGGTGGTATAGAATGCAGAAGGGGCACCTGAGTTTCATCAGAGTCAGATTCTGGCTCAGTACACTGCGAGGACAATGTAGTGCTCTGAGTGAATGTATCAGCAGAAAAATCTAGCAGTGGCTGTGCATCATTGCACTCCATGTCAGATTCATCTTGGACTGGGGAATTCACGATTTGACTTGATAACTCAGGCATGGCATGTGAAAAGAGGCCCACGATAGATTGCACCTCAATTTAACAGGCTGAAATAGGCTGGTGTATGACAAGGTACAAGGTGTATATAGTATTGGTGCAGGAAAGATGTATATCTTTGTACCGTGTTAGCCAGTAGATAGAAAAATATTCAGGATTGAGAGTCCTCATGGCCAAGCTTGAAAGCGATTTTTTGTCCTCATGCCCCATCAGGCCCCTGGCCTACTACCGCTTCATTGATGATATTTTAATCATCTGGACGGAGTCTGAGCAACAGCTAAAGACGTTCCACGAACAGTTTAATCAATTTCATCCCACCATCAATTTAACACTCAACTACTCCAGTACCGAGATTAATTTTTTGGACACCATCATTAAGCTAAAAAACAATGAAATAGAGACATCCCTGTATCAGAAGCCAATCGACCGTCCAACATACCTTAAATGGGACAGTTTCCATCCAAAACACATAAAGAACTCTATTATCTATAGCCAAGCCATCAGATACAATCGTATATGTTCCAACCCCATGGATAGAGACAAACACCTTGGTCGCCTCAAAAAAACCTTTTTGAATCAGGGTTACCATCCAAGAACAATTGAAAACCAAATTACAAGAGCCACCAGATTGTCAAGGAATCACCTGCTACATTACAAAGCTAAAGAAGAAAATAACCGAGTGCCTCTAGTAGTCACCTACAACCCAAATCTGGAGGTGCTAAGGGGAGCTGCACGGAAATTACAACCTTTACTACAAAAAGATGCCCGATTAAAATCAATTTTTCCAGACCCCCCACTGCTGTGTTTTAGGCAGCCCCCAAATTTAAGAAGCATCATTGTCAGAAGCTCCCTGTCCTCCCCAACAGCTGCAGGAACCTTTCCTTGCAACCAGAAAAAATGTAAAACCTGTCCATTTATAATGACCACGGACAAGATAAAGATCCCCAACTCACATCAGGACTACAAGATCCCAGGTACTTTCACCTGCATTACATCTAATGTGGTGTACTTAATTATTTGTACTAAATGTCCAACTGGGGGTCTGTATGTGGGGGAGACAGGGCAAAAGCTTAGAACAAGGATGAATGCTCATCGTCACACAATAAGAGAAAAAAGAATGGATCTACCTGTGGCAAAACATTTCTGTATCCCTGATCACAGCAGCATGGATATGAAATTACTGGTATTGAAAGGTAACTTCACATCTCAGATAGAGAGACGAGTTTGGGAGTACAAATTTATGACGAACTTTGACACTCTCAGTGCTGGAATGAATGTGTCGCATGGATTTATGTCTTTTTACATCAATTAAGGAATTTCCTTTTAAAACCTTGCAGGGCAACACAGAACTAGACCCCAATCAGAGGACCATAAAACATCCAGACTCCTTATCTATGAACTGGTCCAATGTTTATATTTATGTTTCTCCCTCTCCCATATTGATAGTTCTGCTTCACGTCACTTGTCTTATCTATTGCATTTTTTCTAGGCTGTATTGTGCATAAATATGTGACTTCAGATTTTGTATTAGTCTAGCCTGATGAAGAGACCTGAGTAGTCTCGAAAGCTTGCAATGTGTTACCATCTTTTCAGTTAGCCATTAAAAGGTATCAACTACTGAGGACTCTCAATCCTGAATATTTTTCTATAGTATTGGTGAGAATTTGAATCTCTCTAGAGATTTTAGGAGGCTGAACTATTATCTCAGGCCCACTATAGATTACACCTCAATTTAACAGGCTGAAATTGGCTGATGTATGACAAGGTACAAGGTATATATAGTATTGGGGAGAATTTGAATCTCCCTAGAGATTTTAGGAAGCTGACAATGATGCTCTCAGTCCAAGTATGGCAGCAGGCAGACTAATAAGCAGGACTGCTGCACACAAAAGTGTGGAAAAATGAACGCTTGGTAACTGTGCAGAAAAGAGGAGGAAAAGTATTTTTGCTTTTAAAAAAGCAGTTTGCACAGTGAACAAACAGCAATGCAGCTATCAAGGAGCCTTATAAGGCAGCCTAATAACCAACAGAGCTGATCCACACAAATATATCTTCCCCTGTCACTGCACACAAGCTGTTGTGTTGTACAGTGAAAATCGCTACTAGCAGAAGCAGTTTTTTTTTTCTTCTTCCCTGCCTAACGCTCTCCCTTATTCAGAAACAGCAGCAGCAACCTCTCCCTATGCTAAGATCGGCAGAAGTAAGATGGCGGTCAGCGTGCACGCCCTTTTATAGCCCCTGTTACGCCACACAAAGCAAGCCAATCACTTGCATGCCCTTCTCAAAGACGGTGGTGACACTGCCCATGTCATCGCGTTGCCCACAGTGTGCGTCCTCCATCATTGGCCGAAAAAGGGCGCTGGAAGCAAAATTTGAAAGGCGACTTTGGCGCTCTCTTCGCCGACCTCATGGCCAACCTCATGCTATGGTCGGGTTTCGTTTCAGCAGGCATTGACATCGCAGCAGCGGTTATCTGCCAGGCCTGTAGCTGTCCAAAAACGTGGAACAAAAGCTAAAAGAGTTGCAGGACAGCTTGGCCAGACGGTCAACTTAGCACAGCGTGCAAGGCCAGAAAATGTATACCATAGTAGGAAGAGTGCAGTGTGGCACTTCTTTGTCCCAAATCCTACTGATGAGGCAAAGGTTACCTGTAAGAAGTGCGGAAGGACCTATAGCCGAGGTAAACGACTCAGAAATATGAATACCAGTTGCATGCTTAGACATTTAATCAACTTGCAAGCGTGGACGGACTACAAAACCTCAGGTACACATGTGCACCTGCTCCGACTGAAGGTAGCCAGCAACGCTACATCGCTTCCCCCACTGTAAGACCACCGCCACCGTTAAGCACACCACCAGCACTAAATGTGGAGGTGTCGTCGCAAAGCCACAGCACCAGGGAATCACAATGGTTTTGCAAAACAACACTGAATCTAGGCCATTACCACCATTACCATCACCAACCCCCTCTCTCTCCATCCGGTCCACCGCTACTTCCCCCATATGCAGCTCTCCAGTCCAGCTCACCCTACCAGACACTCTGAGTAGGACAAGAAAGTACTCATCCTCTCATCTGCGTACACTTTGTTTGAACGCCTACATTGCCAAACTAATCTCATTAGAGATGATGCCCTACCGTTTGGTTGAAAGCGAAGCTTTCCCCGACCTCATGGCCTATGCTGTCCCACGCTATGACCTACCCAGTCGGCACTTCTTTTCTCGAAAAGCCATCCCTGCCCTCCACCGGCATGTGAAAGACCGCATTGCCCATGCACTAAAACAGTCAGTGAGTGGAAAGGTGCACCTCACAACAGATGCTTGGACCAGTAGGCATGGCCAGGGCCATTACGTGTCCATCACTGCGCACTGGGTTAATGTGGTGGATGCAGGCTCCACTGGGGTCAGCGGCGGTGGAACAGTGCTGCCTAGCTCACGGAATAGGAAACAGTTGGCTGTAGGCTTTCAATCCTCCTCCTCCTCTATCAGCAAAAGCTCGTCCACAGAGCGCAGTCGCAGGAGCCCTCCATCCGCAGCTGCCAGTGTTGCACACGAGGTGTCCCACTATCAAACAGCTAGTGGTAAGCGTCAGCAGGCTGTGTTAAAGATGATGTCTTTGGGCGACAACAGACACACCGCGGAGGTACTGGCCGACTACTTGCAGTGACAAACTGAGTCATGTCTGGGCCGTCTACATCTTGAGGCAGTCAAGGTAGTCAGTGATAATGGCCGTAATTTTGTGGCAGCCATAGCCCATGCAAAACTCACACACATACCTTGCCTGGCTCACACTTTGAACCTGGTGGTGCAGTGCTTCCTTAATAATTATAATTATTAACATCCCTGCTCCATAAGGTGCGAAGACTGTGCTCGCACATCCGTCGCTCAAACATCCACTCCACTCGTATGCAGAAGCTGCAGCAATTGCTCCACCTCCCCAAGCACCGCCTAATCATAGACGTTGCAACAAGGTGGAACCCCACCCTGCACATGCTTGAGAGGCTGTGCGAACAGAGGCAGGCTGTAATGCATTTGTGGGAGGATTCACTGGCAGGCAGTTTGGGGGAAGACATGGAATTGTCGGGTGTGCAGTGGTCAAAGCTGAAAGACCTCTGCAAAGTCCTTCAGTGTTTTGAGGAATGCACACGGCTGGTAAGCGCAGACGATGCCATCATAAGTATGAGCATCCCACTTATGCGTCTGCTCCTGCAAAGTTTGATGCACATTAAGGATCAGGCGTCTCCAGCGGAGGAGGAGGAGGGAAGCCTTGATGACAGTCAGCCATTATCTGGTCAGGGAACTGTCCTGGATGAGGTGGAGGAAGAAGAAGAGGAAGAGGAGGAGGAGGATGAGGGGGATGATTATTTTGGGCAGGCGGATGTTTCTCAGGGGGCAAGAGAAAATGTTGGCGTTCCAAGGTCAGGTACAGTGTTTGTGCGTGACTGTAGGGATGTGGATTTGCCAGAAAGTGCTCCTCCACCCACCTCTGGCAGTGCATCATTGACACCTGGTAAACCGTTTGCTTGAGGCTTTCCCAGCACACCAGCTGTGCTGGTTCTCGCACGAGCTGTAGTGGGCACAATGGAAGAGGTGTTCGTGTTGCACACAGCCGAAGTGGCTTTGGAGACAGGGGTTTAAAGACCATGTTGTGGAATGATTTCTGAAGCACCGCTCACACGACTGCTATTACGGCATCGATTAAAAGTGACAGGAGACAGCAGTTGTCAACTATGGTTACAAACTACTTCTCCTCCCATATCGATGTTCTCCCTCACAGGTCATTCCCATTTGACTATTGGGCCTCTAAACTGGACGCCTGGCCTGAATTGGCACAATATGCCTTATAGGAGCTTACTTGCCCTGCTGCTAGTGTGTTATCTGAAAGTGCTGCTGGATCAATCGTGACAGAAAAAAGGACCCGTCTGTCTACCCAAAATGTTGATGATCTAACCTTCATTAAAATGAACCATGCATAGGTTTCAAAGGATTTTGTCCCATCTTCCCCTGGTGACACATATGTTGCCAGAAAACTGCCTCGCTTTTGTCCTCCTCTTCCTTGGACGTGCCCAATTCCGCCCTTTGCAGCAGCTAAATGTCCAGCCAACACATCAACATATGCCATTTTTTAAACCTCCCTATGTGGGCTGCCTACCCCCCCAATGGCTCAGCTCAACACCTGGCGCACCCGGGCAAGTGCTGTTGCTCTGAACAGGTGGATGGGCCCACAGATGGCCGATGGCACTGGCACAGGGCCCCTCATAGTACAATACTGTGTCTCTGACATTGGGGGGGCCCACTCGCCATCAGACACAACAGCGTACTATGAGGGGCCCTGTGCCAGTACCGTCGACCACGAGTGTGCCCCCCCCGCTTGGTCATGGCCACAGCACTTGCAAGTTGCAATACTTACCTCTCCCTGTTCCACCACTGAGTAGTCAGGGCACTTAAATCCTTCACAGGGACGGCCACTAGAAATGTGGTTTATTGATCGATGATGGGTAAGATGTAGCTATGGCCTTTCCTGCTGGCCTCTACCTTCATATTATCAATGGGGGTAAGATGTAGCTATGGCCTTTCCTGCTGGCCTCTACCTTCAGATTATCAATGGCTACCATTTGTAATGGACGTCAACTTACAAGCGGATGCAGTGGTGCTTTATGATCCTGCCATCATTTTTCAATGTCTCCTCTCATGCCAATTCAATAGAATTGCCTACGGTCTATGGCTTCTGTCTTTTGCACTCCAAAATGACCAGACACATCATGATAGGCAGTGAGGACCATGTCTACATCTCTCCCTGTGATCACAGTTTGATGGAGACGAGTAACAGTGATGTGATCCACGCTACTGCGATAAAGCAATCCTTTCTTCACAAAGAACCATTTTCGCTGTCTCCACAGACACAGTAATTGAGGGTCTGCATCGCCTCTGCAACATGTACCGGGAGGTTTTCCCACGATGAGTAATTCCCAAATTTCTGCTACCACTCGACTTTCTGTCTGTACTTGTATCCATGCAGTTTCCAGTAGCGGAGAATCTGGACTGGCTTACTGAGATTGAAATACATGCAAAGATTTAAAAGTACCACAACACTGTATACTGTTGTATGCTTCGACTACCTTTCCCTTTTTCTACTTGTTAAATTCTAGTGTAATATATACTGAGCCTGTGAGTGTCTGACTCTGAAAGTATAGACGGAAATTTAAAATTACCCCTAGACTGGATACACCTGGTATGTGCTGATACAGTACCTTTGTTCAAAATTTTGTATTACGGTATCATCCATTGTGAGTGAGCATGTGTGGTTTACGCCTTCTATATATATACGGTGAATCGGAGATACCAATTTTTACCCTATACTCGATACAGCTTGTATCTTGTTATACAGTACCTTTGTTCGACATTTAGTATTATGGTCAAATCCATACTGAGTAAGCGTCTGAGACTGACTACAGGACTATGTATATGGAGATTTCAATTGTACCCTATAATTTATATACTTGCTATCTTGTTATCCAGTACCTTTTTTACAACATTTTTTATTATGGTCAAACCCAGACTGAGTGAGCGTCTGAGGGTGACTCCAGAAATATATACCGAGATTTCAAATTTGGCCAACACTGTATACAGCTGTACGCTTGTGTTACATTACCCATTTACAGCTTTTCATATTCTTGTGTAATCCATACTGGGCCTGAGAGCGTTTGTGTCTGCCTCCTGAAATGTATACGGAGATTCAGAATGTTTACACTATACTATATATACCTTGTATCTGGTGATACTGTACTCTTTTTCACCTTTTTATTTTATTGGGTAATCCTTGCTGAGCCTGTGAGCGTCTATATATGACTCATGAAATATATATACGGAGATTTACTGTTATCCCTAGACTGTATAGAGCTATACGCTTCTGATACAGTACCATATATCTGCTGGTATTTAGGACGCGGACGTGGGCATGGGGGGCCACCTGGTACTGATGGTGGTGGTGGTGCATCTGCTGGTAGTGCCAAAAACACAATAGCAGCTAAAGCAGGAGGTGTTGAGCTTGCGCCATGGTGTAGCTCTAGAAGGCCTGTAAAGCTCCGTTTTCTGGGAGTAGGTAGACTGCTTTTAAAGCTGGAGCTTCAGGAACTGTTTTTGGCTTACATTGCTGAAACAGCCTCCAGCTCTATCGCCTCCTCTTCTGAAGTTTAAAAAAATGCAAGCACTGAGTCGTAAGTGCGGGCTTCTGGTCAGGAGCAACCACTTTCCTAGTGTCCTTCACCCACACCAAAAGTGAAGGATGCGGCAGCACACATTTCAGATTACTCCATGGATCTCTTTTTACATACCATGCCTGAGTTAATTAAAAATGGGGCCCATCATATACTGGAGCATTCAAAATGGGGAACATCTGACACTGGAGCATCATCCATGAGGCCCATCATATACTGGAGCATTCTAAATGGGGCAGATCAGACACTGGAGCAGCATCTATGGGGCACATGAAACACTGGAGCATTAGAAATGGGGCCCATTATATATGGAGCATTATTAGGGCCCATAAGACACTGGAGCATCATCCATGAGGCCATCATATACTGGAGCATTCCAAATGGGGCAGATCAGACACTGGAGCAGCATCTATGGGGCACATGATACACTGGAGAATTAGAAATGGGGCCATTATATATGGAGCATTATTAGGGCCCATAAGACACTGGAGCATCATCCATGAGGCCCATCATATACTGGAACATTCCAGATTGGGGACATCAGACACTGGAGCAGCATTTACGGGGCCGATTATACACTGGAGCATCAGAAATGGAGCCCATTATACGTGGAGCATTATTTGGGCCCATAACACACTGGAGCATCGTCCATGGGGACCATCATATACTGTAGCATTATGTGGAGCTCATCATATACTGTATGGAACATTATATGTGGCCAATTACTCTGTATGGAGAAATATATGGGGCTCATTATTCTGTATGGCACACAATGTGGTGGCCATAATACTGTATGGAGTAATATACTGTCCTTTTTTTGAGCTATTGTACAATTTAAAATAGATCAGTCATGTCATGTAAGCAGTGAAGTATTTGTCATTGTACTATACTTATACTTCTGTGCCGTATCGGAGCATCATGAGTTGTGGTATGTGTTAAAGGGGCGCACTGACACTCTTTGGCCCAGGGCACACAAAAAATTGGAGCCAGCCCTACCCCGCCACAACTTTAGCCAAATAACCCCCAATTTTCAATGTGTAACTATTATTATGAAGTAAATTAAGGTTGACAAGCTTCAGTAATAAGAATTGATGTTTTTGGCATTGAAATGGGCACTGTAGGTTTTTTTACTGTCCTCCACTCCCTGCCGACTTTACTTCCCCATTGACTTGCATTGGGTTTCGTGTTTCAGTCGGACTCTGACTTTCCCTATAGTCGGCCGATTTCGTTTGACCCGACTTTTGAGAAAGTCGGGCTTCATGAAACCCGACTCGACCATAAAAAAGGCAAAGTCGCTCATCTCTATATACAACAGTAGTACCTGTATAATAAGAGGGTAGGTGTGGGCTAAAATTGCCCAGTTGAGATTAATGTAGATCTGTAGAGATAAACATTTGAATGAATAAGCGTGTGGTATTTATAGTTCTAGATATATCATCTCATTTGGTACTAATATAGAAATAGCAGAAGCTGTGGTAAAAATAACCAATAGTTTGAATATGTAAGATATATTTGTATATATATCATTGGTGGCAGTGGCATACAAAGGTATAGAGTGTTATGTATACCGGTAGCAGAAAGTGTTTTAACTATTTGAGTGTGTAAGTTATATTTAATATTGGTGGCAGTGGCATGAAGGATATACAGCATGAGCCCCAAAGATATAGTAGGCATTATATATATATATATA
This sequence comes from Dendrobates tinctorius, assembly GCF_039654945.1. Lineage (NCBI taxonomy): Eukaryota > Metazoa > Chordata > Amphibia > Anura > Dendrobatidae > Dendrobates > Dendrobates tinctorius. The sequence continues at coordinate 25,514,112 of NW_027361750.1, read as the reverse complement.
TATATATATATATATATATATATGAAAACTAAGAGTTGGCACTTACAGGTTACTGTGAGGATCCTTCCTGCACCAACGCAGTGTCCACCACTAGTCCGGTGAGGAAGATGTGTCTGCCGGCGTTCAAGTATAGGAGAGGCGGGACCATCCTGCGCCCGTACTGAAAGTATGCAAGCGGAAGTGACATTTGCATTCCACCGTCTGTGTGTGTATGCGTTCCTCTGCGGAGGATGATGTGGCAAAGAAAACGGAGGGAGAGGGAGGAGCATGGTTGAAATAGGAATAAGCGTAGCGCTGTAGTTCGTTACAAGAGAAGTGATATAAATAACGTACTGCTGAAAAGGAAAAAGTTGGTGGAAAATTGTATATTTGATATGGCTAAAAGAACTAAAAAAAAAGAGGTTAATGACAATTATTTTTAACAATGAAACATTTTATTCTAATAGAATATAGATACCTTAGGTATAGTGGCAGGGAAATGCAGCCGAGTAGGGGGAGGAAGATGGTCAATCCAAGGGGAGTGGATCTAGTAGAAGGTGCTCAATTAAGTTGGCTCTGCCATGAGAAATGAATATTATTAATAATCATCATAGATACAATCATGTTCAATCAGTTTACATATATATCATATAAATCCATGATAACAAATATACACTGGCGCTTCCTGATTAAAAATAGGATGGATATATTGTGAAGAAAAGAAAACCAAGATAGCAGCTGCTGGTACACGTACTGAGTCTGTGCACACCCAGAAGAAATACAAATAAAAAATGACTAAGACAAAAGAGTACCTGCGCTACCTATCTGTATCCAGATACAATATTGCAAATCCCCTTAAGGAATAAAAATAAAGGAGGCATATGAATAACCTGAAATTATGAACAAATAAACTTAGCATATAATGACATTAATCAATGTTTGTTAGAAAAGCCACCAATTAAAGTGGGTGTAAGATGATGTGAGACTTACTTCAAATGAAAATTGCAGAGCTGCAAAAATAATCCAGCGTGTACCACGTGTGCCCCGTGGAGTTAAAACTGTACCACAATGATGAAGACAGAGGTGCAGCACCAAGGAGGCGTCCCTCCTTTAGAGTAAAGGTACTGTCACACTTAGCGATGTACCAGCGATATGACGCGGTCAGGATCGCTGGTACATCGCTAAGTGGTCGCTAGTGAGCTGCCACATAGGCGGATCTCACTAGCGACATCGCTGGGGACGGGGGTCGCTACTTACCTGTCACACCAGGCGATCCTGCGTCCTCCCGCCCGGCTCCACGCGTCGCTCGTCCTCACAGCAGGAAGCGCCACAGGAAGCTGACGACGAGAAACAGTCCTGAACGTTCTCGCGCGATCAGCGATAACCAGCGGGGGAGCCGGTCGGAGGTAAGTATCACACACAGCGATATCGCTAGCAATATCGCTATAACGTCACAAGTTACAGCGATATTGCTAGTGATATCTCTTAGTGTGACAGGCCCTTAATGGTGCGATAGCGCCTCTGAAGCTAACAGCTGAAGCAAATGGACAAAGGCGGCGGGCACACGTGGTACACACTTGATTATTTTTGCAGCTCTGCAATTTTCATTTGAAGTAAAGGGCCCGTTACACATTGCGATATCGCTAGCAATATCGCTGTAGCGTCACTGATTTTGTGACATAGCAGCGATATTGCTAGCGATATTGCTACATGTGATACTTACCTCCGACCGGCTCCCCCGCTGCTCATCGCTGGTCGCGCGAGAACATCCTGGACCATTTCTCGTCGGGCGCTTCCTCCTGGGCTTCCTGTGGCGACGCGTGGACACGGGCGGGAGGACGTCAGGATAGCTGCGTCTGACAGGTAAGTAGCGACCCTCGACCCCTGCTATGTCGCTGGTGAGATCTGCCTGTTTGTCAGCTCACTAGCGACCACTTTGCGATGCACCAGCGATCCATATCGTTGTCGGGATCGCTGGTGCATCGCTAAGTGTAACGGTACCTTAAGTGTCACATCATCTTACACCCACTTTAATTGGTGGCTTTTCTAACAAACATTGAAAATTGTCATTATATGCTTAGTTTATTTGTTCATAATTTCAGGTTATTCATATGCCTCCTTTATTTTTATTCCTTAAGGGGATTTGCAATATTGTATCTGGATACAGATAGGTAGCGCAGGTACTCTTTTGTGTTAGTCATATAAATCCATACAGTGTAGAGAAGCAGGGCAATTTAAGCACATAAGATCATAGTGAAAATAACAGAACCACTGATGATATTTCTGTGAAACAGTACAAAATCATAATGAAGATAACCGGACCACCAATATTACTGCTATGAAACAGTATAATATTGTATTGCTGTAAAATAGACATGGGAACATAAAAGACATGTGATAATTCATATGAAAGATAGAAGATCGTAGTCCCTGTTGAGACCTTTGGGAGATAATGTTTGAAGTTCTTGAATCCAATAGGCTTCATGCTGCTTTAAAGTACGAATACGGTCCCCTCCACGTCTATATCACCAGGCTCTGACGAGGACACTGTCCAGATGATAACTCTGCCTCCGCACTACCATTGTCATATGTATCGCCTCCTATAACTTCTCTGTGTCTCTGTGATGTCGGGTTGTCATCCTGTAATCTCACGCCTGCGCTTTGCCACTACTGTCGTTCCTCTTCAGTGTTCCGCCCTTCTATGGGGATTGGCTTCATGCTGCTTCTGGGGTTTGCGAATCATCTGGCGATGACAGATTCCCTTTAATCATTTTCAGGAGATTTGAAAAAAGTAATACTCACACTTAGCAGACATGGGCAATGTCCTCTCTACATTCAGCAACGTAAAAACAGCCATAGTAACAAACACTGGCGTGCTCTGTCTCTCTCCATTCAATCTCACATGATGCGATGTTTCTGGCCTCATTCTTTTTCACCTTGCAGCAAGAAGAAGAGGATGTGTGTTCTTAAAACGTCAAGTACATCAGTACTTTTTTAAAATCAGCTGACTGCGCGTCTGGTAGTGAATGCATTTGGAAAATATTTGGACATATCCCATTTCCATTTGGGAATAGTTCTAAGGACAACATATGATGCAATTTCTGGGACCAATGATTGCTACTATTCTACCTTTGGAGTGACTAAATGGCTTTATATAAGGAGACATGGTATGACATTGTCTCTGGAGCAACGCTATCTGGATGATACAGCAGGACACTAAGTCATAGAATGTTAGAGTTGGAAGGGACCTCCTGGGCCATCTTGTCCAACCCCCTGCTAATTGCAGGATTCACTAAACTATCTCAGTCACATGTCTGTCCAGCCTCTGTTTGAAGACTTCCAATGAAGGAGAACTCACCACTTCTCGTGGCAGCCTGTTCCACTCATTGATCACCCTGTCAAAAAGTTTTTTCTAATAACTAATCTGTATATTCTCCCTTTCAGTTTTATTCCCTTGCTTCTGGTGTTTTCCTATGCAAATGAGAATAAAGATGATCCCTCTATACTGTGACATTCCTTCAGATATTTGTAGACCGCTATTATGTCTCCTCTTTGCCTTGATATTTTTTCTAGTGATAATGTATGGTGCTATCTTGGGGACATTGGGTTGCAGTTTTGTATGGCACTAGTTTGGGGGACTGTTCTGCACTTTGTTGCCGTGTAACAATGTAATCTGTGTAGTAGATGAATGGCATCTTGTAATGAAATCATATTGGAAACATCATTAAAAAATATACTTCAGCTTTATTATGTTGTTTTTATGTTTTACATACAAGAGACTAAAATAAACAGTGGTCAACCTGAGTCACCGCATCAGAGATAAAAAAAAAAGGCAAAAGTTTACCAACAGGGTTTACATCTAAGCTACAGCAGGAATCCTTTATCCCTGGCACCATGGCAATCCCTGCCTCTGTTTGTATTTGCTTTACTCACTGATGGCATTAACAAATCGGAGCTAATATAATGCGTCCTTGGAAACGTCTGCCTGAGCTTTGTCTTCCTAAACGTCGCTGATAACTCTCTCACACAGTCCTGGACAGTTTAATCTCATGTCTCAAGGGCTACCAGAAAACGTTTGCAAATGTGATAAAAAGAAATCTACAGTCCAGAGAAGTCAACCGTAATGCATTCAGAAATAAAATGCATAAAATGCAGGTATATGTACTCTAAAAGCATTATTGTAGAAAAATCTATACTCTCGGCTGGTTGCATACATACACAGCCATGATCCGGATTCTGAATGGTGATAAAGAACTGAATTTAGAGCACTAAAAGATTTATAGCTGATATATATATATATATATAAATAAAATAAAAATAAAATAAATCTTTATTTTTTTTTATATAGCGCTAACATATTCCGCAGGGCTTTACAGTTTGCACACATTATAATCACTGTCCCCGATGGGGTTCACAATCTAAATTCCCTATCAGTATGTCTTTGGAGTGTGGGAGGAAACCGGAGAACCTGGAGGAAACCCACACAAACACGGGGAGAACATACAAACTCCTTGCAGATGTTGTCCTTGGTGGGATTCAAGCCCAGGACCCCAGCGCTGCAGCGCTAACCACTGAGCCACCGTGCCGCACCAGTATATATACACTCACTGGCCACTTTATTAGGTACACCATGCTAGTAAGGGGTTGGACCCCCTTTTGCCTGGAAGCATTCCTCAGAGATTTTGGACCATATTGACATGATGGCATCACACAGTTGGCGCAGATTTGTCGGCTGCACATCCCTGATGCGAATCTCCCGTTCCACCACATCCCAAAGATGCTCTATTGGATTGAGATCTGGTGACTGAGGAGGCCATTTGAGTACAGTAAACTCATTGTCATGTTCAAGAAACCAATCTGAGATGATTCGAGCTTTATGACATGGCGCATTATCCTGCTGAAAGTAGCCATCAGATGTTGGGTACATTGTGGTCATAAAGGGATGGACATGGTCAGCAACAATACTCAGGTAGGCTGTGGCGTTGCAACGATGCTCAATTGGTACCAAGGGGCCCAAAGAGTGCCCAGAAAAAATTCCCCACACCATGACACCACCACCACCAGCCTGAACCGTTGATACAAGGCAGGATGGATCCATGCTTTCATGTTGTTTACGCCAAATTCTGACCCTACCATCCGAATGTCGCAGCAGAAATCGAGACTCATCAGACCAGGCAACGTTTTTCCAATCTTCTACTGTCCAATTTCGATGAGCTTGTGCAAATTGTAGCCTCAGTTTCCTGTTCTTAGCTGAGAGGAGTGGTACCCAGTGTGGTCTTCTGCTGCTGTAGCCCATCTGCCTCAAAGTTCGACGCACTGTGCGTTCAGAGATGCTCTTCTGCCTACCTTGGTTGTAACGGGTGGCAATTTGAGTCACTGTTGCCTTTCTATCAGCTCGAACCAGTCTGCCCATTCTCCTCTGACCTCTGGCATCAACATGGCATTTCCGGCCACAGAACTGCCGCTCACTGGATTTTTTTTCTTTTTCGGACCATTCTCTGTAAACCCTAGAGATGGTTGTGCGTGAAAATCCCAGTAGATCAGCAGTTTCTGAAATTCTCAGACCAGCCCTTCTGGCACCAACAATCATGCCACGTTCAAAGGCACTCAAATCACCTTTCTTCCCCATACTGATGCTCGGTTTGAACTGCAGGAGATTGTCTTGACCATGTCTACATGCCTAAATGCACTGAGTTGCCGCCATGTGATTGGCTGATTAGAAATTAAGTCTTAACACACAGTTGGACAGGTGTACCTAATAAAGTGGCCAGTGAGTGTATATATATATACTGTATACATATATTAGTCATGGCCATAGGTGTTGGCACTGTTAAAATTATTCCAGAAAATGAAGTATTTCTCCCAAAACATTATTGCAGTTACACGTGTTTTGTTAGTTTTGTTATACACATGTTAATTTCCTTTGTGTGTGTTGGAACAACACAAAACAAGAGAGAAAAAGGGCAAATTGGACATAAAATCACACAAAACCACAAAAATGGTCCATAAAAAGTTGTTGGCACACTCAGTTTAATATTTGGTTGCACACCCTTTAGAATAAATAACTGCAATCAATCACTTTCTATAACTATCATCAAGCTTCTTACACCTCTCAACTGGAATTTTGGACCACTCTTCTCTTGCAAACTGTTCCATGTCTCTCATATTTGAAGTGTGTCTTCTCCCAACAGCAATTTTAAGATCTCTCCATAGGTGTTCAATGGGATTTAGATCTGGACTCATTGCTGCCCACTTCAGAACTCTCCAGCACTTTGTTTTCATCCATTTCTGGGTGCTTCTTGAAGTATGTTTAAGGTCATTGTCTTGTTGGAAGATCCATGACCTAGGACGCAAACCAAGCTTTCTGACACTGGGAACTAAATTGCGACCCATATCCTTTGGTAATCTTCAGATTTCATGATGCCTTGCAGTCAGGGCGCCCAGTGCGAGAGGCCAGAAAACAACCTCATAACATCTTTGAATCTCCACCATATTTGAAGGTGGATACTGTGTTTTTTTTAATCTTTTTAGGTCTCAGTCTGCTTTTGGGAAACAGTAGAATGTTGTGCTTTACCAAAAAGGTCTATCTTGGTCTCATCTGTCCACAAGACCCTTTCCCAGAAGGATTTTGGCTTACTTATGTACATTTTGGCAAACTGCAGTCTAGCTTTTTTATGTATCTGTGTCAGCAGTAGTGTCCTCCTGGGTCTCTTGACATAGTGTTTAATTTCATTCAAATGTCGATGGATAGTTCACACTGACACTGATGCACCCTGAGCCTGCAGGACAGCTTGAATTTCTTTGCAACTTGATTGGAGCTGCTTGACCACCATTCAGACAATCCTCCGTTGCAACCTTTGATCAATTTTTCCCTGCCGTCCTTAACCAGGGAGATTAGCTACAGTGCTGTAAGAAGATGAGCCGAGACAGAGTCAGCGGTTTCCGGCGCCCATTAAGGCCGGAACTATCGGGACTGTCACCACTGTTGCCAGGGGAGGCTTCTTCTGGGAGGGAAGGACCTTCCCGCTGGACAGCAGGGCACTGGGTATGTAAGGAGGACTGAGCGGGTGAATGGTCAGACTTTGCGGGAAAGCAACAGGAGAAGGTTGACTACCTCCCTGCTGCTCCGGCAAACAACTCCACGCCACTCATCCCTCAGCATGCTGACTATAAAATTGACCTTGATGCTATTAAGTTATCATCTGACCCCATTCTTTTGGACAGCCCTGTCCTGTCTGTGGTAGCAGATAAGCTGCCTAGAGACTACCCCAAAGGACTGCCCGCTGCCGCGGTCTGTGAGCGTGCCCACGGCTCATGTTCGGCACCTTTCCTGAGGAATCCACAAAGGATTGTTTTCACGTTCCAGCGCACTCAAGCCAAGCAGGACCGGATCCATCAGCACCATTGGGAGACAGTGCTTCTCGTTCTTCCGTAACAGAGCCAGAGACTTTGTCTATGATTTGCAACAATGTCGGGAGATTTTCCAGCCTTTCCACTGCAAGAACTGCTAGCGATAAGTTACCTTGTTTTTGTATATCTTATTCTAGAGCATTGTGTTTGTGTGCATGTCCCACTGCTACCATACTACCATACTAGTCTTGCCTCCCTGCATGGAGTATTACTTTTAATTGCCTGTTCAGTAAATCCTGTTATCCCCTTCTCTGCATCCAATGAACCTCTCTTGTTTACATTTTGATGTAGTTGGCAGTAGGGATGAGCGACTTTGCCTATTTTAGGGTCGAGTCGGGTTTCATGAAACCCGACTTTCTCAAAAGTCGAGTTGAACGAAATTGGCCGACTATCGTGAAAAGTCGGAGGTCTGACTGAAACACGAAACTCAATGCAAGTCAATGGGGAAGCAAAGTCGGCAGGGAGTGGAGGACAGTAAGCACACCAACAGTGCCCATTTCAATGCCAACAACATCAATTCTTATTACTTAAGCTCGTCAGTTTAATTTACTTTAAATAATAGTCACGCATTGAAAACTGGGGGTTATTTGGCTAAAGTTGTGGGGGGGGGTAGGGCTGGCTCCAGGCTTTCGTGTGCCCCGGGCGAAAGAGTGTCAGTGGGCCCCTTTAACACATACCACAATTCATGATGCTCCGATACGGCAGAGAAATATTGGTATAGTGCAATGACAAATACTTCACTTCTTACATTACATGACTGATATCTATTTTAAATTCTACAATAGCTCAAAAACCGGACAGTATATTCCTCCATACAGTATTATGGCGACCACATAGTGCACCATACAGAATAATGAGCCCCATATATTGCTCCATACAGAATAATTGGTCCCACATAATAGAGATCTGCCACCTGATAATGAGGATGACGATTGGACCTCAGGAATCTCAGATTGGATTTAAGACAGCCGACACCCTACTCTGGTGCTGGTGATTCCTTCTGCTTGTCAGGTCTTGGTTCTCAGCTCTGTTCCAGTCAGCTCAAGCTAAGTTTCTCTGCTAATGTTCACACTTGATTTTGTTGTTCTCTTCAGTTTTTTGTGTGATCAGCCAGCCCCGGCTGGGGCTGTGCTGAATTTCCACTCTTATTTATCTGTATTTGCCAACTTGCTATTCTGACAAATGTGGATGCATTTTTTCAAGCCTTGGGTTTGTTGTATGATGAACCTAATGCTGTTGATCAAGCTGAGAGAACCCTGTTGGCATTAAACCGGGGTCAGGATTCTGCAGAGTTATACTGTCAAAAGTTCCGAAAGTGGGCGGTCCTTACTACATGGAATGATAGTGCTTTGGCAGCTCTCTTTCGGAAGGGTGTATCAGAGACCGTAAAAGATGTTATGATGGGATTTCCTGTTCTCTCTGGTCTGGATGATTCCATGTCATTAGCCATTCAAGTTGATCGGCGTTTACGTGAACGTAAAACTACACGGGAGGCGCTGCCACCTTTGGAACAAACGTCTGAACCTACGCAATGTGATGGGGTTTTGTCTAGGGCGCAACGTCAGGAGTTTAGAAGGCGTAATAAGCTGTGTTTTTTCTGTGGAGATGCCTCTCATACTATTTCTGTCTGCCCTAAATGAGAGAAACGTTTTGCACACACATTTTCTGTGGGCAGTGTACAACCTAAGTTCCTTTTGGCAATTACTCTGATCTGCTCCTTATCCACGTTTTCCACTAAGGCTTTTGTGGATTCAGGAGCAGCGTTGAATCTTATGGATTTGGACTTTGCTAAACGTTGTGGTTTTTCCATGACGCCTCTGCGGACGCCTAATCCTTTGAGGGCTATTGATGCTACTCCTTTGGTGGAGAATAAACCTCAGTTTTGGACCCAGGTGATAATGCGAGTTACCCCAGACCACCAAGAAAATTGTAGATTTTTGCTGCTGCATAATTTGCCTGATACTATTGTTCTGGGTTTTCCCTGGTTGCAAACTCATAATCCAGTTTTGAATTGGAAATCTGGGTCTGAGGTGAGTTGGGGTTGTCAGTGTGTTCTTAGGGTCGCTCCTGTTTTCTCCACCTCTCCTCGGTCTCATGATATTCCTGATTATCTGGATGATTTTTCTGATGTATTTAGTGAGAGTAAGTTTGCATCTTTGCCTCCTCATAGGCGTTATGACTGTGCAATTGAGTTGATGCCTGGGGGTAAATTTCCCAAGGGTCGGCTTTTCAACTTATCAGTACCCGAACATGATGCTATGCGATCCTATATTAAGGAGTCATTGGAGAAGGGTCATATTAGACCATCCTCGTCACCTTTAGGTGCTGGGGGTTTTTTTGTGGCCAAGAAAGATGGTTCATTAAGACCGTGTATTGATTATCGTTCCCTTAACAAGATGATGGTTAAATATCAGTACCCGTTACCTCTGGTGTCTGATTTATTCTCCAGAGTTAAGAGTGCCTGCTGGTTTACTAAGCTTGACCTCAGTTGGGTGTGTAATCTTATTCGAATCAAGCACGGGGATGAATGGAAGACGGCGTTTAATACTCTGGAGGGACATTTTGAGTACCTGGTGATGCCTTTTGGGCTCACTAATGCCCCTTCTGTCTTCCAGTCTTTTATGAATGATATTTTCCGTGACTTTGTGGATAAGTTTTTGATCATCTATCCGGATGATATTTTCATCTTTTCTAGTGATTGGGATTCTCATGTGGAACACGTCCGGACTGTGTTCAGGATTTTGAGGGAGAATTCCCTGTTAGTTAAGGGATCGAAACGCCTCTTTGGTATACAGAGGATTTCATTTTTGGGATTTATCTTGTCTCCATCGAATATTGAAATGGACCCGGCCAAGGTACAGGACATTTATGATTGGGTTCAGCCTACTTCTTTGAAGGCCCTCCAGAAGTTTTTGGGTTTTGCTAATTTCTATCGTAAATTTATAGTTAATTTTTCTGGTATTGTCAAACCACTGACTGATCTGACCAAGAAGGGTGCTGATGTGCTGAATTGGTCTCCTGAGGCTGTCTCAGCATTTCAGGAGCTTAAGCGGAGATTTAGTTCAGTTCCTGTTTTACGGCAACCTGATGTTTCACTTCCATTTCAGGTGGAGGTAGATGCTTCTGAGATTGGTGCAGGAGCTGTTTTGTCCCCAAAAGACCCTGTGACTTCTAAGATGAATCCCTGTGCCTTCTTTTCTCGAAAGTTCTCCCCATCTGAAATCTGAACGCAACTATGACGTGGGGAATCGGGAATTGTTGGCCATGAAATGGGCATTTGAGGAGTGGAGACATTGGTTGGAGGGAGCTAGACATCAAGTTGTGGTCCTCACCGATCACAAGAATTTGATTTATCTGGAGTCGGCCAAACGCTTGAATCCTAGACAGTCTAGATGGACCTTGTTTTTCACGCGTTTTAATTTTGTGGTCTCTTTTCTTCTGGGCACTAAGAATGTTAAGGCAGATGCCCTTTCTAGGAGTTTCTTTGCCGATTCTCTTAGTGTGACCGAGCCTACTACCATCCTAGGTGAGGGGGTAGTTCTTTCTGCCATTTCGCCCGATTTGAGACGCACCCTAGAGGAATTTCAGGAGGATAAACCTGAGCGTTGCCCTATGGGAAAATTGTATGTTCCTGACCAGTGGAGAAAGAGAGTGATGTCTGAAATTCATTGCTCCGCATTGGCTGGTCATCCAGGTATTTTTGGTACCAGAGATTTGGTGAGTCGGTCCTTTTGGTGGCCTGCCTTATCTCGTTATGTCAGGAATTTTGTACAGTCCTGTGGGACTTGTTCTCGGTCTAAACCCTGTTCTCGCTCTAGTGGGTTGCTGATGCCCCTGCCGGTGCCCAAGAGGCCATGGACCCATATCTCAATGGATTTTATTTCTGATCTTCCTGTCTCTCAGAGAATGACTGTTATCTGGGTGATTTGTGATAGATTTTCGAACATGGTCCATCTTGTACCACTCCCAAAGTTGCCATCTTCCGCTGAGTTAGTGCCCTTGTTTTTACAACAGGTGGTTCAGTTACATGGGATTCCTGAGAACATTGAAGAATATAATGCAGTCTGCAGAACCTGCAGAGCACAAATCAGATTAGCTAAAGCTGAAAATGAATTGAGGCTTGCAAGAGATGTCAAAAGCAATAATAAAGGATTTTGGGGATATGTCAAAAGTAAAAGAAAAGTCAAAGATGCTATAGGATTTTTACAGGATGAAAATGATGAAATGGTAAGACAGGATGTTGAGAAGGCTGAACTTTTAAATTCCTATTTTGCATCTGTTTTCTCTCAGAAAGGAAATGTAACATCAACTGTTATTCACTGTCCTATTAAGGGAATAGAAGAATCCAGGATATCTATAAACAGAAAGATAGTGAGGAAACACTTAGCTAACCTAAATGAATTCAAGTCTCCAGGTCCAGATGAATTACACCCCAGAGTACTGAAGGAGATAGCAGAAGAAATTTTTGAACCCCTCTCCATAATCTTTGAAAATTCTTGGAGAACAGGAGAAGTGCCAGAAGACTGGAGAAGAGCAAATGTTGTTCCTATCTTCAAAAAGGGGAAGAAGGTGGACCCAAGCAACTATAGGCCGGTGAGTCTGACTTCTATACCAGAAAAGATCTTTGAACAAATTATTAAACAACATGTATGTCAATACCTGGATAAGAATGAAGTGATTAAACAGAGTCAGCATGGGTTTGTAACTAATAAGTCATGTCAGACTAACTTAATTTCCTTCTATGACGGTATCACTGATTGGGTGGATCAAGGAAATGCTGTAGATATAGTATATCTTGACTTCAGCAAAGCATTTGACAAAGTCTCTCATACAATCCTTATTGAAAAAATGACTAAGTATGGAATGGACAAGGCAACTGTTAGGTGGATTCATAACTGGCTTAGTGATCGGACCCAAAGAGTGGTCGTAAATGGCTGCACATCCAGTTGGAAGAATGTCTCAAGTGGGGTACCACAGGGCTCTGTCCTGGGCCCTGTATTGTTCAACATCTTTATCAACGATTTAGATGAAGGAATTGAGGGTAAACTGATTAAATTTGCTGATGACACAAAGCTAGGAGGGATAGCTAATACTAGAGAAGAGAGAGAGAGGATTCAAAAAGATTTAAATAAACTGGAGAAGTGGGCAGCAACTAACACAATGGTTTTTAACAGGGAGAAATGCAAAGTACTACATCTGGGCAATAAAAATGAAAAAAGCATATATAGAATGGGAGGAATAGGGCTAAGTGACAGCACATGTGAAAAAGACTTGGGTATACTAATAGATCACAGACTGAACATGAGTCAACAGTGTGATGCAGCAGCAAAAAAGGCAAATGCAATTCTAGGATGTATTAACAGAAGCATACAGTCTAGATCACGTGAAGTCATTATTTCCCTCTACTCCTCTTTGGTCAGACCTCACCTGGAATATTGTGTCCAGTTTTGGGCACCACATTTTAAAAAAGACATCAACAAACTGGAGCAAGTTCAGAAAAGAGCGACCAGAATGGTGACCGGTCTGCAAACCCTGTCTTATGAGGAAAGGTTGCAGGATTTGGGAATGTTTAGTTTGCAAAAGAGAAGACTGAGAGGAGACTTAATAGCTGTCTACAAATATCTAAAGGGCTGTCACATTGTAGAAGGATCAACTTTATTCTCATTTGCACAAGGAAAGACTAGAAGCAATGGGATGAAACTGAATGGGAGGAGACAGATTAGATATTAGAAAAAACTTTTTGACAGTTAGAGTGATCAATGAGTGGAACAGGCTGCCACAAGAAGTGGTGAGTTCTCCTTCAATGGAAGTCTTCAAACAGAGGCTGGACAGACATCTGACTGGGATGATTTAGCGAATCCTGCTTTGAGCAGGGGGTTGGACCAGATGGCCCAGGAGGTCCCTTCCAACTCTACGATTCTATGATTGTGTCTGACAGAGGAGTTCAGTTTGTTTCCAGATTCTGGAAAGCCTTTTGTTCCAGTGTGGGAATTCAGTTATCCTTCTCCTCCGCGTTTCATCCCCAGACCAATGGACAGTCGGAGAGAACAAACCAGACCTTGGAGTCTTATTTAAGATGTTTTATATCTGCTGATCAGGATGATTGGGTCTCATTTTTGCCCTTGGCCGAATTCGCGCTGAACAATAGAGCTAGTTCTGCCACTTTGATGTCAGCGTTTTTCTGTAATTTTGGGTTTCATCCTCGATTCTCTTCAGGGCAAGTGGAATCTTCGTCCTGCCCAGGTGTGGACACTGTGGTTGAGAGAATGCAGCAGATATGGGACCAAGTGGTGGATAAGTTGTCACTCTCTCAGGAAAAGGCCCAGCGATTTTCCAACCGGCATAGGACCATTGGTCCCCGTTTTAAAGTGGGTGATATGGTTTGGTTGTCATCTAAGAATATTCCTATGAAGGTTGCATCTCCAAAATTTAAGCCAAGATATATTGGACCTTATAAAATTTTGGAGGTTCTTAATCCTGCTTCTTTTCGACTGGCTCTTCCAGTTACGTTCAAGATCCATACCGTATTTCACAAATCTCTGTTGAAGAGGTTTGTTGAGCCAGTGGTTCCTATGGCAGCACCTTCTGACCCTGTTTGGGTTGAAGGCAATGTGGAATATGAGGTAGAGAAAATATTGGATTCTCGTTTGGTTAGACGAAGACTCCAGTATTTGGTCAAATGGAAGGGTTATGGCCTGATATTCATGCCAATAGATTGGTTCGTGCTTTTTACCGGGCCCATCCTGATCGGCCTGGTGGCGTGGATGAGGGTTCGGTGACCCCTCCTCAAGGAGGGGTACTGTTGTGAATTCATTGAGTTCTCCTTCCTGGCTCCCTCAGGTGGTAACAGGAGGTAGTGAGGCTGATTTAATCAGTAGAGATCTGCCACCTGATAATGAGGATGACGATTGAAAGTCAGGAATCTCAGTTTGGATTTAAGACAGCCGACGCCCTACTCTGGTGCTGGTGATTCCTTCTGCTTGTCAGGCCTTGGTTCTCAGCTCTGTTCCAGTCAGCTCAAGCTAAGTTTCTCTGCTAATGTTCACACTTGATTTTGTTGTTCTATTCAGTTTTTTGTGTGGTCAGCCAGCCCCGGCTGGGGATGTGCTGAATTTCCACTCTTATTTATCTGTATTTGCCAATTTGCTTTTTGTCCCTTATTAGATTGGCCTCTTTTTGCTCTGTCTCAGAATATAGTGGGAGAAGTCTAGTGACTTCAGGGTTAATTTTGTTATCAGAAGTGTTGGACATTATTTTGTAGGGTTTTGGGCAGATTGCAGACAGTGTCTTTCCTTTTGCTCTCCTTTCTAGTTAGTTTGGGCCACATCATTTGCTCAGCCTATTTTCCTGCCTGTGTTTGTGTTTTCATCTTGTTTCACCATCAATACATGTGTGGGGGCTGTCTATTCCTTTGGGGTCTGCTCTGGGGCAGTTAGTTTTCCCCTTTTCTTGCTTTAGGCTTATTTAGTCCTCCGGCCGTGATGAGGCGTCTAGGTTCATCGTAGGTACGCTCCACGGCTGCTGCTAGTTGTGTGGTTAGGATCAGGGATCTGCAATCTGCATAGGTACCAACCTCTCTGGTTTTTCTGGGCTTAGCATGTTTAGGTGTTTTCCTCCTCGGTGACCCATTCATAACAGAAGAGTAATCAATGAACTACAGCAGTTCGACAGATCACACACCACACCATACCATCCTCAGGGAAACGGGTCCTGTGAGTGATTTAACCATAATCTAATCCAGATGCTGAGGACCCTGGAAGACGAGAGGAAGGATAGGTGGCCAGAATATGTCTCTGAGATTGTGTGGATCTATAACAATCGAGTTCATCAAACCACCGGTTACACACCATACTACTTGTTGTTCGGTCGAAGAGGAAAAGAAGTCACTGAACTGGAGCTGGATCCAGGAGAGGACTACCCACGGACGGGGGTGTCTACAGACCTTACATCATTTATTTCAGACATGGCTCCGGGAACTGGAGCACCCTGAGAAGCTTCCTCTGCGTGGGACAGATCTTCAGGTTAGTGATCGATTGTTGGTGTGGGAGAAACGTCCTCATGACAAGCTGGAAAATCGGTTGGAGAGTAGGCCATACAGAGTGAAGTATCGGGTTGGTATGGAAGGACCCGTATATGACATTTATCCAGAAGGGGAAGAGAATGCGCCCACCAGAGTGGTCCACGGGAGTATGCTACAGCCATTCCTCTCTGAGGACCCCATACAAAGGGATGAAACCCCTGAGGTTCCTGAAGAGGTGCCTCCTGTGGCCGTGGAGGATGAAGGGGAAGAAAGTTTTGAACAGCCATGTGAAAATTCATCTGTAGATCAGGGCCTTGAGACCCCAGAAGAGATGTCACGGCAGGTGCAGATTCAACTTTGACTCAGCTGGAAGACTCCACTATTCCTTCCAATCTATGTTGCTCCAAACACACCACTGCTGGACAACCCCCCAATCGGTACAATCAGGATCAGTTTATTTGGCGGCAAACAGCTAAAACAGTCAAAAAACTCTAACAATGCTCAGGATGCCTCACCCATGTAATGGCGAGTGAAAAAAGAGGTGGTGTAAGAAGATGAGCCGAGACAGAGTCAGCAATTTCCAGTGCCCTTTAAGGTCGGAATTATCGGGACTGTCACCACTGTTGTCGGGGGAGGCTTCTTCTGGGAGGGAAGGACCTTCTCACTGGACAGCAGGGGGCACAGAGTATATAAGGAGGACAATTGGGCCAAGGGGTCAGACTTGTGAGAAAGCAACAGGAGAAGGTAGACTCCCTCTCCGCTGCTCCGGCTGACAACTCCACGCCACTCATCCCTCAGCATGCTGATTATAAGATTGACCTTGATGCTATTAAGTTATCATCTTTTAGACAGCCTTGTCCTGTCTGTTGTAACGGATAAGCTGCCTAGAGACTACCCCAAAGGACCCCCAGCTTCCGCGATCTGTGAGCGTGCCCACGGCTCATGTTCGGCACCATTCCTGAGGAATCCACATAAAGGACTGTTTCCACGTTTCAGCGCACTCAAGCAGGACCGGCTACATCAGCACTGTCGGGAGACAGTGCTTCTCGTTCCTCTGTTACAGAGTCAGAGACTTTGTCCACGATTTGTGATGCCATCAGGAGATTTTCCTGCCTTTCCCCTGCAAGAACTGCAAGCGATAAGTTACCTTGTTTTTTTATATCTTGCTCTCGAGCATAGTGTTTGTGTGCAATTCCCACTGCTGCTGTACTACTCTTGCCTCCCTGCATGGAGTATTACTTGTTAATTGCCTGTTCAGTAAATCCTGTTATCCCCTTCTCTGCCTCCGGCTCTTCACTGCATCCAACAAACCTCTCTTGTTTACAGTGCCAAGGGTTGTAAACGTCTTAGCTATGTTGCGCACCATGGACAAAGGAACATCAAGATCTCTGGAGATGGACTTGTAACCTTGAGATTGTTGATATTGTTCAACAATTTTGGTTTTCAAGTCCTCAGACAGTTCTCTTCTCCTTTTTCTGTTCTCCATGCTTAGTGTGGCACACACAGACACACAATGCAAAGATTAAGTCAAATTCTCCCCTTTTTATCTTATTTCAGGTGTGATTTTCATATTGCCCACACCTGCTACTTGCCACAGGTGAGTATGAATGAGCATCATGTACTTGAAATAGAGTTGTTTACCCACAATCTTAGAAAGATGCCAGCAATTTTGGAGTTTTGTATGAAATTATGTCCATTTTGTCTTTTTTTCCTCTGTTTTTGTGTTGTTCCAATACACACAAAGGAAATAAACATGTGTATAAGAAAACATGTGCAATTGCAATAATTTTCTGAGAGAAATACTTCATTTTCTGGAACAATTTCAATGGTGCCAACACATTCGGTCATGACTGTATACAGTGGGGAAAGAAAGCATATGATACACTGCTAATTTTGCATGGTTTCCCACCTACAAAGAATGGAGAGGTCTGTAATTTTTATCGTATGTACACTTCAACTGCGAGAGCCAGAATATTAAAAAAAAATCCCAAAAATCACATTGTATGATTTTGACATAATTTATTTGCTTTTTATTGCATGAAATAAGTATTTGATACAATAGAAAAACAAAACTTAATACTTGGTACATAATTTTTGTTTGCAATTATAGAGGTCAGACGTTTCCTGTAGTTCTTGACCAAGTTTGCACACACGGCAGCAGGGATTTTGGCCCACTTCTCCATACAGAACTTCTCCAGATCTTTCAGGTTGAGGGGCTGTCGCTGGGCAACATCGAGTTTCAGCTCCCTCCAAAGATTTTCTGTTGGGTTCAGGTCTGGAGACTGGCTAGGCTACTCCAGGACCTAGAAATGCTTCTTACGGACCCGCTCCTTAGTTGCCCTGGCTGTGTGTTTAGGGTCATTGTCATGCTGGAAGACCTAGGCATGACCCATCTTCAATGCTCTTACTGAGGGAAGGTGTTAGGCGTCAGGTTTCTGCATCTTCTCTGCAGGAATCCAGACCCTTACATTCTGCGGTCTCTTGCTGTTTATCTACCGCAGAGGAGATTGCCTTGCAGCAAATCTCTCCAGGGGCTAAGTCCCTCTGTCCTCCTACTGAGCATGCTCATGAGACGATTTTCCATTGGAGATCAGGAGTCATGTGCACAGGTCCTGCTCCAGATCTCATTGGTCCTTCTATAAATATATATATGTATAAATATAGCAGGTGAAATAAGTATTGAACACATATCCAATTTTGTAAGTAAATGTATTTCTGAAGGTGCTATTGACTTGAAAATCTCACCAGATGTCAGTAACTAACAACCCATCCAATACAAATAGGCAAAGAGATCAAATCATAGATATCCATAAATTACGTTATGTGTAACAGTGAGAAGTGACCCAGGGAAAATGTATTGAACACACTTTCCTACCCTTTTATCCTGCTGTTGATATAGCTGTGAAAATGAACATGCAGCAAATTATCACTTCTATAAAAACCCCATCCCAAGCTGTGCCTCACCAACAACTAGGAAGCCCCTCACTGATGAGGCCAGTTTCACAGTATGAGAAGCTCTGCAGTTGGATCACCCACCAGGGCAGTGGGGATACTCAGTATCGGGCCGGTTCTTAAAGGGGATGTATCACGGCAGCAGTGACCCGGTCCGTGGCCCTGGGCGGGGCGTCCAATAAAAGGGGAATATTTGCAAGGGATGATAAAGTTCATAATGAGGTTTGTGATAAAGTGTTTGTGATGCCACCTGTGGTTTCTGGTCAGAGGTGACCAGTGCTGCAGGGTAGATCCTCTGGGACTGTTGGTAATGCAGCCGAATTGGTACAGCTCTCCACAGGCAGAGCTTTGTCCCAGGGTAGTTGTGATAGAGAAGATATTGTATTTGATGATGATAGATGTAGCAGAGTTGGACAGGTGATGTAGGAATAATTAGAGAACACAACAGAGTGCAGTTTCCTTTACCTTTTACTGAGCTGTGCAGGTACAGTCCGAAGCTTAGGTTACAGATGGTTCTGGAGTCAGTCAGCCTGGAAGCAATTTGGGAATCTCCTTATCCAGGTGGGTTGTGAGGCCTCCTTTCTAGCGCTATTCTCTGAGGTACTTGCTGCTGTGAACTCTATTCAAGTTCTTCTCTCTGTCTGCTACTTAGGCAGAACTCCCCTTGCATGACAGGCAGCTGCAGCCTGCTTCAGGGATCACGCCTATCTGGCGTCTCCGGCTCACATGTGCTGCTGTGTCATCGAGTATCAGTTGGGGACAAAGGATCTGCGGTCTTCTGTCCTCCGGATTCTGCTGCTGGGGCTTTAGTACCCACACAGCCTCGGACTCCGGGATCCGGCCACTGGCGCTCAAGCCTGGGGGTGAGCTCAGTTATAGCTCCTGTCCCCAGCTTCTCTACACACGTCCTGTCTCAAGCCAGCAGGCTCTAACTCCCACTAACTTCCTCCTCCTGAACAGAGAGAACAGCTCCCCTGAAGTCGAGTTTAGAGCTTCCCCAAAGTCGCGTTTAGAGCTCCCCCTGCTGGCCTGGAGCAGGAACTGTTTTGTATGCTGGAACTACCTGGTAAGGAGATTGCTTCTTTGCTTCCAGGCATGATATCACTCCCCCTGGAGGGAGGCAAGGCCACTGTAGCAACCGAACTCCTGGGGTGCCACACAATAGTGATGCTGAGTTCACACGTGGCGTTTTTTTCGCGTTTCCGCGGCGGTTTTAACCGCGCGATTTTGCCACGAAAACGCGAAAAATAAGCATCCCATGCATTCCTATGGGATTCCGCAATGCTGTACTAATGCTGCGGTTTTTACCGCGGCGGAATCGCTTCGCGGTAAAAACCGCAGCATGCTCATTAATTTGCGGAATCGCGGCGATCCCGCACCCATAGGAATGCATTGTTCCGCTTACCTCCCGCATGTGGCTGTGCACACCATGCGGAAAGTAAGCAGAACATTTGCGGATGGTACCCAGGGTCCGGAGGAGAGGAGACTGTCCTCCGGGCTTTGGGTACCATATCCCTGTAAAAAATAGAATTTAAAAATAAAAAATATTGTTATTCTCACCCTCCGACGTCCCGCGCAGTCTTCCTGCTTCTCTTCACTCTCTCGTTCCCAGTAGTCCTTTGCGAAAATGCCCACGATGGCGTCCGTTCTCGCGGGATCGCGAAGTCTCGCGGTCATTCGCGCGACGTCATCGCGAATTACCGCGAGACGTCGCGATCCCGCGAGAACTGACGTCATCGCGGGCATTTTCGCAAAGGATTACTGGGAACGGATGCGCGGGACGTCGGAGGGTAAGAATAACACCATTTTTTATTTTTTTTTTACATTCTATCTTTTACTATTGATGCTGCATAGGCAGCCTCAGTAGTAAAAAGTTGGTCACACTTGTCAAACACTATGTTTGACGAGTGTGACCAACCTGTCAATCAGTTCTCCAAGCGATGCTACAGATCGCTTGGAGAACGCTAGCATTTTGCAAGCTAAATACGCTTGCAAAATGCTAGTTTTTCCGCGGGAAAATCGCGGGAATTTAAAATGCGATTTTCCCGCGGACTGGAATTCCGGAATTCTCGCGGTAATTTCCGCGAGAGTTCCGGTACGTGTGCACTTAGCCTAACGGTGAGTGGTAGCGATTGGAATTGAATGGTCACACAATTCTATCTTTAAAGGGAATATATCAGAAGATTTTTGCTATGTAATCTGAAGGCAGCATGAGGTAGGCGCAGAGACTATTATTTCAGTGATGAGTCACTTATTAGGCTGTGTGCTGTAGTTTCAATACAATGAGAGTTTTATGATGAGGAAATTAACACTACAGGTCTACATCTCATGCACACCCTAGTCTAACCACACACCCCGCACTGATTAGAAGCTTATTGTCAATATACAATGTACACAAAAAGCTGTGGTGTAGGTGGGGTTAGCTTTTTGAGCTGCTACATCTAGAAACTCTAGTTGTATCAAATCTTCTGCACCCAGTAAACTAAGTGATACATTACTGGAATTGGGGTCCTTTTCTCTACGTTATGGTTCTCTCACATGAGGTAGCAAAAAAACCGGTGACAGATTCCCTCGAAGGCTTCAGAATGCTTCAGTATTGCGACACGCAATCAATGAGAAATCAATCAAGGGGTCTGGCCTTTTTGGGACATTCTTTACTTCAGGGTATAAAAAGCACATGCTCAACTGTTTCTTGCTAAAAAGAGTGTCATGTGTTATGAATGGGTCACCGAGGAGAAAAAAGCAAAACAAGCTAAGTCACAGAAAACCAGAGGTTGGTATCTATGCAGATTGCAGATCCCTGATCTTACCACACAACTAGCAGTAGCCGTGGAGCGTGCCTACGATGTTACTAGACGCCTCGTCACGGCCGGAAGACTAAATAAGTCTAAAGCAAGAAAAGGGAAAACTAACTGCCCCAGAGCAGACCCCAAAGGAATAGATAGCCCCCACACACGTATTGATGGTGAAACAAGATGAAGGCACAAACACAGGCAGGAAAATAGGCTGAGCAAATGATGGGGCCCAAAATAACTAGACAGGAAAGGAAAGGAAAGTCACTGCAACCTGCAAAAAACCCTACAAAAATTATGTCCAACACTTCTGATAGCAAAATTAACCCTGAAGTCACTAGACTTCTCCCACTATATCAGCAGTCTGAAATATTCTGAGACAGAGCAAAGAGTCCGAACTAGTAAGGGACAAAAGGCCAATTGGAAAAATACTGATAAATAAGAGTGGAAATTCAGCACAGCCCCCAGCAGGGGCTGGCTGACCACTCCAAAAAACTGAATAGACCAACAAAATCAAGTGTGAACATTAGCAGAAAAACTTAGCTTTAGATGACTGGAGCAGAGCTGAAAACCAAGAGCTGACAAGCCAGAGGGAATCACCAACAACTGAATAGGGCGTCGGCTGTCTTAAATCCAATCTGAGACTCCTGAGATCCAATCATCATCCTCATTCTCAGGTGGCAGATCTCCACCGATCAAATCAGCCTTTCTACCTCCTGTTACCACCAGAGGAAGTCTGGAAGGATAACTCACAACTGGTGAACCAGAGAATGAACTCACAACAGTCATGTATTGAAAATGACACATAGTATTTGGGGTATTCTTTTACATGTTTTGTCGTTAGAGCCGATAAATCTAGATTGTTACTGATATCGCCAAAAATACTAAAATATTCTTTGAAAGGCACTATTCGCATTATGATTTTTTTTTGTATCTGTCTAATGTATATGCCAGGAAAATTACTTGGTAAATATGATAAAGGTAGTCAAGCATATTCCTGAGCGCTGTATAACCCCACCTACACCATTGATTGGCAGATTTCTGTGTACACTGTGCGAAAACAGATAGCTACCAATCAGTGTTGGGTGCATGGTTAGACTACCTGGCATCAGATTAACTAGTCCTCCTTTGATAATCAACCGCTGATAAAACCGTGATTGTTATCAAACTACAGAAAGCACCCCAATGAGTGATACATCGCTAGAATCAGGGTTTCTGTCTCTACATTTTGCTGCTCACTGATTAGGTGGCAAAAACCTGGTGATGGATTCCTTTTAAAGAAGCACTCCCATCAAAGTTTTTATCCTTTCAATATATTGCAGTCATCATACAATATAACATTGTGTGCTTACATTTGCTCATTTTGCCTTTCTATCCAGTCAATTCTCCTGCTTTCTCTTTCATCTCCATGCAGAAACAGGGAGTCTCTTTTCCTGCATGAGTTATCCCCCTCTTTCACTCTAAGCTTTAACATTTCTTCATAAAGCAATGGCCGGAGCTGAGCCTCCCCCTCCCTCGCAGAAGAGGCGTGGGCGGAGGCCTACATGATGGGGGGTTGTAAGGAGAGGGTGGGGGAAGCGTTTTGGGGGAAGGGGCGTTGCACATATATAAGGGGGTGCGGCGGGCCTTTCTCCCTCTCTGTTCCCGCTCTTCTTACCTGACAGCTTGTCACCAGTCCTCACCATGTCGGATGTGGATCGGGCCTTGGAGTGCCTCCGGGACGCGTCCTTATCGCAGCCGCCGGGCTGCTTGGCGGCACAGCTGGAGTCCATCGCACCTGGGACCCCTGAGCAGGCGGCTCAGCTGGGGATGAGGGAGCGACGTGCAAGAAGGGTGAAGCCTCCCGAGCGGCTCTCCCCTGGATCGGCTCCCCGGGCCTCACGATGGCGCAGGAGCCCCTCCCGGGACCCTCCAAGCCGGACGCCGCACGCTCCCCGTAACAGCGGGCCCCGGCTTGGGAGGAATCCGCATGTCCGGCGAGGCCCTGTGGTGGTGTCCAGCCTGACGTCTCGCTCTGTGTAGGGGGCGGGGCTGACACGTGCTGGGCGGCGCAGCTCCACAGAGGCATCGGGGGGCTGTGCGGATTGCTCTCCCGCTGCACAGCCTGCTTCCCGCTCCGGGCCATGGTCGGACAGCTCCAGAATGGCGGCCTGCCAGACGGCAGGGCCCAGCTCTTCACCCTTCACCTGGAGGGGGACATCGGGTGGGTCGGGGGGCTGTGGCGGGGGGGTGCCCACAACGTGGTCTGCCTCTCACGCTGGGCAGACCGACAGGAGGTCCTGCAGCAGGGATCCAGCGGCCTGCAGAGCGGCAGGGCCTATGCTTTCCACCCCCACAGACGGCGACAGGGGGTGCACTTCAGGGGCACATGCCTCATCATCGGGGGCCGTTTCAGTGCAGTCAGATGGCGGGGGATCCAGGACCCTCAACGTCGTGACCCAGGCTGTGTGGTTACCAGGAGATCAGCAAGCGGGATCCCCCCTGGGTTTCGGGTCCTGCATCCCGGTTCCTCCGGGGGGGGAGTCCTCGGCATCAGCGTCAGTCCAGCGGTGTCAGCATCGCTAACAGTACAGGCGGAGCCTCATCCGTGGATCCTGGTCGTTCGGCTGGAGGGCCCAAAGCCCCCTAGCAGCCCGGTGAGTATGCCTCTGTGTCTACTGTGTGTTAGCCATTTTTGTCTTCCTCTACGGCAGGTGTGGGCTCCCCGGCGGATGGTACTGGGGTGGGAGGGGGCGTAGTTGACATGTTAGGGGATGTGCGCAACTTATTGTCATGCTTAGGGCGGGGTTTTCTTGCGTCATCTCCATTGGCGGCTTGGGTGGGATCACAGGCCGGGGGGCAAGCATGGCCGAGCGGGTTAGAGCCGACCGGGCGTGCAAGAGATCCAGTGTCGGTGTCTGTGCAAACGGAAAAAGAAAAGGAGTGTCGTGTGCACTTGGATGACAGGGCTCATGGGGAGGTATACGTATGTTTTGAAGGCCCTCTGGGGACTCATTTAAAAAAAGAAGTTAAGGAGCGCATTTGGAAGGACGAATATGTGGAAATTTTCTCATTGTTGCCTCTCGAGAAATTTAATTTGGACAATGGGTTCGTTATTCCTCAGCCCCCTTTCGTTATTCCGCTTGTTTTAAAAAATTTGCGTTCGGCGCTGCTTCATGCCTCAGCTGTTTCAGAAAAAATTGGAAAAGAGGTTTCTTTGGGCCGCATGGCGGGCCCTTTCGAGTCTCCACCGTTTCCGGATATGGTGGTTTCCCCTCTGGGTGTGGTTCCGAAAAAGGAGCCAAATAAGTTTCGGCTTATTCAGTACTTGTCGTTTCCTCGGGGGAGGTCGGTCAACGATGGGATCAATCCGGAGATTTGTTCGGTGGTCTACTCGTCATTTGATGAGGCTGCTTGGTGGGTGTGGAGCTGCAGTCGGGGGCCACTCCGGGCTAAGACCGACATTGAAGCCGCGTTTCGCTTATTACCAGTTCATCCAGACAGCATGAGGCTGCTGGGTTGTTTTTGGGACGGCAAGTTTTTCGTGGACAGGTGTTTACCAATGGGTTGCTCGTTGTCCTGTGCGTATTTTGAGGCATTTAGTTATTTTCTGGAATGGGTCGTTTGAGAGGTTTCCGGTTTTGACTCAGTCATCCATTACTTGGATGATTTTCTGTGCGTTGGTCCCGCAAATTCATTGCGTTGTCAGAGAATTCTCCAGGCTATTGAATGGGTTGCTGAGCGATTTGGCATACCGCTGGCGCCCGGTAAAACGGAGAGCCCGAGTACGTGTCTGCGTTTTCTGGGGATTGTCATCGACACTGTTGCGTGGGAGTTCAGGCTACCTGAGGACAAGTTGGTGGATTTGTGGGCGGAAGTGGTTCGGGCGCGTCGTTTGAAGAAGATATCGTTGCGTGACCTCCAGTCGGTGTTGGGGAGGTTGAACTGTGCGTGTCGGGTGATGCTGATGGGGCGAGTTTTTTCATGTAGGCTGGCAAGTGCTACTGCAGGGATTCAAGCCCCCCATAATTTCATCAGATTGTCGTCGGATCTCAGGGCGGATTTGGCAGTTTGGGAGTCTTTTTTACAATGGCCGCTCTTTGGTGATGTCTGAGGTCGTTGGCAATGATGTCTTGGAATTGTTCACGGATGCTGCTGGCGGTATTGGCTTTGGTGCTTACTTCAGAGGACAGTGGTGTGCGTCTTGTTGGCCCGATGAGTGGATCGCAATCGGTTTGGTGCGTAACATTACGTTGTTGGAGATTTTTCCGATCCTTGTGGTTGTGCATTTTTGGTGGTCTGAGTTTCGGGATCAGCGCGTACGTTTCAATTGTGATAACATGGGCATTGTGGGTGCGATTAACGGTCTTACTACGTCATCCCCTCCAGTCGTTCGAGTGTTGCAACAGTTGGTTTTGCTATGCTTGTTCTTGAATGCGCATGTGACAGCATCTCATGTTCCTGGAGTCAAGAATGACATAGCTGACTCTCTCTCTTGTTCGCAGTGGGATCGTTTCCGCCAGAAGCGGAGGTCGAGGGTTTAGCTTGTCCGAAGGAACTGTGGAACTTGGCTTATGGGCCGCAGAGTCGCTGATTGAAGCGTCCTTGGCCCCTAAAGCTTGGGAGACTTACGGGGCAGTGTGGCGGATGTGGGAGGAAGTTGTTACAGCTGGCCCGGTCGATGGTTTCAGACAGGATCAGGAAGGGATGTTGTTGGCCTGGTTGGGGCGCGGCTCCTTTGAGGGCTGGTCGTGTGCAAAAGTTTTGCGTGTTTTGGCCGGTTTGTCCTTTGGCTTTCACTTACGCGGCAGTCAGGATTTGACAAAGATGTTTTTAGTCAAACAAGCGGCGAAGGGTTTTCGTCGGTGCCGAAGCAAGGGGGATTTGAGGAGGCCAGTATCCTTTAATTTATTGGAGCAATTGGGCCTTACTCTGGAGTCTGTGTGCTCTACGCGTTACGAGGTCTCGTTGTTTCGTTTGGCTTTCTCGTTAGCATTTTTTGGGGTTTTACTGGTTGGTGAACTTGTTTCTTCCAGTAAAAAATTGGCGGGTGGGTTATTGGCTAGGGATGTTGTTATGACTTCGGGCAGTGTTGAATTTTGGTTGCGATGTTCCAAGACGGATCAGTAGGGAAGAGGTCGCCAGGTGGTGTTGGGCAGGGTGCCTGGTTCTTCAATGTGCCCTTCTCAGTGCCTAAGGAATTTTTGGGACTTTCGTCACAGCTTGACTGGGTCCCTGTTGTGTCATGTTGACGGCGGTAGTTTGTCCTGATATCAGTTTGGTGCCGTTTTTAAGAAGTCCGTTCGGTTGCTGGGCCTGGATGACTCTCACTTTGCTCCTCATTCCTTCAGGATAGGGGCAGCGATGGAAGCGGCAGTGGGGGTTTTGGATCCGGCTTCTATAATGCACATTGGTGGTTGGAAGTCTAACCGATATCGAAGATACTTTAGGCCTTAGTTTTGGGGTGGTGTTTTTTGGGTTAGAGCATATATGGAGGACAAGGAGTGTTGCGTTTTGCTCACATTGGTGGTTTATTTGTGATCTTAGCACTCCTCCTTTTTTGTTGCAGGTGTCGAACCTTTGCTGGTTTGGATTTTTGGTCACTCCTTCGTTCATTGGGGAGCCTTGCGAGCCGATGTCAGAAATGAAGGCAGACAACTGGGTTTCCCCAGGAACACGGTGGTGGTGCGGTGGCTCGGCTTCAGGGGAATGGAATGGCGAAGGGTTTTACAGGAAATTCATGTGTGTGCCCAGTTGGACTGCGCACCGGACATTCTTGTTCTTCATGTCGGGGGCAACGATTTGGCGGTCAGGCCGTTTCGGGAACTTATAAAGGACATCAAGGAGGATTACTTGCGGTTGTGGTTGTTGTATCGGGGGGTCACCATTGTGTGGTCCGAAATTGTTCCACGCAGGCGGTGGCATTCCATGAGGTCCCTGGTGAAGGTCAACAAGACCAGGATTAAAGTTAACAGGGCGGTGTCTTCCTTTGTGGTAAGGAACGGGGGTGTGGCTGTGCGCCATTTTGATCTGGAAAAGGGCAAAGGTGATTTTTGGTTGGCGGATGGGGTTTATTTGAATGGGGTTGGCTCCGACATTTGGACTCTCGGTCTTCAGGAAGGCATTGACCGGGCCATAGCATGGCGTGTTCGGGGGGTCTCAGGCCCTTGAGGTGTTCAAGGTCCCTCGTTGTGGCGGTTTGGAGGGGGGGAGTCCTTGAAGTCGTTTGGAAATTGGTTTTGGAGATCCACTGTATAGGGTCTCCTCCATTTATAAGTTGGTGGTGGTGATCTGGTGAAAGGTGGATGGGGAGTTTCTGTAAAGAGTGCGGATCCCCTAGTTGCCTAGTGGACAGATGTGTCGGTGGTTGGTGCTCCTGAGCCTGTGGGGTAACGGCTGGGAGTAATATGTTGGGTTCTGTCCACAGCATTCATTGGCTTCAAGGACTCCTCCTCCGGGTTCAAGTTACTGTATTTATGTTATTCATAATACTTTATTATTATTGTTGTTTTAATAAAAGGCTGCTGTGGCCATATAAATTCCAAAAGAAACCTTTGGTCTTTGGTGTTATTATGCGGCGTATGGGGTTTAATACGAGTTGGGGGGGTGCAGGGGATTAGGAGGGTCCCGTCTCCCCTGCTAGGAGCAACTTGACAATACCAACGTCAAGAGAATGCTAAGATGGTGTAAGGAAACTTATAAGCTATGCAATGCTTCTCTAGGAAAATAAATATGCACATACACTTTTCAGAGAAGAGAAACATCCCCACTTAGATCTCCTGTCAGAGGCCTCTCACCAAATCAGACCTCCTGCTTAGCACTGATAAGGGCAAATATCCTGAAACATGTGTCAGGTAGTGGAAGTCTGGTCTGACTTTTTATCCTAACTAAAGGTCCCGTTACACATAACGATGTCCCAGCGATCCCACCAACAATCCGACATGGATGGGATCACTGGGACATCGTTAGGCTGATCGCTGGTGAGCTGTCACCAGCGAGCAAGCTGGTTTCCAATGTAAACATAGATACCCGATGTTTACATTGGAAACCAGCGTCCAGTGTCGCTGATCTTTGGTCTCTCGCTGCTACACGCAGTGATGCGCGCTGGCCAGCAGGAGACCAACGATCAAAAAATGGCCCAGGACATTCGAGCACTATCAGCGATACCCGGCAGGGGGGCCGGTCGCTGATCCATGTCACACACAGTGATGTTGCTGGCGAGATCAGCGATCTTGCTGGCGGTAACGCTGTGTGTGTGACGGGGCCTTAAGTCATGTGGCAAGGCTCATTGCAAGGTTAATATTGACTCTTAGGATTGCCATCCCCAATAAATGGCACTAGAGTTTTGGTACTCTTTTTCTCTGAAAAGGACATTTACTGGTGAATACCCTAGAGGAGTATTACGTGGTCAATATGTTTACTTATGTCAGCTTCGCACTCTCCTCAGGGAGAAACGTTCTCTTCTAGCTATAGGATATCATTTATGAACTCTGTCGCACAGAGAAAGAACTCATTCTGTTACGGGCTTGCGTAACAAACCAAATAATAAAGATAAAATAAGGTGCGTTCGCAGCCCGGGGTCCACTGTGCAGAGATGGTAAACTGCTGCTCGGTAATGGTGGCGAACTAAGTGAACACTGGCGGGATATCCGCTGACCCGGTGTGCACAGGAGCAAACTCTGTTACCTCACAGAGCCGCTAAAACAACTGCCGGAGCCTGTTTATACTCACAGAGCTCGTCTGGGCGAGCACTAGTTAACAGTCACAGACCTCTGCCCCAGAGATACAGGACTTGAGTCCCTCTAGACCTGGGTTCCCCAACTGTAGTCCTCAAGGCCCACCAACAGGTCATGTTTTCAGGATTTCCCTTGTATTGTACAGGTGATGCAATTATCACCTGGGCAATACTAAGGAAATCCTGAAAACGTGACCTGTTGGTGGGCCTTGAGGACTGGAGTTGGGGAACCCTGCTCTAGACTACTAGCGCTTGGCGCCGCAGCTGCGGTGCCAGCAAGAGAACAAAATAATATTAATTGCACTAAATGCGCACTGCACCACTCCAGCGGATGCCACTAACCACCCAGAGAAAAGTGCTTAAGTAGCGCACGGCGCCCCTCATGCGGTGAGCAGAATGCTCTGTGGCCCATAGACTAAGCCACTACTAGAGCTGACTCTGGCTCCATAACCCCTATACCATACACAACCAAAGGGAGGGGATCATAATGAGTCAGCCCCAGTCTCATGCATCCATCTTCGCACACGCAACTACCCATAAGAGCCTATATTAGCGCATGGCCGAGCGGCCATGTGACTCTTTTATAGTGGCGTCCATCCTGGACCTTCCCAGTAGACCAATTGGAGCAGGAACGGGACCTGCGCATGTGACCTCTGACCTCCAATGAGAGGTCATCCCACGGGCATGCTCAGTAGGCAAAAGACAGGACTTAGCCCCAGGAGAGTCTGCTTGCTACTGATTAAAGCATGGTGTTATAGCAGAGCCAGAAGGAGCAACCAGGAGCCTAGTATCAGCCTGCGCAGGGCACCGGGACCAATGTCTCTGCAGAGCAGGAATCTCTGCGGCCGCAGAGAAATGGGAGACCACAGAGGACACAGCTTGAGATTTCCTCTGTGCAGCGGGGGAAACTTGACACCTCTCAAATATCTTATTGAAACTTAATTTTTATACCCCCAATGCTTCTGAGTAATAACTAGAATTATGACCGTGTGGCAAGGTGGTTCATTGGTCTTCAAAAACCATGCTTGAAGCCCGGTGATTCACAGCCCAAGCCCACACATAACAACATGTTTAGTCTTCTTTTCTCATTATTGTGT
The DNA here is from genome assembly GCF_039654945.1 of Dendrobates tinctorius. Taxonomy (NCBI): domain Eukaryota; kingdom Metazoa; phylum Chordata; class Amphibia; order Anura; family Dendrobatidae; genus Dendrobates; species Dendrobates tinctorius. The sequence goes on along the minus strand of NW_027361750.1, from coordinate 25,484,148 downwards.
AGCATTATTTCCATGTAAAGTATTTGTGATTTTTTCCTCTGCACATAAATGATCTTCATACTGGGAAAAATCCTCTTTACAGCAGGGATTGTATAGAAAATAAACTTTTTTTATTCACCTATTTCTTGTATAAGTATATTAAACAAATTCAATTCCAGTAGGAAACAGTATTTTTACTTGTTCTAGCATTACTTGCTATATTGCCAACGTCAATGCACTTAGTGGTTACGGAAGGGCTTCTTCACATCCTGCTATTTTCTAGCATTAACTTGCGTAAATAGATGTGGACAGAGATTTTCCATTTCTGTTGCCATTTCTTGTGATTTATTTGAAGTCTTGGGAATGTCTTATCAGCTGAGATTGAGAGGTGTACTCATCATGCCTACCTATTTCCTACGAGCAGAGGTTCTATTGTCCCGTCATACTCAGCATGAAGGATGATTTGAGGTTGACCTTGGCTGTTAAATGCATTTTTGACAATCCTAAGGAGTTCATTGTTCTTTGTTTTCAAGGAGAATTCCTAAAACTGGTGGCATAAAGTATGTCTCATTTATCTGTTTATTTCATTACTGCAGAACAAAGCAGTTGTACCGAGTTACCGCTGTTCTGCCGTGCATCAAATGATCACTCACACTGTAAACAAAACACCATAAAATAAGTATTGTGCTGTGCTTTCACGAGATTGCACCGAAGGCCATGGAGAGATGGATCAACAGTGTAGTCAACAAAAGCTCATTTACATGAATGGTTTCCTCCAACCAAGTACTCAGGTTTTAGCATTTTTCATACATATGCAAGAAATATGCAAACAATATATGATCCACGAGCGAGTATCTAAAACAATAATGAATACGCAAAGGCAATGTCTTTTATGTACATAAATCAGTTAAACATTGTGTGAAAAAATGCAGCAATGAAGAAGAGGAATTGCTCCAGGTCACTGCTGAATATACAGATTTTAGAACAAAGCACTTGGCAGTTTTTTGTAAAGTGGAAATAATTGGATAAAAGTAAATTATAAAAGGAATAATGGATGCAATCTTACTTTAAGGCAGCAGAAATAGAATCAGAGGGCAGCTAAACCTAAACTAAGTACATGAAAGTGAAGCTATTAAAGGATAACTCTGTCAGGGAGTCAGTGTTGCTTCTGGTGGCTCCGTAGGCTTTTACATGACAGTAATTTTATTTTGCAGTTTGGAAATTGCTTATTAATGACAGTGTCATCTGCTGACGTGCAAGACTTGGCTGGGTTGGAGTCTCTGTCAATAAAGCTGCAACTAAATGGTGACTTTGGTTATCAAGCATGAGTAAGGTGACATCTCATCTTATGATGGAGTTGGAGTCTTCATATCACTTTGCTTCATACATTATTCGGTTCTTTTATTTATCAGTGAATCTTTAGTCATCATATAGATCTTACATTAGGGTCAATCAATAGATTTTTTGCCTTCACGTTCAACTCTTTTTCTCCATTTTTTTGAGAGGTTTGTGCTACTTATCTACAAAAAAATGTATTTATTTGTTTTGTAGGATATTAAAAGGGAATCTGTCACCAGGTTTTTCCTACCTCATCTGAGATCAGCATAATGTTGGAAAAGATATTTTGGTTCCAATGATGTATCACTTAGTTTACTGGGTGCAGCAGTTCTGACACAATCAAAGTTCTTAGAATTACCAATGCAGCAGGGCTGAGGAAGCTAAGCCCGCCCACAGCAGGCTCTGTATGTTTTCTATAGACAGTGAGTAGTGATGAGCAAATGTGCTCAGATAACGTGGTATCAGAGCACGCTCTGGTGTTATCTGAGTATCTTGGATGGGGTTGTATATTATGTTCGAGTCTCTGTGACTGCATGATTTTCGGCTGTTAGACAGCCTCAACACATGTGGGGATTGCCTGATGGTTAAGCAATCCCTACATGTGTGGAGGCTGTCTAACAGCTGCAAATCATGCAGCCGCAGGGACTCAAACATAATATACGAGCATGCCCACATGCTCGGATAACACCCGAGCGTGCTCAAATAAGACGTTACTGGAGCATGTTTGGTCATCACTAACAGTGAGCTGCTTATCACAGTAGGTGGCGGAGTGTGAATATGATCACTGCACCCCTAGATGAATACATTAAGAGGTGTTGTTCATTCTGCTGTTTTGGCATCTCATGGGCTCTCCCAGTGGCTCATGGCACCTGCAAACCATAACAGTAAAATCTGGTGCTTCTTCCCTTCTGAGCTCTGCCATGCGCCCAAACAGTGGTTTACCCCCACATATGGGGTATCAGCATACTCAGGACAATTGCACAATAACTTTTGGGATACAATTTCTTCTGTTTCTCTTGGGAAAATTAAAAAATGGGTGCAAAAAGATAATTTTTGTGAAAAAAATATGATTTTTAATTTTTACGGCTCTACTTTATAAACTTCTGTGAAGCACTTGGGGGTTCAAAGTGCTCACCACACATCTAGATAAGTTACTTAGGGGGGTCTAGTTTCCAAAATGTTGCCACTTGTGTGATGTTTACACTGTTAAATCAGGGATCACCAGGGGCGGACACTGACAGCTTGGGGCCCCTGTGCAAGTAATGTGTCTGGGGCCAGCTCCTTTTATGGCGACAAAGCTATATATGTATATATATATATACGGTATATATATATGTATATATATATATATAGCCACACACACATAAATGTATATTATATATTACATAGTCTCCTTTATTATGTACATTGCCGTCCCTTATACAATGCCCTTTCTTGCTATGTACAGCATCATCCATTACACATTAAAGATAATGGACTGGTAGTCTAGTCACCAGCTCCTCAATCAGCAATCATTTTATATCTAACAAGACAGTGGACTATGTAATAAAAGAGGGCGCTGTGAATAACAAAATAAAGAATACACTATGTAAGAGACAGCACTGTACATAATAGCAGAGGAAGCTATATAATAAGGGACATAATAACTAGAGAGGATGGTATGTAATAAGGGACGGTGTTATACATAACAAAAGAGGAAACTGTGTAACTAAGGATCTTGTTATACATAATAAGTGAGTACACTATATACTAAGGGACTGTGCTATACATAAATATAGAATGCTGTAGATAAGCTCTGAAAGGCGGTGGTCACATCACATAGCGGCCAAACAGGTGACAGGTTCCCTTTAAAAATAATAAGCAATAATAACTAATAACATCTTCCTCCACTTCCCTTTGTTCCTAAATCCATTATAAATCCCCCTACCTCCTTTCCCAATCCCCCACACCCCTCATTGTCCTCCCCCCGCATCCCATTTTTGTCCTTTCCCCACCCCCATCATTGCCCTTTCCACCACCTCCATCATTTCCTCCTCGCCTATCACCCTCATCAATGCCCATTCCACCACCTCCATCATTTCCTCCTCTCCACCATCTCCATTATTGCCCTTTTGTCCACTTCCATCATTGTCCTTTCCACCACCTGCATCATTGCTTTCTCCCCCACCACCCCATCATTGCCTTCTCTGCAATGACCACCCCCATCATTGTCCTTTCCACCACCTGCAACATTGCTTTCTCCCTCACCACCCCCATCATTGCCTTCTCCGCAATCACTCCCATCATTCCCCTCTCCTACACAAACACACTCTCTCACCTCTCTGCATGCTCTCCCACAGCATCACCTTCTCCGGCAGCTTCCTCTCTCTGGCACAGCAGTCAGCCGCGCACTGAATAATGACGTCACCCAGCCACACCGCTGACTGCTGTGAGACAAGAAGCATGGCCAGCAAGCAGGATGGATCACTGCAGCTCTGCTGCCATTTTCTCCTGTAGGCAGCGGAGCTGCAGGGATTTCTCCCAGTCTGCCGCACATGAGGGAAATCTGGCCAGGGCCCCCCCGGAGCCTTGGGGCTGGATGAACAGCATTACATTTATTACGAGGGACATTTCAAACCAAGAGTAAAGGCCCTTTTACATTTAGCGATGCACCAGCGATCCAACCAGCGATCCGACCCGGTCAGGATCGCTGGTGCATCGCTAAATGATCGCTAGTGAGCTTTCATACAGAAAGATCTCACAGCGATGCAGCAGCAACGCAGCGCACGATACTTACCATTCACACACAGCGATCCTGCATCCTCCCGCCCGCCTCCACGCGTCGCTGGACGTCACAGCAGGAAATCTCAGCAGGAAGCGCCCAACGAGAAATGGAGCTGGACATTCTCGCGCGATCAGCGATGGACAGCGGGGGAGCCGGTCGTTGGTAAGTATCACACATAGCGATATCGCTAGCAATATCGCTATAACGTCACAAAACCAGTGACATTTTAGCGATATTGCTAGCGATATTGCTTAGTGTAAAACCCCCTTAAGGTAAGCCATTAAGGAGCAACTGTGTTTACAACAGAGATGCAACATAGCTGAAAACCCCAATGGCAAATTGCTTCTGTGTTTTTTAATTATTTTTCCTAAATGATCACTTGATTTGATTTGACAAGAGAACAGATGTTTTACCCTCAAAAAGTGAAAATTACTAGATATGACCCTAATGCTGGGTTCACAGGTATATTTGGGGATTTTATGCAAAGATTTCTAAAATTGTGTGCAAAATTCATTGCATGTTTTTTTCCACTTTTTTGTGCATTTTCTGTTTCTTTTTTTGCCAAAATACTGCAAAAAATGCAACAATACAATGCCAGGTCAGCAGTACAACCTGCTGATTTTGGGTCCCCATTGCAATTACATGCTCTGGATTTAAAAAATGCAGCAAAAGTCAATTTTTGTCCAGATCCTGCATCAAAACAACGCAGTATGAGAATGAGAATAAGTTAAAGCCAAACACTTTGCTGGTACTGTAAAATGTTGTGGATAAAAGTATAAAACTTGCTTATAAAATCTGCATCAAAATTACATGTGAACAAAGCCAAAAGGTGTTTTTCTTTTGGTAAGGAATACATGGACATGTACAAGTGTAGGGAAGGTGACCTGACGGACGGACTTGTCTGTAGGGAGAAGGGACGGTTTGTGCACTGTAGACGGATATTGGCAATGACAGAAGGGAAACAGCTGGGGAAGATGGAAAAGGAGTGCAGTACCTAGATTTGACCACAAGATGGCAGGGGGAGCGTAGTTTAGGACTTGACAGCAGCTTAGGGCTTTAGAAACCGCTTAGTCATGGGGGGGCGGGGAGATAGAAACCCAGGAGGGGATTTCCTGAGGAGGGGGATAAATAGGACAGGACAGGGTTCCAGGCAGTCTAGTCCTGGGAGGAGCTCAGGAGGAGAAGAATCAGTACGGAGAACTGACAACGGTGGAGAGCTCGACCAGGGGACTGATAGGAAGGGACAGTCAGGGGGGTGGCCCTGACACAAAGAATCGCAGGACAGACGTGGCCCCGGGGGTTCCGATTGGATGACGACCTCGGACTGGTGAAGCGCTGGCGGTAGATAGGCCTAGGGCAGCCCCAGCAAAAGATCCGCGAGGAACGTCACTACGACTGAAAGAAGGTGAAGGTACCCGGGCCTGGATACAGAGAGCTATAAAGGTGCTGCAGTGTATGGCTACGGTCGTCAGGAGGACGGCTAATAAACTCAGACCTGTTGCAACCAAAATCTGCCTCCGTCTCATGTCTGTGTCGTCTGGTCGCGGTAAGCAGTGGACCACCCCCCAATCTGGGCCCCTACCACACAAGAATAGAGATTTCTGTCTCAACACTCTTCCGTTTGGTTAGCATATACAGTAAGATAACATGTTCAACTACATGTATTAGAGCAGCAGTACCACCATAACAGTGTCAGCAGCAGATACCTCCCAATAAGAGTGCGTCTATTTTCCTCCTCTAAAACCTGGGTGCATCTTATAGTCCAGTGCGTCTTAAGGCACCGTCACACACAGCGATCTCGCTAGTGAGATCACTGATTTTCTGACGCCACAGCGGTTATCGCTGATCGTGCTCGATCGGCCTGGGCCATTTTTCGATCGCTGGTCTCCCGCTGGCCAGAGCGCATCGCTGCGTGTGGCAGCGGGAGACCAGCGATCAGCGATGCTGGTTTCAAAGGTAAACATCAGGTATCCAGGAGTCGCGCGGCTCTTAGGTACCCGCTGTTTACCTTGGAAACCAGCGTGTATGCCGGTTTCCAAGGTAAACAGCGGGTCCCAGGAGCTGCAGCTCCTGGATACCCGATGTTTACATTAGAAACCAGCGTCCGGCGTCGCTGGTCCTGATCGCTGGAGGGGCTGTCTTGTGACAGTTCACCAGCGATCAGACTAACGATGTCCCAGCGATCCCATCATGTCGGATCATTGGAGAGATCGCTGGGACAACGCTATGTGTAACGGGGCCTTTATAGTCCGAAAAATATGGTACTTATCATTCATTGTAATCATTCTGTGCAATGAGGTATGTTTCTTTTTTTCCTTTTTAACACTTTGCCACCCCCTGCATTGGTCAGCAAATGGCTGCTGCAGCTGACCACTGTTTCTCTGAATTCGTGGGGAGCAAATTACGAAACATCAGTATTTTACAAAATGTGTTTTTTTGTAAAATTTGAGTAGAATTAAATTCCATTCAAATAAGTTGCCCATCTCTAGGCATCGCTAATGTTTTGTTGTGCTTAGTGTTAAAGTCTTGCAAGAAAGGGATGGCTATGCCTCCATTAACCTCTTGCAAGATATGCCAAATCTATCACACAGCACAAGGCACTGTGAGATATTTTGCCTGTATTCAGTCAGGAGATGTCTAACCATTAGACATCATTACTAAATGTTCCCCATTAAGATTGATGGTGTTTTTTAAAATTATTCATGAAAATTCCACCGTGGACTCCCATCCTAGGACAGAGGACAGAGAGGTCTTTTTGGCCAAGTCCTTGAAAGTTGTGACAAAACATGATCACCTTGTTGTCAATACCATAATTTCCATTCCATTGATATTTAGAAATTATTGATAATATTGTATTGTATAAGAAACACGCACTACTACCAGGTACTACAAAATCCTCAAGCAGTTCATTATGCCGCTGTGCAATTAAATCTTCAGTAATCTGGATTAAATACAAGCTACAAATCTTATTATAGGTCTGGCTACAAGAAAGGGCAGCCATATGTGGATGTCTCATTGTAGAGATTAAAATGCACGAACAGCGAGAGATACAAGTATCCAATACGTCAGAGGAATCTTTCCAGCAAGCAGATTATTTTATATTGTATGGTAATGAGGGTAATTTGGTTGGTTGATTATATAATTTCTGCTGTGAGAATTAATTGTGTCTCAGCACTGAATACATCTTCCTGAGCGCAAGACAGATGTGATGTGCTAATACTTAATGACAAAGCATCTTCAGCTACATTTCTGTTCCCAAGTCATAGCTAGAGTTTTACATAGTGCCCCCTTCCTCTGAGACTGCACAGCCGGTCATTCTCAATCGGCTGGTGTTGGAGGAGCCTGTGACCAGACCAGGGCAAGTCTGACTACAAAATGCAAGTATATAATGGATCACAGCACCTCACAAAAGATCTCTCTGATCGAAACGCCACAGCCACAGAAGGCGGATTAAATGTGAATATTTATATTCACCAATGTGTGGAGCGCTGTTCTTTTCTATTTTGTGAAGTCTGACCACATAGTCATCCATCAGCCACTATTTTGTGAACAGACACTAATAAACTTCACAAAAGGAGGCGATCACCATTGGACCTGTATTACAGCTATTAGAGATGAATCTAGAAAAATTGGTTTCCCGTCAGATTTGCTTCAGACAATAGGCAGATTCAATTAAGTCCAAATAAAATTTAGTACAAATCAAATCTGGCCCTAAAAAAATATTTATTATCTGAGGTTTCTCCAGACCCCAAAATATGATAAACAGAGGGCCACAAAGGGGTTATAAATCTACAGGTGCTTCTCACAAAATTGAAATATCTTCAAAAAGTTAATTTATTTCAGTTCTTCAATTCAAAAAGTGAATCTCATATATTATATAGAGTCATTACAAACAGAGTGATCCATTTCAGGTGTTTATTTCTGTTAATTTTGATGATTAGGGCTTAAAGCCAATGAAAACCCAAAAGTCACTATCTCAGTAAATTAGAATAATTAATAAAAAACACCAGCAAAGGCATCCTAAGCATTTAAAAAGGTCCCTTAGTCTGTTTTAGTAGGCTCAACAATCATGGGGAAGACTGCCAACTTGACAGATGTCCAGAAGGCAGTCATTGACATACTCCAAAAGGAGGGTAAGCCACAAAAGGTCATTGCTAAAGAAGCTGGCTGTTCACAGAGTGCTGTATCCAAGCATATTAATGGAAAGTTGAGTGGAAGGAAAAAGTGTGGTAGAAAAAGGTGCCCAAGCAACCGGGATAACCGCAGCCTAGAACAGATTGTTAAGAAAAGGCCATTCAGAAATTTGGGGGGGAAACATAAGGAGTGGACTGCTGCTGGAGTCATTGCTTCAAGAGCCATTACACACAGACATATTCAGGGAATGGGATACAAGTGTCGCATTCCTTCTGTTAAGCCACTCATGACCAATAGAAAACACCAGCATCGTCTCACCTGGGCCAAGGAGAAAAATAACTGGACTGTTGCTCAGTGGTCCAAGGTGTTGTTTTCAGATGAAAGTAAATTTTACATTTCATTTGGAAATCAAGGTCCCAGAGTCTGGAGGAAGAGTGGAGAGGCCACAATCCAAGCTGCTTGAGGTCCAGTGTGAAGTTTCCACAATCAGTGATGGTTTGGGGAGCCATGTCATCTGTTGATGTAGGTCCACTGTGCTTTATCAAGACCAAAGTCAGTGAAGCCATCTACCAGGAAATTTTAGAGCATTTCAAGCATTTTGGAGATGGAAATTTCATTCTCCAGCAGGACTTGGTAACTGTCCACACTGCCAAAAGTACCATTACCTGGTTTAAAAACAACAGTATCACTGTGCTTGATTGGCCAGCAAACTCATCTGACCTTAACCCTATAGAGAATCTATGGGATATTGTCAAGAGGAAGATGATCTTAAAATCATATTTTCAAGCTGGTATTCTAATTAACTGAGATTATGACTTTGGGGTTTTCATTGGCTGTAAGCCATAATCATCAATATTAACAGAAATAAACACCTGAAATAGATCACTCTGTAATGACTCTACATAATATATAAGTTTCACTTTTTGTATTGAAGAACTGAAATAAATTAACTTTTTGATGATATTCTAATTTTGTGAGTAGCACCTGTACAGTATATTCTTATAACTGTAAGACTAAAATATATAGTCACAATGAGATTCTGTAATTTAAAAAGTTAGTTTTTATTGACTTCCCCAAAATAAATAAATGTGCTCTAACATGACACAAAGTATCCACAGAAAAATACAGTAATAATAGTAATTGGAAATCTGCTTATGTAATAAATAGTCTGTAACAATGGGCAGTAAATATTCTACAGCTGACAATGTCACTTAAGAAAGTAAAAACTGAACTTTCTTCACATTTCTTTTATGCAAGATATCTCTATGTGAGCATACAAACAACATAAGCTACGAGTGGCGGCTGCAAGCCAAGATTCCCTAATGTGACTCTAGTGATTATCTGTGAAGTGGTATTAGGTAAATTGATAGTGATGTCCTGGAGGGCCGGCTGCTCACAGGGTCCTGGACGGGAGCTGTTTACAACAGGACTGTTCTGCTTTTGTATTTCCAACTTTTAATTCAGAAAATTGCTTATTTCTAAGAAGATCAATGGCAGGTAAGTGCAGACAACTTTGTGTCATTTCTGGAGAAATCTGGAAAATCTAGCGACATTGTGTGTGACAGATCATATAGGCAGCGAGTCACATAGGAATAGTTATCTGTTAAGGAAGGGCCTGTGTATAAAAATATAGAAATACTGTATGTAGTCGTGAACATATTTTCCTGTGTATAACAGGTATTTCTAAGGCTCCATTCACATTACATTTGGCCAACGAGTTGTTTTTAGCCGTGCCCAGCGAGATAAAACTCATCCGAACCTGATTGCAGAGGAAATGGCTGACAATGTAATGTGTAGCGCCGCCTCTCTTACATTTTATGCAATATATAACAATGTACATGTTACTCTATGAATGTCAGAACTCAGCTTTTATAACTTCTTTACACCAGAGTGGTAACAGGGTGTTCAACGACCTGTGTACAGGGTGAGTGCTGTTTTTGGAAGAAGGCGGCAGCAATGATTTTCTATATCAGGACAACTCCTTTAACCTCTTAGTAGGTCTACAAATATTAGCATTACAGACCCCAATACTGTCACGCACAGTGCCCCTATAGCATTTACATACAGCTCTGGCAAAAATTAAGAGACCACCACATCAAAACCCTGTCATGGACAGCCAATTCTCCAGACCTGAACCCCATTGAAAATCTCTGGAATATAATCAAGAGGATGATGGATAGTCACAAGCCATCAAACAAAGAAGAACTGCTTAAATTTTTGCGCCAGAAGCAGTGTGAAAAGCTAGTGGAAAGCATGTCAAGACACATGAAAGCTGTGATTAAAAATCATGGTTATTCCACAAAATATTGATTTCTGAACTCTTCCTGAGTTAAAACATTAGTATTCTTGTTTCTAAATGATTATGAACTTGTTTTCTTTGCATTATTTGAGGTCTGAAAGCACTGGGGTTTTTTTTTGTTTATTTTGACCATTTCTCCTTTTCAGAGAAAAAAAAAATATTGCTTGGAAATTAGGAGACATGTTGTCAGATGTTTATAGACTAAAAGAACAATTTACATTTTACTCAAAAATATACCTATAAAGAGAAAAATCAGACAAACTGAACATTTGGAAGTGGTCTCTTAATTTTTGCCAGAGCTGTATGTAGTGTACCCAGAGAAGGTTAGAGCTGGAACAGTATTGTATTACAATGTACAAAAAAGGTTGCACTCTATCGTGCTAAAGCACGGCAATGTGAAATATATGGAATATGAATAGCGATACCATTTAAATCAAGGGGTACAATTACGCTCTATGGATCCTTGAAGTTTCCCTCCCCTTGACTAATCAGTAGCTTCAAAAGAATAATGTAACAGATATCTGCAGTCTGCAGAGCACCAGAGCACCAGAGACATCTTCCTAACAGAAGAGAGCTGGCAGAAGGAGGAGTATTCCCTAATGATAGTGGAGTACAGTGTGTCAGAGTGCAGTGTATTGGAGCGCAGGTGACTCTTTGCCGTGCTGTTGGATCGCTGGTGGTAGGAGACTATGGAAAGGCAGACTTTTTTAACCCCTTCCTGACATTCACCATACATTTACGGCAAAGTGGGAGATGACTACCTGCAAGAAGATAATGGAGCCGGTACACAAGCGCCACCATCATCAGCGGGTGTCAGGTGCATATCATAGCTGACTTACTGCTGCAATGGCCACAATTAGTATTAGCACTAGTGACAGTGGTATTTAGATAATTTGAGGTAGGGTGCTCCCTCATTTAGCTTATTAACACTCAGCAACTGGGTGGTGCCGGTAGTTGTTATTGCAACTCAAGGAAAATGAATGGCTTTCGGATCAGTTAGCTAGGGTGGCCTATGAGATTCTGTAATAAGCAGGGTATTACAGGTGAAGTGTCAGTGTAAGGCCTCCTTCACACAACCTGGTGATTCCTGTACAGGAAAAACCAGTACTGGTGAGATGCGTGATCCGTGTCCACGTGTCATCCATATGTACATGTGTGACATCTGTGTATCCTTTTGCTGTCCGTGTGTCATTGTCACATCCGTGTGCCGTCCTTGTGCCATCTGTGTGACACATACTGGCACCTGAGAAAAGCAGTACAGTTCTCGCTGATGACAGGCACCGGCTGCTGAAGGCAGCCCTCATCATTGTCTCTTGGTCTCCTTGAGATCAGCACAATGAGATGACAATAATGGAAGTTATATTCAACACCCGCTGTGTCATTCCTGTGTAAAATAAAGAATTTTTTTGAAAAAAGGCATGGGTTCCTGTGTAATTTTCATAACCAGCAGAGTGAAAGCTCACAGTTGGGGTTGATGTTAATAATCTGGGAAAAGTGACAAAATCCCAAAAGGTTCCCAGGCTTTAATAACATCTCATAGCTGTTTGCTTATCCTTTACTGATGAATTTACAGGGACCCCAGAAAAAAAGTGCCATAGGGACCCCCTATAAATTCAAACCAGCAATGGCTAAACAGACAGCTGTGGGTTGATATTAACAGCCTCGGAAGGGATCAGAAATATTGCCACCCCCCAGGTTACCAACATCAGCCCCAGAAATGGTGTATCGATAAGGTGTGCCAAAACTGGGGTTTTAGCCTCGCTCTTCCCACTTGCCCTGTGGTAGCAAATGGGGTAATATTTGTGGAGTTGATGTTAGCCTTGTATTGTCAGCAAAACAATTAAAAGCAATAAAAATAAAAAACAAAGCTATACTCACTTTTATGCCTAATCCATTGAAGCCCATGTCCCTTGAAAAAAAAGTCAAAACAATAAAGAACCATATCCCTCACTTGTCGGTTGTGAAGATAATCCACCAATTGCCTTGTCCCCTGTAAAAAAAGCAAAATAATAAACAACCATATCCCTAACCTATCGGAGGTGAAGATAATCCATACTGTCCCAAGCTGTAATCTATCTCTGTGACATCTGATTTTCAAAATGAATGATGCCATGATGCGACCTTTCACTCTGAAAACCATGATACATTGAGCCGCAGTGAGCGCAGCTTCAGTGATAAGTGATGACATCATAGAGGTTATGGCTGGTCACCGAAGCTGCGTTCCCATGGGCAGTTCACGGTGAGCTAGGACGGTGAACTGTGGTGACCTCACTGCTAGCACTGTGAAACTTTTCATTCAGAGTATGTTGTATGATCCTTCTCAGTGCTGCTGATTAACAACGGACTATCAAGAGAAAAGCCACTTGCCATGGGAATAATTACAGGCCCTCAACACATTTTATAAACAAATCCCTATACTTTAAGGAGGTAGCTTGTTTTACTGCAGGGGTTATCTCAATAAGGAGGGGTTCACATGGGCAAATGTTATAGTCTGAATATGGACCACCATGCCAGGGCTGACTGAGGGAATCCTAACCGGAACTTACAGCCTCAGATATACATGTACATTTGGGTAAAAAAAAACTATGTCCGCAATCAGTTTGGGCCTTGAGATCCATATATGGATCAATAAATACACCAGGCCAACAACAACCCTTTTCCATTTGCCCTGATATTTGAATTTATGTCATAGATATTGAATGGCTGACATTTCATACTACCTTTCCCTTGCAAGCAAACCTCACCTTTGTGTTGCGATGATCTGGGAAACACTACAGCAGCTGTTTTTAGTGTAAGGCCATACAAAGTGTCGGTCTTGTCTCAGTGGCATGACTGTGGCTATTCACCTGCTGTTCCTCCATTTCACCAGTAACATTGCACAGAGTCAAAACAGAATATGTGTTAAACCTTAGATTCCTCAAAGTCCTCCATTTTACTCTGATGACAGCCCCCCCCCCACTTTAGCATTCTCTCAGGCAATCACCTGGAATGGCTTCCAATAGTCCTGAAGGAGTTCCCACAGGTGCTGGGCACTTGTTGGCTGCTTTACCTTTTCTCTGCAATCCAACTCATCCCAAACCATCTCAATTAGGTTGAGCTTGGGTGATTGTGGAGGCAATGTCATTAGAAGCAGCACTGCATTACTCACCTTTTTGATCACATAGCCCTTACACACCCTGGTGTGTTTTGGGTTATTGTCAGTTGCAACACAAATGCTGGTCCCATTAAGTGCAAACTACATGGGGTGGCAGCATGTGTTGTGGAAGCAATTCCTGGTAAGTGTGCTTTGAATTTGGAATAAATCACCAACAGTGTCACCAGAAAGGCAACCTCACCCCATCACACTCCATCATGGTGTGCATCACACATGTAGAAACCATGTGTTGTGTTTGCTATTTATGCTTCTCACACAGACATTTGGGTTGTTACCAAAAATCTCAAATTCTTCAAATCAGTAGTTTTCCATTGATCTACTTTCCAGTCCTTGAGGTGCTTGAGTCTCTTTGTGTTTGTGGTTCTCAGTAGCTGCTTCTTTGCAGCAATTTGACCTTAAAGGCCCGCTTTTTGAAATCTCCTCTGGATAGTTAATATTGAGATGTTACTACTTGATGTTGGTGCATTATTTATGAGCACTATTAAAGGTGTTGTCAATTTGTGCTTTAGACTTTGGTAACTCTGAAGAACCTATCCTCTGCAGCATAGATAATGCTCAGTCTTCTTTTTCTAAGGCAGTCCTAGTGAAAACCAGTTTCATCATAGCGATTGATGATTTTCATGAATGCATTTCAAGGTTATAGCAATTTTCCACATAAACTGACCTTTAGATCTTAAAATAATGATGGACTGTCATTTCTCTTTACTAAGATGAATAGTGTTGCCATATTCTGGCTTAGAACAGTTTTGGAATAGGGCTCAGCAATGTTCAGAACTGTGTAGCAACATTGCACCTGATGGTCGCAAACGCTTTCTGAAAGCTTGTGATTTCACCAAATGATTTCTTAAAGGGAACCTGTCAGCAGGATTGTGCACAGTAACCTACACACAGTGTCAGGTCGGCACCGTTATGCTGAATAAAATGATACCTTTGTTGATAAAATCCATATTGGCTTCCTTTTTAATCCTTATTTTCAGTTTTTAGTTAATGATATACTTGTGTCCTAAGGTGGGGTTCATGTATGTGGTGCTCTGATTAGCTATTCATAATGCAGACTGTTGACAGGTCACTGATCCCTCACTGACCTGCCCCCTAGTTTGCATAATGAATATACTAATGTGTGTATTTGAAAAAAAGCATGTCACTTTACCCAGAGGCGTAGCTAGGGTTTCGGTTCGGGGGGGCAAAACGTCTGAGTGGGCCCCTAACTAGGCAACTGTGATTATAACTCGGTGACGCACCCTAATAGTGGATGTAGGAGATGACTGCGCTGTTACTGAAAATAATCCCTATATAAAAACCAACATGGATATTACCGCAATATGGTCAGTGGTAAATACCAGTCCGACAAAACATATGTGATTACTGCACAGGTATAGTTGATGTCTTACCGCTGACGTTTTTCTGATGGAATCGGTCACTTTTCATGTCTTTTCCATCTGGCCCAGACCGACATGACAACTCCTCCAGCCACGACTCTGCTACAGAGAATACAACGACACGTTTCACTTCTCATATTCCAGCCCCATCACCATCTATCTCCAACCTGCACAAACCCCTCATCCTGCTGATACCCCAATACTGAGCCTCTGCTGCCGTATGTGTCCTTATTACTGCACCTGATACCTTCTATACACACACGGCTCTGCTCCACACCCCCTATACACACGGCTCTGCTCCGTACACCTCGTACACATGCGGCTCTGCTCCGTACACCTCGTACACAGGCGGCTCCACTCCGTACACCTCATACACAGGCGGCTCTGTTCCGTACACACTGTACACATTGCGGCTCCACTCCGTACACCTTGTACACACACGGCTCTGCTCCGCACACCCCGTACACACGCGGCTCCGCACCATACACCTCGCACACATATGTCTCCAATCCGTACACATTGCACACACGGCTCCACTCTGTACACCCCGCACACACACGGCTCTGCTCCGCACACCCCGTACACACATGGCTCTGCTCTGTACACCCCTACCCTTACACACTTGGCTCCGCTTTATAGACAAACGGCTCCGCTCACCCCATACACACGCGGATCCGCTCCTCCGTACACCTCATACATGCATATCTCTGCTCCGTACACCTTCTACACACACGGCTCTGCTTTCTACACTTCATACACACACAGCTCTGCTACATCCACCCTGTAAACCCCTCCTGAGCTCACAAAGAAACTTACTTCACCTCATCCAGAACCATGACAACCAGCACAGCAGAGCCCTGCAGCCCTTGAAGCCCCTGATCATGTGACCCCCTGACTCTGCCCCTCCTGTGACCTCATTACAGGTCCTGTGCGCAAAGAATAGCCCAGGATGATAGTGATGGGTAAAATGCGATTTTTTGGTGAGCCGGCTCTTTTGGATCGGCACACCAAAAAGAGCCGGCTCTTTTGGCTCCGAAAACGGCTCTTCATTTCCTATTACCTTTGGCTTTAAATTTGAAGCCAAATTCTGGTATGTGTTAACCCATGATTGTATACCTTTTAGTAAAAATCTACACATGTGCCAATTTATGACATAAAACAGAATAGTTTCCAGAATAACCAGATTTTATATTATTTGCTGTAAAAACTTTAACAAACACAAAATGAACATGCAAAATAGCAACAAGATCCTAATTATCAGTGCCACATTTTAAAGCTACCTTCACACTTCGCAAGTTCGCTGTGGGCTGTCTGCTGCAAACAGTCTGCAGCAAAACTGCAGTGTCACATGTCGCATCTGCATCCAGGCGGATTTAGATAAGGAATTTGTGCCATTGTGGGTCGGGCGGTGACAGCACGGAGCTGTGCGATCGGTCCCCGGAGGCCAATCACGGAGTTCTGTGCGCATGTCATGCATGCGCACAGAACTGCCTGTCGCATCTCCGGCCCCGCCCCCTGAGGCAGGGGCATAAGAGAAAATGCAGCGCTGGAGCCGGGAAAGGTAAGAATTGAGCCTACCCCTTTAAACCTGATAATTTCCAAAATAACAGCATGTGTGTTAACTTAAAAACAATCACAAGAGGGCAAGGAATGCTTGTCACAGATTGGAGGGGGGCGGGGCTGTGAGTCAGTGCTATGTGCGGCAGCAGGAGGAGCATGCATTCTTTCTCAGTCTCCTGGATAAGATCAGAGTGACTACTGATGTAGTGATAGTAGTAGTGACTACTAGGGCAGCATGGTGGCTCAGTGGTTAGCGCTGCAGCCTTGCAGCGCTGGGGTCCTGGGTTCAAATCCCACCAAGGACAACATCTGCAAGGAGTTTGTAT
Organism: Dendrobates tinctorius; assembly: GCF_039654945.1. Lineage (NCBI taxonomy): Eukaryota > Metazoa > Chordata > Amphibia > Anura > Dendrobatidae > Dendrobates > Dendrobates tinctorius. Next base: position 25,467,215 of record NW_027361750.1, on the reverse strand, counting down.
GTTCTCCCCATGTTTGCGTGGGTTTCCTCCGGGTTCTCCGGTTTCCTCCCACACTCTAAAGACATACTGATAGGGAATTTAGATTGTGAGCCTCATCGGGGACAGTGATGATAATGTGTGCAAACTGTAAAGCGCTGCGGAATATGTTAGCGCTATATAAAAGTAAAGATTATTATTATTATTATTATTATTACTGCCGGGAGGAGCGGGGCAAGAGGGGACTGACTGTGGAATGTGAACTGGCAAAGAGCCGTTTAAATTTCAATTGGCTCCCTGCCAGGAGCCGGCTCATATCATTCACTATAAAGAGCCGGCTCTTAGAGCCGGCTCCTTCGGGAGCTACCCATCACTACAGGATGACATTGCTGGCACCGGGGCCCCCCACCGCCTTCTCAGGGGCCCATAGCGGCTGGGCGGCAGAGTAGGGAGATCGATTCTCCCTGCTCTGCCTCAGAATGTAACTGTATGGGAGCGCTGTGCACGCCGATACAGTTACAGTAGTGTAGCTCCGGTGGGCCCCCTCAGAGCTCAGGGCCCGGGGCCACCGCCCCCTCTGCCCCCCGGTAGCTACGCTACTGACTTTACTAAAATGGCGGCATCTGCACACTTTCGGTTATCAGTTAGTGTCTATTATCTTCCTGTGTTTCAAAGAAAAAAAAATCACCATCAATATGGCACCGTCAGGTGCACCAGCACATTAGCATCTATCATGTTCCGATTGATGCTACTGCGCAAGCACCACCGCCAGCTCATTGGTGCTGCAGCCAAAAAAAGTACACTACAACAAAATTGCACCGGTGGCTGTGCTTGTGTAGCAGCATCTCTCAGTACGCGATAGATGCTACGGCACATGCACCGCCTCTGGTGAAATTTTGTTGTAGTGTAAAAATTTTTTTGACTACAGCAGCAAGGAGCCAGCGGGGATGCTTGCACAGTAGCATCTATCTCATACCGAGAAATGCTACTGCGCAGGTGCACCCGATGGCGCTATATTGATGGTGATTTTTTTTCTTTGAAGCACAGGACAATAATAGGCACTAACCGATAAGAGAAAGTGAGCAGGCGCTGCCATTTTGATTAAGTTACTTTTTTAATCAAATACACACATTGGTATATTCCTTATGCAAACTAGGAGGCAGGTCAGTGAGGGATCAGTGACCTTTCAGCAGTCTGCATTATGAATAGTAATCAGAGCACCACATACAGTACATGAACCCCGCCTTAGGACACAAGCATATCAATAACTAAAAACTGAAAATAAGGATTACAAAAGAAGCACAAGACGGATTTTATCAACAAAGGTATCATTTTATTCAGTTTAACTGTGCCGACCTGACACTGTCTGTAGGTTACTATGCCCAATCCTGCGGACAGGTTCCCTTTAACAAGGTACAGTATATGTGTTCATTGGAAGCCATTCCAGGTAACTATTTTTACAATTTTTTTTTATTTTACTCTCTGATTAAGCTGCTTGAGAGAGTACCAAGGGGTATAAAGCTGCCATCAGCGTGAAAGAGTTGTACTCTGAGGACCTTAAGGTTTAACACATATTTTGCTTTGTTTCACATGTGTTTCTTTTCTTCTTATTTCCATATGTGTTTATTTGTGGTTTTGCTGCCACTCGCATTTGCATATATAAAGTAGCTAAGATTCTCAGCCACAAAAGTTGGAGAGTGTCATGTGAGTGTCATGGATTTTTTCTTTCCCTAGCATCGGTATGACATGCGCATGCAATTCATATGCAATGCGTTTTTAACATCAGCTTTTACATACAGTAATTTTTTGTCATTTCAAGCTAGTTTACTAATAAAGCTATCTTATATACAGATATAGATACTATATTATTGATATTAGCTACATATCGCAATCATAGTTATAAATAGTTTATCGCAGTTATATATCGCATATTATAGATATGATATTTGTTTACTAATAAAACAATCTTTTATACAGAGATAGATAGGTAGGTAGGTAGGTAGATAGATGAAAAAAAAATAAAAAAAGGAGACAGCACTCCAATAAATGTACTTAAGCCTGAGAAAGGCTGGTCACAGCCGAAACGTTGTCACACCATATGAGCTAATAAAATCCACTTTTTTTCATCATTTATTGGAGTGCTGCCTCATTTTTTCTTTTTTTATACAAATGGATATTTGTTTAAAGGTCCTTGCACCCTGAATTCATCTATACAGTGCTGTTCCATTTTTTTTCTTATAGATCGATAGATGCCATTGAGATATGTAATCAGTACAATGTGTGTGTAGCTTACTGTACTAGTATTTAGCTAATAATTAAATAAATAAAAGAGAAAAATGGTGTGGGGTCCCCCATATTTTTCTTAACCAGCTGAGGGAAAGCTGACAGCTGGGGAATGATGTTCATAGTCTGGGAAGGGGGTAATAAACATGGAGCTTACCACGCAGTTAATATCAGCTAGTTATTAACAAGGGGTGAACCCTCCAAAAAATGATGTGCAGTCCCCCTATCATTAATAACCAGCAAAGGCTAGGTAGAGAGTGGCGGACTGATATTAATAGCCTAGGAAGGGGCCATGGATATTGCCCACCCTCAATCTAAAAACATCAGCCCACAGCCACCCCAGAAATGGTGCATCCTTTAGATGCACCAATTCTGTAAGTAGGGTAATAGAATTGAGGTTGATGTCAGCTTTGTAATGTCAGCTGACATCAAGCCCAAAAGGTTAGCAATGGAGAGTTGTCTATAAGACACCCCCATTACTGACCCTATAATCAAATGTAATAAAGACAAACAAACACAAAGTCCTTTATTTGAAATAAGAACTCCCAGACCCTCTTTTACCCATTTATTAATATCCAAAGAAAAATAAAAAACATAGAAGTCATCATCATCACCTGTCCGCCGATAACCCATTTGTCCTGTGACGAGTCCAGCTCAGCTACATCTGGATGCTTTGCTGATTGGTCAAATAAAACGTGACCACTCAGCCTGGCATCCTGGAGACACTGACCTGTGCCTGAGAATGCAGCTTCAGAGCCGAGTGCTGACATCAGTAAAGTGACTGAAGTTCAGTTTATATTAATGAATGGGTAAAAGAGGGTCCTGCCCCCATATGCCCTCCCATACTGCTTCCCCATATGTCCACCTATCCAGCCCCCCATATGTCCTCCCATCCTGCTCCTCCTTTAGTCTCCATCCTGACTCCCCATATGTCTCCATTATGCCCCTATATATGTCCTCTCACCCTGGCCCCATATGTCTCCATCCTGACCCCCATATGTTTCCATCCTGCCCCTCGCATGTCTTCATCCTGCTTCCTCATATGTATCCCCATATTGCGGATTTCAGTCCAGAAAAAAAAGTTTCTTCTTAGCTGGCTGTGGTCCAGCGGTATCCTCTTCCTCAACAATTTGAGGCGCGGATGCACCAATGCATGACAGTGAGGTATGGGCCGACGTCAGCTGCCAGCCTCTGATTGGTCCTACAGTGGGTCCTGCATGGCAATAGATTTCAACTGAACATGCGTTCAGTTACTAACTAAGCGAAAGGTGGAATCCTGCTCCTGGGACCCTGTAAAGAGGGAGGCCCAGACCAAGCCCCCCTCCTCACTGGGCCCCATATGCTAGTAAGGGCAGTAATGCCCTGATGGCAGCCCTGATGACATGCAAATTTTTAGAAGGTACCAAACTGGTGAAAATCATATGCATGATATGCGTCAAGATGGCATGACATAATGCACATATCAAGATTAATATCCTGCCTGAGACAAGAGTCCTGGATCATTCACTGTTATTACAAACAAATGTTGGTTTGTTTTACACGTGTTTCTTTTCTTTTTGTTTCCATATGTGTCCATTTGTGGTTTTGCTGCCTTCAGTCTAAGGGTATGTGCCCATGATCAGTAACTGCTTCGGGTTTAACGCTTTGTATTTATGCAGATGAGAGAATCGTAGCTCCATCATCTCTCTTGTCTCTGTGCACATAAATTGAACTCCGATGTTTCATTCACACCCATAGAGTTGAATGGAAAAGTGATGTACAATTATATAGATGCACTCACAGCAATTGGCATAAGAAAAAAACTACAGATCTGCACTGCCCCATAGTATAACATTGTGGTATATGACACGCCCACCAGGGCCATGGGGTACTCGAAATCGGGTCGGACAGTTCTTTGGGGAAGTCACGGGGCCGTGACCAGACTCCGTGGGATTTAACGTGACGCCACCTGTGGTGTTCGGCAATAGATGTCTGACGCTGCTAAAGGAGACCGCTGCGGCTGATGGTGACGCAGCTGGGATGGTTCTGCTCTCCACAGGTGGAGCGGGGCCCCAGGGCTACCGGTTCTGTTTATGTCAGGCTTCATGTACCTTGTGGTGCAGGACTCAGGGCACAAGAGATCACTGGAGGACACAAGAGCTGTAGTTTTCTTTTCCTTTACTTGATGGTTGATAGTACAGACCGGAGCACTGATAACAGATCGTAATGGAGAGTCGGGCAGCCTGGAAGCAATTTTGGATATGGGTTGCCCTCACACCCAGGGCTGTGGGGTACTCAGTATTGGGCCCGATGAGCTTCAATGGGAGATGTCACGGCAGCCCGTGGCCCTGGGCGCCCATTGTAAAAGGGGTTGTTTCAGTGTGCTGATGGTAGTGAAAGTTTATAAGTGATTCGTGACGCCACCTGTGGTATTCGGCAATAGAGATGTAAGCCGACGTTGCAGACAGATCCTCTGGGACAGATGGTGTGGTGTAGCAGTGATGTTATAGCCCTCCACAGGCAGGGCTGTAGTACCAGGGCAGTGTAGATAAAGTGACACTTAGATGATGTAGTGTCAGGCGCAAGGGATGTAGCGGTGCTGGGAAGGTTGGCACAGGAATAAGTGGAGGACACCAGGGCATGTAGTTCCAAAGCTTTACTCACAGTCTGTTGTGCAAACAGGTGCCCGCTTCCGTGCCGTGTCCTCCAGGTCAGGGACTCAGTCAACTTCCAGGCCAGATGGAATACTCCCTTCCAACACTCCGCCAACATGTGTGCCTTTCCTGAATGTCTCCTCTTATAGCGCCTTTGAGTGAAGTACTCCTAGTACTGAATTACACTGGAGTTCCTCCTGTCAGATGTTCCTATGAACTCTACTTGTACGGCAGACAGCTGTAGCCTGCTTCAGGGACTCCTTGCTATTAAGTCCCGGCTCACTAATATGTTGCTGTTGTGCCCCCAAGTCTTCTGTGGGAATAAAGTGGTCACTACTTCTATTCCTCCGGTGTCTGCTGCAGGACCATTAGTATCCGTACAACCTCGGGGACCGGACCCCGGCCTTGCGCTTAGAACTTGAAAAGGGTTCTTTTCTAACCCTGGTCCTTGTTCTCTTATAGTCCTCACGTTCCGTGCTAATCCTTCTTGCCAATGGAGAATCAAGCTTCCTTCCTCTGTCTCTTTCCTTTGCCAGCCGACCCAGATCACTGTGGCCTGCTGCAGCACTTCCCTCTTCCATTCCTCTCCCGGGGATCTTCTCTGTCTCACACTCCGTCCTTCTACATCTTCACTCACTCACTGAATGAAAGACTGACTGACTCAACTCTTCCCACTCTTTTGGTGCGAACTAAACTCCACCCACCTCACAGCACATTTCGTGCTCCAAGCAGTGAGCCACCAAGGGGTGCTTTGCTATACTCCAAGCAGGGAGCCGCCAAAAGTGCTTTGCTACACTACTTTGTGGTGTGGGGTGCAGGTGTTGGAGTGTGTTCAGGTGTTTCCACCTTACCTGGATAGGATAGTGCGGTACCACACCTCAGGAGGAGGTGCAGTACCTCTGTGGCGACTGAGCCTCAGGGGCGCCACAGATACTACTGGCCAGGTAGGTACGGAGCCCTTCCTTCTGCGCCATCCTCCCTTTTTCCTCGCTGCTCGCCCTCCTGCTGCTGTCTCTTTCTGTTTTAAAAACAAACCGTTGCCCGCATGGCAGGCAGGTTGAGCCTCTCACAGGTGCCGCTTCTTTGTGTTGGCTCCAGGCTCTGGTATTCTGCTGTACCACCCGGTGTTAGATCCGGCCTGGAGACTTGCAGTCCCCTGCCCTCTAGATTTAGTTGCCAGGACTTCAGTACCAGCACAACCACGGACTTCGATATCCGGTTCCTAGTGCTCAGCTCTGGAGGGAGTTTAATCACAGCTCCACTCCCCAGGTTCTGATCGACTTCTCTCTTACTGACACTTGGTAAGGGCACCCATCCTTGCTTCCAGACATGATATTACTGCCTGTGAGGGAAGCAATGCCACTGTGGCAACCGTACTCCTGGGGTGACACATATACGCTTGAGTGAGCAAGCCAGAAGATGGTGACTCGTGAATATAATACTAGCGTCAGGGAACTTACACTAGTGGCCCCATAGGTGAGAAGCTAGAAGTAGGCACTGGAACAGTAGAACGTCCTTCAGATGATGAAGCATCATCTACATTTATATGCAGCTGCAGACTGATATAAATGTTTATCTAGAATCATCCCCTGAAGATCGCCCTTGTCACACTCCTGTATTCTATATATTGTAATTATGAGCTACACTGCTAATTGCTGGTATGTATTTCAATTAAATAAGCTCTACTGCTCAATGCATAGTAATGCGGAGAATTGCGTGTGACTTTAATATGCATGACATGTTTACCGGCCGCGCCTCTCTACAGTCTATCATCAAGGCAAAGTGGAAAGGAGGGTTACAGCAAATTGTTTCTGATTTAACAAGGTCAATTAAAATTAAATATGAGGTTGTGCACACAGAATTTGTTAATACTAACTGAGAATTTCACTTATTTATGACATTTTTATGAAGCCATTATTAAACTACAAGTACAATCAATCTGCAGACTTGATAAGAACTGCATTACTGTTTAGCTGGAATACCTATATCACAACTGTATGGAAAGGTGAACATCTCGTGGCGTACAGTATAGTTATTTTTAAATAACATTAGATGGTGACTAGTGATGAGCGAATATACTCGGTGATCGGGTTTTCCCGAGCATGCTCTGGTGGTCTCTGAGTATTTTGGCGTGCTTGGCGATTTAGTTTTTGTCTAAGCAGCTGCATGATTTACGGCTGCTAGACAGCCTGAATACATGTAGGAATTCCCTAACAAACAGGCATTCCTCACATGTATTCAACCTGTCCAGCAGCCACAAATCATGCAGCTGTGTTGGCACAAACTAAATCTCCGAGCAAGCCTGTATACTTGGAGAAAACCTGAGCAATGAATATACTCGCTCATCACAAATGGTGACATATCCTGCTTTATAGGTATATTGTGGCATGTGTCTTGGGCATATGTTTGGCATGTCTACAGTGAATGTAATGCCTGAACTTTGTGTCAACCTAGCTTAAGGCTGTGTTCAGACAGCTTTATTAAAAAAATGGGCCTGTCATTTTGGCAAATGTGCTAATCCGCTTTTCTGCTAGTGCCAGTGCCACCTTCCATTGCATGCATTATTCTAGCCCATAAACCAGAGCAGAAAGGCACATGCTGTCATTTTTTTCATGCAGACCACCAGTCCGAATGGAAAGTAAATTTCCCATGTGCAACAGCGCCCTAGCTATAATGGCTATAAGTGCTGTCTGTGACGTCCGCCTGCAAGTCTGGGCTGCAGTAAGGCAGCACCCCGAGCAACCCCGATACCCTTTACCCCTATACAGGGATCTGGATTTACAGCAGAGCCCAGGAGGCGCTGTCTGAATATGAGCAGCGGGCCAGAGCAGGACGGTCGCCAGAGAGGGGTTAAAAAACGGGACCAAAAGCGTAGTTAGGAAACCGAGTCTTAACCAGGCGGGCAGCAAAGGTACAAAAAACGGCAGGCAATAGCAGAGTCAAATTCAGGCCAAGGTCCGAGTCATAAACCAGGAGCACGGCAGAGGTACAGAAGCGTTAGGCAGTAGCAGAGTCAAATTCAGGCCAAGGTAGGAGTCATAAACCAGGAGGACGGCAGAGGTACAGAATCTTTAGGCAGTAGCAGAGTCAGAATCAAGGCAGGGGTCAGAATCAAAGATAGAAAATAACAACTAGCACACTGGGGAAACCAAGACTATATCCGGCGGCTTTCAAGACCAGTCCCAAAGTATTTGAGGGATCAGGTCATCCCTCACAGGCTCCCGCACTGCTGATGTCATCAGGACCGCCCCCAGGACCAGGCCAGATGGCGATGCACCAACCCCTCCATGACGACTGAGGAGCGGAGCCTGCGTCCATCAGATGCCTGCGCAGGAGCCCCTTCTTTGTTGCTGCCATCACTCGGGGCCAAACCACAGCGCTGAGGCAGGAACAACAGGCCCCGAGACCGACGGCGATGTGACAGTCCGGCGCCTCCTAGTGGCCGAGGCCGGGACAACAGGCCCCGGGTCCGACGGCGACATGACAGTCCAGCACCTCCTAGCGGCCGAGGCCGGAACAGCAGGCCCCGAGTCTGACGGCGACATGACAGTCCGGTGCCTCCTGGCGGCCGAGGCCGGAATAGCAGGCCCCGAGTCTCACGGCGACGTGACACTGTCTATGTGCGGTCTGTGGCCAACACTGCAAAAGGACAAGTTCACTCATCAACATTGAAATTGCCACATTAAGGAGGAGAAATTGTGAAGTTATGGAAATCATAGGATGAATAGACATGCTATTTATATGTGAATGATGAAAAAAAGGATAACATTTTTTCAAAGCATCTCGATTTATTTAGTATCAAGTATGAGCACCACACACCTAAATAAACCCACTTGCAGACTATGGCATGCTATCAATGAGGTTATTGTTGGTTGTCTGAGGAACATTCTGCCACACTAAATGCAAATTATCAAGATCCGTTGCTGGCAGCTCCTTTGCAATTGCTGACCAATGATGGTCCGGATATTCTCGAAGGGAGACAAGTCTGGAGACGTTGAAAGAAATGGTAGCACATTTAAACCATGTAGGTTGCTCACAATAACACAACCAACATGGTGTTGGTAAGACAGTGTGGAGGTTGGACTTGAAATGTCTATATCTGGACCTGGTCAACATTTATCTGCGCTCCCCCTTTCTGACGCCCTGGGAGTGATTCAGAAAACGCTTCAGGTACAATTTGCATTTAATGTGATCTTGCTTTTAATACATTTAGGAGGTCATAATGGCACAGCGAATATAAAAAACGTAGAGTAGGAGTGCCCCATATGAGAATGCCATGACGTGGCTGGGAGGCTCAAATCAATTGATCAATTGTCTGCTAAATGTCTCATTTTGAAATACAGGTAGAAATCAATATGTGCATATGCACTTTATGTATTGAGTTCTGACCATAAGCAGCGCTGGCTTCCCTCCTTTTTTTTTGATATTGGTTTGTGGCTGACCAACATGTGGTATTGTGTTGCTGTGTTGATAAATTACTCTTGGACATTTTGTGAAATGGCCATAACACTGTTTCCACCACAAAATCAATGAAATTCTGAGCTGTCAGTTTAATAATAATGAAGACTAGAAAGGTCAAGCTATGGTACATTGTGCCAACCCACATCATAAAACTGGGATTAGGATGACCAGTGTGATGTTTCCTTTTTCATGGTGTTACCAGCATGGTCTCTAGGTGTAGACTGGAGGCTGTAATAGAGCAATGGAGGCTGAAAAAGAGATCTGTCTTCTTCAGTGATTAGTTCTACTCTTGTCTTAGATGCAATACTAGCTGGAGATGGTCTGGAAACTATGAGGACAATGGTGGTTCTACTGGTCCTAGTTACAGGATTATGGTGTGGGGTGCATAATGCACAGTAGTCAGACCCATTAAGTCTTTTTTCCAGGTACAGGTACATTAGCAGCTCAACATTACATATTTTGGCTGTAGAACCAGTGGTACAGCCATTTTTCCAAAGTGTCTGAGAAGTTATTTTTCAGCACGACAATTCTAGGCCACATGTTGCTCGTACTACTGGGTGCAGTCTGCGTGACCTAGACGTCCTACCACAGCCTGCATTGTCTCCGGATTATTTTCCCATTGAGCACATTTGAGATGTCAACATTTGGCAATTGCAAAGAGGGCTAGCAGTAGCAGATCTTGATGATTTATGTGCTAAAATGTATAAAAGGTGGCAGAATATTCCTAAGACAACCATTAATAATCGCACTGATAGCAGCTAAGGCTGTAAATGCGAGGATTTTGGAGCATGGTGTTCATACTCAATGATGCATAAATTGAGATGAACATTTTGTTTCCAATTTTTTCACCAAAGTAAATACAGATTACAAAAAAGAATATTTTTCACTAGTTTTTTTTTTTAATATTACAAATTAATCCATTCTAGGGGATTTTCCTGAACCTATATCTGAATTCTGCAGGTAGGAAATAAGCAGAAGTTAAACTTAATTTTAAGGACTTGAACTCCAGACTGGCTGTGGTCTTCTGTCTGAATGAGGATGTAAATAAAAATGAAGCCAGAACAATGCGATCAGCTGGCGGTTGGATGGCATATGCTATTTTTAGTATGTTTCACAGCACCACCCTGTCTCCACACAGTCCAGTCTCACTAGCCAAGAGTCTGGACCACATAATCCTCCTTTCTCCCACCTTGGTGAGTCCTAGGAAACAAGTGATCCTACACTTGGACACTTCGAGGAGCTCTTTACATTTCCATTTATTGATTCTAGCCTCTTGGTCTATTATGCAAATTGTGTCTTCAGAGAGGAAGAGGGCTAGAACTCTAGTGCCACCTATTGGAAGTAGCAATCCTAAAAGTCAATGTCGACCCTTTAACGGAGCCTCTTGGTCTGAAAGTTTCAAGAGAGACATGTCTGAGATTGTGTAGTAGTGATGCCCAAATAATTAAGTAGCCACTGTCAGAAGAAGGCGATGGTGGAGAAGAACAACTAGTGTGTCAAGAGGAAGAAGATGATGAGACATAGTGTATGAGGCCCTCCTTTATGTCTAATACAGGTTGTATCGATGTCCATCTTCCTTTGTAATTTTTGGCAGTTCTTGCATTATCTGCATAGGCGTTGTGAGTTTTAAAGTCCCTCCTTCACAAATTAAACAGGATGTGTCTGACCATGTCACACACACCACATGCCCAGATAAGGTTGTAAAATGTTAAAATTACATTTACTGGTAACTACCGGTGGGTGTAATTTTATCTCCCCCTCTACTATGTCCTCTATTGTAGTCCTAGGCAACAGGGAAATACGGTGAGAGATGGCCTGGCTACTAAAGAGGTAGGAGCCATTGTTTGTTTTTCACCTTTTAATTTTGCCTTTCATACAAGTCATTATACAGGAAATATTGTTTCTTAACATTTTTTCCTGTAAAATCAATTATATCTTCGGTTTTGTAAGTTTTATTTTCAGTTTGAAAAAGTCGAGTAATACTCTGACATCATTATTCCCAGCAATGACCTGGGAATTAGAGATGCTTCTAGGCGTCTTCCCCATGCTGTTCCCATTCCATTTGAGCACTGTTTCCATCTATTTCAGTGATTTTCCTGCCTTACTAGCCCTGCTGTTAGGGTCTGTCAGAAAAATACTCAAGTTTCCCCTCGACTTCCATTATACTCGATACTCGAGTCGAGCTTGTCCGAGCGTCCAGCCTGCTCAATAATCACTAATCTACATTTCTCCTTTCAGTGAGTCCAGCAGGAGTCCATCACATTAGTGGGAAATCATGGATACCACGTATGGATGGGTTGAATTCATCAAAATGAGTTTCAAGTTACCACAGGAGAAAGGACATTTATATGCACTCTCAAGTTTTTACATACCTTAGCCTAAGGGCACATGCACAAAACCGATTTTCCTGTATGAATACTATCCTTGGTTTTCACAGATAGCATGCATATCCATGATATTCTATGGGGTTGTGCTCATGTTCATATTTTCCTTGGACCAAGTGATCCTTAGGAAAAAATATGAGAAATTTCCAATTTTGATTTGAGCAGTCGGATCAAAATCGGCAATGCAAGTCTGTGTCTGTGAAAAAAATCGGACCACACTTGGATAACACCGAGTGTAGTCCGATTTTCAAGGACTGAAAGTAAGGACAAGAAGGAGAAACAATTTTTTCTCCCCCTATACTAGAAAAACTGATTATACTGACCAAACTCTGATCATAATAATTGGTCCGTTTTTCTCGTATGTGGAGAAATTGGTCATGTGAACCTACCCCTCAAGTGATCCTCCACCCTAGCACTGAAAAGTGACTAAACTTCTGTCATGTACAGACATCCTACTTAATGCCTTCTGTTTGGCTCCTGCTGCCTCCTCTGCTGAGGCTGGCATTTAGACAAGATGGTTACCTAAATGGCATAAGGATTACCTTTTTTGCCTTGGAGGTGTGTTTCAGAATTATTACTGATTCCTATGCCACTTTAATAGCCATCTTGGATGCATAAGGAGAAGACTGCCAGTCTCAGCAGCAGAGGAGGAAGTGAGAGGCAGACAAAGATTAACAGGAAGGGTGTGATCTCCTCAGAATTTTTATTCTATTCTTCTACAGGGTGGGCCATTTATATGGATACACCTAAATAAAATGGGAATGGTTGGTGATCCAGATCGGTGCGCTGAATTTGCAGAATGGGCAAAACAAAAATTGGAACAGGACCCTCAGTTTACACAGAACATTAGTTCAGTGATGAGGCAAACTGTTTTGGATGGGCCATTTATATGGATATACCAACATAAAATGGGAATGGTGACAGTTTTCTTGCGTAGGGTGTATTGCATTGAAATCTGCTGCAATGATCCGGGTACTGCGTTCACCAGACATCAACACAATTTCTATCTCTCCTCATGTGTAATAATAATCTCTGCGACATGTCAATGGCTGTAAACAAAGAGAAACTTGTAAATAACTCATGAAAGTATAAAGTTGCGTTAAAACCAAGCACACTATTGTGTTTCTTGTGAAATTCTCAATAAGTTTGATGTGTCACGTGACCCTCTTTCCATTGAAAAAATAAAGTTGGATCCAAAATGGCGGAATTCAAAATGACTGCCATGGTCACCACCCAACTTGAAAAGTTTTTCCCCTCCCGTATACTAATGTGCCACAAACAGGAAGTTGCTATCACCAACCATTCCAATTTTATTTAGGTGTATCCATATAAATGGCCAACCCTGTATATTCAGCTTCAGTGTCTTATTAAAGTGTTTATCATTTGTCTTAACACTGATATTCCGGTGGGATGCCTCCCATAACCATACCCCCCAAATTACTTATCCAATAACCTCCCCCAATTATCAGCCCCGAAATTAAATTGATGACACCGTGATTTTGGATAATTTTTGGCCACACCAGCCTTTATTTATACAACGTACAAATATTAAACACAGATAATATAAAAACATTGGGAGGGTCCTTGTATCTCCCAAAATCTGGTGATTACCAAACATAAACAGTGGACATAACAAATAGACCGTATATTACTGCCAGCCGTTACCCCACTGGCTCGGGAGCACCATAACCCCAAGGGGTTCCATTGTCCACTTAAATTTCCTGGGGATCCAACAATTCATTGCTGTAAATCCCCAAAAATTCAACAGACCAAAACCATATTGTATTACCAATTGAGGAATCCATATCCCAATGGATCCCCCAGACCAATTTAGCACCAACGTCAAGGACCACCCCCACCCCAAAAGCTCCCATGCCCAGAGAATTGTCCCTAAATTCCCTCACCGGAACATATAAAATTATTTAAGGTGGGGGTGTGGGACTGCTCTTGCCGACCATAAGTAGGAAACTAAGAGGTCCCCAACCTTAAATGGCCCTATAAATGCCCCTCAACTTAAACCCACCCCACTGAAACCCTGTCCCCACCCCCTCCAACCCATTGACATGCCGGCCTCCGACCACGCCGGCTTTGCTCCGGCATTTCCTTTCTTCACACATCCAGTTTGCTACAGTTTTGTTTGTATTTTTAATATATTTTTATTGACCGCTATGGCATTAAAATTACAGCATGCAATGCACATTTTTTAAGTTATGGATAGCATGGTGGCTCAGTGGTTAGCACTGATACTTTGCTTTGGGGTCCTGGTTTCAAATAACACCAAGGACAACATCTGCAAGGAGTTTGCATGTTCTCCCCATGTTTGCATGGGTTTTCTCAGGGTTCTCCTGTTTCCTCTGAAACTCCAAACACATACTGAGAGGGAGTTCAGATTGTGAGCCCTAATGGGGACAGTGCCAATAATGTCTGTAAAGGGCTATGGAAATTAATGGCACTATATAAGCGAGTGAAATAAATAATAAAGTAAATGAATAGAAGGATTAGTTTATGTCCATGTAAATCATGTTGAACACTGTTCCATGCTTGGTTAAGAATTTCAATAAAACTGTGTAACCTAAAAAATAATTAACTCAGTCCTGATAATTTATTAATGTTTCGGATATCAAACACCTTTTTTTCGAAAAAACGAAATAAATAAATAAATAATGTAAAAATACATGAATGGTCATTGATGCTCCTCAAACATAGTGTCACAAATACTATCTTAACAGATCTCTTAATGACATGAATTTAATGCTGTGTTATTTTGTCATCTGCATTTTTTTTTAGATTGGAGTCAAGAATGAGTGAATCTACATCATCCTTCATCTCAGTTGCTAAAGCCAATTCCACAGACAGTACACAAGCATCTTCTACCCGATATTCACGAATGTCAGATCCAAGTTTTACCAAGAGGATCCGTTTCTACAAAAGTGGAGACCCAAGGTTTAATGGAATAAAAATGGTTGTCTCAAACCGATCCTTTAAGACATTTGATGCTTTGTTGGACAGCCTATCTAAGAAAGTTCCTTTGCCTTTCGGAGTTAGAAATATAACAACTCCTCGTGGAATACACCACATAACAACTCTGGATGAACTAGAGGATGGTAAATCCTATATTTGCTCCCATCAAAGAAAGATAAAGCCTATTAACCTTGAAAGAGCCAGTAAGAAGCCATTGCTGTGGCAAAGTAGCAGGCCAATCAGTGCTCGACGCCGGGCTGTGCAGCTTTCTCGACAAAACGAAGTGACACCATTTAGAAGGGAAAACACTGTTGTTCTTGGAAGTTCTCAGAGCTTCGAAATATTCAAAAATGGAGAAAAGGAAATTAAGCAACATTTGGTCCTGAACAAGAAAATAACACAAAACTTTGATGGATTTCTGGATCAGATTTCTGAAGCTATGCAATTTCCTGTTTACAAACTCTACAACACTGATGGAAGAAGGGTAAGAGAACAAGTATCCTGCCAAGTATGATTTGGGAGGGGGTAATGGGGATCCTGGCCATTGCAGAGGGATGTACGATGTACAAAACAACTGTCACCCACTGCAAATGGCAAGAGGACATTTCTTGTACCTGTGCCATCGCTTGGATATATCTACACAAATTTGGATAAGGTATTGCTAAAATATTCGTACAGTAACCTCAATTTGGAATAATGTAAATGTAGCATTACTTTTAAAGAGTAGCAAAACTTTTATGCTTTTTTATATTTGGCAGACATTTTACATACCTGCACATCTTTGGGAGTCCAGGTCTTTAGATCCTCACCGATCTCTCAAGAGTTAGAATATGTAGCGCCTGAGTCCAAAGCACTCAACTTCTGCCTGAGCGGGCACAAAGAACAAAATGCAGATACAATAGAAAGCCTATTGAATTTCTATTGTATCAAAACTGTTCTCTCCGAGCCACACATTTCGTTGTGCACAAATATTTAGTAACTTTTTAATTTTTGACCATCTGTCTAATACATTGTTGGATTGGACCTGCCAGCGCAAGAGCTTTATGTGTGTTAGCTTCTCCTTGCTCTGTGCATAAAGAGGAGCCTTAATAGTGTGTATTTGAATAGTTTGTGGAGATGAGGCAATCCTTTTAAATAATGGCATTGTGGTTGCAGATGTTGAAATCACAAGGGTGTACCTACTCCTCTGGGTAACCCAGGTCTTGATGCGCCAGTTAGGTAGTTACTACAGTTTTGCTATGACTTACAACAGTGGGCAGATTTTGTGCAGTACAGAATAAATCTTCTCACAATGCAGTTCAAAAATGCACATTTTTTTACGGGTATGCTGTGTTTTTTAAGTGCAGTATTTCTTTGGGTAGCCCTAGTGATTTTTAATGGAAAGTAACAAAACTAAATATTTATTCTTTGGCCATAATTTTCCATTTGAACTTTCTGATGCATTTTATGAGCCAAGCACAGGAGATGATAAACCCTCCCAGAAAAGTTCTATTTTTATACCTTTCTTTATTTATTATCCACGTAAGGCATGGATTTACTGAGGGTTTTAGTAGATATGATACAGTCATATGTAAAAGTTTGGGCACCCCTATTAATGTTAACCTTTTTTCTTTATAACAATTTTGGTTTTTGCAACAGCTATTTCAGTTTCATATATCTAATAACTGATGGACTCAGTTATATTTCTGGATTCAAATGAGGTTTATTGTACTAACAGAAAATGTGCAATCTGCATTTAAACAAAATTTGACCGGTGCAAAAGTATGGGCACCCTTATCATTTTCTTGATTTGAACACTCCTAACTACTTTTTACTGACTTCCTGAAGCACTAAATTGGTTTTGTAACCTCATTGAGCTTTGAACTTCATAGCCAGGTGTATCAAATCATGAGAAAAGGTATTTCAAGTGGCCACTTGCAAGTAGTTCTCCTATTTGATTCTCCTATGAAGAGTGGCATCATGGGCTCCTCAAAACAACTCTCAAATGATCTGAAAACAACATAGCTTTTCAGGGGAAGGATACAAAAAGTTGTCTCAGAGATTTAACCTGTCAGTTTCCACTGTGAGGAACATATTAAGGAAATGGAAGAACACAGGTACAGTTCTTGTTAAGCCCAGAAGTGGCAGGCCAAGAAAAATATCAGAAAGACAGAGAAGAAGAATGGTGGGAACAGTCAAGGACAATCCACAGACCACCTCCAAAGACCTGCAGCATCATCTTGCTGCAGATGGTGTCTCTGTGTATCGGTCAACAATACAGCGCACTTTGCACAAGGAGAAGCTGTATGGGAGAGTGATGCGAAAGAAGCCGTTTCTGCAAGCACGCCACAAACAGAGTCACCTGAGGTATGCAAAAGCACATTTGGACAAGCCAGTTACATTTTGGAAGAAGGTCCTGTGGACTGATGAAACAAAGATTGAGTTGTTTGGTCATACAAAAAGGCGTTATGCATGCGCTGTATTGTTGACCGATGCACAGTGACACCATCTGCAGCAAGATGATGCTGCAGGTCTTTGGAGATGGTCTGTGGATTGTCCTTGACTGTTCTCACCATTCTTCTTCTCTGCCTTTCTGATATTTTTCTTGGCCTGCCACTTCTGGGCTTAACAAGAACTGTACCTGTGTTCTTCCATTTCCTTACTATGTTCCTCACAGTGGAAACTGACAGGTTAAATCTCTGAGACAACTTTTTGCATCCTTCCCCTGAAAAGCTATGTTGAATAATCTTTGTTTTCCGATCATTTGAGAGTTGTTTTGAGGAGCCCATGATGCCACTCTTCATAGGAGAATCAAATAGGAGAACTACTTGCAAGTGGCCACCTTAAATACCTTTTCTCATGATTTGATACACCTGGCTATGAAGTTCAAAGCTCAATGAGGCTACAAAACCAATTTAGTGCTTCAGGAAGTCAGTAAAAAATAGTTGGGAGTGTTCAAATCAAGAAAATGATAAGGGTGCCCATACTTTTGCACTGGTCAAATTTTGTTTAAATGCAGATTGCACATTTTCTGTTAGTACAATAAACCTCATTTGAATCCAGAAATATAACTGAGTCCATCAGTTATTAGATATATGAAACTGAAATAGCTGTTGCAAAAACCAAAATTGTTATAAAGAAAAAAGGTTAACATTAATAGGGGTGCCCAAACTTTTACATATGACTGTATTTTGGCAGGTCAAAAGATAACTGATAAATAGAATAGAGCAGAGGTTAATTAAATGCACTGCCACTTTACTAATTCTTATGGGAGTGCTGAAAACCAAACGAGTGGTACCATTAAGAATGAATAGAGCAGCAGTATGTTTGATCCACCACCAGGTATCCGGGGAAATTGAAAGTTATCCCCTATATAAAAAATAATTACAAACTTGAGAATACCCCTTTAAGTCTCTATACATACATAATTACCATAATTACCATAAGAATGTCAGCCACCAAAACTCTGCCAGCAGTGACGTTACTAGAGTCTGATGGACCCCAATGCAAAATATAGACCTGGGCTCCCACCTCCATGTTGGTCAAATGTATAGGCCTTTGTAGTATTCTAGATCCTATAAAGACATAAGTTGTTCACCCTCCATGTCCCCACCCTGGCACCTTCTTGTAATATTGACCCCCATCCTGTAATAATGTCACCATCCTGGCACTGTCTTCTAGTAATGTCCCCAATTCTGATCCTTTATTGTAAGAATGTCCCTATCCAGGTCTCCTTGTAAAAACGTCCACCATCCTGACCCATTTCTGTAATAATGTCATCCATCCTGACCCCTATCATGTAATAATGTCCATCATCCTGAGCCCCTTCCAGGTGTATTGTCCCCCATTCTGTGACACTTCATGTTGCAGTGCCCCCTGTCCTGGCCCTCTTCTTGCTATAATGTCCCTTGTCCTGGGCCCCTTCCTGGTATAATATTTGCTATTCTGAGACGCTTCCAGTTGAAATGTCCCCTGTCCTTGGCCCCCTCTTCGTATAATTTCCCTCATCCTGTGCCCTTTCATTATATAATGCTCCCTATCCTGGGCCTCTTAATTGTATAATGTTCATTCTCCCGGTTTGATCTAACACATTAAAACAAAAATAAGCAATTCTTCTTAACTTCCTTAGTTCCCACGATGTGTGGTGTCCTCTTCTATAGCCTTCAGCTGACTTGGGCATGCCAGGCATGGGCAGTGCATGATGTTATTGCTATTCGCCACTCGTAATAATCACGCTAATGGTAAATTGATGATTATCGTTGGCCATATAGATGAAAAAGGTGCTGGCGTCGGCGAGTCCCACTCCCTCACGAGCGTGGTCGCACCTTCTGTGACCAGGATCATTAAACCCTTGCTTGCTAGATCAAAAAGCCCACAATAACTGTGCCAGGCACAGAAAACCTATAACTGGGACTCCACATACTTACATACTTATCATGACTGCATCAAAGAACTCTATGTAATTGCATATTTGTGAAAATGTATATTAGCAAAGAGGCACCACCTATATAGCAGATGTTCTAATTGGGTAATTGGGCCACCATCCAAAAAAATAAGTAAATAATTTTCAGTGGGTTTATGGAAGAGCACATCTCACAACTTTCCAGCCCTTACAAAATAATTTTCCTCCTATTGAGACTCCTAGATTTCCCTTTCAATGCCCCCGTAAAGTATGATGAGAACAATGGTGTCTTCCCGAAAGACAGTATGATACGCCCACAGTGAAATCTTCCACAGTACCCTCCACACGCATGGTATGATGACTGTAACCCCCTCCCCCTCAACTGTCCCCAGCAAAGTTTGGTGTTCCCAACACAGTATGATGTCTTAACTGTGATCACCAGACAGCCCTCCATACAGTATAATAGGCTTCCATACAGTATAGTGGCCCCCACACCCCTCCTTTCAGTATGAGGGCCCCAACATAACCATCCACACAGTCTGATGGCCCCCACTAGCCCTCCAAATAGTTTAATGACCCCCTCCCAGTTCTCCAAACAGCATACTGGTCCCTACACAGCCCTCTACATAGCATGAAGAATTCCACAAAAAACCTTCACACCGCGTAATTGCTTGCGTATAGTACAATGGATACCACATAGCCCTCCAAACGGTATAATGGCTCCCACGGATCCCTCTATACAGCATATTGGTCACCAAATAGGCTTCCAAACAGAATAATGACACCCCACATAGTCTTGCAAACAGTGTAATGCACCTCACATAGACCCGTAAACTGTATAATGGCCCACACATAGTCCCAAAAATAGTATAATGACTATTACATAGTCCTGCAAACAGTATAATGACCCCTATATATACCTGCAAATAGTATAATGGCCCCTCCCCCTACATAGACCTGCAAACAGTTTAACCACCCCTCACATAGACCTGCAAACAGTATTGGAGTGCCCTCATACGCCAGGGCAGTGGGGTACTCGGTACCGGGCCGGTTGATCTTCTCAACGGGAGTTATCACGGCAGCAGTGACCCAGTCTGTGGCCCTGGGGCTCCATTGTAAAAGGGGTTGTTTCATTGTGCTTATGGTGATGAAAGTTTATCAGTGATTCGTGACGCCACCTGTGGTGTTCGGCAATGAAGATGTTAAGCCGACGCTGCAGACAGATCCTCTGGGACCGATGGTGGGGTGCAGCAGTGATGTTATAGCCCTCCACAGGCAGGGCTGTAGTCCCAGGGCAGTGTAGGTGAAGGGACACGTAGATGGTGTAGTGTCAGGCGTAGGGGATGCAGTAGTGCTTAGTAGGTTGATGCCGGAATAAGTTGAGGACACCAGGGCTTTTAGTTCCAAAGCTTTACTCACAGTCTGTTGTGGTACAGGTGCCCGCATCCGTGCCGTGCCCTCTGGGTCAGCACCCCAGTCAACCTCCAGGCAAGATGAAGTACTCCATTCCAACACTCCGCCAACATATGTGCCTTTTCTGAATGTCTCCTCTTATAGCGCCTTAAAAATGAAGTACTCCAGCACTGAGTTACACTGGGGTTCTTCCTGTCCGATGTTCTTATGAATTCTACTTGTACCGCAGACAGCTGTAGCCTGCTTCGGGGACTCCTTGCTGCTAAGTCCCGGCTCACTATCGTTGCTGTTGTGCCCCCAAGTCTTGTGTGAGAATAAAGTGGTCACTACTTCTATTCCTCCGGTGTCTGCTGCAGGACCATTAGTATCCATACAACCTCGGGGACCGGACCCCGGCCTTGTGCTGTGAACTTGGGAAGGGTTCTCCTCTAACCCTAATCCTTAGTCCTCCTTTTCTCCTTACGTTCCGTACAATCCTTTCTTTCATATGGAGAATCAGGCTTTCGGTCTAATGTCTCTTCCCTGTGCCAGCGGACCCAGATCACTGAGGTCGGCTGCAGCACTTCCTTCATCCATCTCTCTCCGGGGATCTTCTCTCTCTCACTTCCCTGTCAGACTGCTCACTCACTGGCTGACTGACTGACTGACCCCAACCTAAACTCTTCCCGCTCTTTTGAGTGTAAAACTAAACTCCACCCACCTCCCAAAATAGTCCTCCATGCAGTATAATGGGCCCCACATAGTCCTCCATACAGTACTATGGGCTCCACATAGTCCTCCATACAGTATTATGAGACCCATACAGTATTATGGGCCTCATATTGTACTCCATACAGTATAATGGGCCACACATTAAAAATAAATACTCACCTCTCCCCATCCCGCTGCTGCCCCGGTCTTCTGACCTTCTGCACTGCTCAACATAGAGGGCTTGTTGTAGTCACTTCATCATGCCCTTTGCGCTGAGACGTCACAGAGCTCATAAGCAGAGGAGGAATAAAGAGAGAGGGAGCATCAGCTGATGAATCCAGCTCCCAGCATTGTTTTCAACTGTATCGGCATCCAGGACCAGGATGCTGATACAGTTGAAAGTACAATGCCAGAAGGGAGGGGCCTTGCCAGCACTGGTATCGGCCCCCCCGACTCATGGTCTCAATAGCGGCCACGTGATCTGCCACCATTGGCTGTATGCCACTGACAGACACCATAACTGTAACTACAAGTGCTTCTCACTAAATTAGAATATCATCAAAAAGTTAAATGATTTCAGTTCTTCAATACAAAAAGTAAAACTCATAATATATAGAGTAATTACAGAGTGATCTATTTCAAGTGTTTATTTTTGTTTATGTTGATGACTAAAACCCAAAAGTTATTATCTCAGTAAAATAAAATACTTTATAACACCAGCTTGAAAAATGATTTTAAAATCAGAAATGTTGGCCTACAGAAATGTATGTTCAGTAAATGCACTCAATACTTGGTCGTGGCTCCTTTTGCATCAATTACTGCATCAATGTGGCGTGGGATGGAGGCGATCAGCCTGTGGCACTGCTGAGGTGTTATGGAAACCCAGGTTGCTTTGATAGCAGCCT
This sequence comes from Dendrobates tinctorius, assembly GCF_039654945.1. Taxonomy (NCBI): domain Eukaryota; kingdom Metazoa; phylum Chordata; class Amphibia; order Anura; family Dendrobatidae; genus Dendrobates; species Dendrobates tinctorius. Next base: position 25,445,128 of record NW_027361750.1, on the reverse strand, counting down.
TCAGCTCGACTGCATTTTTGGTCTGGTGTCTCATCTTCCTCTTGACAATACCCAATAGAGAATGGAACCAAAAGGGATACCAAGACAAGAAAAAAATACTGGAAGAACACGAGGTGAATAAAATTACCTTTATTATTAGTGGTAAATAGTACTTTATGTACGGAAGTGCCCACACTAAAAATAACATATCAGTGATCATAGTCTCATTAAAGAATTAAAATTACATATAACATCACCATCTCAAAAAGAAATAGGACATTGCTTAATATATATTATTATTAAAAATGATATATCATAGTTACCATCCGCCAAATGCATCAACAGCAATATAATGACTCTGAAAGTGCCAAAGTGCAATTTATCAGTAAATGCAAACAGTGCCAAGGTGCATGAGTCATATATACAGTGGGGAAAAAAAGTATTTAGTCAGTCAGCAATAGTGCAAGTTCCACCACTTAAAAAGATGAGAGGCGTCTGTAATTTACATCATAGGTAGACCTCAACTATGGGAGACAAACTGAGAAAAAAAAATCCAGAAAATCACATTGTCTGTTTTTTTTTCATTTTATTTGCATATTATGGTGGAAAATAAGTATTTGGTCAGAAACAAGCAATCAAGATTTCTGGCTCTCACAGACCTGTAACTTCTTCTTTAAGAGTCTCCTCTTTCCTCCACTCATTACCTGTAGTAATGGCACCTGTTTAAACTTGTTATCAGTATAAAAAGACACCTGTGCACACCCTCAAACAGTCTGACTCCAAACTCCACTATGGTGAAGACCAAAGAGCTGTCAAAGGACACCAGAAACAAAATTGTAGCCCTGCACCAGGCTGGGAAGACTGAATCTGCAATAGCCAACCAGCTTGGAGTGAAGAAATCAACTGTGGGAGCAATAATTAGAAAATGGAAGACATACAAGACCACTGATAATCTCCCTCGATCTGGTGCTCCACGCAAAATCCCACCCCGTGGGGTCAGAATGATCACAAGAACGGTGAGCAAAAATCCCAGAACCACGCGGGGGGACCTAGTGAATGAACTGCAGAGAGCTGGGACCAATGTAACAAGGCCTACCATAAGTAATACACTACGCCACCATGGACTCAGATCCTGCAGTGCCAGACGTGTCCCACTGCTTAAGCCTGTACATGTCCGGGCCCGTCTGAAGTTTGCTAGAGAGCATTTGGATGATCCAGAGGAGTTTTGGGAGAATGTCCTATGGTCTGATGAAACCAAACTGGAACTGTTTGGTAGAAACACAACTTGTCGTGTTTGGAGGAAAAAGAATACTGAGTTGCTTCCATCAAACACCATACCTACTGTAAAGCATGGTGCTGGAAACATCATGCTTTGGGGCTGTTTCTCTGCAAAGGGGCCAGGACAACTGATCCGGGTACATGAAAGAATGAATGGGGCCATGTATCGTGAGATTTTGAGTGCAAACCTCCTTCCATCAGCAAGGGCATTGAAGATGAAACGTGGCTGGGTCTTTCAACATGACAATGATCCAAAGCACACCGCCAGGGCAACGAAGGAGTGGCTTCGTAAGAAGCATTTCAAGGTCCTGGAGTGGCCTAGCCAGTCTCCAGATCTCAACCCTATAGAAAACCTTTGGAGGGAGTTGAAAGTCCGTGTTGCCAAGCGAAAAGCCAAAAACATCACTGCTCTAGAGGAGATCTGCATGGAGGAATGGGCCAACATACCAACAACAGTGTGTGGCAACCTTGTGAAGACTTACAGAAAACGTTTAACCTCTGTCATTGCCAACAAAGGATATATCACAAAGTATTGAGATGAAATTTTGTTTCTGACCAAATACTTATTTTCCACCATAATATGCAAATAAAATGAAAAAAAAACAGACAATGTGATTTTCTGGATTTTTTTTTCTCAGTTTGTCTCCCATAGTTGAGGTCTACCTATGATGTAAATTACAGATGCCTCTCATCTTTTTAAGTGGTGGAACTTGCACTATTGCTGACTGACTAAATACTTTTTTTCCCCACTGTATCTACATTAGAGTTGAGCAAAACGGGTTAAAAAATTTCAAAAGTCGCCGACTTTTGGCAAAGTCGGGTTTCATGAAACGAAACCCGACCCTAGGATGAGGTTGGCCACGAGGTCGGCGACTTACGCGCCAAAGTCGCATTTCAAAAGTTTGTTTTGCGCTCTTTTTCAGCCAATCAGGATCCACGGACACTGTGGGCAACGTGATGACATAGGCACGGGTCACCACCATCTTTCAGAAGGGCATGCAAGTGATTGGCTTGCTTTGGTGGGCGTCACAGGGGGTATAAAAGGGCGTGCACGCCGACCGCCATCTTACTTCTGCCGATCTTAGTATAGGGAGAGGTTGCTGCTGATTCTGTAGGGAGAGCGTTAGGCAGGGAAGAAGACAAAAAAACTGCTTCTGCTGCTAGCGATTTGGCCTGCACAACACACCAGTCACTGTGTATGCAGTGCAAGGGGAGGCTATATAGTGGTGTATCAGTGGTGTTGGTTGTTAGGCTGCCTTCTAAGGCTTCCTGACATTCCTGCATTGCTGTTTACCCACTGCTCCGCAAACTGCTTTTTTAAAAGCAATCCCAATTTTTTTTTTTGTCCTGCTGAGAAGACAAAAAAACTGCTTCTGCTGCTAGCAATTTGGCCTGCACAACACACCAGTCACTGTGCGTGCAGTGCAAGGGGAGGCTATATAGTGGTGTATCAGTGGTGTTGGTTGTTGGGCTGCCTTCTAAGGCTTCCTGACATTCCTGCATTGCTGTTTACCCACTGCTCCGCAAACTGCTTTTTTAAAAGCAATCCAATCTCCCTTATCCTCTAGTCACTTTTGTCACAGCTGTGCCATCGAGCCTGTCACATAGCGCTCAGATATTCATTGGGCCTCACACAATCCAAAAGTGTCCAGTGTCCAAAAGTGTGTGCAGAGATTCAAAATCTCCCTTATCCTCTAGTCACTTTGGTCACAGCTGTGCCATCGAGCCTGTCACATAGCGCTCAGATATCAGTGGGCCTCACACAATCCAAAAGTGTCCAGTGTCCAAAAGTGTGTGCAGAGATTCAAAATCTCCCTTATCCTCTAGTCACTTTGGTCACAGCAGCTGTGCCATCGAGCCTGTCACATAGCGCTCAGATATTCATTGGGCCTCACACAATCCAAAAGTGTCCAGTGTCCAAAAGTGTGTGCAGAGATTCAAAATCTCCCTTATCCTCTAGTCACTTTGGTCACAGCTGTGCCATCGAGCCTGTCACATAGCGCTCAGATATCAGTGGGCCTCACACAATCCAAAAGTGTCCATCCAGTGTCCAAAAGTGTGTGCAGAGATTCAAAATCTCCCTTATCCTCTAGTCACTTTGGTCCACAGCTGTGCCATCGAGCCTGTCACATAGCGCTCAGATATCAGTGGGCCTCACACAATCCAAAAGTGTCCATCCAGTGTCCAAAAGTGTGTGCAGAGATTCAAAATCTCCCTTATCCTCTAGTCACTTTTGTCACAGCTGTGCCATCGAGCCTGTCACATAGCGCTCAGATATTCATTGGGCCTCACACAATCCAAAAGTGTCCAGTGTCCAAAAGTGTGTGCAGAGATTCAAAATCTCCCTTATCCTCTAGTCACTTTGGTCACAGCTGTGCCATCGAGCCTGTCACATAGCGCTCAGATATCAGTGGGCCTCACACAATCCAAAAGTGTCCATCCAGTGTCCAAAAGTGTGTGCAGAGATTCAAAATCTCCCTTATCCTCTAGTCACTTTGGTCACAGCTGTGCCATCGAGCCTGTCACATAGCGCTCAGATATCAGTGGGCCTCACACAATCCAAAAGTGTCCATCCAGTGTCCAAAAGTGTGTGCAGAGATTCAAAATCTCCCTTATCCTCTAGTCACTTTTGTCACAGCTGTGCCATCGAGCCTGTCACATAGCGCTCAGATATTCATTGGGCCTCACACAATCCAAAAGTGTCCATCCAGTGTCCAAAAGTGTGTGCAGAGATTCAAAATCTCCCTTATCCTCTAGTCACTTTTGTCACAGCTGTGCCATCGAGCCTGTCACATAGCGCTCAGATATTCATTGGGCCTCACACAATCCAAAAGTGTCCATCCAGTGTCCAAAAGTGTGTGCAGAGATTCAAAATCTCCCTTATCCTCTAGTCACTTTTGTCACAGCTGTGCCATCGAGCCTGTCACATAGCGCTCAGATATTCATTGGGCCTCACACAATCCAAAAGTGTCCAGTGTCCAAAAGTGTGTGCAGAGATTCAAAATCTCCCTTATCCTCTAGTCACTTTGGTCACAGCTGTGCCATCGAGCCTGTCACATAGCGCTCAGATATCAGTGGGCCTCACACAATCCAAAAGTGTCCAGTGTCCACAAGTGTCTGCAGAAATTCAAAATCTCCCCTGTCCTATAGACACCTTGTACCTTGTTTTACATTACTATATAGTTTGTTGGATTTTGTCTACATTTCTACCAAAAATGAGGAAGGCTGGTGGAAGAGGCCGTGGAATTGGGTGGGGGTTGGCAGCTGGTAATGATGGTGTTGGTGGTGGATCTGATGGTAGTGGCAAGAGCAAAATAGGACCGAATGCAGGAGGTGCTGACCCTGCATCATCGTCTGTCTACATAAGGCCTCGAACGCTTAGTTTTCTAGGAGTTGGCAAACTGCTTTTAAAGCCAGAGCATCAGGAAAAAGTTTTGTCTTACATTGCTGACTCAGCCTCCAGCTCTATCGCCTCCTCTTCTTCAGTTGTAAAAAGTAAAAGCACTGAGTCGTCATTGGAGGCTCATGTTCATGAACCACACCTTTCCTTGTGTCCTTCACCCCAACCAAGATTGAAGGATGACGCAGGCCATACTACTGATTACTCCATGGAGCTGTTTTCACATACCATGCCTGGATTATCAAGTGAAATGGTGAATTACCCAGGCCAAGATGAATCTGACATGGAGTGCACTGATGCACAGCCGCTGATGGATGATTCTGCTGGTACATTCACTCAGAGCACTACATTGTCCTCGCAGTGTACAGAGCCAGATTCTGACCCTGATGAGACTCAGGTGCCCCTTCCCGCACACTATACCACCATACACGGTGACACAGAGGAAGGTGCACATGACATAGAAGAGGAGGTGATGGATGACCCAGTTGTTGACCCAGATTGTCATCCATTGGGGGAAGAGGGTGCTGCTTCCAATAGCTCAGATGAGGAGCATCCACAGCAGACATCGACATCGCAACAGCTGTTATCTGGCAGGCCCGGAGCACTCCAAAGACAGGTTCCAAACATCAAAAGAGTTGCTGGACAGCTTGTCCAGAGGGTCAAAAGATCACAGCGTGCTAGGCCGCAAAATGTCTGCCAAAGTAGGAAGAGTGCAGTGTGGCACTTTTTTGAACAAAATCCTCATGATCAGGCCAAGGTTATCTGTAAGAAGTGCGCAAAGACCTTTAGCCGAGGGAAAAATCTGAAAAATTTGAATACCAGTTGCATGCTTAGACATTTAACCAGCATGCACTTGCAAGCGTGGACACAACACCAAACCTCAAGTGCCACATGTGCAACTGATCACAACGAAGGTAGTCAGCAACGCTACATTGTTTCCCTCACTGTAAGCCCACCGGTTAGCACAGCAGCAAATGTTGAGGTGTCGTTGCAAGACCACAGCAGTCAGGGAATCCCACTGTTATATCAACGAAAGACTGATTCTAGGCCATCAGAAAGAACACCAACTCCATCACCATCATCAACCCTCTCTCAGTCCGCCCTGTCCACCGCTACTTCCACCATATGCAGCTCTCAAGTCCAGCTCACCCTCCCAGACACTATGAGTAGGTCAAGAAAGTACTCAGTCTCTCATCCGTGTACACTGGGTTTGAACGCCCACATTGCCAAACTAATCTCGTTTGAGATGATGCCCTTTCGGTTTGTGGAAAGCACAGCTTTCCGCGAACTCATGGCCTATGCAGTACCACGCTATGACCTACCCAGTCGCCACTTCTTCTCTCGCAAAGCCATCCCAGCCCTCCACCATCATGTGAAAGACCGCATTGTCCATGCACTCAAGCAGTCAGTGAGCGGAAAGGTGCACCTCACAACTGATGCATGGTCCAGTCGGCATGGCCAGGGCCGTTGCGTGTCCATCACTGCGCACTGGGTTAATGTGGTGGATGCAGGGTCCACAGGGGACAGCGGTGGTGGGACAGTGCTGCCTAGCCCATGGTATAGGAAACAGTTGGCTGTAGGCGTTCGACCCTCCTCCTCCTCCTCCTCCAGAAGCGAAAGCTCATCCACAGAGCGCAGTCGTACGAGCACTCCATCTGCAGCTGCCACTGTTGCACACGATGTGTCCCCCTATCGAGCAGCTAGTGGAAAGCGTCAGCAGGCTGTGTTGCAGATGATGTGTTTGGGCGACAGACACACCGCCGAGGTGCTGGCCGAGTACTTGAAGCGACAAACTGAGTCATGGCTGGGCAGTGTACATCTTGAGGCAGGCAAGGTAGTTAGTGATAACGGCCGTAATTTTGTGGCAGCCATAGCCCTTTCAAAACTCAGCCACATACCTTGCTTGGCTCACACCTTGAACCTGGTGGTGCAGTGCTTCCTCAAAAATTATTCGGAGTTAACAGCCCTGCTCCAGAAGGTGCGAAGACTGTGCGCGCACATCCGCCGGTCGCCTGTACACTCCGTTCGTATGCAGAAGCTGCAGCGATTGCTCCACCTTCCCAACCACCGCCTCATTATCGACATTGCAACAAGGTCGAACTCCACCCTGCACATGGTGGAGCGGTTGTGCGAGCAGAGGCAGGCCATAATGCATTTGTGGGAGGATACACGGCCAGGCACTTTAAGAGCAGACATGGAGTTGACAGGTGTGCAGTGGTCGAAGCTGAAAGACCTTTGTAAAGTCCTTCAGTGTTTTGAGGAATGCACACGGCTGGTAAGCGCAGACGACGCCATCCTAAGCATGAGCATCCCACTTATGCGTCTGCTCATGCAAACTTTGACGCACCTTAAGGAGCAGGCATCTGCAGCCAATGTTGATGAGGAGGAAGAGGAGGAGGGAATCCTTGATGACATTCAGCCATTGTCTGCTCAGGGACCTCTCCTGGACGAGGTGGAGGAAGAAGAGGAGGAGGAGGATGATGATGGGGATGATTACTTAGGGGAGGAGGATGCATCTCGTGGGGCAAGTGAAAATGTTGGCATGGCAAGGTCTGGTACAGGGTTTGTGCGTTACTGGAGGGATGTGGATTTGCCAGAAAGTGCTCCTCCACCCAGCACTCGCAGTGCATCATTGACACCGGGAACATTGGCCCACATGTCAGATTATGCCTTGCGGATCCTAAAAAGGGACCCCCGCATTGCCAAAATGATGAATGATGACGACTACTGGTTGGCCAGCATCCTGGATCCACGCTATAAAGGCAAATTACAAAACATCATGCCACAGGAGAACCTTGACCTAATATTGGCTAATAAACAAGCAACTCTGGTAAATCGGTTGCTTGAGGCATTCCCAGCACACAGCAGCGGTGATGGTTCTCACACGAGCCGTACGGGCCGGGGGCAGCTTGGCAGAGGTGTTCGTGGTGCACACAGCAGAAGTGGCGTTGGAGACAGGGGTTTCATGACAATGTTTTGGACTGATTTTTCAAATACCGCTCACACAACTGGTAATACTGCATCGATGGAAAGTGACAGGAGACAGCAGTTGTCAACTATGGTTACAAACTACTTTTCCTCCCATATCGATGTTCTCCCACACAGGTCATTCCCCTTTGACTATTGGGCCGCTAAACTGGACACCTGGCCTGAATTGGCCCAATATGCCTTACAGGAGCTCGCTTGCCCAGCTGCAAGTGTGCTATCGGAAAGAGTCTTAAGTGCAGCTGGATCAATCCTGACAGAAAAAAGGACCCGTCTGTCAACCCAAAATGTGGATGATCTAACCTTCATTAAAATGAACCACGCATGGGTTTCCAAGGATTTTGTCCCACCTTCCCCTGATGACACATAGGGTGACAGAAAAATGGCTTGCTTTGGTCCACCTCTTCCTGGTACTTCACCTATTTCGCCTTTTGCATCAGCTGAATGTCCAACATCAACATATGCCACTTTCTAAAACTCCCTAACTGTGCTGCCTCCCCCCCCATGGCCGGGGTCACCACCTAGCGCACGACACCGTGCGAGTGCCGTTGCCCTGGACAGGTGGGTAGGCCGACTCTTGGGCGCGGGCACTGGCACAGGGTCCCTCATAGTGCAATCAAGTGTCTCTGATGGTGGTGGTGCACACCCGCCGTCAGACACACCGCTGTACTATGAGGGGCCCAGTGCCATTACCGACGCCCACGAGTGGGCCCCCCTTGCTTGGGCAGGGCCCCAGCATTTGCAATCTTTACCTCTCCCTGCTCCTCCGCTGTGTAATCTGGGCCGTCAAATCCATACTGTGCCTGACACCGTCTGAGCCTGCCTCCTGATGTATAGACATATATTTTGAATGTGTACGCTATCCATACATGTTATCCGGGAATACGGTACCCTTTCTAACCTTTGTGCAATCACGTGCAATCCATACTGGGCCTAACACCGTCTGAGCCTGCCTCCTGAGACATATATTTTGAATGTGTACGCTATCCATACATGTTATCTGGGGATACGGTACCCTTTCTAACCTTTGTGCAATCACGTGCAATCCATACTGGGCCTAACACCGTCTGAGCCTGCCTCCTGAGACATATATTTTGAATGTGTACGCTATCCATACATGTTATCCGGGGATACGGTACCCTTTCTAACCTTTGTGCAATCACGTGCAATCCATACTGGGCCTAACACCGTCTGAGCCTGCCTCCTGAGACATATATTTTGAATGTGTACGCTATCCATACATGTTATCCGGGGATACGGTACCCTTTCTAACCTTTGTGCAATCACGTGCAATCCATACTGGGCCTAACACCGTCTGAGAATGATAGATGGGGCCCACCATACACTGGAACATTCCAAAGGTGGACATCAGACACTGGAGCAGCATTTACAGGGCCCATTATACACTAGAGCATTAGAAATGGGGCCCATTATGTTTGGAGCATTATTTGGGCCCATAAGACAGTAGAGCTTCATCCATGGGGACCAACATATACTGTAGCATTATGTGGAGCTCATCATATACTGTTTCAAACATTATATGGGACCAATGATTCTGTATGGAGAAATAGATTGGCCTCGTCATGAGATGTAAAAAGTGAGGTATTTTTCATTGTACTATACCGCTATTTCTCTGCCGTATCGGAGCATGATGAGTTGTGGTATGTGTTAAAGGGGCGCTCTTTCGCCCAGGGCACATGAAAACCTGGAGCCAGCCCTCCCCCCCACAGTCTGTAGCCAAATAACCCCCATTTTTCAGTGCGTAACTTGTATTATGAAGTTAATTAAGGTTGACAAGCTTAAGTAAGAAGAATTGATGCTTTTGGCATTCAAATGGGCACTGTTGGTGTGTTTCCTGTCCTCCTCTCACTGCCGACTTTTATTTCCCATTGACTTACATTGGGTTTCGTGTTTCGGGACGACCCCGACTTTTCCCTATAATCGGACGATCTTGCTCGACCCGACTTTTGGAAAAGTCGGGTTTCACGAAACGAAACGCGACCCTAAAAAACCAAAAGTCGCTCAACTCTAATCTACATGAATAACAATTAATACTATAAGTCAATATTATGTCATGAACAATAAACAGCAAAAATAAAACGTTAAATAAGTGTTGAGACAATCACTATATAACACACTGAAGATTAAATGTAAATAAATACAATGTGTCAAAAAATAAATAAATAAATAACAACATGCCTAAAAGTGAGGCATTCTACCTATGTAGGAAAAAAATAACAAAACAATCATAAGCTGATTGTACCACTGCGAGTCAGTAGTATTAAATGCATATATAGAATGGGAGGAATAGGGCTAAGTGACAGCACATGTGAAAAAGACTTGGGTATACTAATAGATCACAGACTGAATATGAGTCAACAGTGTGATGCAGGAGCAAAAAAGGCAGATGCAATTCTAGGATGTATTAACAGAAGCATACAGTCTAGATCACGTGAAGTCATTATTTCCCTCTACTCCTCTTTGGTCAGACCTCATCTGGAATATTGTGTCCAGTTTTGGGCACCACATTTTAAAAAAGATATCAACAAACTGGAGCAAGTTCAGAAAAGAGCGACCAGAATGGTGACCGGTCTGCAAACCCTGTCTTATGAGGAAAGGTTGCAGGATTTGGGAATGTTTAGTTTGCAAAAGAGAAGACTGAGAGGAGACTTAATAGCTGTCTACAAATATCTAAAGGGCTGTCACATTGTAGAAGGATCAACTTTATTCTCATTTGCACAAGGAAAGACTAGAAGCAATGGGATGAAACTGAATGGGAGGAGACACAGATTAGATATTAGAAAAAACTTTTTGACAGTTAGAGTGATCAATGAGTGGAACAGGCTGCCACGAGAAGTGGTGAGTTCTCCTTCAATGGAAGTCTTCAAACAGAGGCTGGACAGACATCTGACTGGGATGATTTAGTGAATCCTGCTTTGAGCAGGGGGTTGGACCAGATGGCCCAGGAGGTCCCTTCCAACTCTACGATTCTATGATTCTATGATTCTATGATGCAAATAAAAATTGCCAAAGAAGGGGGCAAACTGTACACATGGTAAAACTATCACCACATTATATTAACTAAAAAAAAGCACCCAAATTATAGTGCACAGCAAAGGAGTGATAAGGGGGGGAATATACAGGTGCCGTCATGGACTCCAAAAAAAACGGCTACCAGTAAGTAACCTTGGTGTTTTCCCATCTCCCATGATGGCACACATGAGAGACTTTTGTAGACTAAAACATCTCAGGGAGGGACCACTGCTTATAGCACCCTTCCACCAAAGGTTAGGTCAGTAAAGGAAGATAGATCTAGTCGGTAGTGCTTGAAAAAGGTCGAAGGTGAGGACCAAGTAGCGGCTTTACAAATCTGCTCAATCGATACCTCAGTCTTCTCTGCCCAGGATGTAGCCACGGCTCTGTTGGAGAGAGCCTTGATGCCTTCCGGAACCGGAGCGCCACTCGTAGAGTAGGATAACATAATGGCCTCCCTGATCCATCTGGCCATGGTACTTTGGGCTAACCCATACCCTTTTCTACTACCCTGAAAGGCTATAAACAGAGACTGATCTTTCCTCCACTGACTAGTTACGGATATGTACTGTAGTATGGCCCTCCTTACGTCTAACGTGTGGAACTTTTGCTCCCCAAGGTTCCTCGGATTATTGCAGAATGATGGTAAGGGAGATAAGCCGGATCTGGTCTTAGAACCACTCTGTCATCACAAATTTGAGTATATGGAGGGCCTACAGATAGAGCCTGTAGGGCGCTCACTCTACGGGCCGATGTTAAGGCTACCAGTAATACTGTTTTAAATGTGAATATTTTTAGTGACAACTGCTGTAATGGCTCAAAGGAGTCTCTTGTTAAAGCCTCCAAGACTAAATTCAGGTCCTAGGGAGGTATCTTCAGGATAATGACCGGCCTAGATCAACTACAGGACTTTATGAACAGGGATACCCACCTATTGGACGCTAGGCTGCAATTATATAGGGCCTCCAGAGCTGAAACTTGGACTTTGAGGGAGCTAGTTGCTAACCTGAGTTGCAGCCCCGCCTGTAGAAACTCTAGGATAGGCCCAACCGGAGCTACATGTCCTAAAGGTTCCCCCAGGAAGTCTAGGAACTTTTTCCACGTTCTACCGTAGATTCTGGATGTGATAGGTTTCCTACTCTTAAGCAGGGTGGACACTAACCCTGGTGAGAAACCCTGGCGACTCAGTAGCGCTCTCTCAAACTCCAGGCTGCCAGATTAGGGAATCCCTCACGGCCAAGGAAAAATATAGTTCTCCTTCTAAATGTCCTTTCAATTGTCTCTGTGCTGAAAGAACTTCCCACTGCAGTTGTCTTAGGTGGAACTGTGCACACCCTACAGCCGGTATACAGGATGTTAATGAGCCTAGTAGAGACATTGCTTTCCTCAGTGTCATTGCTGGCTGTTGTATTGCCATACAAGCTAGGCCCCTTATGTTGACTACTTTGCTCTCTGGCAGGAGGCAGAGCTGTTGCTCGGAGTCCAATATTATCCCTAGGAAGGATTGTACTTTTACCGGCGTTAATCTACACTTGGGAATGTTTACTATCCATCCCAACTCTATTAGAGTTGACGTCACTTCTTTTACTTGCTGAGAGCAGTGGGCCTCCAATCTCCTTACCACAAGAAAGTCGTCCAGATATGGGACGATCACTATGTCCCGGGATCGAAGGTACAGTATGACATTACTTCGGCCATCACTTTGGTGAAGACCCCGGGAGCTGTAGACAGGCCGAATGGAAGGACTGTGTACTGATAGTGTTTGACCTGTCCCTGGACATAAAGTGCTACCCTCAGGTACTTCCGATACTCCTGATGGATTGCTATGTGGTAATATGCATCTTTTAATTCTATTACTGCCATGAGGCAGTGGTGGAACAAGATCTTTATGTCCATATTGATTGACTCCATCTTGAAGGAGCCATTGTCTACCCACTGATTGAGCTTCTTTAGATTGACTATGGTTCTCCAAGAACCATCTGGTTTTTGTATCAAAAAGAGGGGGGGAGTAAAACCCTCTTCCTTCCTCCTGAGTTGGGACTTCCTGTAGGACTTGTTTTTGTACTACTCCCAATACCTCTGTCTCCAGGGCCAGTTTTTCGTCCTGGGACTTCCTTCGGGGTGTCATTATAAAAGTTTGCCTGGGTAGATGGATGAATTTTATTTTTAAACCGTCTTTGACTATATTTAAGACCCATGTACTGGGGGAGATGCTTACCCAGGCAGGGAAGAAGAGAGACAGCCTTCCCTCTACCTCCAACCTGATGTCAATGGGGAGATTTGTTGGATGAAGTAGAGGGCCCCTTGAACATGTAGCCCACTCCTCTTATTTCTTTAAAGTCCCAATTTTTCCTGTCCCCTGGGGGACGATCTCTGTTAAATCTTCTCCTCCGAAATGACGTTTTTTTGGACTCTCCAGGAAACCGGGGAAAGCCCTTCTTTTTTCCCCTGCATGTTCCAAAATTTCCTCCGATTTTTTTGCAAATAAGAAACTGGCCGTCACATGGGATGGAACACAGTCTATGTTTGGATGGCAAATCTCCCGAACACCCTTTAAGCCACAGGGCTCGTCTTGCCGCATTGGACAAGCCTGCTGCTCTGGATGTTAATCTTGCAGAATCTGCAGAGGCATCTGCTAAGAATGCTGCTGCTCCATTCACTAGCATCATATTTGTTAGGATCTCGTCCCTTGGAACTTTATCCCTTACCTGATCTTCTATCTGCTGTAGCCAGACCATGAGGGCTTTTTTATCGAGCGGGTCCTTTAGCATGCCCGAGTCCTCTAATGGTAGGGATAATTTGTTTGATGACTTAGCCATGGCACCATCTATTTTAGGGATTTTTTTCCCAAGTTTCGGAGACTTTCTCCTCAAATGGGTACCTCCTCTTTGATGCAGAAGGTAAGGTACCTTACCTCTCCTGTTTTTTCCATTCGCTATCAATTAATGTGTTTATTTTGTCATTGACAGGGAAAGTGTGTTTTCTTTTCTCCTCCAACCCTCCGAACATAACGTCCTCTAAAGACCTAGGTGTCTTTTCCTTGTTAAGGCCCATTGTAGACCTGATGGCTTTGACCAGTCTTTCTACATCCTCAAATGGAAAACATGGTCGGCCCCTGATATCACTGTCCGAGGAGGAATCTGAGGACTGAGGAGAGGAGGAGGAGGCAGAGCGAGACAGGAATTTTTCCCGACCCTCCAGCACTAGAGAGGCCTTGGAATCAGAATCCACTCTGCGACTTTTTTTTCCCAATTTTTTAAAAGGCTGCTTTTATGGAGCCGTTTACTTCCTCCTGAATTAATGCCCTAAGGCTAGTGATGAAGTCAGGGTTCTCATCCCGTATGGTTTTATTAATGCAATCAGCACATAGATTTTTCTGCCATTGAACTGCTTCATGGTTTTTGTATAGGGCACATTCTCTGTTCTTTGTTTTGCCGCTAGACTTCCTCGACCCTCCAGTGATCAAGCAGAAATATGGACCTCGTTTCCATAAGGGTGACATTCACGTAGACCACTCACCTCCGCTGTCAATGAAGGGAACCGATTTTGGAGGCTGATCAGATGCACTTGTGGACGTCGGAGGGTCTTGCCGGTCCTACCACTCGAGCAGCTTCTTCTGGTTTGCTAGTGAAAATAACTTGGCACTCAACTTTAGATGTCCTTAATCAGACGACAAATTTTTATTAATGCAGTCTGTACAACGTTGCTCGACAGGCAGTGGAAGCCGCGTCCTGCATGCCCATACCCACGAATCACCAATGAATTACAGGGGCCTTATATACATTAGCGCACCAACCTAGCATTTGCAGGGGCCTGATACAAAGCCTATTCATAGGTAATTAGTGCACCACAATTGCAGGGGCCTGATACAGAGCCTATTGACAGAATTTATACTAGGAGCTGATACAAAGCTTCATTACCTATCCACCAATTTTTAAGCAGTCGGACTGAGGAAGGCCATATAGGCCGAAACATTGTACAGACTGCATGAATAAAAATTTGTCGTCTGATTAAGGACATCTAAAGTTGAGTGCCAAGTTATTTTCACTATTTACTTTGGTTTGGGTAACCTACTTGTGCACCCTGTAGTAGTGCCACGCTATATTATACACTTTTGGTATGCTGGCGGCTCGGCAAGGCATCTGGTGAGAGCTCCTGCAGAAATGTCTGCTGCTGCTGCTACTCTTCCTGCCCCACTTCCATTGTGAAGCTCTGGGCACGAGTGCTTCTTCTGTGGTCATCCCTCTTTTATGAGGGATACACTACACTCTCCGCCTCCTCCGGTGCCCACCAATGGCCCCTCCCCCCCTGCCACGCCGCTGGGATGGATTTTGCTGGCCGGCGTTCTCTTCATGGGCGCCGCAGTCTTGGATCTGGCGCCGCCCCCGACGTCACGCGAGCACACCCATTCCCAGCGTGCTTTGCATGTGACGTCAGACGCGCGTGACCCAGAAGCGGCAGACATGGAGGAGCCCCTGGACCCCCGCCATGCTGCACCCACGTCCGCACGGACGCTGAGCCCCCGTGGGACTTGCAGACGGCCCTTCCATCTCCCGACGCACGGCACACAGGGCCTGCCTGATCTTCCACACTGGCACGGGAGAGTGCAGGTGAAACTTGCGCCCGCCGTCTTCAGCGTACAGGTCTCTGTCAGGACATGAAACCCAACTGATGCGAGGGAGAGGTACCGCCCTTTATCTTCAGTAGGGTTCCTGTCCTGAACGGGCGGATCCCCTCTCTCATGTGTGCCGTCATGGGAGATGGGAAAAAACATGGTAGCATGCTGCGAGTGGCTAATCAAATCGCACCTTCACATTTAAGTCTACGGGTGCGTAGAAATCATTAGACTGCACTGGATGACATACGAGTGTATTTTGATTTCTGTGGACTCACACAATGGAGAAGATGGGGAAATCTTGTTCTGCATCTTCACCTCACCTGTCCTGTGATTCTCTCCTCCAATAAAATCGGATCACACTAAGCCGACACTCTAATCAGAGATTGAGCCTAGTGTCATTTACATAATTGATCCAATTCTCTCACATGAGAGAATCTACGCTCAGGTGACCTCGGCTGAAGCTGCAGACTTCACAGCACTCACCTGTAAAAAAAGCCAGTCTTCTAGCAGCACTTCCATTGCACAATAACAATTTACAACACCATCTATTGCAATAACCAGGTTCAGGGTAACTCTGCATATGTGTCTATTATATCTAGGATAGGAAGTGGTAGATTTACCAAGACCTTAGAAACATCCTGGCATTTAATCACAGTTTTCAAGACAAGAGGGAGGAGAAGAAACCAATACTGATGAATTACAAGGGTGCTGAACTTCCACTTTAACATGATTTAAGTTAAATATTTTTTTATAAAATGTGAAAAAAAATGTTTAAAGCATAGAGGGATTCTAGAAACTTCCAACAAGCGCCGTGAGTAGTGTTTGATGAAGCTGACGCTGTGGTGACCTTAGATGGGCAAGTTTCTTCTAGAGAAAGATCTACTTTATTCAATAAATAACATATTATTATTATTATTATTATTATTTATTGTTATAGCGCCTTTTATTCCATGGCGCTTTACATGTGAGGAGGGGTATACATAAAAACAAGTACAATAATCTTAAACAATACAAGTCATAACTGGTACAGGAGGAGAGAGGACCCTGCCCGCGAGGGCTCACAATCTTCAAGGGATGGGTGATAATACAGTAGGCGAGGGTAGAGCTGGTCGTGCAGCGGTTTGGTCGATCGGTGGTTACTGCAGGTTATAGGCTTGTCGGAAGAGGTGGGTCTTCAGGCTCTTTTTGAAGGTTTTGATGGTAGGAGAGAGTCTGATATGTTGTGGTAGAGAGTTCCAGAGTAGGGGTGATGCGCGAGAGAAATCTTGTATGCGATTGTGGGAAGAGGAGATAAGAGGGGAGTAAAGAAGGAGATCTTGTGAGGATCGGAGGTTGCGTGCAGGAAAGTACCGGGAGACGAGGTCACAGATGTATGGAGGAGACAGGTTGTGGATTGCTTTGTATGTCATGGTTAGGGTTTTGTAATGGAGTCTCTGGGCAATTGGGAGCCAGTGAAGGGATTGACAGAGGGGAGAAGCTGGGGAATAGCGGGGGGACAGGTGGATTAGTCGGGCAGCAGAGTTTAGAATAGATTGGAGGGGTGCGAGAGTGTTTGAGGGGAGGCCACAGAGCATGAGGTTGCAGTAGTCAAGGCGAGAGATGATGAGGGCATGGACTAGGGTTTTTGCAGATTCTTGGGCGAGGAATGAACGGATGCGTGAAATATTTTTGAGTTGAAGTCGGCAGGAAGTGGAAAGGGTTTGGATATGTGGTTTGAAGGAGAGATCAGCGTCAAGGATTACTCCGAGGCAGCGAGCTTGTGGGACTGGGGAGAGTGGGCAGTCATTTACTGTAATTGATAGGTTCGTAGGGGGGGTCACGTGAGATGGGGGAAAGATGATGAATTCTGTTTTGTCCATGTTGAGTTTCAGATATCTAGTGGAGAAGAAGGATGAAATAGTGGACAGACATTGAGGGATTCTGGTTAGTAGGGAGGTGATATCTGGTCCAGAGATGTAGATCTGTGTGTCATCAGCATAAAGATGATACTGAAAGCCATGAGATTCTATGAGCTGTCCCAGGCCAAAGGTGTAAATAGAGAACAGCAGGGGCCCAAGGACTGAACCTTGTGGGACTCCGACAGATAGGGGGCGAGGTGAGGAGGTGGTGTGTGAGTGGGAGACGCTGAATGTCCGGTCTGTTAGGTATGATGAGATCCAGGAGAGGGCCAAGTCTGTGATGCTGAGGGATGAGAGGGTCTGTAATAATAGGGAATGGTCCACTGTGTCAAAGGCAGCCGACAGGTCCAGGAGGAGGAGGACAGAGTAGTGTCGCTTGCTCTTGGCAGTTAAGAGGTCATTGGTGACCTTAGTAAGGGCAGTTTCAGTGGAGTGGTGTGACCGGAAGCCAGATTGTAAGCGGTCGAAGAGGGAGCAAGAAGAGAGATGGGAGGACAGTTCAAGGTAGACGTGTTGTTCCAGTAGCTTGGAGGCATATGGGAGAAGTGATATAGGGCGATAGCTAGATACAGAGGATGGGTCAAGAGAGGGCTTTTTGAGGATAGGTGTGATGGAGGCATGTTTAAAGCTTGAGGGGAAAACACCAGTTGTTAGTGACAGGTTGAAGAGATGGGTTAGGGTTGGGATGAAGACTGTGGTGAGGTTTGGGATGAAGTGGGATGGGATCGGGTCGAGTGCACAGGTGGTGAGATGTGATCTTGAGAGTAGAGTGGAGAGTCGATCTTCTGTAATGGTGGAGAAGTTGGTTTTGAAGGTGGAGGGCTGGGAAGTCGGGAGGAAGGGCTCTGGGGGTTGTTGACCAAAACTGTCCCTGATGTTATCAATTTTCTGCTTGAAAAATGAGGCAAAGTCTTCAGCTGAGATGAGTGGGGAGGGAGGAGGTGCTGGGGGGCGGAGGAGAGAATTGAAGGTGTTGAATAACTGTTTAGGGTTGTGAGACAGGGAGGATATGAGAGATGAGAAGTAGGTTTGTTTAGCTGTGGCGAGTGTGGTCTTGAAAGTAGTGAGGGACTGTTTGAATGCGATGAAGTGCTTGTTGGAGTGGGATCTTTTCCATCTGCGCTCAGCAGCCCTGGAAGCTCGCCTCAGCTCTTTGGTCAGGCTGGTGTGCCAGGGCTGTCTGTTGATTTTGCGAGTTTTGGTATGTGTAAGTGGGGCAGCGGATTCCAAAGCTACAGCTATTGTGGTGTTATATAGAGCGGCAGCGTCATCCGCATTGTGTAAGGAACTTATATCTGTAAGAGGGAGGAGGGATTCAGAGAATGAGTGTAGGTCAAGGTGTTTAAGATTCCTGCGAGGGTGTGAAAGTTTGTGGGGTGGGGATTGTAGACATGGAGTGAAGAGGGAAGAGAATGTGAGCAGGTTGTGGTCAGAGAGAGGAAGAGGTGAGTTAGAGAGGTTAGATAGGGAGCAGAGGCGGGTGAAGATGAGGTCCAGTGTGTGGCCATCTTTGTGGGTGGTTGTAGAAGACCATTGAGTGAGGCCGAAGGAGGAAGTGAGAGATAGAAGTTTAGTGGCAGCTGAGAGGGAAGTGTCGATGGGGATGTTGAAGTCGCCCACGATGATAGTAGGGATGTCCGCGGAAAGGAAATGAAGTAACCAGGTGGTGAAGTGGTCAAAGAAGGTGGTGGCTGGCCCTGGGGGGCGGTAGATGACAGCCATATAACACTTCTCTTACTAAATAATGTCTCATTACATTTCATATAGCAATCTGCTCAGCTCCTCTTCCTTTACAACATGTTATCTACAGATATTGCACAATTTTTTCCATTACAATTGCTTTAAAATCATTTTGTCACAAAGTGACTGGCCCTGTGTGACATGACCCAACAATCAGTTGGTCACTAAATGGCAAACAAACAAGGGAACACTGGGGAAACAATTTAACGGTGGGCCCTGCGATAGGGAACAGGGAAATGGACACTTCCTGCACTCTCCTAAGGATGTACCCTGGTCTATCCTGACGTACCTATACGGCTTCTTTCAAACCATCCCTGAGCAGGATACCTTAGCCCTCGCTTGCCCTGCACCTATCCCTAAGTAGGGAATTGGCAAGTACGGACATTGGTCCCACCACTGCACTAAAACAACACAAGATAAGGATAGACAGACAGCAAAAAGAAAAGGGTAACAGAAACCACACTTAGCTTTCTCTGCTGCAATGCACCACACAGCAGAGTAAGGCACCAGATAACATCATTCAGCTGAAGTACCACTCCAACCTCCTGTCTTCAGCTCGGTTGGTATCCAAAAGGACCTGTATAACCAACAGTCAGCTGATGCATCAGGTGACCTTTTAAAGGAAGGTGGGAGTGGTCACCACCTGCATCAGCAAGCTAAACAGCCATGTAATTACACCAGCGGCCACCGGTCGGAAAACTGATATTAACCCCTGATGGCCTAAAAGGAAAAAAAGTTTATATGTGAGAATGCAGATCTGCCACAGATCCAAAAATGGATCGTGACAGTACCCCTCCCTCAATGAGGGGCCTCTGGACCCTCAACACCACACCTCACTAGAAAACAACCTACAATGAGGACACCTCGATCCACCAGAGTTCACCTTGTCAGTCACCTGACTCTCAGGTTTATGGCAAACGTGGACTGATGGAAGTGACAACGTATGCTCCAGAGGCGCCACAAATCTCCAGAGCGCCGACCTGGGGAATGAGTTGTGTACAGGCATTACTGGGGGTAGCTCCAGCTGGTATGTCCCCGGGCTGAGAATGGCCAACACCCAATATGGCCCGATCACCCGAGAACTCCAGGCCCCAGCAGCACACTTCCACCGGATGTTTATGGTGGACACCCATACGTACTCATTCACACATAGGTCTGGACCTGAATGTTTATTCCCATGCACACGTTTGCCACAAGATGGTGAACTCTTTAAACAACCCACAACAGAGGCATCCCACTGTGTCGTCACACTCACACCCCCACAATGCTCAGAAGGAACCAACACCCTCCTCTGACCCCTCCTCCTAAGAGGACTCCAACACTCAGGGTTAGCTTGTGGTGAGGGTTGAGACTTGGCCCTACTATCTGGCAGCACCTCTGCTACCCCCCTGGAGAAGAAGGGGACAGTTGCAGATTGACAGCAGAGACAGTAGCCCCTGGGCAGCAGACCTAACACGACTGATCACAGCTGACTACTTCCCTGGACCGCCAATCTATGACCGGGTTGTGCCTTTTCAACCAAGGAAGGCATAAAACAATAGGTGATGGCATTCCTCCCAAGATGCAGCACTACAGGGACTCTTCATGATGAGTCCCTATACGCAGATATATATTATCCACGACTTGGGTCAACCTCCTCTGACTAAGTGGGACAGAGTCAATGGCCTGGATGCTTATTGGTTTGGCTAGCATCCTACACCTCAGGCCAGGGGTCTCGACAAAGGAAGGGTCCACCAGATCGACACCTGCTCCACTGTCCACAAGCACCGGTATACTCTCAGCTACCCTGCCAACCACCACTTCCACAGACAAGGTACACGGAGGAGAAAAAAAATGGAGGAAATATACTCTCCCTGGTCGCCTTGTAGAGGCCTTCGCCGAGTACCCGGGCCGGACCTGAGGGGACCGTCTTCTAGGTTCCTGGGGTATCTGTTTCCAGGGAGCAGAGCTAGGGGATGGACCGTTGAGACTGACAGGGCAGTTGGGGGAGGAGTCCAGATAAAAGGGGCAGAGAGGGCCAGACTGAGTGAGTCAGCAGAATGGGTGAGAAGGAGGAGGAGACTTGGTGAGGGCCAGAGAGCGAGAGCAACGAGCAGCTACCAGAGAGGAGGACAGTGACAGGAGGGAGACTCTCGGTGGACCGCAGGGAGACAGCACTAAGCTTACTGACAAAAGAAGACTGCTGCCTCCCTCCAGCTCTCGGCTGCAGCCGACTCGCAGCCATCCATGGCCGACGCCACCTCACTCCAGCTCGCGGCTGCGGCCTCCTCGCTGCAGCCCGCAGCCACTGCCGCTTCACTCCCGACCATGGCGGTGACTTCTCCTTTGCTGCCCGCAGCTGCCACCACCCCGCTCCAGTCCGTGGTTGGGGTTGGATCTGCACCTGCTGCGGATCCTCCAGTGCGGCCGCAGGCTGTGCCTGTGGCATATCAACCGCTACTTATCACCGCCGCTGCCAGCCCCCGTCAGGGAGTTGCGACCTCCACTCTCCCACTCCCAGGTGGTATCCCGCTGCCTCCGCTGCGGGACATCCCGCCAAAGAACTCTCCGCGGGCCTGTTGAGCCCCTCCTTTGCCCAGGTGTCGGAACGCCCGAAGACTACGCCAGATCCTCAGCGGCTGGGACCAGTGGCTGCGACGCCGACACACCGTTGAACCGGACACCGAGGGACGTCAGGACGGATAAGTGACACATAGTAACTAAGGACCTGTAGTCGGCCATTCCGCGGCCCTATAGTGACCGGTCTTTTCCGGCGTAGTTGTGTTCTCCCAATCCTTGTTTATGTGTATTTGCTCCCTGCGAGGACAACTACTGTTATTCTGTTGGTTGCTTAAAATAGCCCTAATGACATTTATCTATAAAAGTTACTGTTTTAAGTTTTGTCTGTCTCGCGTCTCGTCACTGCATCCTGCGTACCTGCTATTACCACAGCCTCCCTCCACATGACCAGGGGGACGCGGCTTCTTAGATGGTACAGATATTTTGGCGCGAGCCGGGCAGACACCGATGAAATGCCCAGACTGCCCACAGTAAAAACATGCCCCCACACCATGACGAACCGCAGGCAACACCGTTTGGGAACCAACTCCCACCTGCATGGGCTCGTCTGACTTCACCCGTGTGTCTTCCTTCCTAACACGGACTACAGGGAGCACATTTGGTGTATGTCTCTCCCTCAAGCGTCTATCAACCCAGATGGCAAGGGACATGGTGGCCTCCAATGACCTGGGGTGGTGTATTGCACCAGAGTATCATGCAACCTTGGAGACAGACCCTGCACAAAATGACTCCTAAGGGCAGGGTCATTCCACCGTGTGTCAGTGGCCCACTTCCTGAAGTCTGAGCAGTACTCCTCAGCCAGCCATCCCCACTGCTTGATCTTACAGAGTCGTGATTCCACCAGGGAGACACCATCTTGATTCCCATATACCAGCACCAATGCTGCAAAAAACTCGTCCACTGACCGCAGAGATGGTGAATCTGCCGGCAGGGAGAAGGCCCAGGATTGGGGATCACCCTTAAGAAGGGAAACGATGACACTTTTGCTAGAGAAGGATAATTGTAGGGTTCACCATCCTCATTTCCCACATATATTTTTTGCCAATAACTGTAATAAGAAGGCGGGGGTGTGTATTATGGTGAAGCATACAGTGGCCTTAAAATGCATGCAGAGATATGCAGACCCGGCGGGTAGATTTCTGATTCTTGTATGCACCCTTAATGGTGAACCTCACACTATAACGGCAGTTTATGCTCCTAATGAGGGACAACATTCTTTTCTGAGGAAAGTTTTCAAAAAAATTTCCGAATTGGAACAAGGGGGGAAAATAGTATGTGGGGATTTTAATCTCCCTATGGATAGAAATATGGATTGTTCACAAGGAAAAAGGCGAAGTCGGAGGGAGCTAAGATTGCTAGCACATGAATATCACAATCACGATTTCTGGAGATACTCCCATGCGAGTGAAAGGGACTATACATTCTATTCCTTCTGACATTGTACATACAGCAGGATAGATCATTTCTTGATAGACAGTGTTGTCCTCCGGAGAAGTATATCTGCGGACAAAGGCCTAATCACATGGTCTGACCACACGCCTATTTCTCTACAACTAGCACTCTCTCATCCGGTTAGCTCATCCTTCAGGTTGCGATTGAATGAGTCGTTATTACTGAATGATGGGGTAGTTGCAAAGGTTAAATCTGAACTGAAGCACTATTTCCAGACAAATGACTCCAAAGAGATCACTGATGAGACTCTATGGGCCGCTCATAAAGTGGTGATTAGGGGAATTTTACTACAACAGGCGTCCTTTTTAAAACGTAAAAGGGAAAAAAGCAGAAATGACCTTATATCCCGAGTACACCATTTAGAGTCCACAAATAAGTCTAATCCTTCTATTGCGGTTTCAAAAGAAATTTTCCAGATTAGATTTAAACTACATGAAACTTTCCTGTCTAGATATGCCCATAATCTAAAGAAATTTAGAACTAAATTAAATGCCACAGGTGATAGGGCGGGTGCCCTGCTAGCTCGTAGAGTTCGTCATAGTGAAGTGAAATCTAGAGTGGAATATTTAGTGGATTCTGAGGGATGGCTTGGTAGAAATCCGATTGAAATTGTAGAAGTATTTTCCAAATACTATACCCATCTTTATAATGTAAAAGACGATACATCTACTCCGCAACCTGATCAACAAGAAACAGACAAATATCTTCAATCAATCAATCTGCCCCATATTTCCCCAGATCAATTAACGCTTTTGAATGCCCCTTTCACTGAGGAAGAAGTTCAATTCACTATAAACCATACTAAACGATATGGGGTCCCTGGTCCGGATGGATTCTCAAATGTCTATTACCGATGTTTTCAACAAAATTTGATTCCCTTTCTATTACGTCTATTTACAGCGTGGAGAGAAATGGGCAAAGTGTCAATGACTCGCCCCCAGAGGCCGTGGGGTACTCGGTGCCGGGCCCGTTGATTACAATGGGAGATGTCACAGTGGCAGTGACCCGATCCGTGGCCTCAGGTGGTCAATGTAAAAGGGGTAGAGTGATGGGGATAAAGTTGTTGAGATGATTCGTGACGCCACCTGTGGTTTCTGGTCAGTTTGACCAGCGCTGCAGGGTTGCTTCTCAGGGACAGATGGTGTGGTGCAGCAATGATGTTGTAGCCCTCCACAGGTAGGGCTGTAGTCCCAGGGCAGAGTAGATGAGGTTGGCAAATGAGGAGATAGTGAGGAGAAGTAGATGGTGCAGGGTTAGGCACAGAGATGTACCAGTGCTGAGTGGGTTGGTGCAGGAAGAAGGCAATGAGACAGATGAATGCACTTCCAGTTCTTTTACTCACGTTCTTGGCACAGACAGGTGCCCGCTTCAATCTTGCGGTCTCCAGATCAGGGGCTCAGCCAACTCCCAGGTAGATGGAATTAACCTTTCCAGTTCTCCCTTTCGTGTGCCTGTTCTGAACATCTCCTCACTAGCGCTTAAGCTGAAGTACTTGTATTTGTGTGTTAAACTCAAGTTCCTCCTCTCAGATGTTCCTTGGAACTCTACTCGTATGACAAGTGACTGTAGCCTGCTTCGGGGACTCCATCCGTCATGTCCCGGCTCACACATAGGTTGCCACCGTGTCTTTGAGTCTTTTGTGGGAATAGAGTGGTCACAGCTCCTGTTCCTCCTGTGTCTGCTGCTGGAACATTAGTTTCACAAACAGCCTCGGGGACCGGACCCCGGCCATGCGCTCCAAATTTGAAGAAGGGCTCTGCTCTGACCCGTGTCCTTAGTTCTCTTCTTCTCCATACGTTCCGTACTAAACTTTCTTCCTTCTGAAGAATCAGGCTTTCTATTTCTCTTTCCCGTGCCAGCAGCTCCAGGTCACTGGAGTCTGCTGCAGTACCTCCTTCTCTCCATCCCTATCAGGGTATCTTCTCTCACAGACTGCCCTTTTCCTAATATTCTCCCGCTTTCTTGTGCAGTCTAAGCTCCATACACCTCCCAGCACTCTTCGTGTTCCAAGCAGGGAGCCATGAAGGTTGCTCTGCTACACTACTGTGTTTGTGTGGGATGCAGGTGTTGGAGGCTAGTCAGGTGTTCCATTTTACCTGGAGAGTGGGATACTACACCTCAGGAGGAGGTGCAGTACCTCTGAACCCTCAGGGGTGCCACATCTACGCCCGGATTGGAGGCCACGATCACTACCCTCCCTAAACCGGGGAAGTCCCCCACAGTCCCAGGCAATTTTAGCACTTTTGAACCGTGATGTCAAGCTATTCACAAAGATTCTGGCGTCACGTTTGAAATTGATTATTCCATCACTGATCTCTCTGGACCAAGTAGGGTTCGTGGCTGGATGCGAAGCAAAAGATGGTACAAGGAGAATGCTGGATTTGATAGGGGTAGCGGAGCTTTCTGGTGTCCCCAGTGCATTCCTGTCACTGGATGCTGAAAAAGCGTTTGACAGGGTGCACTGGGGATATTTACGGGCTGTCTTGACTAAATTTGGCTTTGTGGGTCCCATCTTTTCAGCAATTAGGTTAATGTATTCGACTCCCTGTGCTAGGGTACTGTCGTCGGGTTTCTTTTCTGGAATTTTCCAAATAACAAACGGAACACAACAAGGCTGCCCCCATCCCCCATTATATTTGCACTATGTATGGAACCATTGGCTGAGCGCATAAGATTAGATTCCAATAGCTCGGGGATCAAAGTGGACCTGGTAACACGTAAAGTGGGTCTTTATGTAGACGATGTCATAATCTCGTGTGTGAATATTGGGCCATCGTTCTCAGCTGTCATGTCCGTGCTGGAGGAATTTGGTAAAATATCATATTACAAACTAAACCCTACGAAATCCTTGATATATCCAGTTGCAGTCCCTGATGCACTGCGCAGATCTTTTGTGAATAGATTCCCCTTTAAGTGGATGCCAGACGGTATCCCATACTTAGGAATTACACTAACAAGCTCCCAAAATGTAGTGGATAATAACTTCTCTAATCTAGCTAAAACTATTAAATCAGAGTTAGATAAGCTTCATAATATTATGACCTCATGGATAGCGAGAATCAATATTTTTAAAATGATAATACTTCCCAAAATTATCTGTTTCTTTAGGGGCATCCCTTTTAAAATCCCTAATAGGAATATCCTGCTGCTTCAACGAATGGCCAATCGTTATATCTGGGCACATAAACAGCCAAGGATAGCGAGTAACCTATTATATTATCCATATGATCTTGGAGGGATGGGCATGCCGAACCTCTTGGCATATCACAGAGCATCTGTTCTAACTGGACTCTGGGACTGGTGGCATATGGACAAGGACCACAGATGGCTTCAAATTGAAATATTCTATGCTAAAAGGAACTCTCCTCGCCTAGTTATGGAAGCTGAAGCTATTAATATTAGCCAGTATACACCAGGTTTGCCCACAATGGTAGCCACTAGTGTTGAGCATTCCGATACCGCAAGTATCGGGTATCGGCCGATACTTGCTGTATCGGAATTCCGATACCGACTTCCGATATTTTTTCAATATCGGGCATCAGCATCGGAATCGGAAGTTCAAAGTTGATTGACAGCCGAAATGACGTCATCATGATGCGCGGTGTGTGCGCATCATGATGCGCTGTCATTTCGGGCCTTCCGGGGGTCTCTGCCGGCCTGCCGGGGGGGGCTGTGTGGACTGCCCGGGGTCTGTACCGGCCTGCCGGGGGGGCTGTGCCGGCCTGCCGGTGGTCTGTGCACCCTGTGGGGGTCTGTACCGGCCTGCCAGGGGGCTGTGCCGGCCTGCCGGTGGTCTGTGCACCCTGTGGGGGTCTGTACCGGCCTGCCGGGGGGCTGTGCCGGCCTGCCGGGGGGCTGTGCTGATGTCCGGGGGTCTGTGCAAGCATCGTCCGATGGGACTACAAGTCCCATCTGGCGATGCCTGCTACCATGACAGTGATTGACACATTAGCCAATGATGGGACAGTAGTAGTCCCATCATCCGGCTAATGTGTTAAATGTTTAAAAAAAAATAAAAATATATATATATATATATACTACATACATACTACATGCATGCTACATACATACTACATGCTACATACATACCACATATATACTACATGCATGCTACATACATACTACATGCTACATACATACTACATACATACTACATGCATGCTATATACATACTACATACATACCACATATATACTACATACATACTACATGCATGCTACATACATACTACATGCTACATACATACCACATATATACTACATACATACTACATGCATGCTACATACATACTACATACATACTACATACATACTACATACATACCACATATATACTACATACATACTACATGCATGCTACATACATACTACATGCTACATACATACCACATATATACTACATACATACTACATGCATGCTACATGCTACATACATACCACATACATACTACATACATACATACTACATACATACTACATGCATGATACATACATACTACATGCTACATACATACCACATATATACTACATGCATGCTACATACATACTACATACATACCACATACATACTACATACATACTACATACATACTACATGCATGCTACATACATACTACATGCTACACACGTACCACATATATACTACATGCATGCTACATACATACTACATGCTACATACATACCACATACATACTACATACTTACTACATACATACTACATGCATGCTACATACATACTACATGCTACATACATACCACATATATACTACATGCATGCTACATACATACTACATGCTACATACATACCACATACATACTACATACATACTACATGCATGCTACATACATACTACATGCTACATACATACCACATATATACTACATGCATGCTACATACATGCTACATGCTACATACATACCACATATATACTACATGCATGCTACATACATACTACATGCATGCTACATACATACTACATACATACTACATGCATGCTACATACATACTACATGCATGCTACATACATACTACATGCTACATACATACTACATACATACTACATGTATACTACATGCATGCTACATACATACTACATGCTACATACATACTACATACATACTACATGCATGCTACATACATACTACATGCTACATACATACTACATACATACTACATGCATGCTACATACAATACATTCATACAATACATACATAGACATACAGTACATATAACATAGAGTAACATACTTACCAATACTTGTCACATTGTTCCCCGAAGCCATTGTCTTTTACGGAATAAATATTAACATAACAAACCACAAAAATACTCACCCATGATCCGAAGCAGTCCACGAGTGTGTCCCACGACGATCTTGGGTAGAGAACTGCAGCATCAGCTGATGCTGCCGTTCTCTACGGGCTGCAGGAATCCAATGACGGAAGGTAGGTATCCTTCCGCACTGTATTCCTCCGCCACTTAAAAAAAAAAGTCCCTAATCTCACTTTATGCCATTGCTGCGTGGGAAATTCCCACGAAGATCGTCGTGGGACACACTCGTGGACTGCTTCGGATCATGGGTGAGTATTTTTGTGGTTTGTTATGTTAATATTTATTCCGTAAAAGACAATGGCTTCGGGGAACAATGTGACAAGTATTGGTAAGTATGTTACTCTATGTTATATGTACTGTATGTCTATGTATGTATTGTATGAATGTATTGTATGTAGCATGCATGTAGTATGTATGTAGTATGTATGTAGCATGTAGTATGTATGTAGCATGCATGTAGTATGTATGTAGCATGCATGTAGTATGTATGTAGTATATATGTAGCATGTAGTATGTATGTAGCATGCATGTAGTATGTATGTAGTATGTATGTAGCATGTAGTATGTAAGTAGCATGTAGTATGTATGTAGCATGCATGTAGTATGTATGTAGCATGCATGTAGTATGTATGTAGTATGTATGTAGTATGTATGTAGCATGTAGTATGTATGTAGCATGCATGTAGTATATATGTAGTATGTATGTAGTATGCATGTAGTATGTATGTAGCATGCATGTAGTATGTATGTAGCATGCATGTAGTATGTATGTAGCATGCATGTAGTATGTATGTAGTATGTATGTAGCATGCATGTAGTATGTATGTAGCATGCATGTAGTATGTAGCATGTACTGTATGTAGTATGCATGTAGTATATATGTAGTATGTATGTTACATGTAGTATATATGTAGTATGCATGTTGCATGCATGTAGTATATATGTTGTATGTATGTTGCATGCATGTAGTATATATGTAGTATGTATGTTGCATGCATGTAGTATATATGTAGTATGTATGTTACATGCATGTAGCATATATGTAGTATGAATGTAGCATGTATGTAGTATGTAGCATGTATGTAGCATATTTAAAGAAGAATATAATGCTGTCTGCAGAACCTGCAGGGCACAAATCAGATTATCTAAAGCTGAAAATGAACTGAGGCTTGCAAGAGATGTCAAAAGCAATAATAAAGGATTTTGGGGATATGTCAAAAGTAAAAGAAAAGTCAAAGATGCTATAGGATTTTTACAGGATGAAAATGATGAAATGGTAAGACAGAATGTTGAGAAGGCTGAACTTTTAAATTCCTATTTTGCATCTGTTTTCTCTCAGAAAGGAAATGCAACATCAACTGTTATTCACTGTCCTATTAAGGGAATAGAAGAATCCAGGATATCTATAAACAGAAAGATAGTGAGGAAACACTTAGCTAACCTAAATGAATTCAAGTCTCCAGGTCCAGATGAATTACACCCCAGAGTACTGAAGGAGATAGCAGAAGAAATTTTTGAACCCCTCTCCATAATCTTTGAAAATTCTTGGAGAACAGGAGAAGTGCCAGAAGACTGGAGAAGAGCAAATGTTGTTCCTATCTTCAAAAAGGGGAAGAAGGTGGACCCAGGCAACTATAGGCCGGGGAGTCTGACTTCTATACCAGGAAAGATCTTTGAACAAATTATTAAACAACATGTATGTCAATACCTGGATAAGAATGAAGTGATTAAACAGAGTCAGCATGGGTTTCTAACTAATAAGTCATGTCAGACTAACTTAATTTCCTTCTATGACGGTATCACTGATTGGGTGGATCAAGGAAATGCTGTAGATATAGTATATCTTGACTTCAGCAAAGCATTTGACAAAGTCTCTCATACAATCCTTAATGAAAAAATGACTAAGTATGGAATGGACAAGGCAACTGTTAGGTGGATTCATAACTGGCTTAGTGATCGGACCCAAAGAGTGGTCGTAAATGGCTGTACATCCAGTTGGAAGAATGTCTCAAGTGGGGTACCACAGGGCTCTGTCCTGGGCCCTGTATTGTTCAACATCTTTATCAACGATTTAGATGAAGGAATTGAGGGTAAACTGATTAAATTTGCTGATGACACAAAGCTAGGAGGGATAGCTAATACTAGAGAAGAGAGAGAGAGGATTCAAAAAGATTTAAATAAACTGGAGAAGTGGGCAGCAACTAACAGAATGGTTTTTAACAGGGAGAAATGCAAAGTACTACATCTGGGCAATAAAAATGAAAAAAGCATATATAGAATGGGAGGAATAGGGCTAAGTGACAGCACATGTGAAAAAGACTTGGGTATACTAATAGATCACAGACTGAATATGAGTCAACAGTGTGATGCAGCAGCAAAAAAGGCAAATGCAATTCTAGGATGTATTAACAGAAGCATACAGTCTAGATCACGTGAAGTCATTATTTCCCTCTACTCCTCTTTGGTCAGACCTCATCTGGAATATTGTGTCCAGTTTTGGGCACCACATTTTAAAAAAGACATCAACAAACTGGAGCAAGTTCAGAAAAGAGCGACCAGAATGGTGACCGGTCTGCAAACCCTGTCTTATGGTGAAAGGTTGCAGGATTTGGGAATGTTTAGTTTGCAAAAGAGAAGACTGAGAGGAGACTTAATAGCTGTCTACAAATATCTAAAGGGCTGTCACATTGTAGAAGGATCAACTTTATTCTCATTTGCACAAGGAAAGACTAGAAGCAATGGGATGAAACTGAATGGGAAGAGACACAGATTAGATATTAGAAAAAACTTTTTGACAGTTAGAGTGATCAATGAGTGGAACAGGCTGCCACGAGAAGTGGTGAGTTCTCCTTCAATGGAAGTATTCAAACAGAGGCTGGACAGACATCTGACTGGGATGATTTAGTGAATCCTGCTTTGAGCAGGGGGTTGGACCAGATGGCCCAGGAGGTCCCTTCCAACTCTACGATTCTATGATTCTATGATTCTATGATTCATGCATGTAGTATGCATGTTGCATGTAGTATATATGTAGTATGTATGTTACATGTAGTATATATGTAGTATGCATGTTGTATGTATGTAGCATGTATGTAGCATGTAATTTTTTTTTTTTTTTTTTTTTACATTCAACACATTAGCCGGATGATGGGACTACTACTGTCCCATCATTGGCTAATGTGTCAATCACTGTCATGGTAGCAGGCATCGCCCGATGGGACTTGTAGTCCCATCGGACGATGCCTGCACAGACCCCCGAAGCCTACACAGACCACCGGCAGGCCGGCACAGCCCCCCCGGCAGGCCGGCACAGCCCCCTGGAGCCTGCACAGACAACCGGCAGGCCGGCACATCCCCCCGGCAGGCCGGCACAGCCCACCGGAGCCTGCACAGACCACCGGCAGGCCGTCACAGCCCCCCGGCAGGCCGGCACAGACCACCGGAGCCTGCACAGACCACCGGCAGGCCGTCACAGCCCCCCGGCAGGCCGGCTCAGACCACCGGAGCCTGCACAGACCCCCTGGCAGGCCGGCACAGCCCCCCGAAAGGCCCGTACAGACCCCAGAGAGGCTGTACAAGGCAAAAATAGGGTTTTTCTTATTCCGATACCGGAAGTCCCATAGACTTGAATGGGACTTCCGGTATCGGAATCGGCGATACCGATACTTTTTTTTAAGATCGGCCGATCCATTCCGATCCGATACTTTGAAGTATCGGACGGTATCGCTCAACTCTAGTAGCCACATTACAGTATTGGAGTTAATTAGCCCCGTCCCCCCTAAGTATTGTGTCTCTGAGAGCTCTTGAGGCACATATTCCATATATAGACTTACAAGTATAGATAACGGCGGGGATTAGGAACCTTCAGGACTTGATGGGGAGCTCGGGGATTCTGCCCTTTGATCACTTAGCATCCAAACACCCAGGTATACGCAGATATTTCTATCAATACTCACAGATACGCCATCTTTTGTCAACTTCACCGGAATCACCATTTTTTAACTCCAAAATAGATCGCAGAGCTAATGGATATTTCTTAATACCAGAATCCGGCCCCAAAGGAGTGTCCATCCTATACAAGGCTCTGAATGATCCTGATATAAAACTTCCTTATATGTCTCTCTGGGATCGTTCACTGGGTATATCCCTGGTGCCGGGGGCTTGGAGATATGCTCTGGGAGAGGTGTTACATGTCTTAACCATCTTGAACAATTGAAAAAAATTCACCTTCGTTCGTATAGGTTTCCGGTATAAGTGGCTCTCTTTGGCCCGGACCAATCCCCATTACGTTGAGGAGATGTGGGCTTCGGGAGACACTAGAACACATGTGGTGGAACTGTCCAGCTCTGAATAATCTATGGAAGGACATTGCCAGATTAATAGTAGAAGTCCTTGGGGTAGGCCTGACGCCTGGTAGTCTTACATATTGGTACGGAGGAGTTTCCGCATATGATTAGGGGGGCCTTATCTCACATACTGATAGCAGTTAGATTGCTAGCGGTGGCTAAATGGAAATGTGCTACAATTCCGACCATTACAGAAGTAGTTGAAAAAATTAACTTTCACTGTGAGCATGAATTAGCCCTTACACAAACAGCTTCTGCAAAAAAGAAGACTCAGCGTATATGGGATCCCTGGCTGCAAAGCCGGTATTCAAATGTGTCGAGGTCATGTGATGTTTAACATACGTTTGAAAACTGGTTCTACTGTTTTGGTGTGTGGGGTTTGGGTCCTACCTTTGAAATACATCTGATGGCAAGAGACTTATTATACTGTTATTCCGGGAGATAAGCCTGAATTTTTTTTTCCTGTTTTAATTTTAATGCAAGACATTTACTGTATGTTAATGCTTATGTCTTCTTTTGTCATGTTATGTGCTAATGTTGTAGCACTGATGTTTTTTATGTCAGTTTTTGTTTGTCATGTTTAAACACCAATAAATAAGATTGGATCAAAAAAAAGATGGGAAACGATGATACCCACCCGTTGTTCCTCACTCCCTGAAGAATGAGGGCGGAGCCTGAAGTATAGCTTGCAGGCCTCCTTAAAAACCCAAAATTTATCTCTCCCTCCAGAGTACCGGCCTGGGAGAGAGATTTTGGGTTCTGATAGAGCCTGAAACTGAGCTGAGGCCCATATCCCCGTCAACTGCTGCAGCAGCTGCATCACCTCACCACGCAACATCTTAAGCTCATCAGTGAGGGTCTGGAGCAGTTGAGCAAAGGCTGGCAACTGGGCCATGGCTCACCAGAAAAAATGGGAAGGTTGGTTATAATGTCACAAAATGACTGGCACTGTGTGACACGGCCCAACAATTGGCCGGTCACTAAACGGCAAACAATCAAGGGAACACCGGGGAAACAATTACAACGGTGGGCCCTGCGATAGGGAACGGGGAAATGGAAACCTCCTCCACTCTCCTAAGGATGTGCCCTGGCCTATCCTGACGTCCCTATACGGCTTCTTTCAAATTGTCGCCGAGCAGGATACCTTAGCCCTTGCTTGCCCTGCACCTATCCCTAAGCAAGGAATTGACAAGTGCGGACACTGGTCCCACCGCTACACTAATACCGCACAAGTTAAGGATAGGCAGACAGCAAAAACAAAAGGGTAACAAAAACCACACTTAGCTTTCTCTGGTGCAATGCACAGCTTTTGTTGATACTTTAAAAAGCAGCTTTTAATTTACATTAAAAATGTAGAAAAAAAACTGCAAAAATGCAATATGTGAACATAGCCTTAGGATTCTAGACTTTTGCTTATGTTTCTAATAAGTCTGCTTTGTTTTTAGATTCTTAGCACTCATGCCCTCCTGATGAGTTCTGGAACCATAGTGGCAGCTGGCAGAGAACCTTTTAAGCCGGGAAATTATGAGTCTGAGAGGGAATTTCTACCTGCTAAATTACCTGGGATCTCACATCGTGTATTTCCTAAATCAAGATCAAAACCAGAAATGAAAAGCCGTGAGTAGAATGAATCTAAAAAACGTTTCTAACCGTTCACTATCAATTCCCATTGACTGGTTGACAACATGCACATAATTAATATGGACAGGTCAGATGAACTGGCACCAGGGCAATTATACTTAGCCAAGTATGTCCGGGCTAACAGGACAACGGTGGGAAGTGTACCAAGAAGCTGTCAGATACACTCCTACAATACAGACATGACTTATGTAGCATAACTCAAGATATTGCAATACTCAGTAACTGCCAACAACTGAGACTACAACTGTCACAACACTACTATACTTGTTTTCCATTGTGTCTTAAAGGAAACCTGCCGGGTAATTTCTATTGTTGTATTAGGACCTTTGCAGCCATTCCACCAATATAGCAAAATTGTCCTAAGTTTCGCTTTCGTGCACAGTGCCCCAAAAAAATATCTGATTGCCAGATTAATTTCTGCATGTACAATCAATTATGTGCTGACTAGACGTGTGCGGCCTCTCTCAAAATGATTGAATTAAACAATGCCTGACACGTCTAGTGAGAATGTGGCCAGAAGTATGAATTTGCATACTTGTCACATGACCTCCTGCTTCTGGCACCTCCACTAGAGAATCATCACAGAGCACAGTACACTCTATGTGAGGATTCACAAGTTTTCAGTCACACAGAGTAAATTCGTTAATTGATTTTTACCCTTTCACGACCTTTGCGAGCCCACATGTTTCCTCACACATGATGACTAATTTAGTCACTCATCTTGTGCCCTCAACAGCTGTGGGTTGAGTGGTGCGTCGCTTGCTGCTGTCAGCTAGTTAAATCCCACTGTCAATCACTGACAGCAGGATTTAACTTGCGCCAGACAAGAGCACATCATTCATCCCGCCCATCGACGCCCCGTCACGTTATTGCGGGTTGCAGATAGATTGTCGTGACAGACGTGGGTCTGGTGAAGACCTTCATGCCTGCTATTATGACCATCCTGTGAACGTCGGCCTGTGGCCGATGTTCATAGGATATAGTGATTTCTGCTATACATACAGCAGCAGTGCTGAAACCCTTCTAAAAATATTCAGGATTGAGAGTCCTCAGTAGTTGATACCTTTTAATGGCTAACTGAAAAGATGGTAACACATTGCAAGCTTTCGAGACTACTCAGGTCTCTTCATCAGGCTAGACTAATACAAAATCTGAAGTCACATATTTATGCACAATACAGCCTAGAAAAAATGCAATAGATAAGACAAGTGACGTGAAGCAGAACTATCAATATGGGAGAGGGAGAAACATAAATATAAACATTGGACCAGTTCATAGATAAGGAGTCTGGATGTTTTATGGTCCTCTGATTGGGGTCTAGTTCTGTGTTGCCCCGCAAGGTTTTAAAAGGAAATTCCTTAATTGATGTAAAAAGACATAAATCCATGCGACACATTCATTCCAGCACTGAGAGTGTCAAAGTTCGTCATAAATTTGTACTCCCAAACTCGTCTCTCTCTCTGAGATGTGAAGTTACCTTTCAATACCAGTAATTTCATATCCATGCTGCTGTGATCAGGGATACAGAAATGTTTTGCCACAGGTAGATCCATTCTTTTTTCTCTTATTGTGTGACGATGAGCATTCATCCTTGTTCTAAGCTTTTGCCCTGTCTCCCCCACATACAGACCCCCAGTTGGACATTTAGTACAAATAATTAAGTACACCACATTAGATGTAATGCAGGTGAAAGTACCTGGGATCTTGTAGTCCTGATGTGAATTGGGGATCTTTATCTTGTCCGTGGTCATTATAAATGGACAGGTTTTACATTTTTTCTGGTTGCAAGGAAAGGTTCCTCCAGCTGTTGGAGAGGACAGGGAGCTTCTGATAATGATGCTTCTTAAATTTGGGGGCTGCCTAAAACACAGAAGTGGGGGGTCTGGAAAAATGGATTTTAATCGGGCATCTTTTTGTAGTAAAGGTTGTAATTTCCGTGCAGCTCCCCTTAGCACCTCCAGATTTGGGTTGTAGGTGACTACTAGAGGCACTCGGTTATTTTCTTCTTTAGCTTTGTAATGTAGCAGGTGATTCCTTGACAATCTGGTGGCTCTTGTAATTTGGTTTTCAATTGTTCTTGGATGGTAACCCTGATTCAAAAAGGTCTTTTTGAGGCGACCAAGGTGTTTGTCTCTATCCATGGGGTTGGAACATATACGATTGTATCTGATGGCTTGGCTATAGATAATAGAGTTCTTTATGTGTTTTGGATGGAAACTGTCCCATTTAAGGTATGTTGGACGGTCGATTGGCTTCTGATACAGGGATGTCTCTATTTCATTGTTTTTTAGCTTAATGATGGTGTCCAAAAAATTAATCTCGGTACTGGAGTAGTTGAGTGTTAAATTGATGGTGGGATGAAATTGATTAAACTGTTCGTGGAACGTCTTTAGCTGTTGCTCAGACTCCGTCCAGATGATTAAAATATCATCAATGAAGCGGTAGTAGGCCAGGGGCCTGATGGGGCATGAGGACAAAAAATCGCTTTCAAGCTTGGCCATGAAAAGATTTGCATACTGTGGAGCCATTTTACTTCCCATTGCTGTGCCAGTCTCCTGTAGATAGATCCTGTTGTCAAATTCAAAGTAATTGTGGGTGAGGATGAATTTTATAAGTTTCACCACAGCATCAGCATCAGTCCCTGTGTTTTCCATGAAGAATTTGCAGGCATGTAAACCATCTTGGTGTGGGATATTAGAGTACAAAGATTCCACATCCATGGTGGCCAGGATGGTTCCTTCTGGTAGAGGACCTATTGCTGCTAGTTTATTCAATAGGTCAGTTGTGTCCTGAATGTATCTGGATGTATCCTTCACCAGTGGTTTAAGAATACCCTCTACCCATCCAGATACCTGCTCAGTGAGGGTGCCCACACCCCTAAGCTAAAAAACAATGAAATAGAGACATCCCTGTATCAGAAGCCAATCGACCGTCCAACATACCTTAAATGGGACAGTTTCCATCCAAAACACATAAAGAACTCTATTATCTATAGCCAAGCCATCAGATACAATCGTATATGTTCCAACCCCATGGATAGAGACAAACACCTTGGTCGCCTCAAAAAGACCTTTTTGAATCAGGGTTACCATCCAAGAACAATTGAAAACCAAATTACAAGAGCCACCAGATTGTCAAGGAATCACCTGCTACATTACAAAGCTAAAGAAGAAAATAACCGAGTGCCTCTAGTAGTCACCTACAACCCAAATCTGGAGGTGCTAAGGGGAGCTGCACGGAAATTACAACCTTTACTACAAAAAGATGCCCGATTAAAATCCATTTTTCCAGACCCCCCACTTCTGTGTTTTAGGCAGCCCCCAAATTTAAGAAGCATCATTATCAGAAGCTCCCTGTCCTCTCCAACAGCTGGAGGAACCTTTCCTTGCAACCAGAAAAAATGTAAAACCTGTCCATTTATAATGACCACGGACAAGATAAAGATCCCCAATTCACATCAGGACTACAAGATCCCAGGTACTTTCACCTGCATTACATCTAATGTGGTGTACTTAATTATTTGTACTAAATGTCCAACTGGGGGTCTGTATGTGGGGGAGACAGGGCAAAAGCTTAGAACAAGGATGAATGCTCATCGTCACACAATAAGAGAAAAAAGAATGGATCTACCTGTGGCAAAACATTTCTGTATCCCTGATCACAGCAGCATGGATATGAAATTACTGGTATTGAAAGGTAACTTCACATCTCAGAGAGAGAGACGAGTTTGGGAGTACAAATTTATGACGAACTTTGACACTCTCAGTGCTGGAATGAATGTGTCGCATGGATTTATGTCTTTTTACATCAATTAAGGAATTTCCTTTTAAAACCTTGCGGGGCAACACAGAACTAGACCCCAATCAGAGGACCATAAAACATCCAGACTCCTTATCTATGAACTGGTCCAATGTTTATATTTATGTTTCTCCCTCTCCCATATTGATAGTTCTGCTTCACGTCACTTGTCTTATCTATTGCATTTTTTCTAGGCTGTATTGTGCATAAATATGTGACTTCAGATTTTGTATTAGTCTAGCCTGATGAAGAGACCTGAGTAGTCTCGAAAGCTTGCAATGTGTTACCATCTTTTCAGTTAGCCATTAAAAGGTATCAACTACTGAGGACTCTCAATCCTGAATATTTTTCTATCCACTGGCTAACACGGTACAAAGATATACATCTTTCCTGTATCGAAACCCTTCTATGTATTCTATGTATAGTACAAGATAATGGATTATCGAAGCTCCAAGTCACCTAAGGGGACTATTAAAAATAAAGTAAAAAGTAAAAAAAGCCCACACAATTTCAAATTACTCCCTTTTTCCCCATTCAAAATAAAACAATTAAAAAAATTACACATATTTGGTATCGCTGCATTTGTAAAAGTATCTG
The DNA here is from genome assembly GCF_039654945.1 of Dendrobates tinctorius. Classification (NCBI taxonomy): domain Eukaryota; kingdom Metazoa; phylum Chordata; class Amphibia; order Anura; family Dendrobatidae; genus Dendrobates; species Dendrobates tinctorius. Next base: position 25,406,476 of record NW_027361750.1, on the reverse strand, counting down.
CCCCAAAATGGCATCACTAAAATGTCAGCTCAGGGCGCAAAAAATAAGCCTTCACCCAGCATTAGATCCCAAAAAATGAAAACGTTACGGGTCTCGAAAAATAGCGGAAAAAAATTTTTTCTAGAAATTTCCAAATTTTTTTCCCTCTTAAATAAAAAAACTATACATGTTTGCTATCTGCGTACTCATACTGACCTGGGGAATCATTTTACCCAGTGAGTTTTACCTTATAATGAACATGGTAAATAATAAATGCAAAAGACAATTGTGGAATTTCACTTTTTTGCAATTTTAATGCATTTGGATTTTTTTTCTAAACATTCCAGTGCATCACATGATGAAATAGATGGTGTCATTCAAAAGTACAACTCATCCCGCAAAAAACAAAGCTCTCATATGGCTATAGTGATGGAAAAATAAAAAACGTATGTCTCTCGGAATAAGGGGAGGAAAAAACGAAGGCGCAAAAATGAAAAATCACAATTCCATGAAGGGGTTAATAGTTTCAAGGATGAAAAAATAATTTCAGCTTGTAAGATAAATGTTCCCTTCAAGGGATCGAGAGAACCCCTCAGAACATTTTTTCTCTGTAAATTAAGCATAGAAAAATAAACACTATACAAAATCTGCATCTGCAATGCAAGAGGTTAAAATTTAATGTAAGTTATCTTAAAGGATCATAGCTGAGACAGAGCCAATAATTGTCACGTGTTGTTTTTTGTTTGTTTTGTCATTCTTTCTACCATGAAAATGAAGTATGGCTGAACTTTTTCTAGTCCCTCCCTTCTGCTCCACTTTTTACTTGCAGGCTTAATTTTCCCATCAGACTGCTTTCTATTGCATCCTATAAATTCTTACATCTTATGTCAAGCCTGATGAAGAGACCTGAGTAGTCTTGAAAGCTTGCAATGTGTTACCATCTTTTCAGTTAGCCATTAAAAGGTATCAACTACTGAGGACTCTCAATCCTGAATATTTTTTTACATCCCCCAAAGTATTCAACACCAGAAGTCATAAAACTGCTGCCATTTTCCATCCTGCACCTTTTTCACTAAATACAGATCTAATTCCCAGGCAAGTACAAGTGGAGGGAAATGACAACATAAGTTCACAAGGCTTCTTACCGAGACTAGCTTGTCCTATTGCTGTTTTTTCCTCTACAACTCTGGCAAAAATTAAGAGACCACTTCTAAATGTTCAGTTTGTCTGATTTTTCTCTTTATAGGTATATTTTTGAGTAAAATGTATATTGTTCTTTTAGTCTATAAACTTCTGACAATATGTCTCCAAATTTCCCAGCAATAAATTTTGTTGTTTTTTTTCTGAAAAGGAGAAATGTTCAAAATAAAAAAACAGTGCTTTCAGACCTCAAATAATGCAAAGAAAACAAGTTCATAATCATTTATAAACAACAATACTAATGTTTTAACTCAGGGAGCGTTCAGAAATCAATGTTTTGTGGAATAAAGATGATTTTTAAAAACAGCTTTCATGCGTCTTGGCATGCTTGCTACCAGTCTTTCACACTGCTTCTGGCGCAAAAATTTAAGCAGTTCTTCTTTGTTTGATGGCTTGTTGACAATCCATCATCCTCTTGATTACATTCCAGAGGTTTTCAATGGGGTTCAGGTCTGGAGAATGGGCTGCCCATGACAGGGTTTGATGTGGTGGTCTCTTAATTTTTGCCAGAGCTGTATTTATAAATCTAATCAATTTTTCCGGACAATATTAAATGGTTACTTCCATCTCTGACATTAATATCTAAGTTGGGAATATCTGCTTCTGTGCAGCGGCCTCATGTGGTCAAGACTACTGACATAAGTTATAACCAAACAAGCATCATACTCAGTTTCTGTAACCTCCATTCACTTCTATGGGAGTTACAGAAGCAGTGCAGTACAGCCAACTATCCTGGTTCTGGCCATAGCTGTCATGGAAATAACATTTTAAATAATTTTCCAAGATGTTTTAAAAGTGTCATTTTAACAATTTTTAGGATTGTTTCATGCATTCAAAGTTTAAAGGGAACCTGTTGCCAGAAAAACAACGCTATTAACCTGCAGGTATGAGGTTCATCTCCATTTTAATAGCGTTACTAAACTGCCCAGCGCCTGCACTTACTCAAACACTGCGGGTATACAATTATCTTTATTCCCCCTGCAGCATTCCAGTTTCAGTCATGGGGGTGGTGCCGGCGCAGGTTCAGTCTCTGCTCTTAGTATACAGAGTGGCCGCTGTAACCGCACTACCGGCCAGGACTGACTGTCAGCCCCAATGAAGAGCCAGTGTCAGTCAGGGCCGGGATTGCGGTTGCAGCTGCTGCTCTGTATTCTCAGAGTGGTGACTGAATCCTCGCCAGTGCCGCATGCGTGACTCAAACCGGAGCACTGCCAGGGGAAGTAAAGTTCATTTTCTCACAACAGCATTTGGCTAAGTGAGGGCACCGGGCAGGTTATAATGCTATTAACATGCAGATAATCCTCAGGTTGATAGCATATTTTTCTGGTGGCGTGTTCCCTTTAAGCTTTCAGCATTATCCACAGATATTGAGGTTGTCCATAAGGGCAAAAGGATTGTCCACGTTTTTAAAATTCTCCGGTATATGCTTTTCATTTTTTACTTGCTTCCTACTGCACGACTCCTTACTTTTAGGAGGGCCTGTTCTTGGCATTGTATCTCAGTCCCATTCACTTTGTCTTGTTATCATCATTATGTGTTCTTTTAGTCAGTAGCGAACATATGCCGCAATTATATTTTCCTTATGGAATTCAATTTTTTGAAAGATATTTATGTTTTATTTGTTTCACTTCCCTAATTCTCTTTTTTCTCTTTTTCTTTCTTTTCCCGACTGCTTCTACATACTGTCTTCATCTGGAAATATCTACTCTACACCTCATTTTACTACTCATCTATTCTTGCCTCTATGCATTGATTTTGAACTTTAGAAGTAAAAATGAATGAATCTGTTTTAACACGTCTGATCAGTCAAGAGTATATTCAGGGATCAGCCAATGAATGTAATACAGATGATAATACTGTCGATTTTACTCACACATCTGACAATGAAATACATTTGACACAACAGTGGCCACAATCTGGAGAAGAACTGCCAGTCATTTCTCCAGGGGACAACATTGAAAAAACTGTCCACCTTAATTCGGATGGCACAATGACTGTAGAGATGAGGGTTCGCTTTAAAATAAGAGAAGATGAAACCATCAATTGGTCGACTACTGTAAGCCGAGCTGAACTATCTCATAACAACAAAAAGTTATATTGTTCTTCTGTAAACCAAGAAGCTCAAACAATAGGTGTCACGGACTCTCCTGTAAGAACAAGTAGTATGAATTGCAAACCCATTGATGAAGACGTAAACACAATGGAAGCTAAACTACATAGTCAAATTGAAAAATGTAATCAAATACAAGAAAATGATATTAATACTAATACATATACAACATCTTCTCCCAGAACTGAGAAGTCTACTTTTTACCGGCCTCCAACTCCAGGAATTAGAAAAGGTCATGAGAAAAAGTTATCAGTTAAAAGGACATCAGAGATAACCCTCCAGGAAACCATGAAACAGATGCTTTCTTTTGATGAAATTGAAAATGAACTAACGCAACGTGGAAATGACGACGAGTGTAATAAACAGGAGCAAGAAATGAGTGGCAATGCTAATTCCACATCATGTGAAGCTGACCTGCAGCAAAATGAAATAGAAAAAACAAATGATGAAAATTTTGGAGTATTAGAGACCACTCACATGGAGCTACTACACAAAAATACAGTATATGAAAAATGGGGGCGGAAATGTGAAAGGAGTAATTACATGTCTTTCACAGGAACATCGATGGTAGATAGACCACATTCAGCAGGAAAGACGTTCCACCAAGACCAATTTAACTTTAAAGAAATCAAGAGGTCTATGAGTACCTCCATTACAGTGTCTGAGCAATCCGCATTGCAAGAGGAAATAAAAGACACAAATATGCAATCCAGTCATGAAGAATGCTTGGATATGATAGCACAAGAAAATGAAATAGCACAAATGGTGAATGGTCCTTCTGAAATGTTTGCAGAGGACATTCAAAGTGTAGTAGATGACTCCTCAGCCATTTCTGTTGTGAAAGTAGAAAAAAGTTCCGAAAATGACACTGATATTAGCAATGATAATCATTCTACTACATCATCGATGGGACCAAAAAAGAAGAAAAAAAAGAAAATTGTGAGCATCCCAACGAAACATAAGCAGGACAATATGCCACAGGATGATCACATAATTCTAAATTCTCTGCAAATAAAACATGGATCATCTTGTGAAGAATCAAACTACACAAAAAATATTATGTTTGAGGAAATATTTCCTCCTCACATTCACCCACTGCAAAATGAAACTGAATTAGGTACAACACGAAAATTAAAGGGCAATAAGCAAATGGCAAAAGTGAAGCCAAGATCTCTGAAAGCAAATGATGAATTTACACATAATGGTCATCAAAACAATGTTCTTGAGCTTACTCCGAAAAAAGTTATCTCAGACCATAGTAGCACCGTTACCTCAAATGAAGCACAAATTTTTGACAATGACCAAGTAGAATGTTCTATTATAGAGAGCAAATGTGTGCAAGAAGAACTAACGCCTAAAAAGATCTCGAGATCTAAAGGATTGCATAACATGTCAAAGAAGTCGAAAAGCCCAAAAAAGAAAAAAAATAGGACAGGAACTGAAAGCACAGCTACAAATGGCTCAGATGGCATTGATTTGGAAAAAAATGACTCTCCTACTCTCCAAAATACGCTTGAAAGCTATGTTCAAAACTGGTTAAAGAATATATTTCCTAATGTTGCCTTCCCAGTTCTGCAACCTTTTTTGTCCACAGGGTTAGGGGGAGACATTACTAATTGCATCACAAATTCTAGTAATGGTTCATATACTCCATATGTAGAAATCAATAATTCGGTTGAACATGAAAAATCTGTTAATGGTTACCAGAACAACTCTGAATTTGAAGAAAATCAAGTTGGATGTACAGGCATAATTGGAGAAAAAGAGATACCTATCCAACAAGTCCAGCCATTTGATGAAGATGTGGTTTCATCATTCATAGAAAAAAGTCAGCATTTGGCAGATTTATTTGCCCAACAGTTTAAGGATTTTGAATGCGATTCCATTAATGAAAATAGACAAAGTGACAAGGTAATGATGGAGTTGACAAGACACGGACTTAGAAAGAAGCCAAGTATTGATGCTGCAGTTCAGGTAGAAAATAATAGTGCTGAATACATAACATGTGAATTAATAAGGGAAATGCTAGCAGAAAAATGTGGGATGTCTCCCTCAAATATTACATTGTCTAAAAGTAGACGATTGGAGAAGTCACTAAGTCTTCCAATTTCAGCAACCACACCAGAGTCTTCATCACCTAAGATTCTGTTAGCCTGGTTGATAGTGTTACAGTTAAAGCAGAGCATGTCCCATATTATAGAAAGTGGACCCAATGAGTCTAACAATACTTCTGCCATATTTACCTTGCTTCAATCTTTAAAAAAACTAGCCATAATAGAAAAAGCAGATGATTTGAAGGCTATTGTTTTAGGTCTCCAAGAGTCAGCACTGAGATCGGACTTGACCATGAAAAGTGTTACAAGCGACCTAACACATAAATCACCAATAATTCAGTCAAATAGTATGGAAGGTTCCGCTGAATGTATTACTGAATGTAATAATGACATACCAAGTATAAAGGAAGCATCTGATGTAGTGAAAAGAGTGAAAAGTGAGGTTCTGACTGATGACATAGATGACTTCAGAGTTTTTGCAACTCAACCATACAGAGAGCTCTCTAGTGAATGCAGCCAAAATGAAAATGAGAAAAATACAGAACACTGTCTCTTAGAATGTAAACATTCATTGCAAAATTCCAATACTAATTTATTAGAGAGTGTAGAACAAATACCAAATGACAAACAGACATCTGAGGAACATCCTCTAGATCTGTCACCGAGACATTCACCTTCACTAATGCCCATAAATAATGTGGAAACATGTCCTTTTACTCCTCAAAAACCGTCAAGAGTAAAAATGATGGTTCAAGAAATGGAGCAAAGGAAAATTCCTTCTCAGCACTGTGAACAAAAGTGTTTGCAAAGTCCAATTTCTTCTGATTGGTCAGACTACCGGCAAGACAGTGAAGAGAGTTTAAGTAATACCTTGAGAGCGTCTAGTGAAATTTTGACAGAGAGTGGAGAGGAGCAGGTACATGAGAAGCCTTGCAAGAAAGGGTATGTTAAACGAGCCATTGAAAGACTTTATGGCAAAGCAGAATCTAAAATTCAACCTTCTAAAAATCCATCAAATATATCATACAGCAAAAAGTCACAATGCAAAAAATGTTCAAATAATTTAAATCATGAGTATGTGACCTTCGGAAGTCAAAACCAAGAATGTAAAGACAGCAAATTGAGGACAATATCCAGTCCAAGTAATAAGAGCATAAAAATGGGCAGTCCAGGTAGTTCCAAAAGTGTCTCAGTACCACTGAACAATGATTCTGGTGGTGACCATAACAGCCAAAGGTCAGGATCCTCCCAAAGTAAAAAATTACATGAAAGTAAAGATGGTGATATGGAAAATGGTTCTCATAGAGATAAGATTACAACCTTTGGAGTACTCATAGATAAAGGTCGATGGTTACTAAAGGAAAACCATTTACTAAGAAGGTCACCACCTGAAGCAACCGGAATGTACATGAATCTTGATACAACATCTGGTGACACTTTACTTGATAATACCAGTGATGAAGTTCCGTATATGCATTCTTCTTGCAAAGTGAATAAACCATTAGCTGAAATATCATCTTCAGAACTTGAAGATATGGTTAAACCTCAGCATTTTACTTGCAATTACTTTAATATGCCCCATGGCAGTGATTCTGAGCCCTTAAATGACACATTAAATACGGTATCAAAACACAAGCCCAAGTCATCTGGTGCTGTCATTAAGAGCAAAACACATGAGGCTATTTCTGTAGAGTCTATAGAAAATCGTGGTGGAATAAGTGCAAGTTTACCATCATTTGCAACAATAGATTTCCACATGTCTGATAACAAAGTCCATCCATTACCACATCCTGATGCTGAGAGGACTACAAGGGATGAATCTTCTGATGCAGCTAGTGGAAACCGAGGACAAATAACGGAACAAGACTCATTGGACAAGCTTCAGTACATTTGTGGTCAGCACTGTCCAATCCTAAGTGCACTCATTTTTCCTGTCAATGAAGTAGAAAGAGGGTTTGCTTACTGCCGCCCAACTGATATAGAGAACCTTCTTTTTCTGCAGCCTGTGTCCACGAGCACATCAGACATTGCCTTATTAAACAACTGTGCAATCACCGATGAGAATAATAATATAAAATGTGAGAAAGGTTGGGTCAATATTCACACTGATCACCGATGCAATGAGGAGTCCAAAAAGTTAAACACCTTCCTCAACTTAAAGAAAAGAAGTGACTGCTTATCAGAACTGTATCCAAATACAGCAAGTACAATTGCCAGAATAATTACCTTATATAGACATTTTCACACTAGCAATTTCTTCCAAGAACTTCCATGTGTGGGAAATGATGAGAATAATAATATCCTGTATTATCATGCCTAAATCATCAAAAAACAAAGAGATACTCTGCAAACCCTTTCATAATTTGTTTTTATTCATGTCGTAGCTAAAAGCAAGAAAAGAACAGGCTACTAAAGTCAAGTTTCAGATGCTCTACGGGGTTCTCTAGGCAATATCTGATGTATTGAAAATGGGGCCCTTGCAAGTAAAGTGTGGCTCCCTTATTTGTCATTGGCAATTGTTGTATTTTCATCTTCTATCTATCTATCCATCTATCTATCCAACTATCTATTTATCTATCTAGACTCCAAAAGCGAAGGCGGCACGCCAATAGATACTTTTCCAAGTGCAATTTATTGGCCCATGTGCGATGCAGTACTGCTTGAGAAAGGCCCACACTTGGGACCGAAATGTCGCACATGGGCCAATAAATTGCACTTGGAAAATTATCTATTGGCGTGCTGCCTTCGCTTTTGGAGTCTATTATCAAGGTTTGGTATATGCCTGGAAGGTTTTTTTTGTACCCTATTTTTTTTGTTCAGCTTTTTGTTTCTATCTATCTATCTGTCTATCTATCTAACTATCTAACAGATGCTTTTGTCCTTTTTAAAGTAATTATGCTCAAATACTGCCATTTAAGACAAATGATACTTCTATACAATACCCATACAGCATAACCATTCACTGTCCAACTGTTTCCATATACTGTAGTATTCAAACAATGCTCCTATTCTGTGGCCACATACCACTTCCATCAACATGTATTTGCCACACAATACCACCATGATGGCCTCTATTAATGCCATAAAGTTCCGGGTGGTCAAAGGCAGTGAAGTTTCACATGCTTCTGTCTGAGGTTGCCCAAGTGGGCCCATTCCTTCGAGGCCTCTTGATAAATAAGTGTTCTAGGCAAATACCATTTTTGACAACGCTTAAAACCTTCCCTTATCTTTAGAAAGAATGTGATCCATAGTGCAGTGCGTAAAGAGGGTGATGTGTACGATGGAGTTGTCAAATGTTCTTTAGTTCTGGTAGACAGGAATATGACTGGCTAGTTTTATGTTTTCAATTCTGTTATTTGGAAAAAGTAAAATTATTTGATGATCATGAAGTTCAGTAGTTGGGAAAAAGGAGCATCTCTTGCATATCTCTATCTATCTATCTATCTGTATATCTGTTATCTATCTATCTATACATCTATCAATCACAATGTCTTATGTCCTTTTTATTCTATCACTTTTTTCTCATGGTCTCATGAACAGCTGTTTTAAATTGTACTTTCTTGTATCTCATCAATTTACTGGTGCTATTCGTGCAAATAATTTAAAGAGTATCTGTTACCAGATTTCACAATACAAACTGCATACATTATTCCATATGTGTTAGTCTTGATGGTGGACTTACTTTAAAAATCTGTCAGCTGGATATTCCTGATATTATAATAAGCTTTCCAGGAGTCCAGCTAGTGAGTGGGTGAGCTGATGAGTCCCAGTGCATTCAGTCTCTGCCCATCCAGTTTATTTGACAGCTGCAGCTTGTCATTAACAGTGTGACATTTCAGCAGAAGGCAGGGGGCATACTGAGGAGTTGTCAATCAGGCTAGGCGGTAGGGGATTTTCAAAGAAGGATTATACAACTACTTTGACATGGATTATCTAAGAAGGCACACCAGCCACATCAGGTCTAATAGAACTATTTAAAGATATATGCTATTTGCGTTATATAACCTGATGATAGATCTGAATCAAAGACTATGACAGCCTTTGGAAAAATTCAAACAATCTGGATTAAATGTCTACAATGAAGATCTGTATGTTTCCATGGTTAAAGACAGCAAGCGGACCCGTCAGTGAGATCTTCGTTCCCTTATTTTTTCTAAAACTTTTTTTTGCTAAAAGAACTGAACACATGGAAGAGAGTAGGATCAGGCTACGTAGGTTTTCTAGTCCAAAAGTTTTGACTGCTTGTTTTAACAATAAAAGAAGAAACTTTAGAAGAAGTAGGAAAACGAGAGTCTAAGGCTAGTTTCACATTAGCGTTTTTTAGTGCAGCGCTTCGTGCGCAATAGAAACGCATGCAAAAAACGCATCATGCGTTTTGCATGCGTTTGCTTTTTTTAGGCGCATGCATTTTAACCAGTTTCTAGCCACGCTAACTCTTAAAAGGCATGCGATTTTAAATGCAGGCGTGCGCATGTCCATGTGCACGCCTGCATTCCCTTAGACTGTAATGTGATTTTTTGGCACATTCCGTGCGCATGCGTTTTTTTGACACAGGATGGACGGACCAAAAATGCAACAGGTTGCGTCCGGCGCGCCTAGGCGCACACTACAAAAAAGCATGTGCACGAAAACGCATACAAATGCGTGCAAACGCTAGACCATGCGCCCCCATGTTAAACATAAGGGAGCATGGCGCATGCGCATGGACGCGCACGATCCGCTGCGCTAAGAAACGCTAGTGTGAAACCAGCCTAACTGATGGGTCTGTTTGTTGTCTTCAATCGTGGACCCACATAGATCTGCATTGTAAACTTTTAGCCAAGATTATTCGCAGTGTTGCATTGGCCTTCGTAGGCTATGAACCAGATCCTACCCTCTTCCATAATGGTCTGCATATCAGTTATAGACAAAAAAATCTTAGAATATTTTTTCAAGACTATTCTAAATGTTATTACTTTGTTTGTTTTAGACATATTGAAGCAATACAAATTAGTTCCAAAGGCTTTATTACTAAAAAACGGATATATTTAGGATTCAACAATCATTGTCTGGTTGGTGCTTGTACTATACCTTTGTCTTTATTCATATCTTATGTATATTAATGCTATTTCTTGATAATAGACATGTTGTTTATAGCATACTTATTATTTCTCGCAGAAGACAACTAGCCACCTTTGCTTCATATTAGCCTATGAGTGGTGTACTGCCCAACCATTAGGCATACACGGACTGGTACTGACATTAGGTACCAATGTCTGCACTATTGATAAAGTGATAACCCGAGTGTTGTACCATTTCTGTCTTTCATTATATTACCAAGTCACCTGACAACTTCAGCACAACACTGTTGAAAATGCTCTTAGTTCACCATTAAAAATCTGTTGGCATGGAATTAAATGTAAAGAAAAGTAATATACCTCATTTTGGATCAACAGCTAAGGCCTGTTTCACACATCTGTTTGTGTCCATCAGTCAAAATCCGCCGTTTTGCAAAAAAAACGAATCCGTCATTTTTTTTGGCGGATCCATTTTTTCCCATTGAGTTGCATTACCGGCGGATTTTGACGGATGGCCATCCGTTGGATCCGTTTTTTTGCGGATCTGCCAAAATTTTGACGTCCGCCGACATGCCCGAACGGAGAATGTAACGTTTTTTCAGGCGGCAGGATCCGCATTTCTCACTGCGCATGCCCGAAAGACTTCACTCAGCCGGAAATTTAACCCTAAACTCTGTTCTGGCGGCTGGAAAATTCTCTCTCTCTCTCTCTGTCTCTCTCTCTCATCCGCTATCTGCCATTTTAGCGAATTTTGACTGAACACTAAAACTGATGTGTGAAACAGGCCTTAGACACATAAATATAGGAACCGATATGTAAATGTGGAAAATTTATTTTTTATTATTCTCCAAGAATTTAATCAGCAAAAAAATCTTAATAAAGCTACATATCAATTGGCTGGATATTTTTTTTTTGCTAACAACAAAGAACAGTTTAAATTAAAAAAAAGACCGTCTACTACTTTAGTGGATCCCACTGTCTTTTGTATACTTTGTTGCAATTAATTATGTACCGTACACCCACATGAGCCATGACTGGACTCAGCAGTAATACCTGCATGTATGGTATGAGACCAAAGAGACCAGTGACTGGTTGCAGTCAGGGCTGCCACCAGGAATTTCAGGGCCCCAAACTGGCAAAAAAAAATTTTGGCTCTGCCCTGGCTCACCCCAGCTATGCCTCCACCCCTTGAACCTTTCATGGTCCCACCGTCCACTCTTGGAAAAACTCCACTTCTGCACCACATCCTCACCAGTCACACCGTTCTCATCGAATACCATATGGTATGGACTGACATGGATTGCAGTAGTGATATTTCAACCACTAGGGGCAGCACGGGCAGGTAGTGTAGTCAGGGATAGCCAAGAAGTTGGTACACAGGAACATCAATGTAGTTTTAAGGAGCAGCACGTAGCATAGTCAGGGATAGCCAGGGACTTGATAAATGGAGCAGCAGGATAAACTTAAGGATAAGCAGCAGGTGAAAGGAAGCTTGACTAGAGGCTGGTAGCTCAATAACTTCACAAGGAAGGGAGTGCAACTCAGAGTGGAAACAATCAGAAACAACACAGGTACAAGTATTTTGGTTAGCTCAGAACTGTCCAGTGAGCTGAATAGCTCAGAGGGAACACAAGTGCAGAGCTGCTGGGTTCGAGTCCTGACACCATATCACATACCTAGCCATTAGCTTTTGTTTTGGCTAAAAGATTTTTATGCCTGCCACCACGACAAGGTAGACTCTTTTGGCAGGGCTCTACTCTACTTTAACCTATTAAAAAATTCTTAAAATATCCTATATTCTTTTTCGGTATATTTTTATTTATTTTTCTTTAAGGGAATGTGTCACCTACATTTTTTAAACTAATTGAAACCAGACTATGATAATTTTTTTTAATCATCTGTATTTCTGGTTGCAGATTATTATATTTTGTTTCCTGTACATTTATGGAAGCTGCTCTCTTGTCTGTTTGGAGATATGGACATTGGCCATATGCATGTATATATCACAACACATTATAGGAGACTTTATGTATTTCGGGCAAGTGTGAAGGCGTATGCGTGTGCCTCATCACTTTCGGGCCTCATCCCCTGCATATAATGTGCCAGAAGGGCCCAGGGTGGCTGACATCTTCGGAACAGAGTGTGAGCCCTCTGTTGCGGAATACAATGTAAATATCTGTGGCTGTGAGTAACTGGGGCCCTGGGGCTTAATAGCACAAAGTAAAGTAATTAGCCTGGGTCCCAGCCTACCATGCAGTCTGCCAGGCCGATTATTCAGTGGCTCAGCTGTGGTGCCTCAGCGCAGGCTGCGCGCCATGTCTCACCCAGTCCGGGTCCGCATTCTTTGCTCCAGGCCCCATACACCAGTAATGGAAGTAATGCTCTGATGGTGGTCCTGGCTGCGTTATTTGGGAGGAGATCACCGGTACAAGTTTTTTTTTTTAAAGTATCACTTACAATAACGAAAAAATGTCCTGGACAACGCATACAAACCACTTTCATCGTGTCGTTTTTGTGGCTGTTACTGTTATTATTTACATAGTAGCATAGTTTTATAATATGGTACAGTACAGCGGCACAGAGACAGGACAAGACAGGACTTGCATTTACAATGTGACAGGTTTGCTGTAAAGCAATTGATACAGCTATTTTTGCACTTGAAAAGTTGAATATTAGCTTGTCTGCTTATTGCCACTTTGCCCACTTTTCACATATTTTCTATCTGGTGCTTCTTGTTCTCATATTGCAAGAACTTTTTGATCTTGTAGTTAGGGGTTGTGTATATCCCCTTCTTTTGCTGGATAGATGCAATCTAAGTTTAAAGAAAATAAAGGGCCTGTCACACTAAGAGATATCGCTAGCAATATCGCTATAACTTGTGACGTTATAGCGATATTGCTAGCGATATCGCTGTGTGTGATACTTACCTACAACCCGCTCCCCCGCTGGTTATCGCTGATCGCGCGAGAACAGGCTGGACTGTTTCTCATCGTCAGCTTCCTGCGGCGCTTCCTGCTGTGACGACGAGCGACGCGTGGAGCCGGGCGGGAGGACGCAGGATCGCCTGGTGTGACAGGTAAGTAGCGATCCCCGTCCCCAGCGATGTCGCTAGTGAGATCTGCCTGTGTGGCAGCTCACTAGCGACCACTTAGCGATGTACCAGCGATCCTGACCGCGTCATATCGCTGGTCGGGATCACTGGTACATCGCTAAGTGTGACAGTACCTTAAGAGATACCTCATTTTGGGACCACGGCTAAATAAAGGAAGGAACATAAAACTGTAGAAAATTCTAACTCTTAACTTAAGGAATTGAATCTGTCTGCAAATCTTAAAAAAGTTATATGTTAATTGGCTGATTAGGAGGTTGATGAAATAGTTTTTTCCTACGTACATAAAATAGCTTAAAACTTAAAAAATAAAATAAAACTTATTTAAAGACAATCCTCCACCCTAGTGATTCCCACAGGTTTTTGTTTTGTAGTAAACATCTAGGTGATTGCTGCAGCGAATGACTGGCATCAAGGGTAATGTCTGTATGTATGGCATGAGACCAAGGAGACCAATGATTGGCTGCAGTGGTCGTTTGTGTAAACAGCACATAATTGCCGCTCCAAAATAATCACAGTCTCTTGGGAATCACTGTTGCAGATTGTTTTATGTTTATTTATTTTACATGTCACCAGCTGTAAGGAATTATGTCCTGGACTAACCATATAAACCTCTTTTATGATTTTAGCTGTTAATTTTGCTATTTTCAACTTTATTACTATTATTATTATTATTATTATTATTATTATTATTATTATTATTTTCATAGTAACATAGTCTTACAATATGGTACAGTACAGGGGTAAGAAAACTAAGCCCATAGAAGACCCTTCCTTTATTACATTGCACTAGCTATACTATCCTCAACTCAGACTGGACTGTTAATGTTATGTGATATCAATTCTTTTCTTTTGCCTTTTTATTATTCTTTCAGTTAATATTTTTTTACATACTAAAACCAACAAAAAAAAAATGTTTTCTTGAGTTTGGTTTACAGTTGTCAATATGTCAATATTTGTTAATAAATGTGAACTGAAATCTGCACTGTTCTTGATGGTATTTAAATATGTTTTCATGTTTGTTCATTCATTCATGGGATTAGGATTTACCTTTCAAGTATTGATTAAAGTTTGAACCATATTTCATGATTTAGAACTAGTGATGGGAAAACCCATGCATGTTCGGGTACTTCATGGGAAACTTTGAGGGACAGTTTAAGGTTACTTGTGCTTCCAGCTGCTGGAACACTTGGAGGCTGTAAGTTAAGGTTACCTCGGGTATGTATTTTACTGTACTTGTTAATAATTTAAAAATAAAAACATGGCGTGTGGTCCCTATAATTTTCATAACCAGCTGAGGGAAAGCCGACGGCTGATGTTAATATTCTGAGAAAGAGCCAATAGCCATAAAAGTTCTCAGGCTATTAATATCAGCTCACAGCTGCTTGCTAAGCCTTTATTGGTTATTATAGGGAAGACCCCCCAAAAGGGCGTGGGGTCTCCTCTATATTTACTAGCCAGCAAAGAGTAAACAGACAGCTGCAGACTGATATTAATAACCTAGGAAATGGCAATGGTTATTGGCCCATTCCCAGATTAAGAATATCAGCCCTCAGCTGTTCCAGAAATGGTGCATCCATAATATGTGCCAATTCTGCTGCTTTGCCTGACTCTTTCCACTTGTACTGGTGTGGTGGCAAGTGGGATAAAGTTTGTGGGGTTGATGTCAGCTTTTTTATGGCAGTTGGCATCAAGCCCAGGGGTTAGTAATGGAGACGCAGCTATAAGACACCCCCATTACTAACCCCGCTGTGAAAATTAAATAAAGACACACTTGAAAAGTCTTTTAATTGAACAAAACACACATAAAAAAACCTTTATTTGAAATAAGCCCTCCCCACCTTCTTTTACGCATATATTACTGTAAAATTAAAAATAATAAAACACCATATTCCTCACCTATCCAATTACAATCCATTTGTCCAACGAAGAGGCCAACTCTTCTTTATCTGGATTGCATGGCTGAGCGGTGGCATGATGAGACCGCTCAGCCATTCTTAAAAAGTCCGAGTGTGGATCAAGGACCCACTGTGCACTGTGCCATGGACCAGCCTTATCCTAGAGGGGCGTGACTAAGTAGCTTCCTGGTCTTCGCTGTGGTCTCTAGTGGTGAGGTCAGGCTTGTGCAGCAGGTACCTGCCAGGTACCACTCCAGGGAGGTGTCCAGCAGTAGGGACAGAAAGCTGTAGTGATAGATGCTTGCAGGAGTGGCAGGGATACTGGTGGGCATGGCAGGTGCAGGCAGGCATAGCAGCTATACTTACTGGCAAGTCCAATTCACAGGCAGGCAGAAATTGGCAGACAGATAGGTGTTGTGAACTCATTTTCTGGTCTGCCTCTGGTTTCTGGTGAGGGAGATGGTTGTGCTGACAGAGGAGTTGTGAGTTCTCTTTCTGGGCTCACTCTGGTGGTGGCAGGAGGTAGTGAAGCTGATTTAATTAACAGAGACCTGCCACCTGATAATGAGGAAGAGGATTGAACATCTGGAGTCTCAGACTGGATTTAAGACAGCCGACTCCCTATTTTTTCCTGCCTCCTGAGGTCTTAGTTTCCAGCTCAGTTCCTGCCTTCTCAAGCTAAGTTGTCTTCGCTAATGTTCACATTTGATTTGGTTTGGTCTATTCAGTTTTTTTGTGTGGTCAGCCAGCCCCGGCTGGGGCTGTGCTGAATTTCCACTCTTATGTCACTGTATGTGCCAGTTTGCTTTTTGTCCCTTATTAGATTGGCCTCTTTTTGCTCTGTTCTCCGAATATGCTGATATAGTGGGAGAAGTCTAGCGACTTCAGGGTATTTTTTGCTATCAGAAGTGTTGTTTTTTTTGCGTGATTGCAGACAGTATCTTTCCTTTCCTGTCCTTTCTAGCTAGTGTGGGCCGCATCGTTTGCTCAGCCTATTTTCCTACCTGTGTTCATGCTTTCATCTTGTCTCACCGTCAGTACATGTATGGGGGCTGTCTATTCCTTTGGGGTCTGCTCTGGGGCAGTTTTAGATTTCCCCTTTTCTTGCTTTTGGCTTATTTAGTCCTCCGGCTGTGAAGAGGCATCTAGAATCATCGTAGGTACACTCCAAGGCTGCTGCTAGTTGTGTGGTTAGGATCAGGGGTCTGCAATCCGCGTAGTTACCAACCTCTGGTTTTCTGTGTCTTGGCTTGGTCTTGTTTTCCTCCTCGGTGACCCATTCATAACAGATAGGTGTAGGCAGGCAGGTGCTGATGGGAACGGCTGATACATGGGCTGTCAAGTAGGCACGGCTAATATACAGGCAAGTGCAGGTGGGCACAGCGATATACAGGCAAGTGTAGGCAGGCACAGCTGATATACTGGAAGGCAGGTACTGGCAGGCATGGTTGATATACAGGCAGAGGTAGGAGCGAGTTCAGAGTGTATGGACCGGAACAGCTTTAGGAAGAACTAGATCACTGGAAGGTAAGACTGGAAGACAGGAACGAGTAAGTCCCAGTTCAGACTGGAAAGACAGGGAACCGCAGATATGGACAAGAAGGGAACCGCAGATGTGGACAAGAAGAGAACCGCAGATGTGGACAAGCAGAGAACCACAGATGTGGACAAGCAGGAAACCACAGATGCGGTCAAGCAGGAAAAAGCAGATCTGGTCAAGTAGGAAATTGCAGATGCGGTCAAGCATGGAAGCAGAGGTTCCCACAGGACAGACAGGAGCAGGTTCTCATAGAACAGATAGGGTAAGGATAGGTATACATAGGACATAATTAAAATTAAACAGATATGTCAGGAATCAAAGCTTCAAGATGGAGTCAATCAGGTCCACCACCAAAATCCTGTTCCTGAACAGCTTTATGACGGTATTAGATCTCAGCAACGCCTACTATCATGTCCCCATTCACAAAGACTCCAGAAAATATCTCAGATTAGCCGTCTCAATAAATGGCAAGGTAAAAGAATTCCAGTACAGAGCCTTGCCGTTCGGAATATCGGTAGCTCCACAGGTTTTTACCAAAATAGTAGCAGAAATGATGGCCCATATAAGGGAGCAAGACATAATAATCCCGTATCTAGACGATTTTTTAATAGCGAGCTGCTCGGCTCAAAAATGCCAGGAACAGAGGGACAGGGTGATGGACATTCTACAGAGCCTGGGCTGGCTCCTAAATCTGAAAAAAATCAAGATTGGAGCCCAGCAGAGTGCAGGAATACTTGGGTGTAACGCTGGACTCAAACATTCAAGAGTGCCACCTCCCAGACCGCAAGAAGGAGAAAATTGCTCAAATAATAACAAGAGCAATCCAAAATCCCTCCATGACATTAAGAAAAGCTATGTCACTGCTGGGTTCTCTCTCCGCCTGCTTGCCAGCAGTCCAATGGGCTCAGCTACACACGAGAGATCTCCAATGGGACGCATTAGCGAACCAGTCAGCAGCAGGGGGCCACCTAGAGGGTCGCATTTCCCTAAATTCAAAAACTATTCATTCCCTAGCTTGGTGGGGGAACCAAGACAATCTCTCCAAAGGAATCCCCTGGGTAACAAAAATAACACACATAGTTGCCACGGACGCCAGTCCTACGGGATGGTGAGCACACATGAACATCGAGGTGGCTCAGGGTGAGTGGGGAGGTCAAGAATTAGAAGCCTCCTCGAACCAGAAAGAACTCTTGGCAGTGGGCTACGTGTTAACACACTTCCTACCCCTGCTCCAAGGTCATCATGTCCGCATATTTTAGGACAATCAAGTCACAGTGGCCTATATAAATCATCAGGAGGGAACCAGGTCCCGAGCCCTAATGGACAAATTTTTCAGAGTCCTCAAGCTAGCAGAGACAAACCTGCTATCTCTGTCAGCACTACACATCCGGGGCATAGAGAATCAAAGAGCAGACTTTCTGAGCCGCACCCAATTGCAGCAAGGGGAATGGGTCCTAAAGCGGTCCGTTTTTCAGCAGATTGTAAAAATGTGGGGGCCCCGGACATAGATTTGTTTCCGACTTCAGAAACAAAAAGTGGAAACATTC
The DNA here is from genome assembly GCF_039654945.1 of Dendrobates tinctorius. NCBI lineage: Eukaryota > Metazoa > Chordata > Amphibia > Anura > Dendrobatidae > Dendrobates > Dendrobates tinctorius. Next base: position 25,387,982 of record NW_027361750.1, on the reverse strand, counting down.
TGTTCCCTAGACCCCAGGGGGGAATCCTCTAGCTCTGGACGCATTTATGCTCCCATGGACAAAGACACTAACATATGCCTTTCATTCTTATTCTGGCAGTACTAAGGAAAGTCAGGGAGGACGGGACAAGAATGATATTAATAGCCCCCTTCTGGCCAAAAAGAACCTGGTTCTCCTGGCTAAGAATGCTCTCGGTAACCGACCCATGAATCCTACTGTATCTCCCGGACCTGCTATCTCAGGGGCCGGTGTTACACCCTCGGACAGTGAACCTCCATTTAACAGCATGGAATTTGAGAGGGCACTGATGATCGACAGGGGATTCTCAGAGAACCTGACCACTACTTTACAAAAAAGTAGAAAACCGGTAACGTTGAGAGCTTATGGGAGAACCTGGAAAAAATGTATATCCACTTGTGGGGTAAAAGTCCAGGATGGGGTTCAGATTAATAAGATCCTAGAATTTCTACAAAAGGGCCTAGAACAGGGTCTGGTGGTCAACACACTAAACTACAAGTAGCGGCTTTGGGCGCCCTTTATAACCACGATGTGGCAGGTAACCCTTGGGTGGCACGATTTATTAAGGCCGCAACCAGGTCTAGGCCAATAGCTAGTCAAAGGTTACCGTCATGGGACCTGAATCTTGTACTGTCCACACTGACAGGTCCTCCGTTCAAACCGATCCACTCAGCATTCCTAAGAAATCTGTCATTAAAAACGGTGCTCCTGGTGGCACTAACATCAGCTTGCAGGGTGAGCGATATTCAAGCCCTGTCAGCATGGCCACCTTTTACAAAAATTCTAGAGGACAGAGTCATTTTGAAACCTGACCCGGCCTATCTACCTAAAGTTTCATCACATTTCCATAGGTCCAAGGAGGTAGTCCTTCCTTCTTTCTGCCCAAATTCTAAGAATAAGAGAGAGGAAAAATGTCACACCCTAGATGTGAATAGGTGCATAGTACAGTATTTAGAGGCCACCAAAAAATATAGGAAGGAAGGTTCTCTCTTTGTGTGCTTCCAGGGACCTCGGAAGGGACTCAAAGCATCTAAGAATACCCTGACAAGGTGGATAAGGGATACGATTGCCCTGGCATATTCATCCATTCGAAATACCATCCCGGAAGGGTTGAGAACCCATTCCACAAGAGCAATGGCAACCTCATGGGCTGAAAGATCTGAGGTATCGATAGAACAGATCTGTAATGCGGCCACCTGGCCATCACCTTCAACCTTTTTCAGACACTATCGATTAGATCTAGCCTCTACATCTGACCTGACCTTCGGGAGAAGGGTCCTTCAGGCAGTGGTCCCTTCCTAAGCTACCAATCTCTGTAATTCTCTCCGTGGTGCTGTCTTGGGTGAGAGAGAATAGCTTAGTTACTCACCAATAACGGTGTTTCTCGGAACCCATGACAGCACCTGCTTGTTCCCCTCCCCTTCACGAGTGTGGTGAGCACATTTTACTGTTCGTAGAGTGTTTCCATTTAGGCACGGTGCTTTTTGATTTGATAAATAAGCAATATTATAATGTTGTGAATATATTTCTGTTGTTTAACTAACCTGGAGACCCTCTGATGCTCTGTAATCAACTGAAGGCGGAGGAGAGGTATCGCCCTTTTTATCTGTAGGTTTCTGTCCCTGAAGGGCGGATCCCCTCTCTCCGTGGTGCTCTTATGGGTTCCGAGAAACACCGTTATCGGTGAGTAGCCAAGCTATTCTCCCACTTAAAAAAATATGAGAGGCCTGTAATTGACATCATAGGTGGACCACAACTATGAGAGTCAAAATGAGAAAACAAATCTAGAAAATCACCTTGTCTGATTTGGCAAGATTTATTTTGCAAATTATGGTGGAAATGGAAAATAAGTATTTGGTCATTAACAAAATTTCATCTCAATATTTTGTTATATATCCTTTGTTGGCAATGACAGCAGTCAGACGTTTTCTGTAAGTCTTCACAAGGTTGGCACACACTGTTGGTGGTATGTTGGCCCATTCCTCCATGCAGATCTCCTCTAGAGCAGTGATAATTTGCAAAATAAATCTTGCCAATTCAGACAAGGTGATTTTCTAGATTTGTTTTCTAATTTTGACTCATAGTTGTGCTCTATCTATGATGTCAATTACAGGCCTCCCTCATCTTGTAGATTGTAAGCTTGCGAGCAGGGACCTCACTCCTAATGTCATTGTTTGAATTGTCTTAACTTGTATTGAATTTATTGTCTGTACATGTCCCCGCTTAATTGTAAAGTGCTGCGGAATATGTTGGCGCTATATAAATAAAAATTATTATTATTATTATTATTATCTTTTTAAGTGGGAGAACTTGCACAATTGGTGGCTGACTAAATACTTTTTTTCACCACTGTAAATAAAATACTGCACTTACAGCTCTCCTGCCCTCCTTCCCTATTCCCCACTCACAGTCTGGCTCTTGTCTATGACTGACAGGTCACTGAAACATGAGTGACCTGTCACTCAAAGATAGTAGGCAGGCTGCGGGTGTATAGTAGTCAGAGAAGCCAGAGAGCTGTAAGTGCAGTCCCCGCCCATTGCACTTGCAACTCATTAGCATACAATGTCAACTATGGATTTCTAAAACATCAAAACAGATTTCTACAGGAAAGATAAGGATTTACTCAACATTAAGGCGCCTTTTCATACAAGCCATTACTTTGAGGTATAAAATCCTGATGACAGGTTCTCGTTAAGTCTATGGAAGGCTCCAACCCAAAAGTAATAGTGACCATAAAAGTGAAGGTGAAATATTAGAGCTTGGTAAACAGCATTTAATACCTGCCAACTAACAGCTATTAATCAAGAGGGGATTTGTGAGCCAAAGACAAGTGGTTCAGTGAACGCTATTTAAGACTTCATTATAATTATCAGCAATTTTTTGGGAACAAGATATCCATCCACAAAACTGCACTGTCTGCCATTATAATAAAAAGCAGCAGAACGTGGTTAATCTCTGTCTGTAGACAACAGCAAAAAGTCCTAAACGTTTATTGTGCGCTAATAAAAGAAGTGGCCCATCATCCCGCTCACTAAACTCTGATTCATTTTCCTAAAACTCTCCATAGCTCAGGCAGTTCCCAAACATAATGGGACTTATTTTCTTTTGATTATGGTCTGTAATTAATCTGGTGAAGCCTGTTAATTTTACACATGTATTATGAATCTTTTTATGTCAGCAGATAAATGCCTTTTGCCAGCTCATTTACCCACATAATTAGCGCATATATTTTTTCTTTTCAATTGCATATCATCACATACATTTGTAATTTAGTGTTACTCCAAGCTTTTGCATCGAGAACAATGGCAGAGAATAATCAGTCTAAGGATTTTAACACCAAAAACTGGTGGTTAAATATTCATGTAATAGTATTTTGTGCTACAGTAAAGATGGATAATAAAAAAATAAAAAGTGATTCTGCTTACCTGCGCCTCACAACCAATGTTCCATTCTCCTCTCTACACCAGTGCTTGTCTATTAAATGTCACTCACAAACTTGTTATTGCAACCACTTGCCAAATTCACATAGCACTGAGCTTAAGGCTGACTACTCTGGTTATATAACACTCTTGGTGACTTCCCTTACACCTGAACAATGGGCGCCATATAACACCGGATGTGCATGAGTGGTCCTCTTGTAAAAGGAAGATAATGGCAGAACAAGTAAAAAAATCAACTTTGCAGAACCCAACTACAGATACAGTGATAACAAAGCATTTCAGTTTCTGTAATTTTTAAAGGTTCCGTATGCTTTGTATTCTCAGAACTCATGGAAGTCCCATTTTTAAATGTTTCAGAATAAAACAAACTAATAAATTATACAATAATTTGTGTAAAAATCTTCAGGTTTCTTCTCTCTCTACAGTGACTACACCCCATACCATGGTATTTCACCCCGTCCCATACCAAAATCTAAAGCTCAGTCAAGTATCTGATAAGGAGTAGTTTATCACATGTAGGATGGGTTTCCCTACTTTACCCTAAATCTCAAGAGCACCCACTATAACACTGTTCCTACTGTGATCTCCACTGAATCCGGACTAATTCAGAACTGTACAAATAGGCCACTCCTGAGACCTGCAGAACAACCAGACCTCAAAATAGCTATCAACTGACCCAAGTCAACGAGGGTTCTATTTAGACCCCAACATGAGGCAACTACAATTTTCTCTGGTTTTGAACTCACCACACTAAATGACACCGTGTTCCCTTAGTTAGCCAACCCCACAGGCATAGAAGACTTACCGGTTCTAATCACTCTACACTACAATCCCACATCAGTGGCAGCCCACACAGAACTCTCACAGGCCCACCAATTCAAGGGCCAGACTTCTACTGTTCTTAATCACAGAGGTCATTTGCAAGCTCGCCATATGCTTAGTGGCACACAGTCCAGGCACCACTTGGCAAAGCAGTCGTACAGCTTTCCTTTCAAAGACTTGCTCATACTATCTTTTTTCTCAGCTCAAGGTTATTGCCTGCATCAACAATGTACTTCAGTTGTTCCCATTTTTCTGTAAAGACACAAATTTACTCCCCATCTGTCAGTAGGTCTTGGCTGAATAAGTACACAGACCTCTTTTGTTACGTTTTGCTTTGTGTACCTGATTCTTATAGTCCTACTTCAGGTCCAGCATTTGTGCTTTTGGAGCCTCCTGCTTCTAATATTGTTCTTGCTGTTTGCCTGGAAAGTTCAATCATCCAAGGTCTTAGAAGTGAAATGTTCATTTTTTTCTATGGTTGCACAACACACAGAGCGGCTGGTTGCAAACCTTGGAGAAACGTCGAGGTGAGATGCTGTGAAAGGAAATTGCTTACAGAGACCTACAGTTCTAGTGTTCAATGTGCAAAATCTTACAGTCCATTTGGGTGCAAACTGATTAATTATGGAGGAGCAGTTGTAGCACTTCAGGGTCCCATTCAAGGACCACTCAGAAAGTTGTTGTGATACCACCAAATACATTGTTTCACTAAAAGTGTTGAGCTGCTAAGTGCAATACAACAAACATCTCCTCATTCCATTAAATGCATACCATTATTATACATTTGGGTGCTTGGATGTGATCAGCACTCGACAAGTATTGGCTGATGCTCGGATCTGAAGCTCAAATCACCGCACCTCAGGTGTTTGGTGCCTGTTACAGAGCCAAAAAGCATGCAGGGATTACCTGACAATCACTGTAATGCTGTAGCCGTCTTGCTAAAGGTATTACTGTGATTGGCTGGCTGCTTTATCTCATCAGAGGTTATAAAAGGACAGGCACTGCCACGCTCAGCTCGATATTTGAATGAGGCACTACAGTTGGTACCTTCAAGGGTGTATGGATGTCCTTGCTTGTAATTTTTTGGCATGCTTTGCACTTACTGCATAGCTTTTATGAGTCTAGGAGTACCATTACATGACAATTTGACAGAATGTGTATGAGGCGCTCCTTTATGTCTAATTCAGGGTGTTTCTGAATCCCTCTTCCATCAATTTTTAGCAGTTCTTGCTTCCTTCTTACATTACACTGAAATCCCCCATTTTTTAATGCAGATTTCAATTTTGGCTTACTTAAAATATTGTGACAAAGTCACTGGTAATGTAATAGAGGGGAGATATGTGTCAGTGCGCTTAATAGTGTTAGTGATATGAAACTAGAGTGTTTTAGTCCAGCACACAAGGTGTTGTGAGGGTTAAGTTAAAGTTGCATAATGGGCTGGTTTTAGTGGACCTTTATAGAGCAGGATGGAGGAGGTCCTCCGTATCTCCACATGCAGAGCTGACAGGACCTGTGGGATCATGTCATAATCATGTGGTCAGTCACATGTTGGAAAGAGTCACATGGTCCTGGGTTTAAATAACTAGGCTCTAGAGGCAGTCTTTAGTCAGCAAGACTCCAATGGTTTGTGTCTTGTGGAAGAAAGACTGAACCTGTGTTATCCGCATAAGTATGGACTGTGTTGCAGCGTTTTTGTTTTTTTGTTGTTGTTTTCCTGTTTTAGCCAGAAAGGTTGTGTTTATTTTTCCCTCTTGCTGGTTTATGCCACATAATAAGAAACCAACCGAAGATTTAAAGAAATGGTGTAACCTATTTTCTACCTCAGTATACCGCCATGTGAGGTGATATATATATATATATTAAAAATCCTTTTAATATTTTGCGTTATACACTAGTCATTATACAGGAAAAAATGTTTCTTATCATTTTTTTCCTGTAAGCTCCAATTTCTCGTTGATTTTGAATGTTTTATTGTCAAACCTCAAATGGGAGTAAATTTGTGACCCCATTGTTCTCAGCAGCAATCTGGGAGTAAGGGCAGGGTCACACTTGCGAGTGTAATGCGAGAATCTCGAGCGAGTCTCTCGCATCAATACCCGGCACTTCAGTCGGCACTCGCGACCGGAGTGTGGGGCTGCATGTATTTCTATGCAACCGCACACTCCGGTCCCGAGTGAGACTCGTGCGAGTTTCTCGCATCACACTTGCAAGTGCCACCCCAACCTAAGGGGATGTTTCCAGGGGTTTTCCCCATGCTGTTCTCCTTCCATTCAGCACTTTTTTAATCCATTTGAACATTTTCACTGCCCTCAGACCTCCTTTTAAGGTCTTCCAGAAAAATGCTCGGATTTCCCATTGACTCCCATTATACTTGTTACTCTAAATTAGCATGAGAGTATTAGGAATTGCTCGGTTTAAATAATGAGCATCTGAGCACTTCAGCGTGCTATCATGCCTCATCAAAACCAAAGTCATTTGTATATAAAGACTTGAGAAAGGTCCACTTCTAGGACCAAAAGTCGCCACATGGACTAATAAAGAGCACCTTACAATTATGGTGTGCTGCTTCAACTCTTTATGACCTTTAATGTTTGTAGTAGAGATACAATATTGCTGCTTCAATTTTTCTTATTTTACAGTAACTTTTCCCTTTTCTGTCGTCTCACAATCTGTCACATAGTCTTTTAAAGTCCAGCATAAATTTAGCCCTGACTACATTCATTGTGCTCAAATAAATAGAACATTTTTAGTGCTAAACATAACATTATAAAGGTCACTGAGACTTGTGTAATAAAATGGAATTACAAGTTGTAGATAACTAGTAAAACTGGACAGGGGTCCTTGCAGTTGATCAGAATTCACCTCTACTTAAAACTTCAAGCAGATACAAAGTACTAAAAAAATCAAATGCATACAAAAGTGTGTTTTGGCCAAGAATCATTATAGGTCACTAAGAATTAGAAATAGTTTGTATAAGCATTGAAGTACTCAACTGTTGATGTTGACTAAGAAAAAGTCATGAATTAAGCTAAAGTCATCACCAGGAGAGCAGTTAGGATGCAACAAACCAATGAGATAAACATGTGATGAGAAGATGGTCAGGAGTGTTGTGAATTCACTTTCTGGCCTGCCTCTGGTTGCTAGAGAAGGTAGTGGAGCTGGTTGTATTGACAGAGGAGTCGCGAGTTCTCTTTCCGGGTTCGCTCTGGTGGTTACAGGAAGTAAAGGAGCTGATATAATTGACAGAGGCCTGCCACTTGATAATGAGGATGACCATTGGACATCTGGAGTCTCTGACTGGATTTAAGACAGCCAACTCCCTCTATCCCTGCTGGTGATTTTTCCTGCCTCCTGAGGTCTTAGTTTCCAGTTCAGTCCCTGCATGCTCAAGCTAAGTGTTCTTTGCTATTGTTCACCTTTGATTTGGTTTTGTCTATTCAGTTTTGTGTGGTCAGCCAGCCCTTGCTGGGGCTGTGCTGAATTTCCATCCTTATGTTACTGTTTGTGTCAGTTTGTTTTTTGTCCCTTATTAGATTGGCCTCTTTTTGCTCTGCTTTCAGAATATGCCAGAGTGCTGATATAGAGGGAGAAGTCTAGTGACTTCATAGTTTTTGCTATCAGAAGTGTTGGACATTTTTGCAGGGTTTTTTGCATGATTGCAGACAGTGTCTTTCCTTTCCTGTCCTTTCTAGTTAGTGTGGGCCCCATCATTTGCTCAGCCTATTTTCCTACCTGTGTTTGTGTTTTCATCTTGTCTTACCGACAATATATGTTTGGGGGCTGTCTATTCCTTTGGGGTCTGCTCTGGGGCAGTTTTAGATTTCCCCTTTTCTTGCTTTAGGCTTATTTAGTTCTCCAGCTGTGTCGAGGCATCTAGACTCATCGTAGGCACGCTCCACAGCTACTGCTAGCTGTGTGGATAGGATCAGGGGTTAGCAATCCATTACCAACCTCTCTGGTTTTCTGTAGCTTAGCTTGGTCTTGTTTTCCTCCTCGATGACGCAATCATAACACAGGAGTTAAAGCCAAGATATCCTGTTGCAGGTGACAAAGCTAAGGTCAAGGAGGTCAGAGTCAGGAACAAAAGGCCCCATCAAAAACAGCGAGATCGGCAGCGTGATCACTGATTTTGTGGCGCCACAGCGATCTTGCCAGCGAAATCGCTGTGTGTGACATGTATCAGCGACCGGCCCCCCTGCTGGGTATCGCTGCTCGCGCTGGAATGTCCTGGATCATTTTTTGATCATTGGTCTCCCGCTGGCCAGCGCGCATCACTGCATGTGACAGCGAGAGACCAACGATCAGCGATGCCGGGAGCTGGTTTCCAATGTAAACAGCGGGTATCTAAGAGCTGCTCGGCTCTTAAGCTGGAGTCACACATAGCAATCTCGCTAGCGAGATCGCTGCTGAGTCACAACTTTTGTGACGTAACAGCGATCTCACCAGCGAGATCGCTGTGTGTGACAGCAATCAGCGAGCGGCCCCCCTGCCGTATCGCTGATCGCTGTAAGAAACCTGTGGACATTTTTTTGGTCGCTGGGCTCCCGCTGGCCTGCATGCATCGCTGCGTGTGACAGGCAGGAGACCAGCGATCAGCTGTAAAAAATAGAATTAAAATAAAAAATATTGTTATTCTCACCTTCCGACGTCCCGCGCAGCATTCCTCTCTCCACGCTCGGGTCCCAGTGATCCTTTCTCGAATGACCACGAGACTTCGCGCTCCCGCAAGACCGTGACTCTCTTTCTTGCAAAGGATTACTGGGACCGGAGCGTGGAGAGAGGAATGCTGCGCGGGACGTCGGAAGGTGAGAATAACAATATTTTTTATTTTAATTCTATTTTTTACAGGGATGGAAAGCAATGCCGGGCGCTCGGCTTCGCTGTGCTGCTGATCGCTGGTGAAGCTGTCTGTGTGACAGCTCACCAGCGATCACATAGCGACTTACCAGAGATCCTGACACGTTGATATCGGTGTCGGTATCGCTGGTAAGTCGCTATGTGTGACTCCAGCTTTAGTTACCTGCTGTTTACCCTGGAAACCAGCTTGCTTGCTGGTCCTGATCGCTGGTGGGGCTGTCTATGTAACAGCTCACCAGCGATCAGCTAACTATGTCCCAGTGATCCCATTCACGTCGGATCGTTGGTGGGATCGCTGGGACATTGAAGTGTGAAACGGGGTCTTAACACAAGTAACTAGCTTAAATAAAAGTACCACAATGAACAGGCACTGATGTCCAGCCTGATTCCTCACTAAATAGGACCCTTTTTGTGGCCAGTGATGGTCGATCAATGATGGATCGGAAAGAGGTAAATAAAGAAAATCTTTCAGCTGCTGATTACCTTTGTAATTAAATGTATTATGGTCTCAAACATCTTTGTTTTTTCTTCTAAAACTCTTCCCAATAAACCTTTTATAAGTCTTGATGTAACTTTTATAAGATTTTAAGGAACTTTTACACTGGCTGATAATTGGCCAGTTTCTAATGCTAATGATTAGAGTTGAGCGATACCGTCCGATACTTCAAAGTATCGGATCGGAATGGATCGGCCGATCTTTAAAAAAAGTATCGGTATCGCCGATTCCGATACCGGAAGTCCCATTCAAGTCTATGGGACTTACGGTATCGGAATAAGAAAAACCCTGTTTTTGCCTTGTACAGCCTCTCTGGGGTCTGTACGGGCCTTTCGGGGGGCTGTGCCGGCCTGCCAGGGGGTCTGTGCAGGCTCCGGTGGTCTGTGCCGGCCTGCCGGGGGGCTGTGCCGGCCTGCCGGTGGTCTGTGCAGGCTCCGGTGGGCTGTGCCGGCCTGCCGGGGGGCTGTGCCGGCCTGCCGGGGGGCTGTGCCGGCCTGCCGGTGGTCTGTGCAGGCTCCGGGGGGGCTGTGCCAGCCTGCCGGGGGGCTGTGCCGGCCTGCCGGTGGTCTGTGCAGGCTTCGGGGGTCTGTGCAGGCATCGTCCGATGGGACTACAAGTCCCATCGGGCGATGCCTGCTACCATGACAGTGATTGACACATTAGCCAATGATGGGACAGTAGTAGTCCCATCATCCGGCTAATGTGTTGAATGTAAAAAAAAAAAAAATTACATGCTACATACATGCTACATACATACAACATGCATACTACATACATGCTACATTCATACTACATACTACATACATGCTACATTCATACTACATAAATACTACATGCAACATACATACTACATATATACTACATACATACTACATGCATGCTACATACATACCACATACATACTACATACATACTACATACATACTACATGCATGCTACATGCATGCTACATGCTACATACATAACACATATATACTACATGTATGCTACATACATACTACATGCTACATACATACCACATACATACTACATGCATGCTACATACATACTACATGCATGCTACATACATACTACATGCTACATACTACATATATACTACATGCATGCTACATACATACTACATGCTACATACATACTACATATATACTACATGCATGCTACATACTACATGCTACATACATACTACATATATACTACATGCATGCTACATACATACTACATGCTACATACATACTACATATATACTACATGCATGCTACATACATACTACATGCTACATACATACTACATATATACTACATGCATGCTACATACATACTACATGCTACATACCCACGCAGCAATGGCATAAAGTGAGACTAGGGACTTTTTTTTTTTTTAAGTGGCGGAGGAATACAGTGCGGAAGGATACCTACCTTCCGTCATTGGATTCCTACAGCCCGTAGAGAACGGCAGCATCAGCTGATGCTGCAGTTCTCTACCCAAGATCGTCGTGGGACACACTCGTGGACTGCTTCGGATCGTGGGTGAGTATTTTTGTGGTTTGCTATGTTAATATTTATTCCGGAAAAGACAATGGCTTCGGGGAACAATGTGACAAGTATTGGTAAGTATGTTACTCTATGTTATATGTACTGTATGTCTATGTATGTATTGTATGAATGTATTGTATGTATGTAGTATATATGTGGTATGTATGTAGTATGTAGTATGTATGTAGTATGTATGTAGCATGCATGTAGTATATATGTAGTATGTATGTGGTATGTATGTAGCATGTAGTATGTATGTAGTATGTATGTAGCATGCATGTAGTATATATGTAGTATGTATGTAGCATGTAGTATATATGTAGCATGCATGTAGTATATATGTAGTATGTATGTAGCATGTAGTATGTATGTAGCATGCATGTAGTATATATGTAGTATGTATGTAGCATGTAGTATGTATGTAGCATGCATGTAGTATATATGTAGTATGTATGTAGCATGTAGTATGTAGCATGCATGTAGTATATATGTAGTATGTATGTAGCATGTAGTATGTATGTAGCATGCATGTAGTATATATGTAGTATGTAGCATGTAGTATGTATGTAGCATGCATGTAGTATGTATGTAGCATGCATGTAGTATGTATGTGGTATGTATGTAGCATGTAGTATGTATGTAGCATGCATGTAGTATATATGTGTTATGTATGTAGCATGTAGCATGCATGTAGCATGCATGTAGTATGTATGTAGTATGTATGTGGTATGTATGTAGCATGCATGTAGTATGTATGTAGTATATATGTAGTATGTATGTTGCATGTAGTATTTATGTAGTATGAATGTAGCATGTATGTAGTATGTAGTATGAATGTAGCATGTATGTAGTATGCATGTTGTATGTATGTAGCATGTATGTAGCATGTAATTTATTTTTTTTTTTTTTTTTTTTTTTACATTCAACACATTAGCCGGATGATGGGACTACTACTGTCCCATCATTGGCTAATGTGTCAATCACTGTCATGGTAGCAGGCATCGCCCGATGGGACTTGTAGTCCCATCGGACGATGCCTGCACAGACCCCCGAAGCCTGCACAGACCACCGGCAGGCTGGCACAGCCCCCCCGGAGCCTGCACAGACCACCGGCAGGCCGGCACAGCCCCCCGGCGGGCCGGCACAGCCCCCCGGCAGGCCGGCACAGCCCACCGGAGCCTGCACAGACCACCGGCAGGCCGGCACAGCCCCCCGGCAGGCCGGCACAGACCACCGGAGCCTGCACAGACCCCCTGGCAGGCCGGCACAGCCCCCCGAAAGGCCCGTACAGACCCCAGAGAGGCTGTACAAGGCAAAAACAGGGTTTTTCTTATTCCGATACCGGAAGTCCCATAGACTTGAATGGGACTTCCGGTATCGGAATCGGCGATACCGATACTTTTTTTAAAGATCGGCCGATCCATTCCGATCCGATACTTTGAAGTATCGGACGGTATCGCTCAACTCTACTAATGATCCATCATTTATGACAATTTTGTAATGTCAATAGATTTGGTGGCTGAATGATGTGTCTAAAAACATTGTGCATAGCATTGTTGATGTGAGCAAAACAATGTTCTTTCACCTTTTGTAGACTGTGTAACTTAAATAGATTGTTCGCTCATTCTACGAGTAGGCCAGCAAAAACGAGAGAAACGATCACTATTCAACCATTTTGTTACCGATTCTCATCCTGTATAAAAATTTGTCTGACATCTTTTGCTGATTTTGAATTACAAACTCATCATTCATCATTTAAACATTTAACTGCTCGTGTGAATGAACCCTTAGTTATCTGCGTAACTATAAAGTTGATAAGATCACATAGTAAACTGATTTCTGGAAGGTTCCTTTAATGTACTGGTTACTACAGCCAGAAAAGAATGACTGAGTGACAGTTCTTTTGACTGTCATTTTCCTGTCTGGCCTCAGTATTTGGATAACTTGTCTTATATTCATTGGGCTATGTTCACACTTTGCTTTTTTTGCTGCGGTTTTTTTTTCGAAGCGAAAACCTGATCTCTTGGCATTAAAAAATCTGCAGCCAAAACACGGCATTTTGTTGCTTTTATTGCTGCTTTTTGCTGCATTGTTGCTATGTTTTCAGGATCTGAAAGTTCAGCTTTACTTCTACCTTGCAAGCAGAAGCAATACAAGGTATTAGGCCACCAATGCACGACATACATGAAACCATAAAACATTTTGGAGGAAAAGGCCAATTTGATCAAATTATTTAGGTAAAAAAGTTTTTTATGAGTGATAAAATAGTGACTATTCTAATAGCTGAATTCATTTATGAAGCGCAGTTGTGAACTAAGGTTACGAGTTCATGAAAATATACAATTGCAAACATAAAAGCAGTGGGAGAAGTTGAATTAGTCAGGCAATAACCCCTTAATGACGAATGACAGACGTAGCATGTCATGAGTGGCGTCTGTTCCCGCATCATCATGTACTATGTCCATCAAGTCTTTTTTGATGTGTATTATTCTACACTATATTTATACATATGTGGAGTCTGCATATGCGCTTTGCTTTTTACAGTTAGCACATATGTCATACAACTACCTACACGCTCTTAATATAACCTCCCGCTGTGGCATTCAGTCTGATTATTCTTGGGACCTCATGGCCATTGCGCACACGCAATTCAATGTTTTTCGGGATGGGAAATGCGTGACTTAATAGCGCACGCAATGTATTCAGCTTTGCAAAGCTACTGCGCACGTGCGCCAGTTTTTTATTTGTGCATGCGTCCTTAAGTTATTATTTTTTGTCACTGCGTGTGCGCGACAGACCATACTTGGCGCATGTGCAGTGTGACTTTCAACTGACTTTATTGACCAATGACGATGAACAAACATTAACAAGATGGCAACCACCATGTGCTTTCCTCTTATCTCCGCTGGCCGGCTCTCGTTCAGGTGATTAATTAATTAACTATTTGTGTATATATACCTTGCAATTATGGGACTTAGCATACTACTTTCCCTGAGGAAGACACATTTAGTGTGGCGATATGCGATGGTATTTATCCCACACTCGCTCCCCTCTCAGCCTCCATGGCTTTTTCTGTGACTTGATGATTCCCATATCTTTTGGTCTGAGCTATTTTGCTCTTTTTCCTTTCTTATTGCAAGAAAGCACGATAACCTCATGTGAATCTACTTTGGCTGCTGTATCGGCCATGCCGTTTTGAACCTTAAATTGCATTTTACTGCAGGACTCTGTTAGTGATCTGGCTTATTTTCTGTGCCACTTTCTTGTTCCTTTGTTTATACAGTACTGTGAATGAGCATTGCGTTCAACACAACAGTCTGATTACGCATATTGTGGTTACCTATAATGTAAAATTCTATCACACACCTACTGTGTCAATATGATCACAGCACCTTTAGATACTTCCAATGGGTCATGGCACCCGCAACCATAACAGTAAAATCTGCACTATTAGGCCTCATTCACACATCAGTATTTTTGATCATTATTTCATCAGTATTTGTATGCCAAAACCAGGAGTGTCTCCAAAACAAAGAACAGGAGTCAGTCTTTCAATTATATTTTTTCTCGGTAAGTTCCATTCCTGGCTTTGGCATACAAATACTGATGCAAAATACTGACCAAATACTGATGTGTGAATGAGCCTTAATATGGCTCTTCTTCCCTTCTCAACTTTGCACTGTGCCTCAAAACTAGCTCCTGATTACATGTACGATATTGGCTCAATCAGGAGAAATTGCACAACAAACAGAGGTCCATTTTTTCTTATTAGCCCTTATACAAATTAGAAATTTGGCTCTAAAACAATATTTTAAAACATTTTCGAGGTAAAAATATAATCATTTTTTTCTTCACCACCCAATGCTATAAAGTTATGTAAGGCACATGTGGTCTCAACATGCTAATTGCACCCCTAGATGAATTCATTAAGAGGTGTAGTTTATGGGGGTTTCTGTTCTGGCACCTCAGGGGCTCTGCCAATGTGACATGGCACCTACACACCATTCCAGCAAAATCTGAACTCCAATATGGCCTATCTTCCCTTCTGAGCTTTGCACTGTGCTTCAAAAGTAGTTTTTGACCACATATGGGGTATTCCTGTATTCAGGTGAAATTGCACAACAAATTGCATGGTTCACTTTCTCCTGTTATCCTCGTGAAATTAAAAAAAATGAAGCTGAAAAAACATTTGTGTGGGGAAAAATGTGATTTTTTTATTTTCACGGCTCTATGTTTGAAACTTCTTTGAAGCACCTAGGGATTTAAGGTGTTCATTACATATCTAGATACATTCCTTGAGTCCTCGAGTTGTCTACTTTCCAAATTAGGGTCCCTGGTAGGGGTTTTCCACTGTTTAGGCACATCAGGAGCTCTCCAAATATGACCTGGTGTCTGTTCTTCAATCCAGCCAATTTTGCATTTAAAAAGTGGAATGGCGCTCCTTCCTTTCCTAGCCCTGCCATGTGCTCAAACAGTTGTTTTCCCCCACATATGGGTTATCAGTGTACTCAGGAGAAATTGCACATTTTGATTCTCATTTTCTCCTGTTTTTTATAAAAATAAAAAAAATTGGGGCTAAAAGAACATTTTTGGGGAAATATGTCATTTTTTATTTTCACGACTCTACGTTATAAACCTCTGTGAAGCACCTGGGGGTTAAAGGTGCTTACTACATATCGAGATACATTCCTTGAAGGTTCTAGTTTCCAAAATGGGGTCACATGTGGGGGTTTACAATGTTTAGGTACATTAGGGCTCTACAAATCCAACATGACGTCGACTCCTGATTGCAGCAATTTTTACATTCAAAAAGTCAAATGGTGCTCCTTCCCTTTCGAGCCTTGCTACATATGGGGAATCGGTGTACTCAAGAGAATTTGCATACTACATTTTGTGGCCCATTTTCTCCTGTGTCCCTTGTGAAAATAAAGAAATGGGAGCTAATGTAAAAAGTAAAATGGTAATTTTTTTCTTTCACTTTGCATTAATTTCTGTGAAACACCTAAAGGGTTAATAAACTTCTTGAATGTGGTTTTGAGGACTTTTCAGGGTGCAATTTTTAGATTGGTGTCACTTTTGTGTATTTTCTGACATATAGGTCATCCAAAGTCGCTTCACATGTGTCCCTAATAAAATGGTTTGGTAAATTTTGTTGGAAAAATGAGAAATTGCTAAGCAACATTTAACCCTTCAAACTTCCTAACAAAAAAAAATTATCCCTCAAAAATTGTGCTGACGTAAAGTAGACATGTGGGAAACCTCATTTATTAACTATTTTGTGTGACATATCTCTGGTTTAAGGGCATAAGAATTGAAAATTTTAAAAATGTGAAATTTTCAACATTTTTTGCCAATATTCTGATATTTTCACAAATAAACACAAGTCATATCGAATAAATTTTACCATTATAATCAAGTAAAATATGTCATGAAAAAAGAATCTCAGAATCACCGGGATCCGTTGAAGCATTCCAGAGTTATTACTTCATAAAGTGAAACTGGTCAGATTTAAAAAATGAGGATCAGTCATTACTGTACAAAGTGGCTTGGCCCTTACGAGTTATGTTGGTTAGGTATTATTTGCTATAACACATATCACTAGTTTCATTAAATTGTACATGCAGTCAGGACAAACAAAATCATAAGAATAAACAGGTTTCTCATCCTGCTGTACCTGCTTTTTCTTCACCAAAAATGCAGGAAAAACTACTAGCAGTGTTTCTTGTACATTTTTGCTGGATGACTGCACTTACTCTTTGTTTTCTATGGGTGAAAAATGCTGCAAAAACACTGAAAGAATTAACATGCTACAATTTTCAAAAATGCAGCAGTTTCAGCAGTTTTCCAATTCAGTCAGAAAAAAAACAACCGTGCGCATGAGATTTCTGAATTTTCATAGCTTTTGCTGGTACTGTAATGCAGCTCTTAATTTGCATAAAAGATAGACAAGGTAAAAACGCAACGTGTAACTCTGTTTCTCCAAGTAGTACAAGCAGAATCCAGATTTATATGATTGTTAAATATTCTATTTTTGCCAATATTTGTTGTGTAGTATTTTGGAGCTAAGACTCCAATTCCTTAAGATTAGCATTTCACATACCAGTCTTATTAAGTGGTGTGCAGGAATAAGATGCACCAAATTAGGAGTATGCTTCTTAATGAGTTTGACGTATCTTATCGAAGGCATATATGTTACTCAGTCAGGAGTAACTGGAATAGCATTTCTGGTGTAACATATGCCACCAATTTTTGCTGAATTTGTCAGGTGGACCTTACCACGCCCATTCCGGTACTATCCATTTTGGCATAGACTCCCGAAACTGGCATAGTTGCAAAATGCTTGCGCAACTTCATGTTATGCAAATCTTTGACTTTTGAAAGTGTTTTACCCTAGTTTTCTGGTGTAAACACTTTGATGAATCAGTGCCAGACTTAGGTCCTGACTCATCAAAGTGAATAAAACATTCAAGAGAATTGTTTCCATCCAAAAACATTTCTTTTGAACTACAAATTACTTTCACAAATCAGCAAATTTTGTATAGAGAGCCAAATGTTAATTAAAATTACATAATTAAATAGATTTAAAAGCGAGTCTGTAAGCACGATCATCGCTCCCAAACTGCAACAATCATAGAATCATAGAATAGTAGAGATGGAAGGGACCTCCTAGGTCATTTGGTCCAACCCCCTGCTCAAAGCAGGATTCACTAAATCATCCCAGACAGATGTCTGTCCAGCCTTTGTTTGAAGACTTCCATTGAAGGAGAACTCACCACCTCTCGTGGCAGCCTGTTCCACTTATTGATCACCCTCACTGTCAAAAAGTTTTTTCTAATATCTAATCTGTGTCTCCTCCCATTCAGTTTCATCCCATTGCTTCTAGTCTTTCCTTGTACAAATGAGAATAATATACCTTTATCTTGCCTTATTTCTAAGTCATTAGCACTTTCATTCATATGCAATTGAAGCATGAAGTGCTCTTGGCATGACAAAGCACTTAATTAGTCAATTCCTCCCCAGATTGGTTTCCCACTCAGCACCAGTCTCTTTATCTTGAGCTAAATGGAGTTAAAGAGGTTGATGAACTTAATACCCAATTTGCATATGAATTGAAATGCTAATTATTTGGGAATGCAGCAACAAATAGAAGATATAATGGTGTTGATTGATTTACATGTTTTGACAAGAAATCAATCAATACCTTTATATATTCTCTCTGTTGTTGCATTCCCAAGTAATTAGCATTTCCATGTGGTTTTAAGGATGGGGGCAAGTTGATCTTACTAACAAATTTCCTTTGAATTAACACATAACATTATACTACCAGTTTATATATTCATCCATATAAAAAGGGCTAATCCTAATTGTAGTAGATAAATGTCTATAAGTAACAACCTATTCACTTATATCTTTATTTTACCTTTTATTCATTCAGCTGGAAAGTGGAAAGTATCTATTTTCACTAGTGCAATGCCATCTGCTGGAACCACATCTCAAGTATACATCATATTGTATGGACATCTTAGGCCATCGGCTCCTGTCTTTCTGTATAGTAATGAAGAACATCTATTCCAGAGTGGCCATGAAGATACATTTGATGTATGTATACTTAAAGGCGTGCTCATAGTTTTGTCAGAGCCAGCTGAGGATGCAATATGCAGCTGACACATGCACCTAACATTCGTGATTTGAGCAATCTCTGATTGCTGCTGTTGAACAATCAAAATATCAATCAGGATGCCAGAATGGATGATTTTCGTGTACTGAATATGCAAAAAATTGCATAAAAAGGCATTAAAATACTGCATGTACCCCAAAATTGTAGCAATAAAAACTACAGTGCTGCATACAAAATAGTAGGCCTCACAGAGATCCATTCCGTCAAGAAAAAACTGCTACAAGGGTTGTCCCAGACTTTTATATTGATGACCCATAATATAAAAGTCCGGGACCACGTGTTTAAAGGGAACTTGTCAAGCCTGAAAAAGAATTTATAGAAAAATTATCAGCTTACAAGTTCTGAGTCAGTGGAAAATCATAGACAAACCTAGTACATAAAATCCAAATTTTATTTAGATAGCCTTAAAAATGTCAAAAATTGACATACCACACCTAACAGACAGAAGACATAAAAAAGGCTATTGTATAGATACATATATATATATATATATATATATATGTACCCTAATGGCCCCTATAATATTCTGTGCTGTATTCCTGCCTGTCAGCGGAAGTTGGTACCCTATGGGGAGAGGCGTTGGGGTGCCCTGGCGACTATGCCTGAAGTGCCCTATTGCGCCCTACTGAGGTGTGCATGAGAACATGGGGAATCACTAATACTATACAGAATAATTCCTACACAGCTAGGAGGTACATAATACCATATGAAAGAGGATAGTCACATAATACAATAAAAAGATAGACACTCTGTAAGTGAGCACCAGTCCAAATCCGATTATTCAAGTATATCAGTGAATGGTAAATCCTATCATATATAGATTCAAAGATTTGTTTTTCATAGCTCCCGAACTAAATGATGTTGAAAAATAATGGAGAAATAGTAAATAATTCTTCATATTTCCAAATACACCATTCTCTTCCTCTATTCCTTGTCACAGTTCTGTAAACACACCTATGTACTTGTCAAGTCCCCATGCCCTCCAACTCTGCCACACCTTTTCTGGGGTGGCTGCAGGCTGTTATTTTTAGGCTGGAGGGAATATCCATGGCCCCTATCAAGCCTGAGAATACCAGCCCCCAGCTGTCAGGTTTAGCTTGGCTGGTTTTCAAAAATGCAGGGGAACCTCACACCATTTTTTAAATTATTTATTTAAAGATTTAAAAAACACAGTGCGGGAACCCCTCTATTCTTGATAACCAGCCTTGCTAATGCTGACAGTTGAGGGTGTAAGTTTTACATGGCTGGTTATCAAAAATACAGGGGAACCCACGTCTGTTTTTAAAAATTATTTATTTATTGATGGGTCAATTGATGCCAGGTTTCCTGGTCTAATTTTAGATGTTTTGGCAGCTTTTTAGCCCCCCTAAAAGTGTCTATGCATTTGGTTTTGCCTCTCATTGAAGTCAATGGGGGTTCAGGTATGTTCGTCAAACCATTCGGCGAGCATGTTCCCCAAACGTCAGGATGTTCACCAATCCGAACCAAATCTTGAAAGATTCGGTCATTTCTAGCCACAAGATGGTGTGTTGGGACCGTAGTGGCACCAGGAACAGCTGAACATGGTGGCAAGTTAGTGTAATACTAGGGTCAAGAAATTACATTAGGGACACTACTCCTGCACTGATATACAAAAAAAAAAAACACTGGAGTGGTGCTTGAAGCTTCATCTTTTTTGGTAAGTAATACCACATAATAACCAATAATTATCCAAAACCACATAGTAAATGTAGAAAAAGAAATGTAAGACACCTATAAATCATTTCCAGATTCTGGTAGATTTAGCTTATTAAATCTGCCTTTTGTGCTGCTCCTCTTGGAAATGTGATAAAAAATTGACAACAGGGAGTTACCATTATCCTGGTCAATGGGTTGTATCCTCACACATCCTGATACTGTCAGCTCTGATTTGACAACGTCTGATTGTCCCAGAGATGTTAAAAAAAGAAACCCAAAAATTATTTAATGAAGACTACAAGGACTTACTAAAACTGACATGTCAGGAGAGCCGACAGGGCTTGTTCAAATGGCTTTTCTGAAATTCAGTTCTTTAAATTGGTTATGACAGGAATGGAAACGTTGATGTCTTTAGATCGTCTTCATTTTCTTTTTCTCAGATTAGCATAGGAGACATTGGAGAAGTGTATAAAATACGAATAGGGCACACAAATTCTGGAGATTCCCCAGGATGGCACTGTGAAGAGGTAATTATTAACTATATAAGTAAAAGCTTATAGAACATGTCTAGTACCATTAAGAATGACTATATTGAAAATTCAATTCAGAACGTGTTGTCTGTATAAACCCTTAATACATTTTATAATAGAAAAGGAAATGGATATGCTTCCTCATTCTCACTTCTACTAGTGCTGAGATTTCAGTCCAATACTTGTCATATTTTTCATTTAAAAACACAATTTTCCATCTGATACAAATCTAGCCTTATTTTATTAACACATGCAAACATTACAATTCCAACAAATGGACTCTTGAGTCTTAACCTAAATGTTTTTTTTTGGTTCTTCTTCCCATCTAAAGAGAGCCGTGCACATTAGATAAATGGTGAACAGATCCAATTTCAACAAGACCGACCCATTATATCAAATGAGTATAGGGATGTCACAACTCTCCACTAACTACAGATGTTGTAGGAATAAAGGTTCGAGCCTGTTATCAAGCAAATAAGCAGCAATTAGAGGTGACTCTCAGTATCTTATTCACCTCTCTATTGAGAAATGTTACATATCTTGGAACAGCTTGGAATAGCTCTCATTCAAACAAGTGTTTAGTCAACAGCATGTAAAGTATTTGGCCACCTTAAGACAAATATATGGACAGTCTTGTGGGAAAATCCTGTAAGGAGACTACTAGTTGAAATGTTTTATGGGGAGGATTTTTGCATAATGCAGAATGAAACAGTATGGGCGCAGATCCCTCTAAGGTCACATAAATGAACATGATTCAATAATGGATTTTGCACAACAGGTGCAGCTGTTGAATATTTTTTCGAATGAGCAATTCTGCATCAAAGTAAATCGCTGGCTTTCACGTGATAAGGATGATGGGGAAATCTGCAGGGAGGTTCCTGTGCCAAAACAGGGTCATTCCAAACTCTCAGGTAACTGCATTTTTACTTCTACAAGAATAACTTGAGTTATCCTGTCACAGGCTGGTACATCGGATACTAAACTACTTTAAACAAGAAACAACAGAACTCTCCTTTACAGAATAATATTAGTTAATACCATAAATACAAATCCATTAAAAGGGTGATCCAGGACTATGTTAATTTTTTAATTTTTTACAATGGGCCTAAGAACTAACAGACAAGTAATCGCTAATTACCTGCCTGTTCTTCCCTGCTCAGATCTCTGCTGTCACGGAGCAGTCACAGACTACTCCTGTAGGGGATTCTGTGGATTCCACTAACGTCATGTCGACCGAGCAGAGAGTTCTATTCCACTCTGCTCTGCTGACAGGCTGACAATGTTATGTTGATTGACAGCCAGCTCCCTGCTCCCTAACTGTGGGAAGTTGGCTGTCAATCAGCATGATGTCTGCACTGATGCTCCATTGATAGAGCAGCCTGGAAGCCTGAGGAAGAGCTGCTCTGTTGACGTGGAGCAGCTGAATTGTTGGTCAAGTGGTCAGTGACTGCTCTGTGCCAGTTCTGTATGCAGCAGACAGGTAGTCTAACTACTACTCTAGCATCTACCTGCCTGATATTTTATAACTAGATGTGTGCCCGATGCTATCGCATTGGGAGGGCAGTAACATCACGATGGTGGCAGATTTGTGGGACTGGGGGTGGCGGCCCACCCACTTCCATGCAGTCACAACCGGCAGGAAAGACGGTGTTTTGCAGCCTGTGCTGGAGATGGTGTACGGCGCCACCAGAGGGTAGCCGCACCCAATCTCCAGCACAGGCCTCAAGCCGTGGTCTTTCCTTCCAGCTGTGACTGCACCAAGGTGGGTGGGCAGGCAGCAGCAGGATCTGGCACGTGTAGTCAGGCGGTGGGTCCTGGCGGGGGTCCGGCAGCGGCATCCCTCTCAGTAATCCCCCTCATTACACCCTATCATTATACCTCCTTCATTACACCCCTCGTTACACCCCTTTCACAGCCTCGTGATCGCAGCGGCGGCCTGGATCCGAGCAGCTGCTGGGATCCCAGCGGCGGTTGGGATCACAGTGGTGGCCTGGATCACAGCGGCAGCTGCGGTCCCAGCAGCGGTTGGGATCACAGTGGTGGCTTGGATCCCAGTGGCAGCTGGGATCCCAGCGGCAGTCGGGATCACAGCGGCGTTTGGGATCGCAGCAGCGGCCTGGATCCGAGCAGTGTCACTCGGGTGTTCTAAAATGGCGGTCGGCGTACTTCCAGTGCAGCGCAGTGGATTGTGGGATTCGGGGACATCCAGATAGACGGAAGTGGATGACAGACAATCTAAGGCAATTATATATATAGATTATGGCCAAACAAAACTAATATCGCCCTGGATAACCCCTTTAATAGCAGACAGCTAAAAAAATTAGGCACATTGCTAGTGCAGCACAATGAAGGGGTGGTGCGCAGGCAAAGCATTTTTCCTATCTACATTGTCCCATAATACGAGTATAAGCTATTTTCTGATATTCTAGCATTAAAAATTCCCTACTGCTCCCTAACTACACCATCTAACTGCATTTGTATTTTTTTACTCTACTTCCTGTCTGATGGCGATTCGTTTGATTATCACCAGTGCATGCTGGGATACACAAACAAAGCATTATCAGGGGGCAGAGCCTGCAAGCATTGTCATAGCTCCTGCAGCCCTCCCTGAAACGAATGTTCTGTAACATAGGAAACTATAAATGGTCCTGGAAATGATTAATAGCTGCTGAGTAAAGAAATGGATTGTATATGGAGAGCAGCTCATGGATGACAAGTGAGAAAAAATCCAAAGTAAGGTTGAATGGCAGTAATGTAAAGAAAAATTTCAGGGACAAATGGCTACATCCACTTATGCAAATAGTATCCGTTATTGTAGATCCATTAAAATCAGTTCTGTTGACGCAAAAAGACTGATGTGTTTCCAGTGTTTCAAAACGCCCTTAGTCATAGAGATATTGTCAATGATATGTCAGAAACTATTTAAAACCACTAACAACCAATCAGAAAGAATGATGCATAATATACAGTGGGTTTGGAAAGCATTCAGACTTCTTTAAATTTTTTACTCTTTATTTCATTGCAGCCATTTGGTAAATTCAAAAAAGTTCATTTTTTTCTCGTAAGTGTACACTCTGCACCCCATCTTGACTGAAAAAAGAAAGATAGAAATGTTTGCAAATTTATTAAAACAGAAAAAAACAAAATATCACATGGTCATAAGAAGAGTTGAGCGACTTTTGCTTTTTTAGGGTCGCGTTTCGTTTCGTGAAACCCGACTTTTCCAAAAGTCGGGTCGAGCAAGATCGTCCGATTATAGGGAAAAGTCGGGGTCGTCCTGAAACACGAAACCCAATGTAAGTCAATGGGGAATAAAAGTCGGCAGTGAGAGGAGGACAGGAAACACACCTACAGTGCCCATTTGAATGCCAAAAGCATCATTTCTTCTTACTTAAGCTTGTCAACCTTAATTAACTTCATAATACAAGTTACGCACTGAAAAATGGGGGTTATTTGGCTAAATTTGTGGGGGGGGAGGGCTGGCTGCAGGTTTTCATGTGCCCTGGGCGAAAGAGCGCCCCTTTAACACATACCACAACTCATCATGCTCCGATACGGCAGAGAAATAGCAGTATAGTACAATGAAAAATACCTCACTTTTTACATCTCATGACGAGGCCCATCTATTTCTCCATACAAAATCATTGGTCCCATATAATGTTTGAAACAGTATATGATGAGCTCCACATAATGCTACAGTATATGTTGGTCCCCATGGATGAAGCTCCACTGTCTTATGGGCCCAAATAATGCTCCAAACATAATGGGCCCCATTTCTAATGCTCTAGTGTATAATGGGCCCTGTAAATGCTGCTCCAGTGTCTGATGTCCACCTTTGGAATGTTCCAGTGTATGGTGGGCCCCATCTATCATTCTCCAGAGTATAGTGCTCCCCAAAAATTGCTGTCCCAACATAGAAAACAATCAAATAAGTCTCCTCGCTAGGGAATCCCTGTACTTGTCTGGACAGGTGCTGTAGCTTGCTTAACAGCTCGCCAGCCGTTCTCACGCCCAGTATGGATTGCACGTGATTGCACAAAGGTTAGAAAGGGTACCGTATCCCCGGATAACATGTATGGATAGCGTACACATTCAAAATATATGTCTATACAGCATGAGGCAGGCTCAGACGGTGTTAGGCCCAGTATGGATTGCACGTCATTGCACAAAGGTTAGAAAGGGTACCGTATCCCCGGATAACATGTATGGATAGCGTACACATTCAAAATATATGTCTATACAGCATGAGGCAGGCTCAGACGGTGTTAGGCCCAGTATGGATTGCACGTCATTGCACAAAGGTTAGAAGGGGTACCGTATCCCCGGATAACATGTATGGATAGCGTACACATTCAAAATATATGTCTATACAGCATGAGGCAGGCTCAGACGGTGTTAGGCCCAGTATGGATTGCACGTCATTGCACAAAGGTTAGAAAGGGTACCGTATCCCCGGATAACATGTATGGATAGCGTACACATTCAAAATATATGTCTATACAGCATGAGGCAGGCTCAGACGGTGTTAGGCCCAGTACGGATTGCATGTCATTGCACAAAGGTTAGAAGGGGTACCGTATCCCCGGATAACATGCATGGATAGCGTACACATTCAAAATATATGTCTATACAGCATGAGGCAGGCTCAGACGGTGTTAGGCCCAGTATGGATTGCACGTCATTGCACAAAGGTTAGAAGGGGTACCGTATCCCCGGATAACATGTATGGATAGCGTACACATTCAAAATATATGTCTATACAGCATGAGGCAGGCTCAGACGGTGTTAGGCCCAGTATGGATTGCACGTCATTGCACAAAGGTTAGAAAGGGTACCGTATCCCTGGATAACATGTATGGATAGCGTACACATTCAAAATATATGTCTATACAGCATGAGGCAGGCTCAGACGGTGTTAGGCCCAGTATGGATTGCACGTCATTGCACAAAGGTTAGAAAGGGTACCGTATCCCTGGATAACATGTATGGATAGTGTACACATTCAAAATATATGTCTATACAGCATGAGGCAGGCTCAGACGGTGTTAGGCCCAGTATGGATTGCACGCCATTGCACAAAGGTTAGAAGGGGTACCGTATCCCCGGATAACATGTATGGATAGCGTACACATTCAAAATATATGTCTATACAGCATGAGGCAGGCTCAGACGGTGTTAGGCCCAGTATGGATTGCACGTCATTGCACAAAGGTTAGAAGGGGTACCGTATCCCCGGATAACATGTATGGATAGCGTACACATTCAAAATATATGTCTATACAGCATGAGGCAGGCTCAGACGGTGTTAGGCCCAGTATGGATTGCACGTCATTGCACAAAGGTTAGAAGGGGTACCGTATCCCCGGATAACATGTATGGATAGCGTACACATTCAAAATATATGTCTATACAGCATGAGGCAGGCTCAGATGGTGTTAGGCCCAGTATGGATTGCACGTCATTGCACAAAGGTTAGAAGGGGTACCGTATCCCCGGATAACATGTATGGATAGCGTACACATTCAAAATATATGTCTATACAGCATGAGGCAGGCTCAGACGGTGTTAGGCCCAGTATGGATTGCACGTCATTGCACAAAGGTTAGAAAGGGTACCGTATCCCTGGATAACATGTATGGATAGCGTACACATTCAAAATATATGTCTATACAGCATGAGGCAGGCTCAGACGGTGTTAGGCCCAGTATGGATTGCATGTCATTGCACAAAGGTTAGAAGGGGTACCGTATCCCCGGATAACATGTATGGATAGCGTACACATTCAAAATATATGTCTATACAGCATGAGGCAGGCTCAGACGGTGTTAGGCCCAGTATGGATTGCACGTCATTGCACAAAGTTTAGAAAGGGTACCGTATCCCCGGATAACATGTATGGATAGCGTACACATTCAAAATATATGTCTATACAGCATGAGGCAGGCTCAGACGGTGTTAGGCCCAGTATGGATTGCACGTCATTGCACAAAGGTTAGAAGGGGTACCGCATCCCCGGATAACAAGTATGGATAGCGTACACATTCAAAATATATGTCTATACAGCATGAGGCAGGCTCAGACGGTGTTAGGCCCAGTATGGATTGCACGTCATTGCACAAAGGTTAGAAAGGGTACCGTATCCCCGGATAACATGTATGGATAGCGTACACATTCAAAATATATGTCTATACAGCATGAGGCAGGCTCAGACGGTGTTAGGCCCAGTATGGATTGCACGTCATTGCACAAAGGTTAGAAAGGGTACCGTATCCCCGGATAACATGTATGGATAGCGTACACATCCAAAATATATGTCTATACAGCATGAGGCAGGGCTCAGACGGTGTTAGGCCCAGTATGGATTGCACGTCATTGCACGAAGGTTAGAAGGGGTACCGTATCCCCGGATAACATGTATGGATAGCGTACACATTCAAAATATATGTCTATACAGCATGAGGCAGGCTCAGACGGTGTTAGGCCCAGTATGGATTGCACGTCATTGCACAAAGGTTAGAAAGGGTACCGTATCCCCGGATAACATGTATGGATAGCGTACACATTCAAAATATATGTCTATACAGCATGAGGCAGGCTCAGACGGTGTTAGGCCCAGTATGGATTGCACGTCATTGCACAAAGGTTAGAAGGGGTACCGTATCCCCGGATAACATGTATGGATAGCGTACACATTCAAAATATATGTCTATACAGCATGAGGCAGGCTCAGACGGTGTTAGGCCCAGTATGGATTGCACGTCATTGCACAAAGGTTAGAAGGGGTACCGTATCCCCGGATAACATGAATGGATAGCGTACACATTCAAAATATATGTCTATACAGCATGAGGCAGGCTCAGACGGTGTTAGGCCCAGTATGGATTGCACGTCATTGCACAAAGGTTAGAAGGGGTACCGTATCCCCGGATAACATGTATGGATAGCGTACACATTCAAAATATATGTCTATACAGCATGAGGCAGGCTCAGACGGTGTAAGGCCCAGTTTGGATTGCACGTCATTGCACAAAGGTTAGAAAGGGTACCGTATCCCCGGATAACATGTATGGATAGCGTACACATTCAAAATATATGTCTATACAGCATGAGGCAGGCTCAGACGGTGTTAGGCCCAGTATGGATTGCACGTCATTGCACAAAGGTTAGAAAGGGTACCATATCCCTGGATAACATGTATGGATAGCGTACACATTCAAAATATATGTCTATACAGCATGAGGCAGGCTCAGACGGTGTTAGGCCCAGTATGGATTGCACGTCATTGCACAAAGGTTAGAAAGGGTACCGTATCCCCGGATAACATGTATGGATAGCGTACACATTCAAAATATATGTCTATACAGCATGAGGCAGGCTCAGACGGTGTTAGGCCCAGTATGGATTGCACGTGATTGCACAAAGGTTAGAAAGGGTACCGTATCCCTGGATAACATGTATGGATAGCGTACACATTCAAAATATATGTCTCAGGAGGCAGGCTCAGACGGTGTCAGGCACAGTATGGATTTGACGGCCCAGATTACACAGCGGAGGAGCAGGGAGAGGTAAAGATTGCAAATGCTGGGGCCCTGGCCAAGCAAGGGGGGCCCACTCGTGGGCGTCGGTACTGGCACTGGGCCCCTCATAGTACAGCGGTGTGTCTGACGGCGGGTGTGCACCACCACCGTCAGAGACACTTGATTGCACTATGAGGGACCCTGTGCCAGTGCCCGCGCCCAAGAGTCGGCCTACCCACCTGTCCAGGGCAACGGCACTCGCACGGTGTCGTGCGCTAGGTGGTGACCCCGGCCATGGGGGGGGAGGCAGCACAGTTAGGGAGTTTTAGAAAGTGGCATATGTTGATGTTGGACATTCAACTGATGCAAAAGGCGAAATAGGTGAAGTACCAGGAAGAGGTGGACCAAAGCAAGCCATTTTTCTGTCACCCTATGTGTCATCAGGGGAAGGTGGGACAAAATCCTTGGAAACCCATGCGTGGTTCATTTTAATGAAGGTTAGATCATCCACATTTTGGGTTGACAGACGGGTCCTTTTTTCTGTCAGGATTGATCCAGCTGCACTGAAGACTCTTTCCGATAGCACACTTGCAGCTGGGCAAGCGAGCTCCTGTAAGGCATATTGGGCCAATTCAGGCCAGGTGTCCAGTTTAGCGGCCCAATAGTCAAAGGGGAATGACCTGTGTGGGAGAACATCGATATGGGAGGAAAAGTAGTTTGTAACCATAGTTGACAACTGCTGTCTCCTGTCACTTTCCATCGATGCAGTATTACCAGTTGTGTGAGCGGTATTTGAAAAATCAGTCCACAACATTGTCATGAAACCCCTGTCTCCAACGCCACTTCTGCTGTGTGCACCACGAACACCTCTGCCAAGCTGCCCCCGGCCCGTACGGCTCGTGTGAGAACCATCACCGCTGCTGTGTGCTGGGAATGCCTCAAGCAACCGATTTACCAGAGTTGCTTGTTTATTAGCCAATATTAGGTCAAGGTTCTCCTGTGGCATGATGTTTTGTAATTTGCCTTTATAGCGTGGATCCAGGATGCTGGCCAACCAGTAGTCGTCATTGTTCATCATTTTGGCAATGCAGGGGTCCCTTTTTAGGATCCGCAAGGCATAATCTGACATGTGGGCCAATGTTCCCGGTGTCAATGATGCACTGCGAGTGCTGGGTGGAGGAGCACTTTCTGGCAAATCCACATCCCTCCAGTCACGCACAAACCCTGTACCAGACTTTGCCACGCCAACATTTTCACTTGCCCCACGAGATGCATCCTCCTCCCCTAAGTAATCATCCCCATCATCCTCCTCCTCCTCCTCCTCTTCTTCCTCCACCTCGTCCAGGAGAGGTCCCTGAGCAGACAATGGCTGAATGTCATCAAGGATTCCCTCCTCCTCTTCCTCCTCATCAACATTGGCTGCAGACGCCTGCTCCTTAAGGTGCGTCAAAGTTTGCATGAGCGGACGCATAAGTGGGATGCTCATGCTTAGGATGGCGTCGTCTGCGCTTACCAGCCGTGTGCATTCCTCAAAACACTGAAGGACTTTACAAAGGTCTTTCAGCTTCGACCACTGCACGCCTGTCAACTCCATGTCTGCTCTCAAAGTGCCTGGCCGTGTATCCTCCCACAAATGCATTATGGCCTGCCTCTGCTCGCACAGCCGCTCCACCATGTGCAGGGTGGAGTTCCACCTTATTGCAATGTCGATAATGAGGCGGTGGTTGGGAAGGTGGAGCAATCGCTGCAGCTTCTGCATACGAACGGAGTGTACAGGCGACCGGCGGATGTGCGCGCACAGTCTTCGCACCTTCTGGAGCAGGGCTGTTAACTTCGGATAATTTTTGAGGAAGCACTGCACCACCAGGTTCAAGGTGTGAGCCAAGCAAGGTATGTGGCTGAGTTTTGAAAGGGCTATGGCTGCCACAAAATTACGGCCGTTATCACTAACTACCTTGCCTGCCTCAAGATGTACACTGCCCAGCCATGACTCAGTTTGTCGCTTCAAGTACTCGGCCAGCACCTCGGCGGTGTGTCTGTCGCCCAAACACATCATCTGCAACACAGCCTGCTGACGCTTTCCACTAGCTGCTCGATAGGGGGACACATCGTGTGCAACAGTGGCAGCTGCAGATGGAGTGCTCGTACGACTGCGCTCTGTGGACGAGCTGTCGCTTCTGGAGGAGGAGGAGGAGGAGGAGGGTCGAACGCCTACAGCCAACTGTTTCCTAGACCGTGGGCTAGGCAGCACTGTCCCACCACCGCTGTCCCCTGTGGACCCTGCATCCACCACATTAACCCAGTGCGCAGTGATGGACACGTAACGGCCCTGGCCATGCCGACTGGACCATGCATCAGTTGTGAGGTGCACCTTTCCGCTCACTGACTGCTTGAGTGAATGGACAATGCGGTCTTTCACATGATGGTGGAGGGCTGGGATGGCTTTGCGAGAGAAGAAGTGGCGACTGGGTAGGTCATAGCGTGGTACTGCATAGGCCATGAGTTCGCGGAAAGCTGTGCTTTCCACCAACCGAAAGGGCATCATCTCAAACGAGATTAGTTTGGCAATGTGGGCGTTCAAACCCAGTGTACGCGGATGAGAGACTGAGTACTTTCTTGACCTACTCATAGTGTCTGGGAGGGTGAGCTGGACTTGAGAGCTTCATATGGTGGAAGTAGCGGTGGACAGGGCGGACTGAGAGAGGGTTGATGATGGTGATGGAGTTGGTGTTCTTTCTGATGGCCTAGAATCAGTCTTTCGTTGATATAACAGTGGGATTCCCTGACTGCTGTGGCCTTGCAACGACACCTCAACATTTGCTGCTGTGCTAACCGGTGTGCTTACAGTGGGGGAAACAATGTAGCGTTGCTGACTACCTTCGTTGTGATCAGTTGCACATGTGGCACTTGAGGTTTGGTGTTGTGTCCACGCTTGCAAGTGCATGCTGGTTAAATGTCTAAGCATGCAACTGGTATTCAAATTTTTCAGATTTTTCCCTCGGCTACAGGTCTTTGCGCACTTCTTACAGATAACCTTGGCCTGATCATGAGGATTTTGTTCAAAAAAGTGCCACACTGCACTCTTCCTACTTTGGCAGACATTTTGCGGCCTAGCACGCTGTGATCTTTTGACCCTCTGGACAAGCTGTCCAACAACTCTTTTGATGTTTGGAACCTGTCTTTGGAGTGCTCCGGGCCTGCCAGATAACAGCTGTTGCGATGTCGATGTCTGCTGTGGATGCTCCTCATCTGAGCTATTGGAAGCAGCACCCTCTTCCCCCAATGGATGCCAATCTGGGTCAACAACTGGGTCATCCATCACCTCCTCTTCTATGTCATGTGCATCTTTCTCTGTGTCACCGTGTATGGTGGTATAGTGTGCGGGAAGGGGCACCTGAGTCTCATCAGGGTCAAAATCTGGCTCTGTACACTGCGAGGACAATGTAGTGCTCTGAGTGAATGTACCAGCAGAATCATCCATCAGCGGCTGTGCATCAGTGCACTCCATGTCAGATTCATCTTGGCCTGGGTAATTCACCATTTGACTTGATAATCCAGGCATGGTATGTGAAAACAGCTCCATGGAGTAATCATTAGTATGGCCTGCGTCATCCTTCAATCTTGGTTGGGGTGAAGGACACAAGGAAAGGTGTGGTTCATGAACATGAGCCTCCAATGACGACTCAGTGCTTTTACTTTTTACAACTGAAGAAGAGGAGGCGATAGAGCTGGAGGCTGAGTCAGCAATGTAAGACAAAACTTTTTCCTGATGCTCTGCCTTTAAAAGCGGTTTGCCAACTCATAGAAAACTAAGCGTTCGAGGCCTTATGTAGACAGACGATGACGCAGGGTCAGCACCTCCTGCATTTGGTCCTATTTTGCTCTTGCCACTACCATCAGATCCACCACCAACACCATCATTACCAGCTGCCAACCCCCGCCCAATTCCACGGCCTCTTCCACCAGCCTTCCTCATTTTTGGTAGAAATGTAGACAAAATCCAACAAACTATATAGTAATGTAAAACAAGGTACAAGGTGTCTATAGGACAGGGGAGTTTTAGAATTTCTGCACACACTTGTGGACAGTGGACATTTGTGGATTGTGTGCGGCCCACTGATATCTGAGCGCTATGTGACACGCTCGATGGCACAGCTGCCTGTGACCAAAGTGACGAGAGGATAATGGAGATTTTGAATCTCTGCGTACACTTGTGGACAGTGGACACTTGTGGATTGTGTGCGGCCCACTGATATCTGAGCGCTATGTGACACGCTCGATGGCACAGCTGCCTGTGACCAAAGTGACGAGAGGATAATGGAGATTTTGAATCTCTGCGTACACTTGTGGACAGTGGACACTTGTGGATTGTGTGTGGCCCACTGATATCTGAGCGCTATGTGACACGCTCGATGGCACAGCTGCCTGTGACCAAAGTGACGAGAGGATAATGGAGATTTTGAATCTCTGCGTACACTTGTGGACAGTGGACACTTGTGGATTGTGTGCGGCCCACTGATATCTGAGCGCTATGTGAAACGCTCGATGGCACAGCTGCCTATGACCAAAGTGACGAGAGGATAATGGAGATTTTGAATCTCTGCGTACACTTGTGGACAGTGGACACTTGTGGATTGTGTGCGGCCCACTGATATCTGAGCGCTATGTGACACGCTCGATGGCACAGCTGCCTGTGACCAAAGTGACGAGAGGATAATGGAGATTTTGAATCTCTGCGTACACTTTTGGACACTGGACACTTGTGGATTGTGTGCGGCCCACTGATATCTGAGCGCTATGTGACACGCTCGATGGCACAGCTGCCTGTGACCAAAGTGACGAGAGGATAATGGAGATTTTGAATCTCTGCGTACACTTGTGGACACTGGACACTTGTGGATTGTGTGCGGCCCACTGATATCTGAGCGCTATGTGACACGCTCGATGGCACAGCTGCCTGTGACCAAAGTGACGAGAGGATAATGGAGATTTTGAATCTCTGCGTACACTTTTGGACACTGGACACTTGTGGATTGTGTGCGGCCCACTGATATCTGAGCACTATGTGACACGCTCGATGGCACAGCTGCCTGTGACCAAAGTGACGAGAGGATAATGGAGATTTTGAATCTCTGCGTACACTTGTGGACAGTGGACACTTGTGGATTGTGTGCGGCCCACTGATATCTGAGCGCTATGTGACACGCTCGATGGCACAGCTGCCTGTGACCAAAGTGACGAGAGGATAATGGAGATTTTGAATCTCTGCGTACACTTTTGGACACTGGACACTTGTGGATTGTGTGCGGCCCACTGATATCTGAGCGCTATGTGACACGCTCGATGGCACAGCTGCCTGTGACCAAAGTGACGAGAGGATAATGGAGATTTTGAATCTCTGCGTACACTTTTGGACACTGGACACTTGTGGATTGTGTGCGGCCCACTGATATCTGAGCGCTATGTGACACGCTCGATGGCACAGCTGCCTGTGACCAAAGTGACGAGAGGATAATGGAGATTTTGAATCTCTGCGTACACTTGTGGACAGTGGACACTTGTGGATTGTGTGCGGCCCACTGATATCTGAGCGCTATGTGACACGCTCGATGGCACAGCTGCCTGTGACCAAAGTGACGAGAGCATAATGGAGATTTTGAATCTCTGCGTACACTTGTGGACAGTGGACACTTGTGGATTGTGTGCGGCCCACTGATATCTGAGCGCTATGTGACACGCTCGATGGCACAGCTGCCTGTGACCAAAGTGACGAGAGGATAATGGAGATTTTGAATCTCTGCGTACACTTTTGGACACTGGACACTTGTGGATTGTGTGCGGCCCACTGATATCTGAGCGCTATGTGACACGCTCGATGGCACAGCTGCCTGTGACCAAAGTGACGAGAGGATAATGGAGATTTTGAATCTCTGCGTACACTTTTGGACACTGGACACTTGTGGATTGTGTGCGGCCCACTGATATCTGAGCGCTATGTGACACGCTCGATGGCACAGCTGCCTGTGACCAAAGTGACGAGAGGATAATGGAGATTTTGAATCTCTGCGTACACTTGTGGACACTGGACACTTGTGGATTGTGTGAGGCCCACTGATATCTGAGCGCTATGTGACACGCTCGATGGCACAGCTGCCTGTGACCAAAGTGACGAGAGGATAATGGAGATTTTGAATCTCTGCGTACACTTGTGGACAGTGGACACTTGTGGATTGTGTGCGGCCCACTGATATCTGAGCGCTATGTGACACGCTCGATGGCACAGCTGCCTGTGACCAAAGTGACGAGAGGATAATGGAGATTTTGAATCTCTGCGTACACTTTTGGACACTGGACACTTGTGGATTGTGTGCGGCCCACTGATATCTGAGCGCTATGTGACACGCTCGATGGCACAGCTGCCTGTGACCAAAGTGACGAGAGGATAATGGAGATTTTGAATCTCTGCGTACACTTGTGGACAGTGGACACTTGTGGATTGTGTGCGGCCCACTGATATCTGAGCGCTATGTGACACGCTTGATGGCACAGCTGCCTGTGACCAAAGTGACGAGAGGATAATGGAGATTTTGAATCTCTGCGTACACTTTTGGACACTGGACACTTGTGGATTGTGTGCGGCCCACTGATATCTGAGCGCTATGTGACACGCTCGATGGCACAGCTGCCTGTGACCAAAGTGACGAGAGGATAAGGGAGATTGGATTGCTTTTAAAAAAGCAGTTTGCGGAGCAGTGGGTAAACAGCAATGCCAGCGTGTCAGGAAGCCTTAGAAGGCAGCCCAACAACCAACACCACTGATACACCACAATATAGCCTCCCCTTGCACTGCACACACAGTGACTTGTGTTTTGTGCAGGCCAAATCGCTAGCAGCAGAAGCAGTTTTTTTGTCTTCTTTCCTGCCTAACGCTCTCCCTACAGAATCAGCAGCAACCTCTCCCTATACTAAGATCGGCAGAAGTAAGATGGCGGTCGGCGTGCACGCCCTTTTATACCCCCTGTGACGCCCACCAAAGCAAGCCAATCACTTGCATGCCCTTCTGAAAGATGGTGGTGACCCGTGCCTATGTCATCACGTTGCCCACAGTGTCCGTGGATCCTGATTGGCTGAAAAAGAGCGCAAAACAAACTTTTGAAACGCGACTTTGGCGCGTAAGTCGCCGACCTCGTGGTCGACCTCATCCTAGGGTCGGGTTTCGTTTCATGAAACCCGACTTTGCCAAAAGTCGGCGACTTTTGAATTTTTTCGTCCCGTTTCGCTCAACTCTAGTCATAAGTATTCAGACCCTTTGCTCAGACACTCATATTTAAGTCACATGCTGTCCATTTCCTTGTGATTAGAGATGAGCGACTTTGCCTTTTTTAGGGTCGAGTTGGGTTTCATGAAACCCGACTTTCGCAAAAGTCGGGTCGAACGAAATCGGCCGACTATAGGGAAAAGTCGGAGGCCGACTGAAACATGAAACCCAATGCAAGTCGATGGGGAAGCAAAGTCGGCAGGGAGTGGAGGACAGTAAACACACCTACAGTACCCATTTCAAGGCCAAAAACATCAATTCTAATTACTGAAGCTTGTCAACCTTAATTTACTTCATAATAATAGCTACGCATTGAAAACTGGGGGTTATTTGGCTGAAGTTCTGGGGGGGGGTAGGGCTGGCTCCAGGTTTTCGTGGGCCCTGGGCCAAAGAGTGTCAGTGCGCCCCTTTAACACATACCACAACTCATGATGCTCCGATACGGCACAGAAATATAGGTATAGTACAATGAAAAATGCTTCACTGCTTACATGACATGACTGATCTATTTTAAATTGTACAATAGCTCAAAAAAAGGACAGTATATTACTCCATACAGTATTATGGCCACCACATTGTGCGCCATACAGAATAATGAGCCCCATATATTTCTCCATACTGAATAAATGGTCACATATAATGTTACATACAGTATATGAAGAGCTCCACATAATGCTCCAGTATATGATGGGCCTCATGGATGATGCTCCAGTGTATGATGGGCCCTAATAATGCGCCATATATAATGGGCCCTATTTCCAATGCTCCAGTGTATCATGTACCCCATAGATGCTGTTCCAGTGTCTGATCTGCCCCATTTACAATGCTCCAGTATATAATGGGCCTCATGGATGATGCTCCAGTGTATGATGGGCCCTAATAATGCTCCATATATAATGGGCCCCATTTCTAATGCTCCAGTGTATAATGGGCCCCTTAAATGCTGCTCCAGTGTCTGATGTCCCCCATTTGGAATATGATGGGCCCCATTTTTAATTAACCCAGGCATGGTATGTGAAAAGAGCTCCATGGAGTAATCTGAAGTGTGTGCTGCCGCATCCTTGACTTTTGGGGTGGGTGAAGGACACAAGGAAAGGAGTTGCTCCTGACCAGAAGCCTGCACTTACGACACAGTGCTTGCATTTTGTTAAACTTCAGAAGAGGAGGCGATAGAGCTGGAGGCTGTTTCAGCAATGTAAGCCAAAAACAGTTCCTGATGCTCTGACTTTAAAAGCAGTCTACCTACTCCCAGAAAACGGAGCCTTACAGGCCTTCCAGAGCTACACCATGATGCAGGCTCAACACCTCCTGCCTTAGCTGTTATTGTGTTTTTGGCACTACCAGCAGATGCACCACCACCACCATCAGTAACAGGTGGCCCCCCACAACCATGTCCGCGTCCTCTTCCACCATACTTCCTCATGTTTTGGAAAATGGACTCAAAATACCAGCAGATATATGGTACTGTATCAGAAGCGTACAGCTCTATACAGTCTAGGGATAACAGTAAATCTCTGTATATATTTCATGATTCATACACAGACACTCACAGGCTCAGTATGGATTACCCAATAAAATAAAAAGTTAGAAAAAGGGTACAGTATCACCAGATACAAGGTATATATAGTATATTGTAAGCATTCTGAATCTCCGTATATATTTCAGGAGGCAGACACAAACGCTCTCAGGCCTAGTATGGATTATGCAAGAATATGAAAAGCTGTAAATGGGTAATGTAACACAAGCGTACAGCTGTATACAGTGTTGGGGTAATCTTAAAGCTCCTAATATATTGCCGGTGTAACAGACAGACGTTTACAGGCTCATTATGGATTACACCAGAATCTAAATAGCTAAAAAGGTTACTGTATCAGAAGCGTACAGCTGTATACAGTGTTGGCCACATTTGAAATCTCGGTATATATTTCCGGAGTCACCCTCAGACCCTCACTCAGTCTGGGTTTAACCATAATAAAAAATGTTGTAAAAAAGGTACTGGATAACCAGATAGCAAGTATATATACTATAGGGTACTATTGAAATCTCCATATACATAGTCTCGTAGTCACTGTCAGACGCTTAATCAGTATTGATTTGACCGTAATATTAAATGTCGAACAAAGGTACTGTATAACAAGATACAAGCTGTATCGAGTAAAGGGTAAAAATTGGTATCTCCGATTCACCGTATATATAGAAGGTGTAAACCACACACGCTCACTCATTATGGATGAAGCCATAATACAAAATTTTGAACAAAGGTACTGTATCAGCACATAGCAGATGTATCCAGTCTAGGGGTAATTGTAAATTTCCGTCTATACTTCCGGTGTCAGACACAGACACTCACAGGCTCACTATGTATTACACCATAATTTAAAAAGTAGAAAAAGTGAAAGGTAGTCGAAGCGTACAACAGTATACAGTGTTGTGGTACTTTTAAATCTTCGTATATATTTCAATCTCAGTAAGCCAGTCCAGACTCTCCGCTACTGGAAACTACATGGATACAAGTACAGATGGAAAGTCGAGTGTTATCAGAAATTTGGGAATTACTCATCGCAGGAAAACCTCCCGGTAGATGTTGCAGAGGCGATGCAGACCCTCAATTACTGTGTCTGTGGAGACAGCGAAAACGGTTCTTTGTGAAGAAAGGAATGCTTTATCGCAGTAGCGTGGATCACATCACCGTTACTCGTCTCCATCAAATTGTGATCATAGGGAGAGATGTAGACATGGTCCTCACTGCCTATCATGATGTGTTTGGTCATTTTGGAGTGCAAAAGACAGAAGCCACAGGCCGTAGGCGATTCTATTGGATTGGCATGAGAGGAGACATTGAAAAATGGTGGAAGGAATGTCACACGTCTGTGACTATCACAACTGTGAAAGGTGAGCATAAAGCACCACTGCATCCGCTTGTAAGTTGACATTCATTACAAATGGTAGCCATTGATCATCTGAAGGTAGAGGCCAGCAGGACAGGCCATAGCTATATATCTTAACCATCATCGGTCAATACACCAAATTTCTAGTGGCCATCCCTGTGAAGGATTTAACTGCCCAGACTACACAGAGGTGGAGCAGGGAGAGGTAAGTATTGCAACTTGCATGTGCTGTGGCCATGACCTAGCAGGGGGGGCACACTCGTGGTCGACAGTACTGGCACAGGGCCCCTCATAGTGCGCTGGTGTGTCTGATGGTGAGTGGGCCCCTCCACCATCAGAGACACTGTATTGTACTATGAGGGGCCCTGTGCCAGTGCTGTCGGCCATAAGTGGGCCCATCCACCTGTTCAGAGCAACAGCAATTGCCCGGCTGCGCCAGGTGTTGACCCCAGCCATATCAGCCCACTTAGGGAGGTTTAAAAAATGGCATATGGTGATGTGTTGGCTGGACATTCAGCTGCTGCAAAGGGTGGAATTGGGCAAGTCCGAGGAAGAGGAGGACAAAAGCGAGGCAGTTTTCTGGCAACCTATGTGTCATCAAGGGAAGGTGGGACAAAATCCTTTGAAACCCATGCATGGTTCATTTTAATGAAGGTTAGCTCATCAACATTTTGGGTTGACAGACGGGTCCTTTTTTCTGTCAGGATTGATCCAGCAGCACTGAAGACTCTTTCAGATAACACACTAGCAGTAGGGCAAGTGAGCTCCTGTAAGGCATATTGTGCCAATTCAGGCCAGGTGTCCAGTTTAGAGGCCCAATAGTCAAAGGGGAATGACCTGTGAGGGAGAACATCAATATGGGAGGAGAAGTAGTTTGTAACCATAGTTGACAACTGCTGTCACCTGTCACTTTTAATCGATGCAGTATTAGCAGTCGTGTGAGCGGTACTTGAGAAATCATTCCACAACATGGTCATTAAACCCCTGTCTCCAACGCCACTTCGGCTGTGTGCACCACGAATACCTTTTCCATTCGGCCCACTACGGCTCGTAGAAGAACCAGCACCACTGCTGTGAGCTGGGAAAGCCTCAAACAAACAGTTTACCAGAGTTGCTTATTTGTTAGCCAATATTATCTCTAGGTTCTCCTGTGGCATGATGTTGTGTAATTTGCCTTTGTAGCATGGATCGAGGATGCTGGCCAGCCAGTAGTCATCATCCCTCATCATTTTGGCTATGCGGGGGTCCTTTTTTAGGATCCGCAAGGCATAATCGCACATGTGGGCCAATGTTCCAGGTGTCAATGATGCACTGCCACTGCTGGGTGGAGGAGCACTTTCTGGCAAATCCACATCCCTACAGTCACGCACAAACACTGTACCTGACCTTGGAATGCCAACATTTTCTCTTGCCCCCTGAGAAGCATCCTCCTGCCCAAAATAATCATCCCCCCTCATCCTCCTCCTCCTCTTCCTCTTCTTCCTCCACCTCATCCAGGACAGTTCCCTGACCAGACAATGGCTGACTGTCATCAAGGCTTCCTTCCTCCGCTGCAGACGCCTGATCCTTAATGTGCGTCAAACTTTGCATGAGCAAACGCATAAGTGGGATACTCATGCTTATGATGGTGTCATCTGCGCTTACCAGCCGTGTGCATTCCTCAAAACACTGAAGGACTTTACAGAGGTCTTTCAGCTTTGACCATTGCACACCCGACAATTCCATGTCTTCCCTCAAACTGCCTGCCCGTGTATCCTCCCACAAATGCATTACAGCCTGCCTCTGTTCGCACAGCCTCTCAAACATGTGCAGGGTGGGGTTCCACCTTGTTGCAACATCTATGATTAGGCGGTGCTTGGGGAGGTGGAGCAATCGCTGCAGCTTCTGCATACAAGTGGAGAGGACATTTGAGCGACGGATGTGTGAGCACAGTCTTCACACCTTATGTAGCAGGGATGTTAACTCCGGTAATTATTAAGGAAGCACTGCACCACCAGGTTCAAAGTGTGAGCCAGGCAAGGTATGTGTGTGAGTTTTGCACGGGCTATGGCTGCCACAAAATTACAGCCGTTATCACTGACTAGCTTGCCTGCCTCAAGATGTAGACTGCCCAGCCATGACTCAGTTTGTCGCTGCAAGTAGTCGGCCAGTACCTCCACGGTGTGTCTGTTGTCACCCAAAGACATCATCTTTAACACAGCCTGCTGATGCTTACCACTAGCTGTTCGATAGTGGGACACCTGTTGTGCAACACTGCCAGCTGCGGATGGAGTGCTCGTGCAACTGTG
Organism: Dendrobates tinctorius; assembly: GCF_039654945.1. Classification (NCBI taxonomy): domain Eukaryota; kingdom Metazoa; phylum Chordata; class Amphibia; order Anura; family Dendrobatidae; genus Dendrobates; species Dendrobates tinctorius. The sequence goes on along the minus strand of NW_027361750.1, from coordinate 25,346,921 downwards.
CTCTGTGGATGAGCTTTCGCTGATGGATGAGATGGAGGAGGAGGGTCGAAAGCCTACAGCCCACTGTTTTCTATACCGTGGGCTAGGCAGCACTGTTCCACCGCCGCTGTCCCCTATGGAGCCTGCATCCACCACATTAACCTAGTGCACAGTGATGGACACGTAACAGCCCTGTCCATGCATACTGGTCCATGCACCTGTTGTGAGGTGCACCTTTCCACTCACTGACTGTTTTAGTGCATGGACAATGCGGTCTTTCACATGCCGGTGGAGGGCTGGGATGGCTTTTCGAGAAAAGAAGTGCCGACTGGGTAGGTCATAGCGTGGGACAGCGTAGGCCATGAGCTCGCGGAAAGCTTCACTTTCAACCAAAAGGTAGGGCATCATCTCTAATGCGATTAGCTTGGCAATGTAGGCGTTCAAACATAGTGTACGCGGATGAGAGGATGAGTACTTTCTTGTCCTACTCAGAGTGCCTGGTAGGGTGAGCTGGACTGGAGAGCTGCATATGGGGGAAGTAGCGGTGGACCGGACGGAGTGAGAAGGGGTTGGTGATGGTATTGGTGGTGATGGCCTAGATTCAGTGTTGTGTTGCAAAACCATTGTGATTCCCTGAGTGCTTTGGCCTTGCGACGACACCTCCACATTTAGTGCTGGTGGTGTGCTTAACGGTGGCGGTGGTCTTACAGTGGGGGAAGCAATGGAGCGTTGCTGGCTACCTTCAGTTGGAGCAAGTGAACATGTGCTACCTGAGGTTTTGTAGTCTGTCCACGCTTGCAAGTGCATGTTGATTAAATGTCTAAGCATGCAACTGGTATTCAAATTTCTGAGTTGTTTACCTCGGCTAAAGGTCCTTCCGCACTTCTTACAGGTAACCTTTGCCTCATCAGTAGGATTTTGGACAAAGAAGTGCCGCACTGCACTCTTCCTACTATGTTATACATTTTCTGGCCTTACACGCTGTGCTAAGTTGACCGTCTGGCCAAGCTGTCCTGCCACTCTTTTAGTTTTTTTTCCATGTTTTTGGACAGCTACGGGCCTGCCAGATAACTGCTGCTGCGATGTCAATGCCTGCTGCGGATCCTTCTCCTTATCGGAACTATTGTCAGCACCACCCTCCTTCCCCAATGGATGCCAATCCGGGTCAGGAACTGAGTCATCCATCAGCTCCTCTTCAAAGTCATCTGCACCTTCCTCTTTACCTTCCTCTGTGTCACCATGTAAGGTGGTATAGTATGCGGGAAGGGGCACCTGAGTTTCATCAGGGTCAGATTCTGGCTCAATAGACTGCGAGGGCAATGTAGTGCTCTGGGTCAATGTACCAGCAGAATCATCTAGCAGAGGCTGTGCATCAGTGCACTCCATGTCATATTCATCTTGGACTGGGGAATTCAGGATTTGACTGGATAACCCTGGCATGGTATGTGAAAAGAGCTCCATAGAGTAATCTGAAGTGTGGGCTGCCGCATCCTTAACTTTTGGTGGGGGTGAAGGACACAAGGAAAGGTGTTTTTCCTGACCAGAACCCTGCACTGACGACTCTGTGCCGTTCAGAAGAGGAGGCAATAGAGCTGGTGGCCGTTTCGGTAATGTACGCCACAACCTGTTCCTGATGCTTCGGCTTTAAAAGCGGTTTTCCTACTCCAAGAAAAGGCAACCTTACAGGCCTTCTTGGGCCAGACGATGACGCAGGCTCAACACCTCCTGACTTAGCTGCTATTGTGCTTTTGCCAGAACCAGCCGATGCACCACCACCATCAGTACCAGCTGCGCTCCCCTGCCCACGTCTGCGGCCTCTTCCACCATACTTCCTCATGTTTGGGAAAATGTACCAAAAATACCAGCAGAGAGATAAGGCGCGTCCACCTGTGTAAGGTGTATTAAAAAAATTAAATCTACTTATATATTTTGTTAGTCACAGACGCTCTCCCAGTATGTATTTGACCTTAATCCAACAAGCAGATATATGGAACTGTATCTGAAGTGTACAGCTGTATGCGTTTTTTGTGTAACTAACAATCTCCGTATATGTATTTACGGAGTGTCACACCCACACGCTAACTCTGTATAGATGTGACTGTAGCAAACGGCAGATATACAATACTGTTTGAGAATCGGACAGCTCTATACGGTGTCTGTATGGAAAATTGTCAATCTCTGTCTATTTGTATACGGACTGACACACGCTGTCTCTGTCTAGTTTTGACCATAATCAAATAGCAGATATACGAAACTGAAAAGCGGACAGCTCTCTAAGGTGTATGTCTGGAAAAATGGAAAATCTCCTCGGCTTTCTTTTTCCAGAGTCACACACAGCTTTCATTTGTCCGTAATACCAGCCGGTACACGGTAGTGTGTGAGGAGCGTACACCGCTATACGGTGTGTATGGAAAATTGTCAATCTCCGTCTATTTTTATATGGACTGACACACGCTGTCTGTCTAGTTTTGACCATAATCAAACAGCAGATATACGAAACTGTTTGAAAAGCGGACAGCTCTCTAAGGTGTAGGTCTGGAAAAATGGAAAATCTCCTCGGCTTGTTTTTCCAGAGTCACACCTAGATAGCTTCTATTTGTCTGTGATACCAGCCGGTACACGGTAGTGTGTGAGGAGCATACCACGCTATACGGTGTGTATGGAAGATTGTCAATCTCTGTCTAGTTTTATACAGACTGACACACGCTGTCTCTGTCTAGTTTTGACCTTATTCAAGCAGCAGATATACGAAACTGTTTGAAAAGTGGACAGCTCCCTAAGGTGTAGGTCTGGAAAAATGGAAAATCTCCTCGCCTTGTTTTTCCAGAGTCACACACAGATAGCTTCTATTTGTCCGTGATACAAGGCGGTACACGGTAGAGTGAGGAGCGTACATCGCTATACGGTGTCTGTATGAAAAATTGTCAATCTCCGTCTATTTGTATACGGACTGACACACACTGTCTCTGTCTAGTTTTGACCGTATTCAAACAGCAGATATACAAAACGGTTTGAAAAGCGGACAGCTCTATATGGTGTAGGTCTGGAAAAAATGGAAAAACTCCTCGGCTTGTTTTTCAAGAGTCACACCCAGATAGCTTCTATTTGTCCGTGATACCAGCCGGTACACGGTAGTGTGTGAGGAGCGAACACCGTTATACGGTGTGTGAAAAAATGAACGCTCAGTAACTCACCAGAGCAAAATAATAAAAGTTGGAGTGCTTTGAAAAAAGCAGTTTGAACAGCAGTGTGCACACAGCAATTCAGCTAGCAGGTAGCCTTAAAAGGCAGCCTAATCACCACCAGCGCTGCTGCACACAAGAAAAATCCTCCACTTTCACTGCACACTAGCTGTACAGTGAAAAGTGCTATCAGCAGAAGCAATTTTTTTTCTTCTTCCCTGCCTAACGCTCTCCCTATTCAGAATCAGCAGCAGCAGCACCTCTCCCTATTCTAAGATCGGCAGAAGTAAGATGGCGGTCGGCGGTTACAGCCTTTTATACCCACTGTGACACCACACAAAGCCAGCCAATCACTTCAATGCCCTTCTCTAAGATGGTGTTGGCTGCTGCGCATGTCATCGCGTTGCCCACAGTGTGCGTCCTCCATCATTGGCTGAGAAAAGGCGCTGGAAGCATTATTTTAAGCGCGACTTTGGCGCTCTGCTCGGCGACCTTATGGCCGACCTCACGCTATGGTCGGGTTTCGATCGGTGAAACCCTACTTTAGCTAAAGTCGGCTATTTTTGAATTTGACTGACCCATTTCGCTCAACTCTACTTGTGATCCTTCTTAAGAGGGTTCTACTCCTTCATTGGAGTCCAGCTGTGTTTAATTAAACTGATAGGACTGAATTTGTAAAGGCACACACCTGTCTATATAAGACCTCAGAGCTCACAGTGCATGTCAGACCAAATGAGAATAATAAAGTCAAAGGAACTGGCCAAGGAGCTCAGAGACAGAACTGTGGCAAGGCAAAGATCTGGCCAAGGTTACAAAATAATTTCTGCAGTACTCAAGGTTCCTAAGAACACAGTGGCCTCCATAATCCTTAAATGGAAGAAGTTTGGGACCACCAGAAGTCTTCCTAGACCTGGCTGTCCAGCCAAACTGAGCAATCGTGGGAAAAGAGCCTTGATGAGAGAGGTAAAGATCACTGTGGCTGAGCTCCACAGATGCAGTAGAGAGATGGGAGAAATTTCCACAAAGTCAACTATCACTACAACCCTCCACCAGTCTTGCCTTTATGGCAGAGTGGCCCAACAGAAGCCTCACCTCAGTGCAAGACATTTGAAAACCCACATAGAGTTTGCTAAAAAAAAACACATGAAGGACTCCCGGACTATGAGAAATAAGATTCTCTGGTCTGATGAGATGAAGATAGAACTTTTTGGTGATAATTTTAAGTGGTATATGTGGAGAAAACCAGGCCCTGCTCATCACCTGCCCGAAACATGAATGCAGCCAAGTACAGAGATGTCCTGAATGAAAACCTCTTCCAGAGTTCTCTGGATCTCAGACTTGGCCGAAGGTTCACCTTCCAACAAGACAATGACCCTAACACACAGCTAAGTTAACAAAGGAGTGGCTTCAGAACAACTCTGTGACCACTCTTGACTGGCCCAGCCACAGCCCTGACCTAAACCCAACTGAGCATCTCTGGAGAGACCTGAAAATGGCTGTCCACGAACGTTCACCATCCAACCTGACAGAGCTAGAGATGATCTACAAGGAAGAATGGCAGAGGATCCCCAAATCCAGGTGTAAAAAACTTGTTGCATCATTTCCAAGAAAACTCATGGCTGTACTAGCTCAAAAGGGTGCCTCTACTCAATTCTGAGCAAAGGGTCTGAATACTGTGATATTTCAGTTTTTCTTTTTTAATAAATTTGCAAAAAGTCTTCATTTCTGTTTTTTTCAGTCAAGATGGGGTGCAGAGTGTACATTAATAAGAATTTTTTTTTACTTTTTTGCATTTACCAAATGGCTGCGATGAAACAAAGAGTGAAAAATTTCAAGGGGTCTGAATACTTTCCGTACCCATTGTATTACCTTTCATTATCATATGCCATATTTCATCTTATATAAGTCATTGATATAATAGCATTGTGTCATTTTGGAAATTCATTCCGTTCGGCTGTTTTATATTCATCCTAAGGATCCATCCATACCTAAGTATACATAATACCCACCTGCTTCCTAAAACACATAAGGAGATATTCCCTCCACCCTTATGACCAAATATTGCAGAGATAGGATCTCTTAATGAGGGGTAGAGTCTATGGCAGATGAACACTAAGCCCTTTAGTAAAAATAACTCCAGGATTTACCAAAGACACTAACACCGTGTTATATGCTATTTACAAAATGACATAGAGCAAAGAATATGCATTTGTATCATGTGATGTCATAAATCTTTATTCTTGCATCCCGATTCGAACCATTTCAGCACATATAATAACGACCTCAAACATTTTATTATTATGGCTGTAGAATGTTTATTAAAAAAAAAATTTTTTTCTTTTCAATAAGGAATATTTTTTGCAGACAGAGGGGACATCGATGGGTTCCCGTTTCTCCCCGTCTTTGACTATTCGTTTTGTCTCTTGATCGGAAAACTTTTTTATTTACAATGATGTTAATGCGTTCATGCCACAATTGATCTCTGTGGATGATATCCTCACAGTATTGAAGGGGGCCTAGCAGCCATACCAGATTTTATTAGTTATGTAAATGGAAATTAAATCAGCTTGCGGTCTACAGCCACATATTCCAGAACAATCATTCCATTTTTAGACATGGAACTTAGAGGTGATGTTGACTCAGGTGTTTTTCACACTTCTATGATCTGTTGTTTAGTGCAGTTACCATCTGTGGTGTAGTAAACACTGTGTCCACTAGGGGGCGCTGTGTGGAAGTCCCAAGAGAAAGGATGAATGGCAGAATACGTAATGGCCATTATGTATCCCAAAGTGGGTGGCTTTGGGATGGAGACTTATTTGTTGTTCAGCAATGATATTGCTGAGGTGTTGTTTCAATGTGTAAGGGAGAAGTCTCCAGGTAACTAGAGAGATGGGCGGGCCTGGTTACCTACAAACCCACCCAGGGGGTGTGTTTAAAGTACTGTTGGAAAGAGTGTGTAAATGCTTGAAGGACCTGTGATGAGGTCAGAGTCATGTGACCCCGTGGGCGTGGCTTTGAACCATATAATGTGGCCAGGGTAGGTCACAGGGGATGAATGCTTGGACCCGGTTGGTCCAGTGTGGAAGGTCCCGCTGAGATGGGGCTTCCTGCTGCCTGACAGCACGTGTGGACGCTGTGAATGGCTGCAAGTGCCTGAGAGTTCCCTGGAGGGAATGAATGTCTGCAGTATGGAGAAGCAGTCATGAGAGAACCCTGACGGGGTGAGATATACCTGTGAGGCTGAAAAGCCTGCGTGTTGGACATTGCTAACAGAGTGAAGCTCTGTCATGGACGCCTTGCTGTTTATATATGAAGTTTTGTTGCTGCGGTGGGTTTATGATGGTTAATAAACCGCATGGACTATACTGATTTATGGAAAACCTGTGCCGGATCTGATTTTGTGGCTGCCAAGCGAGTGATCCCCTACTTAAATGACAGCGCTACCTCACACATCCTAATGACACAATTATAGCTATACCATAAGGGGAATTTCTGAGAGCAAAACAAATTTGATCTGAAGAAAGTAATTTCAAAGATGAAAGTATAAAACTTAACAAATGATTAAATAATAAATAAAAGTTACAAATATAGGGAAATGGGAAATTATCAATTCTTAAAAAAAAAGGTATAGGTAAAAAATGAGAACATTTACTCAGGGCTCCCAAAAAACACAAAAAACTAGTGTAAATGATAATGCAATACCTAGCGTACCCCATATAGTAAAGATATAAAAAGAATTATCAATAAATACATTCCCATTTTATATCAAGACTAGTGATGAGCGAATAAAGTGTCTTGATTAGTGATGAGTGAACGTGCTCGGATATCGTGTTATCCGAGCATGCTTCGGTGTTATCCAAGTATTTTGGGCATGCTCTGATGATATGTTCGAGTCCCTGTGGCTGCATGTGCTGCAGTTGTCAAACAGCCTCAGATCATGCAGCCGTGGGGACTCGAACATAATATTCGAGCACACCCAAGATACTCAGATATCACATGAGCATGCTCCGATAACACGATATCCGAGCACGTTCGCTCATCACTACTCAAGACTAGAGATGAGCGACTTTGCCTTTTTTAGGGTCGAGTCGGGTTTCATGAAACACGACTTTCTCAAAAGTCAAGTCGAACGAAATCGGCCGACTATAGGGAAAAGTCGGGAAAAGTCATGAAACACGAAACCCAATGCAAGTCAATGGGGAGAAAAGTCGTCAGTGAGTGGAGGACAGTAAACACACCTGGAATGAATTTTAACCCCAGAAGCGGCAAAATCTCTCTCTCTCTTTTCTCTCCCTCTCCCTCTCTCTCTCTCTCCCACTCCCACTCCCACTCCAGCTACGCTCCCGCTCCGCTCCGCTTCTCTCATTGGCTGAAAAAAGTCACATGCAAGCATTCGGCGAAACCCGACTTTGACGCTTGGGTCGCCGACCACATGGCCGACTTCACACTGTGGTCGGGTTTCATTTCACGAAACCCGACTTTGGCGAAAGTTGGCGACTTTTGAATCTGACTGACCTGTTTCGCTAAACTCTACTCAAGACTAGAGTTGAGCGATACCGTCCGATACTTCAAAGTATCGGATCGGAATGGATCGGCCGATCTTAAAAAAAAGTATCGGTATCGCCGATTCCGATACCGGAAGTCCCAATCAAGTCTATGGGACTTCCGGTTTCGGAATAAGAAAAACCCTGTTTTTGCCTTGTACAGCCTCTCTGGGGTCTGTACGGGCCTTTCGGGGGGCTGTGCCGGCCTGCCAGGGGGTCTGTGCAGGCTCCGGTGGGCTGTGCCGGCCTGCCGGGGGGCTGTGCCGGCCTGCCGGTGGTCTGTGCAGGCTCCGGGGGGCTGTGCCGGCCTGCCGGGGGGGCTGTGCAGGCTTCGGGGGTCTGTGCAGGCATCGTCCGATGGGACTACAAGTCCCATCGGGCGATGCCTGCTACCATGACAGTGATTGACACATTAGCCAATGATGGGACAGTAGTAGTCCCATCATCCGGCTAATGTGTTGAATGTAAAAAAAAAAAATTACATGCTACATACATACTACATATATACATACATACTACATACATACTACATATTTACTACATGCTACATACATACAACATGCATACTACATATATACTACATGCAACATGCATACTACATACATGCTACATTCATACTACATACTACATACATGCTACATTCATACTACATACATGCAACATACATACAACATATATACTACATGCAACATACATACAACATATATATTTCATGCATGCAACATGCATACTACATATATACTACATGTAACATACATACATGCTACATACTACATGCATGCTACATGCATGCTACATACATACTACATACATACTACATGCATGCTACATACATACTACATGCATGCTACATACATACTACATGCTACATACATACTACATATATACTACATGCATGCTACATACATACTACATGCTACATATATACTACATACATACTACACGCATGCTACATACATACTACATGCATGCTACATACATACTACATGCATGCTACATACATACTACATATATACTACATGCATGCTACATACATACTACATGCATGCTACATACATACTACATGCTACATACATACTACATGCATGCTACATACATACTACATGCTACATATATACTACATACATACTACATGCATGCTACATACATACTACATGCATGCTACATACATACTACATGCTACATACATACTACATACATACTACATACATACTACATGCATGCTACATACAATACATTCATACAATACATACATAGACATACAGTACATATAACATAGAGTAACATACTTACCAATACTTGTCACATTGTTCCCCGAAGCCATTGTCTTTTACGGAATAAATATTAACATAACAAACCACAAAAATACTCACCCATGATCCGAAGCAGTCCACGAGTGTGTCCCACGACGATCTTGGGTAGAGAACTGCAGCATCAGCTGATGCTGCCGTTCTCTACGGGCTGCAGGAATCCAATGACGGAAGGTAGGTATCCTTCCGCACTGTATTCCTCCGCCACTTAAAAAAAAAAAAGTCCCTAGTCTCACTTTATGCCATTGCTGTGTGGGAATTTCCCACGCAGCAATGGCATAAAGTGAGACTAGGGACTTTTTTTTTTAAGTGGCGGAGGAATACAGTGCGGAAGGATACCAACCTTCCGTCATTGGATTCCTGCAGCCCGTAGAGAACGGCAGCATCAGCTGATGCTGCAGTTCTCTACCCAAGATCGTCGTGGGACACACTCGTGGACTGCTTCGGATCATGGGTGAGTATTTTTGTGGTTTGTTATGTTAATATTTATTCCGTAAAAGACAATGGCTTCGGGTAACAATGTGACAAGTATTGGTAAGTATGTTACTCTATGTTATATGTACTGTATGTCTATGTATGTATTGTATGTAGCATGCATGTAGTATGTATGTAGTATATATGTGGTATGTATGTAGCATGTAGCATGCATGTAGTATGTATGTAGTATATATGTGGTATGTATGTAGCATGTAGTATGTATGTAGCATGTATGTAGTATGTATGTAGTATGTATGTGGTATGTATGTAGCATGTAGCATGCATGTAGTATGTATGTAGTATGTATGTAGTATGTATGTGGTATGTATGTAGCATGTAGCATGCATGTAGTATGTATGTAGTATATATGTGGTATGTATGTAGCATGTAGTATGTATGTAGCATGCATGTAGTATGTATGTAGTATGTATGTAGTATGTATGTGGTATGTATGTAGCATGTAGCATGCATGTAGTATGTATGTAGTATATATGTGGTATGTATGTAGCATGTAGTATGTATGTAGCATGCATGTAGTATATATGTGTTATGTATGTAGCATGTAGTATGTATGTAGCATGCATGTAGTATATATGTAGTATGTATGTAGCATGTAGTATGTATGTAGCATGCATGTAGTATATATGTAGTATGTATGTAGCATGTAGTATGTATGTAGCATGCATGTAGTATGTATGTAGTATGTATGTAGCATGCATGTAGTATATATGTGGTATGTATGTAGCATGTAGTATGTATGTAGCATGCATGTAGTATGTGTGTAGTATGTATGTAGTATATATATATATTTTTTTTTTTTAACATTTAACACATTAGCCGGATGATGGGACTACTACTGTCCCATCATTGGCTAATGTGTCAATCACTGTCATGGTAGCAGGCATCGCCAGATGGGACTTGTAGTCCCATCGGACGATGCTTGCACAGACCCCCGGACATCAGCACAGCCCCCCGGCAGGCCGGTACAGACCACCACAGGGTGCACAGACCACCGGCAGGCCGGCACAGCCCCCCGGCAGGCCGGTACAGACCCCGGGCAGTCCGCACAGCCCACCGGCAGGCCGGCACAGCCCCTCGGCAGGCCGGTACAGACCACCACAGGGTGCACAGACCACCGGCAGGCCGGCACAGCCCCCCGGCAGGCCGGCAGAGACCCCCGGAAGGCCCGAAATGACGGCGCATCATGATGCGCACACACCGCGCATCATGATGACGTCATTTCGGCTGTCAATCAACTTTGAACTTCCGATTCCGATGCCGACTTCCGATATTGAAAAAATATCGGAAGTCGGTATTGGAATTCCGATACAGCAAGTATCGGCCGATACCCGATACTTGCGGTATCGGAATGCTCAACACTACTCAAGACACTTTATTAAACAAAATTTTGGATGACGGGTATTGAAAAATGGCTTGGAAAGATAATATCTTCGGGAATATACTTTTCCCTAGTTTATATAAAGAATCTTAAAGCGAAAAATGCATCTGACTTTCACAGGATATTATAGTTGCAACAAAAAATGCAGCGAATGTCCATTTAGTAAGAAGAAGAAATCTATAGCCCTGCCAGATGGTAGGGAATATGACATAAGGACATTTATTAATTGTGATTCTGGTCACATAATTTATTGCATGGAATATAGAGCATGTAATTTATGTTCTACTAGCTGAAGAGCCCGGCGTTGCCCAGGCATAGTAACCAACTGTGGTTGGTTATAACAAATTATAATGATTATATTGCACATAAAACCATTTCACATCATATATTCAACACTACAGGTTTGCAACACAAATTAACTAAACGATTACCCAAGTATCCTCTCCTGTGTGTTACTGACTGCTGAGCCATGTATCTAATCCTATCCTGTGTGATACTGACTGCTGAGCCCTGTATCTAATCCTATCCTGTGTGATACTGACTGCTCAGCTGTGTATCTAATCCTATCCTGTGTGATACTGACTGCTGAGCCGTGTATCTAACCCTATCCTGTGTGATACTGACTGCTGAGCTGTGTATCTAATCCTATCCTGTGTGATACTGACTGCTCAGCTGTGTATCTAATCCTCTCCTGTGTGATACTGACTGCTGAGCAATGTATCTAATCCTATCATGTGTGTTACTGACTGCTGAGCTGTGTATCTAATCCTATCATGTGTGTTACTGACTGCTCAGCCGTGTATCTAATCCTATCCTGCGTGATACTGACTGCTGAGCCATGTATCTAATCCTATCCTGTGTGATACTGACTGCTGAGCCGTGTATCTAATCCTATTCTGTGTGATACTGACTGCTGAACCGTGTATCTAATCCTATTCTGTGTGATACTGTCTGCTGAGCCATGTATCTAGTAGACGATAACACCATAGAAATGATAAGAATAATAGGCCTCAGTTACCACAACTGTCTA